>NC_065584.1:72298606-72918606 GCF_024542745.1 Macaca thibetana thibetana
TCTACTTAAAATACAAAAATTAGCCAGGCATGGTGACACACGCCTAAAACCCCAGCTACTCGAGAGGCTGAGGCAGGAGAATTGCTTGAACCCAGGAGGCAGATGTTGCAGTCAGCTGAGATCACACCACTGCACTCCAGCCTGGGTGACAGAGCGAGACTCCATCTCAAAAAAAAAAAAAAAAAAAAAAAAACCAGGAAAGTATAACCCATTCAAAGGAACAAAATGAACAAAATAACCAATAAAATTATCCCTGGGGAAGCCCAGACATTGGACTTACTAGACAAAGACTTTAAAAAAAACTGTCTTAAATATGCTAAAATTGCTAAAGGAAAACATGGACAAAGAACTAAAGAAAATCAGGAAAATTGTGTATGAATGAAATTAGAATATCACAAAGATAGAAATTACATAAAGAAACCAAACAGAAATTCTGGAACTATAAAGTACAATAACTGAGATGAAAAATTCACTATACCAGATTTAAGCAGGCAAAAGAAAGAATCAGGGTATTTGAATATAGGATAATTCAAATTATCAAGTCTGAGGCACAGAAAGAAAAAAAAATGAAGAAAACTGAACAGAGCTTAAAGGGACTTGTGGGAAAGCACCAAGCTGACCATTATATGCATTATGGGAGTTCCAGAAGGAGAAGATAGAGAAAAATACAAAGAGATTATTTGAAGAAATAATGGCTAAAAACTTCCCAAATATGATGAAAGGCAAAGAAAAGTCTACTACCAAATGGTTTTAGTGATTAATTTTTCCAAACAGTTAGAAAAGAATTGACACCATTTCTTCTCAAACTCTTCCAAAAAATTGAAGAGGAAGTCCATTCTTTGATTCCAGCATTACCCTGCTATCAAAGCTAGTTAAAGACATAACAAGAAAAGAAAATCATAGACCAAACAACTTTCTGAATGTAATGTGAAAATCAGCAACAAAACACCAGCAAACCTAATCCAGCAGTATATTAAAATGATTATGTACCATAACCAAGTGGGATTTATCCTAGGAAACGCAAGAGTGGCTCAACATAAGAAAATCAATGTGACCAGGCATGGTGACTCACAGCTGTAATCCCAACACTTTGGAAGGCTGAAATAGGCAGATCACTTGATCCCAGGAGTTTGAGCCCAGCCTGGGCAACATGGCAAAACTCCATCTCTACAAAAAACACAAAACTTAGCTGAGTGTGATGGCACATGCCTATAGTCCCAGCTACTCAGGAGCCTGAGGTGGGAGGACTTGAGCCCAGGAGGTGGAGGTTGTTGTGACCTGAGAACATGCCACTGCACTCCAGCCTAGGCAACATAGCCAGACCCTGTGTGGAAAAAAAAAAAAAAAAAAGTCAGCATTACCCAAGGTGATCTAGAGTTTCAATACAGTCACTATCATAATTTCAACAGCTTTGCAGTGGCTCTCACCTGTAATCCCAGCACTTTGGGAGGCCAAAGCAGAAAGATCACTTGAGCCCAGGAGTTCGAGACTAGCCTGGGAAACATGGTGAAACCCCGTCTCTACAAAATAATACAAAAAATTAGCGGGGTGTGGTGGTGCACGCCTATAGTTCCTGCTACCTTGGAGGCTGAGGTGAAATGATCACCTGAGCTGGGGAGGTCATGGCTGCAGTGAGCTGTAATCATGCCACTATGCTCTAGTCTGGGCAATAAAGTGAGTCCTTGTCTTAAAAAAAAAAAAAAAAAAAAAAAAATCCAACAGCCTTTTTTTTGCAAAAATGGAAAAGGTGATTTTCAAATTTATATAGAATTGCAAGAGACCCTGAATAGCCCATAAGAGTCTTGAACATTAAGAACAGTGTTTGAGACCTCACATATCCCAATTCCAAAATTTATTACAAAGCTATAGTAATCAAAACAGTGTGATACTGGCATAAGGATGAATATATACTTATTTATATATAAATATATATTTGTTTTCTTTTGTTTTTTGACACAGAGCCTCACTCTGTTGTCGAGGCTGGAGTGCAGTGGTGCAAACTCGGCCAACTGCAACCTCCGCCTCCTGAGTTCAAGCGATTCTCCTGCCTCAGCCTCTTGAGTAGCTGGGATTACAGGCATGTGCCACCATGCCCAGCTAATTTTTGTATTTTTACGAGAGACGGGGTTTCACCATGTTGGCCAGGCTGGTCTTGTACTCCTGAGCTCAGGTGATCCGCCTGCCTTGGCCTCCCAAAGTGCTGGAATTACAGGTGTGAGCCACCACGCCTGGCCAAATATATATTTATTTGTAATTATATTTATTTTTTCTTTTTTCTTTTTTTATTTATATATATATATATATATATATATATATATATATTTATATTGGGGTGTGTGTGTGTATACCAATGGAATAGAATAGAGATCTCAGAAATAAACTCTTACATTTATGGTCAATTGATTTTTGACAAGGTTACCAAGACAACTCAATGGAGAAAACAAAGCTCTTTTCAACAAATGGGAATGGGACAACTGGATATACATGTGCAAAAGGATGAAATGGGCTTCCTACCTCATACTATATGCAAAAATTAACTCAAAATGAAGCAATGATTTAAAATAAATATAAGAGATAAAACCATACAACTCTTACAAGAAAACGTAAGGGTAAATCTTCATGATCTTAAATTTGGCAATGGATTCTTAGATATGATACCAAAAGCCTGAGCAACAAAAGAAAAAACAAAGTTGGACTTCATCAAAATTAAAAATTTTTGTGTATCAAAGGACATTATCAAGGAAATGAAAAGACAATCTACAGAATGGTAGAAAACGTTTGCAAGTCATGCATCTAATAAGCATGTAATATCCAGAATATTTTAAAAACTCCTAGCCGGGCATGGTGGCTCACACCTGTAATCCCAGCACTTTGGGAGGCCGAGGCAGGCAGATCATGAAGTAAGGAAATCGAGGCCATCCTGGCTAACACATTGAAATCCTGTCTGTACTAAAAATACAAAAAATTAGCCGGGCGTGATCGCACGCGCCTGTAGTCCCAGCTACTCAGGAGGCTGAGGCAGGAGAATTGCTTGAACCCAGGAGGCGAAGGTTGCAGTGAGCCGAGATCGCACCACTGCACTCCAGCCTGGGCAACAGAATAAGACTCCATCTCAAAAAAAGCAAAACAAAACAAAACAAAACAAAAACCTGTAACTCAACAACAAAAAAAAACCCAATTCAAAAATGTACAAAAGAACTGAATCCAGGCTGGGTGCGGTGGTTCACGCCTGTAATCCCAGCACCCTGGGAGACTGAGGCAGGCAGATCATGAGGTCAGGAGTTCGAGATCAGCCTGGCTAACATGGTGAAACCCTGTCTCTACTAAAATTAAAAAAAAAAAAAAAATTAGCCAGGCATGGTGGCAGGCACCTGTAATCCCAGCTACTCAGGAGGCTGAGGCAGGAGAATCACTTGAAACCAGAAGGCAGAGGTTGCAGTGAGCCGAGATTGCGCCACTGCACTCCAGCCTGGGCGAAAGAGCATAACTCTGTCTCAAAAAAAGAAGAAAAAAAAAGAACTGAATCAATATTTTTCCAAAGAAGATATACAAATGGCCAATAAGCACATGAAAAGATACTCAATATCATTAGTCAGTTGGGAAATGCAAATCAAAACTACAATGAAATATCACTTTAAACCTATCAGTATCACTATAATTCTTTTTGTAAAACAGAAAATAGCAAGTGTTGGCAAACATTTATGTATTTTGTTGGAAATATAAAATTATGCAGCTGCTGTGGAAAACAGTTTGAGAGTTCCTCAGAAAGCTAGACATACAATTACTACAACCCAGCAATTTCACTCCTAGCTACATAGCCAACAGAATTAAAAACAGAGATTCAGTTATTTGTATGCCAATGTTCATTGCAGCATTGTTCACAAGAACCAAAAGATGGAAACAATACGGTTTTCATCAACAGATGAAGGGATAAACAAAATGAGTATATATATGCAACAGAATATTATTCAGACTTAAAAAGGAGTGAAGTTCTGATGCATGCTACAATATGGATGAAACTTTGAAACATTATACTAGGCTGGGCACAGTGGCTCACGCCTGTAATCCCAGCACTTTGGGAGGCCAAGGCAGGCAGATTACTTGAGGTCAGGAGTTCATGACCAGCCTGGCCAACATGGTGAAACCCATCTCTGCCGAAAATACAAAACTTAGCCGATGTCGTGGTATACACCTGTAATCTCAGCTACTTGGGAGGCTGAGGCAGGAGAATTGCTTGAACCTGGGAGGTGGAGGTTGCAGTAAGCCAAGATCACGACACTGCGCTCCAGCCCAGGCGACAGAGTGAGACTCTGTCTCAAAAAAAAGAAAACAAAGAAAAAAAAATTATGCTAAGTGAAATGAGACAGAGACAAAATACTCTATGATTCCACTTATATGAAATATGTAGAATAGGCAAATTCATAGAGACAGGAAATATATTAGAAATTACCAAGGGCTAGATGGAAGAGAGAACGGGAACTTATTGCTTATTGGCCAACATGGTGAAACCCCATCTTTCCTAAAAATACAAAAATTAGCTGGGCGTGGTGGCATATGCCTGAATCCCAGCTACTTGGGAGACTGAGACAGGAGAATTGCTTGAACCAGGGAGTTGGAGGTTGCAGTGAACCGAGATCACGCCACTGCACTGCAGCCTAGCGACAGATCAAGACTTCGTCTCAAAAAAAAAAAATCTTTATCTGAGGCCCCATGACATATATATGCACACACACACACACACACACACACACACACACACATTACCATAATAGCTAATGGCTATCATCAGGATAATGCTTTCCTTTCTATAGGAAAGAGAATTGAATACAATTGGGGAGAGAGTTTCATTGGAAATATTCTATGGGTAATATCCTATTTATAACTGTATGATGGACAGATGGATATTTTAGTATATTTTTATACTTTTGTTATATCTTAATATAATAAAGTATGACTCAAGGGACACATTTAAAAATAATAAAATAAATGTTAAAGTATATAATGAAGGCAGGATGTTATAGCAGCACAAAGAAAATGCCCAAACAGATGATAAGGATTCTCAAAGAAGCCTAGACATAACACACAACACTAGACTGTAAGTTCCAAGAGGTTAAAAACTAGGTACAATTTACCCACCATTGTATCCCAAATATCTGGCACACAGTAGGTACTCAATATTTGCTGAATTTTAAAAACTCATGGCTATTACTGTAAGAAAATTTAATGTCTGAGAAAATCTGGAGTCAGCTGGGTAAATTTGGGAGGTATTATTTTGCTTTATAAAATATTTCAGGCCAGGCACAATGGATCACGCTTACAATCCCAGCACTTGGGAGGCTGAGGTGGGAAGATTGTTTGAATCCAGGAGTTCAAGACGAGCCTGAGCAGCATAGTGAGACCTCATCTCTAAAAAAAAATTTTTTTAGTTATCCGGGTGTGATGGTACATGCCTGTAGTCCCAGCTACTCTGGGAGGAGGCTGAGGTGGGAGGATCGATAAAACCTAGGAGGTTGAGGCTGCAGTGAGCCGTGATCATGCCACTCCACTCAGCCTGGGTAACAGAGTAAGACCTTGTCTCAAAAAAAAAAAAAAAAAAAAAAAAAAAAAAAAAAAAAAAAGACATAATTCCTGTATAAAACAAGCTGTTTGGGTGAACTGAAGTTATATATGGCATATAAACACATGATTTACTTACAACTTTGAATAATCTATGTAGAATAAAATAGTGTAATAAAGGTTTGGACTTTGGAGTCCCCAGCCCTCAAGTTTATTTTCAGTGCTGTGGTTCGCTTATATGTAAAATAGGGGTGATAATAGTACATATCCTACAGAGTTGTTATGAGGACTAAATGAAAAGAAGCCAAATAAATATAAGGAATAAAATCTATGACATGGGTCTCAGTGTCTCTGAGCTTTTCATCCCAAGGAATAGGGAAAGGAGAATGAATTGAGTGAATAGAGGTTTGCATTATTGAATAAATATTTATTGAACATCTATTCAGTGCTGAGGATAGAAATAAGACCTAATCAGGGAGCTTACAATCTTAATTTTAAGAGGCTATTAAAGTTAAAACTTTGTAGTAGACCGGGCATGGTGGCTCATGCCTGTAATCCCAGCACTTTGGGAGGCCGAGGCATGCAGATCACTTGAGGCCAGGAATTCAAAACCAGCCTGGCCAACATGGTGCAACCCCTTCTACACTGAAAATACAAAAAATTAGCCGGGCGTGGTAGCATGCGCCTGTAGTCCCAGCTGCTTGGGAGGCTGAGCCACAAGAATCGCTTGAACCTTGGAGGCGGAGGCTGCAGTGAGCTTAGATTGCACCACTGTACTCCAGCCTGGGTGACAGAGCAACTCTGTCTAAAATATACAAACAAAAAAGCTTTGTAGTAAAGTAAAGGGAAAAAACTAAATGAGGCAGCATTTTATAATGAAAAAAAGTACAAGTTGGAATCCCTTTGATTATTGGCTCTATTGCCTTTCCGTGTGATCTCAGAAAGTTACTTAGTCTCTCTACATAAACAAGAGAATAATAATATATATACCTTACTGAGAAATACAAGATATAAAGTATATTAATGAGTCTAAAATAGTACCCTACCATAGTAGATCCTACATAAATGTCAAACTTTTTTTCCTCCCTGAAGGAAAAACAAAACATATAAAATTATATCTATGCAGTAGCCTCAATTGCATAAAATTATGCATCCATATAGTCCAGTACAGAAATGAACATAGAAAAGTGAACCAAAACTGTTGATTTGGTGTGAGGTGAGATTTTTAAGTGTTTTAATCTGTCACTACTGCAATGTTATTCATGCAAGAAATAAAAAATTATTTTCTTAGAAAGTCATAGTTACTTTGAGACATAGAATACAAATAAGAAAATAATTTTTAAATGAGATCACTTGGACTCGGGAAGGGGGACATCACACACCGGGGCCTATCATGGGGAAGGGGGAAGGGGGAGGGATTGCATTGGGAGTTATACCTGATGTAAATGACGAGTTGATGGGTGCTGACGAGTTGATGGGTGCAGCACAGCAACATGGCACAAGTATACATATGTAACAAACCTGCACGTTATGCACATGTACCCTAGAACTTAAAGTATAATAATAAAAAATAAAAAAAAATAAAAAATAAAAAAAATAAAATAATTTTTAATTTTAGAGAAAAAAAAATCATGGCTAGTTGTTATGGGGTCTCAGAAAAATATATCTTTAATGATAATTTAATCTTGTATTTATATATAATATTATATAATAACCTAACAACATATTTAAAGATCCTGTGAAAGTAATGGTATGCCTGTGTTGCCTTCCTCCAAATTTTGAATTGACCCTCTGCTTCTGGCTTCAATGGATGAGATTGCTGCATACTTTGAGACTTCATCAGGCCCTGCTCTCAAGTCTTTTGGATAAGAATAAGCAAGACCCAGCAGGTCTCAAAATGGGACCAGATAGCTCTTAAGGCCTGTCGTTGTCAATGTCCATACTGCTTCCAAGCAACCAGAGTTTTAAAAAGAAACTTAGGAGGAGGAAATCTGTTGGCATGTCATTGTAGTAAACAATTGTGAGCTGATGTGGATCACATATACAACTTTAGATATATTTCACTCATTTTGTTTAGAGCCCTAAAAGGTACATTTTTTTTTTATGGAGAAAGAAACTTGAGACACTAAAAGAGGTCACTTGTGACATGCAAAATACAGTAGAATGGCATGTAATCAGATTTCTCAGTCCAGAACTTTTCCTAATGCTTTCTATTATTGGCCTGCTGAGAATTCCCTCAGTCTTTGCCACTAAATAAATGGGGATCAGAATGCATCAGGGCCCTGAAAACTAACAAAATGCTGTATTTGATGATTTGACTCCTGGGAGGCAAAATAGGCTAGAAAATATCATTAGTAACATTTGTTTGAGAAAAGATGTAACAAACCACATAGTCCTAGTCAGAATGTAGGAATGAAGTTTTGCCTCTTTTTCCCTACTGTTTAGTATTATATTCCCATAAGAAGGTTGTTTTAATAGTAGTTATGGCCACAGGGAAAACAGAGAATTGTACGGTGGGTATTTTGATAACCTTTATATAAGGGAAAGGGCAGCAGCTTCTTCTAAAGAAATTCCCAGTCATTCAGGAGTGAGGCAGCTGGGGAAAAAACAGTCTTATCTCTCAGGACACACCAACTACCAAGATAATCTAAGAGTCGTTGTTTACAGCTGAGTGCTTGTGAAGTTGACAAATAGGTTGTGTGTGCCCTGCTTGTGTGCATAAAAAGAGACAAGGCAGTGAAGTCATCAGTAAAGAGTGACCCTTCCCAAGAGACCTGTTATAATGCAAGTCATCAGCAGCCCAGTGATTTCCACACATATGATAAAGTGTATGATTTTTCTTAACACACTGGGATTTTTATTAGATCCTAACAGAATAGTAAGAAAAGTTGGTTTCCTTTTGTTTTCCTCTTGGACCTGTCATTAACTTGGCAAAAATAACTGTTTCTACCAATTGTGGCAATAGGGCCAATGGAACACCTGCAAGCACTAATAATGCCCTTTTTTGGAAATGGAGACAGTTGTTATACTGATGCAGAATAAGTGGAAGCCTGTCTGGAAAGAGCACTCAGAAAGAACAGATTTTTATTTTCCTTGCTGAGGACTAAAATAATAATAGTAACAGTAGTTGAAATTTGTATAGCATTTGTCAATTTTCAAAGTGCTTTTTTTTTTTTTTGAGAGAGAGTCTTGCTCTGTTGCCCAGGCTAGAGTGCAGTGGTGTGATCTGGGCTCACTGCAAGCTCTGCCTCCCGGGTTCACACCATTCTCCTGCCTCAGCCTCCCAAGTAACTGGGACTACAGGTGCCCGCCACCACACCTGGCCAATTTTTTGTATTTTTAGTAGAGATGGAGTTTCACTGTGTTAGCCAGGATGGTCTCAATCTCCTGACCACGTGATCCTCCCACCTTGGCCTCCCAAAGTGCTGGGATTACAGGCATGAGCCACCATGCACAGCCCAAAGTGCTTTTTTAAAATACTTTCACAAAGGAACTGTGACTCTCTGTTTTGATGTTTCGAGTTAGAGTACTTAGGGGATGCTGAGGCTTCCCTTGCAAATTTCTTTCTTACAGTCATGGTGAAAGGTGTACCCTCTGGACCCTTCTTGGGTGAGTGAGCAGGTTAACATGATAACTCTAACATTCCAATATCCCTAAACCTTTGGATACCTTGCTCTGCAGTATTCCAAGGGAACATTACTTCATCTGGTTTTCAAAATCTTTCTCTTCTGTGTAATCTGTGCCATGTCACTCAACCTCTTAGAAGTTCAGTCCCACTATCTGTAACAAAAAAAAAATAATAATACCATTTACTTAAGAGAATTGTTTTGATGATGAAAAGAAAGCATATGTAGGCCGGGCGCGGTGGCTCAAGCCTGTAATCCCAGCACTTTGGGAGGCCGAGACGGGCGGATCACGAGGTCAGGAGATGGAGACCATCCCGGCTAACACGGTGAAACCCCGTCTCTACTAAAAAATACAAAAAAATAAAAACTAGCTGGGCATGGTGGCGGGTGCCTGTAGTCCCAGCTACTTGGGAGGCTGAGGCAGGAGAATGGCGTGAACCTGGGAGGCGGAGCTTGCAGTGAGCTGAGATCCGGCCATTGCACTCCAGCCTGGGCGACAGAGCGAGACTCCGTCTCAAAAAAAAAAAAAAAAAAAAAAAAAAAAGAAAGCATATGTATAAAGTATTTAGCACCACGCCTAGAATGAGGGATCAGTGAATGCTCTCTCAGCCCTTTGTTATATCAGGCTTTCAATACCAGGTCTTTCAGTTCCTAACGACCAGATCCAGGTCCAGAACATAGGTCTTCTCACTGCACCATTTTGCAAACGAAAGCAAGAGTATTCCACTTTACACCTGTCATGTACATATGCTCCATCTCATTCTCATGCTTCATTGGATTGAACTATTCAAACAGTAATGAGGATTGATACAACTCAGAGGAAAAGAGACTCATTTCAGTTCATCTCTCTTTATGTTCCCAACCTTCCTAGAACTTGTCTTTATTAAGTTTCCTTTATTCTGGTTTTGTTTCTGAGACACTGTATGAAATGAAAACTAGTCCCACATTAAACCCTCAACTAGAGAGAGATTATCTTTAAAGCATTCATTTAAAGAAAGGGACTATGAAATAGCCAACATCATAATTGGAACTAGAGCAAATCACAGTAAAACAAAAATTATTATTATTGATTAGGTTTTATTCTTAACACCAGTTAAGTAACTATGTGCAAGTGTAAAACCTTCACTTGTTGATTTCTAAGATTAAAATCCATAAAACTGTCCATAATCTATACCTCTCACATTTACCTCTCCATAGTAGATCAAACAAGAGTAATTGGATTTCTGCCTAACTAGCAGGGGAGAAAAACTGTTTCATTTTGGATCAAAATCTTCCTAGTGGATTGAATCACATTCTTTTCCTTTACTTATCAACACTTAGCAATTGCTTCTGTGTTTTATTTGGTTCAAACTATCAAAATGTGATTCTATAATTTTCAGTAGAAAGAATGTCAGAGTTTACAATTTGATTCTAATTCTAGATTTAAAGATTATTCTTCCCATTTCACTTTCCCCAAAGTTCTAGGCTTGATATCATTTTTAAATGTGATGGTACCTATCTTCCTCATCTCCACAAAAGAAAAATCAACTTGTAATCCGAAGACTTAGTTCACTGAAAGGCAAACTATAATTTTTGATTTAGAATATGATATTTGTATCAGAAAAGCAATCATCTGACCTTACTTTATCCCTATGCTCTTGCCTTATCCCAATTCAAATGAGACTGACACTGTTGAATATCTAATAACAATATTTAATAACAATAATTTCACCAGATGCTATTTCTGGAACAAGATTACATTCTGCACAGCCTCACTTATTCTTATGTAAAACTCAGAATCTTAAACTAGCTCCTATAAAGGCATTTAATGTTTCATCCACATGGGCTAAACCATTGTCCATATCAGCCCTACCTCCTGGTTACTTCAGCGAAAGATATATAATAGGAAGGATAGCTATGGCCATAATTACTTTAAAATCAGTTTGTTCACATTTGGATCTATAGTCCTTACAAATGAAAATACAAAATTATAACATTAAAAAGCAAATCATGGCTGGGCACGGTGGCTCACGCCTGTAATCCCAACACTTTGGGAGGCTGAGGTGGTGGATTACTTGAGGTCAGGAGTTCGAGACCAGCCTGGCCAACATGGTGAAACCTCATCTCTACTAAAAATACAAAAATTAGCCAGGCATGGTGGTGTATGCCTGTAATCCCAGCTACTCGGGAGGCTGAGGCAGGAGAATCACTGGAACCTGGGAAGTGGAGGTTGCAGTGAGCCGAGATTGCACCACTGCACTCCAGCCTGGGTGACAGAGTAAGACTCTGTCTAAAAAAAAAAAAAAAAAAAAAAACAACTGCAACTCATGGTTCTGGTAATAACTTTACCAACTAGAGATAAGTCAACTGGGGTAAAAAGACAAAGGTTTCAGTTCTCATTCTGTCTTGAAAGTGACACCGGTACAGTAATGCATCACTTAACAACAGGGATACATTCTGAGAAATGTGTCCTTAGGTGATTTCGTCATTGTTCAAACATCATAGAGTGTACTTACACAAACTTACGTGGTATACATAAACCAGTGACATAGTCATTTATTATCATTATCAGATATTATGTACTATACATAATTGTATGTGCTGTACTTTTATACTACTGGCAGTGCAGTAGGTTGGTTTATACCAGCATCACCACAAACACATGAGTAATGCATTGTGCTAGACATTACAATAGTGATGATGTCACAAGATAGGAATTTTTCAGCTCCATTATAATCTTATGGGGCCACCATTGTATATGTGGCCCATTGTTAACTGAAACAGCATTATGCAGTGCAACACATGACTATATATTGATATGCTGCACTTTGGACCTGAGCACTTGAGCAGTGGCAGAAATTGATGGAAAAAAGGAAAAGAGCTTCTGGAATTTTTTGTTGTTGTTGTTTTTGTTTATTTTTGTAGAGACAAGGTCTCACTGTGTTGCCCAGGCTGGTCTCAAACTCCTGGGCTCAAAGTGCTGGGATTACAGAAATGAGCCACCATGCCCAGCCTGGAAGTTTCAGCAAGAGAGAAATCGGGTGTTCCTGCAGAAAGGTAACACTGTTTTTTTAGAGGAGCTGCTGGTTTACTAGTATATTAGTTAGTGGTTTCTTAAAAAAGAAACAAGAGCTGGCACTTTAGAACATTTCAGCCTGACATGCTATATAAAGCTATTTGTTTAGTCATAGCGAAGGAAAGATGATCTCAGTCACATAGCTTATTTATATATGTTGGCTCTATCTTACAGCACATTTCATCCCCCTGTAGCGTTGTTAATGGTAGTTTTACTTATTTTAATAAACATGATGTGAATAATAGAACTGCACCTGCATGTTAGAGTTTAGACAATGTTGTCACATACATCTCATTTGATCCTTACAACTCTGTGAAATGGGTAGTACAGATATTGTTTTTACAAATTTGGAAGCTGAGATTCAGAGAGGCCAAGTAACTTGCCTAAGATTTCCCAGCCAGAGAGACCTAGAACTGACTCTACTATATTACATCATGTCACTTCATGGTAATAAAACTCTGCAGTGGGGTACTGCAGGGTAAGACATTCTATATTATCTGGGCATGTAATTATAGTAACACAGGAAGAAATGTTCGAACACGTACAAAATTTGTTTAGGCACTATTTAGGTGACCAAAAGATGGCATTAACTGTTATCTTGCATCTGCATTGTATATTAAGGAGTATACTGTGAATAATCTTTGAGATTTTATTTTTGTGTGTGACAGGCTCTCACTGTATTGCTCAATCTGGAGTGTAGTGGTGCACTCACGGCTCACTGTAGCACTGACCTCCCAGGCTCAAGTGATCCTCCCACCTCAGCCTCCTGAGTAGCTGGGATCACAGGCATATGCCACCATGCCAAGCTAATTTTTTTTTATTTTTTGTAGAGGCAGAGTCTCACTATGTTGTCCAGGCTGGGCCTGAACTCCCGGGCTCAAGTGATCCACCTGCCTCAGCCTCCCAAAGTGCTGTGATTACAGGCATGAGTCATCATACCTAGCCTGAGATTTTCTTTAGTGATGGCTGCAATTAAATTTTTAGTGAAAACAGTTTTTTCTAATTCTAAGAATGATACATTCTGGTAGCACAGAAAAATATGAATATAATATATAAAATATAAAGAATGAAGTATAATATACTAGAACTCCCAGCACCTAGGGAAAACCACTGCTCCTTTCGGAATCTCTCAAAGCACATACACATGCACACACATGCACACACACACACAAGGCTATATCCTTTTTAAAACTATCTGTCATTTTTCACAAAACAACATTTTAAATACTTTCCCATATCAATAGATGAGATCTACTTACCCATTTTTAATTGTTGATAGTATACAATGTATAGATGGACCTTTTTTCCCCCATCTAACCTTCTATTGGTAGACATTTGAGACATTTCCATTTTTATTTTGCTATTACAAATTAGTGGGAAAATTTAGGACACATTCCTGAAAGTATTACTGAATCAGAGATTACTCCAATTTAAGATTATGATAAATATTGTCATACATCCCTCCAGAAATGTTGTAATTTGTATTCATGTTGACAGTGACTGAGGACAAATTTTCTCACATTTTCAATGATATCAGGTTATGTCAAGTAATTTTCATCTTTTCCAAAATGAATAATTGAAATGGGAACATGTGAGAAGACCCCGATGAAACTGGGAGCATTGAACCCCCGAATTCTGCTGAGTGTCCTTTGCAGCAAAAGACCCCTTCTCTATGGCCTCATGGAGAGTTCCTTACAGTTTACTGAAGAAGATAAAACTCAGGCCTGATTTATAGATGATCATGTCCAATACACAATACAACCCACAAGTGGACAACTACACAAGACAGTCCCTTCTGGGACACCTCTGAAGGACCGCGGTGAAGGTAAATCCTCCCAGAAGGTACAACATTGAGCAGTGTACCTAGTTATTCATTTTTCTTAGAAGGAGAAATGGCCAACAGTATGAGTCCATATGGATTTATGGGCTACAGCCAACAGTTGGCTGGATGATCAGTGATTTGGAAGGAACATGACTGGAAAAATTGGTGATAAGGAGGTCTGGAGAAGAGATGTGGATAGATATCTCTAAGTGGGCAAAGAATGTTACATGTTTGTGTCCTATGTGACTGCTCATCAAAAGGTGACCTCACAGTTTGGTAAATAATTGAACATGAAAAGCTAAGGAAAAGGAAGAATCAAAAGAAATTACAAGACTATGATCATAGAAAACTAGGAGAATGATGAGAGTAGAATGGCTCTCAGGGTGGGGTACTGGCATAATGTACAAGTAGACGTACCATATAGCTAGTCTATAGATGTAGCTCTATAAGGCACAAAAAATGGCATTTGAAGCTATGAGAGTACGTAACCTTTCCTCAAAAGTAGCTTCCCTTTGAGGACCAAGGTCTGAGCCTTGTAGAACCTCTGATGCAGGTCAGGTAGCATAAGAGGTAAAGAGAAACAATATTTGACAAACAATGAGGGTTTGCGTTTTTTTAAAGAACAGAATAGCAATAATGAGGAAAGCAGAGAGGAGTTCAAGATTTCAAAAAACTATTCATCACACAAAAACCTGTACATGAAAGTTCATAGTAGCTTTATTCATAATAGCCAAAAACTGGAAACAGCCCAAATGTTTTTCAAATGTTGGTTGGTTAAACAAACTACAAAATACTAGTCAGCAATCAAAATGAATGAACTAGTATTACATGCAAGAGTTTGGATGGCTCTCAAGAGAATTATGCTGAGAGACTAAAGCCAACCTCAAAAGGTTACATATTTGTATTATTTGATTTATACAGCACTCTCAAAATGATAAAATTATGGAGATAGAGAACATATTTGTGGTTTCCTGGGGTTGTAGAAAGGAAAGTGAGTGGGTATAACTGTAAAAAGAGGTAGCATAAGGGATCTTTGTGGCAATGGAACAGTTCTGTTTCTTGATTGTGGTAGTGTTAACACAAACCTACACATATGATAAAATAGCATAGAACTACCACATACACTCACATGCACAAATGAATGCATGTAAAACTGGTAAAATATCAATTTCTTTATATAAGATGATATAAGATTTCATTATGTAAGATGTTACTATTGGGAGAAACTGGGGGAGGGGTGTACAGGATCTGTCTCTACTATTTTTCATGACTTCCTATGAATCTATAATTATTTCAAAATAAAAAGGAAAAAAAACTGTGCCAAGGGGGAAAAAAGACTATTAGGTTTAGCCAGGAGCAGTTAATTTTAGAATATTTTCTGTAGAGTGGTGAGGATAAGAGCCAAAAAAACAAGAGATTAAAGAAGGAAATAGATGGAAAATAGTCTCTTCTTCCAACTAAACCCAAATAATCCACAGTACTTTCTTAACATTATAATCCATACCAACCAAAATGGAAAAGGCTTCTGAAATAAAATAAAAAAGGAAGGATTCCTTTTTAGGCTGTAGCAAACAAAAATAAACACAGTTTGAGGAGATTTGGGAGGTGTTGTACCTTAATGTTTGAACCTGGATGCAAGAGGAGTAGAAATAGAAGACTGTCTATCTCATTATCCTCCAGGAGAATTAATTTTTCCAACCAGAAATCAGCATCCTGAAGGGCCAGAATCAGAGGCCATCAAAGGTTTATGACCAGCCAGATTATTATCAAGGAGCGGAGACAATAATTATTATATTGTTGACAAACAGATACATTTTTGCTTTCTGGTCCCTTCATGTTGTACTCAGGATTAGTATTTTTAGGAAGATTAGAGAATACTTTGCAGAATACCTTAAGTGATAAAAAGTCACTAGGGAGTATATTTGCAGCTCAGCATGTGGGACCAAAGAAGTTCAGCTCATTGCCTGATCTAAAAATAATCATCCTTGATGTAGAATCCTGTTAGGTTCAGAAATGTAATATATAAGATAAAATGTTTCTACCTATCTCAGAAGTCCCAGTTATACAAATTTATATCTGCAGATTTTATAGTCTAAAATCTGATGCATCTCTCTCCAGCTCTCTCCATGTACTCCTTGAATAAAGAACATACACATTCTCCAAATCTCTAGATCTCCTTCTCGAAATCTAATCACAACAAATTAGCTGTTTCTTTTAGCTTCCCATCAAGAATGGCTTTGCTGGGCACAGTGGCTTACGCCCATAAGCCCAGCACTTTGAGAGGCTGAGACAGGAGGATCAATTGAAGTCAGGAGTTCAAGACCAGCCTGGACAACAGAGCAAGACTCTATCTCTACAAATTTAAAAAAAAAAAAAATTAGCCAGGAGTAATGGTCCTACTTGGGAGGCTGAGGCAGGAGGATCACTTGGGCCTAGGAGTTCAAAGTTACAGTGAGCTATGATCTCCCCACTTTACTCCAGCCCAGGTGACAGGGTGAAACTCTGTCTCGAAAAAAAAAAATTAAATAAAAAATGCTGGGCACGTTGGCCACGCCTGTAATCCCAGCACTTTGGGAGGCCGAGGCAGGCAGATCACCTGAGGTCAGAAGTTCAGGACTAGCCTGGTCAACATGGTGAAACCCCATCTCTACTAAATATGCAAAAATTAGCCAGGCATGGTGGCGGGCACCTGTAATCCCAGTTACTTGGAAGGCTGAGGCAGGAGAATCACTTGAACCCCAGAGGCAGAGGTTGCAGTGAGCCAAGATCGCACTATTGCGCTCCAGCCTGGGCAACAAGAGCAAAACTTCATCTCAAAAGAAAGAAAGAAAAAAAGAGTCCGGGTGCAGTGGCTCACATCTGTAATCCCAGCAATTTGGGAGGGTGAGGTTTGCGGATCACTTGAGGTCAGGAGTTTGAGACCAACCTGACCAACATGGTGAAACCCTGTCTCTAGTAAAAATACAAAAATTAGCCAGGTATGGTGGTGCACACCTGTAATCCCAGCTACTCAGGAGGCTGAGGCAGGAGAATTGCTTGAACTCGGGAGATGGAGGTTTCAGTAAGCCAAGATCTTGCCACTGCACTCCAGCCTGGGCAACAGAGCAAGACTCCATCTCAAAAAAGAAAAAAAAAGGAATGGTTTGCTTCTAATTTCATAAAAGTTTTTCTTGGCCGGGCGCGGTGGCTCAAGCCTGTAATCCCAGCACTTTGGGAGGCCGAGACGGGCGGATCACGAGGTCAGGAGATCGAGACCATCCTGGCTAACACGGTGAAACCTGAAACCCCGTCTCTACTAAGAAATACAAAAAAAAACTAGCCGGGCGAGGTGGCGGGTGCCTGTAGTCCCAGCTACTCGCGAGGCTGAGGCCGGAGAATGGCGTAAACCCGGGAGGCGGAGCTTGCAGTGAGCTGAGATCCGGCCACTGCACTCCAGCCTGGGCTACAGAGCGAGACTCCGTCTCAAAAAAAAAAAAAAAAAAAGTTTTTCTTTGCCTTTTGATAACAACTATAATATTTCATGAATAAACGTATTTTGTTACTAACTTGGGGAAAATCTTGGAAAATCTTGTTCGTATAAATTTGGGTTAATGTTTCATGAAAAAAAAATAGAATCTTAAATTTTTCAAACTGGAAAAGACCTTAGAAGATTCTCTATCAAAACCCCATTCTACCCCCGCCCCCCCCAACAACTTTTTTTTTTTTCACTATTTGAGGTCAGATAAATTAGCTTCTCAAGTTCATGAAGGCATAAAGTTAGAGGGACAAGAAATCTGTCTAATGATTTTAACGCTGTTCTTAGAAGCTAGAGCCTAATCTTTGCCCTTTTGCCAAAAAAAAAGGAGGAGGAGGAGAAGAAGAGGAGGAGAAGAGGAGGAGGAGGAAGGAAGAAGAAGGAAGAAGAAAGAAGAAGAAGAAACTACTACACTACTGCTACTACTGCCACTACCACCAACACATTTTTCTGTCTAAATTTGAGGAGACATTTAAAAGTCAATTATATTTTTTTGGTTCAACTACTTGATACCAAAAGAATCTGGTCATATGTCTTAATAGCATATATATATCTTAAAGAGTGTGTGTGTGTGTGTTTGTGTGTCAATCTATATCTACATATAGCACTTTGTGGCCACACTGAAACACTTACCAAACTACATTACAGCTATTTGTGAATTGTCTATTCACCTGACACAATAGTAGCACCTGGAAATTAGAAACCATGTGTTTTTTCCTTACCTTGTGCATTTTTCCACTTTTGAAACTGTGAACTATTTCAAAATATTCTCCAAAATGGAGAATAAAAAATAAAAACATAGAGAATAATATAACAAAGACTTATCATCCAGCATTACCAAATCTTAACATTTTGTTACATTTATTGCATTTTTTAAAAATGAGACACTAGAAATAATGTTGAAACCTTCCAAATTCATTTTCTTCCTTCCCTTCTCAGAGATAATCACTACTATCCAGGATTTGGTGTTATGTCATTCCCATGCATGTTTTTACAGTCTTATCACATATGTATGTATCCATATATTTATATATATGCATTTTATTGTTTTGCAATGCTTTAAAAGTATTTTAGTAGTGGCATACCCTAAGTATTCTTAAATTTGCTAAATTTTCTTCACTTATTCTGAGTTTTAAGGCTTCTCCATGTTGATGATAATCATTCATGTATTCATTCAAACTGCTATATAGCATTCTATAGTATGAACACATCACTGGTGTAGGTAGTTTTCATTTTTCACTATTATAAACAATGCTGTAATGAATATTCTTCTAGATATCTCTGTGTACATGTGCAAGGGTTTCTTCGGGGTATTGTTCAAGAAGTAGAATTGCTATACATATTGACAAATCGAAAATGAATTACCTGATATTGACAAATTGCATTCTAAAATGGTTGTCTGATTTTTACTCCCACTCATATTTAAGTCCCCGTGTGATCTAGTCCATTTTTTAAATTTTGGCTAATCTGACAGGTGAGGATGACATCTTATTCTTTTGACTTAAATTGTCATGATTATTAGTTATATTGAACATCTATTCATATGTTCATTGCCCCTATTGGATTTCCTCTTCTGTCAACTGCCTATTTTTATTCTTCACCAATTTCTCTCTAAGGTTAATCAGTAGTCTTTTTCTATATACTGTGCATATACTAATTATTTGTTGGTTGTATGCATTGCAAGTATCTTCTCCCAGTGAGACTTTGTACTTTTCATTTCCACCAACCAGTAAAGTACCTAAAACCTAAAATATAGAAAAGTGTGTAGAAGAAAAAAAAATTTTTGAGATGAGCTTTTTTTGTTTGTTTGTTTTTTGTCACCCAGGCAGGAGCCCTGTGGCATGATCACAGCTCACTGCAGCCTCAATCCCCCAGGCTCAGGTGATCCTCCCACCTCAGCCTCTTGGGTAGCTGGGGCTACAGGTGCACACCACAACACCTGGCTAATTTTTTTGTAATTTTTGTAGAGATGGGGTTTCACCATGTTGCCCAGGCTGCTCTTGAATTCCTGAGTTCAAGCAGTCTGCCTGCCTCGGCTTCCCAAAATGTTGGGATTGCAGGTGTGAGCCACCATGCACAGCCAAAAATTGTTAAAGATACAAAGAGAGAGGGAGAAAAAGAGAAAGAGCAATTTCATACATCATTCTCACCAAGGTATAGCCATTTAAAGAAGTTTTTACAGTAGACTTGACAGGACTAATCATCAAATTATTTTCATTCAAAACATCTGTTTTGAATTTACTTATTGATTTATTGATGTATTAAATTTTTTACCATCATAACATCAGGGATTCTGTATTGCTAGTGGTGGTACTGATGATGATGCTGGCTCTTTATTTTATACATTGTTATTTTGGTTCATCTGAGCAACTATTTTTTAACCAAAAAGTTATTTTTTTTCTTTTGCCCACTTTTTTGGCAGGTCACTATAGTTGAAAAAGCCTCATATCTAAGTTAATAAATGTTATAAGTTAATAAATGTTACCTTATGATCTCTTAAGACTATTTTATTGCCGTTTTTTCTTTATCCCCATCGCCACCTTTTGTTCAATAGAAGGCATGACTAATTACATAAAAGATACATAGAGTCCACATTTGCTTTCCTTAGGCATAGGAATTATACTGGCTATTTCCATAGAGGCAGTATTCTCCTAGACCTTCTCTATAGATGCCAATTAGAAGATTAGCGTCTTTTCTCTCTCCCTCTTTGCTATTAAATAGTCACACAAAAGCTGAGCTGACAAATTACTCCCTCCATGGTGCTCGACAAAGACAGACAATAGATCATTATCATTTACTATACTCGAATCCTATTAATCACAGATTAATGAGAACATGTCTAGTGGGGAAGAAATTACCAGAATGTGGGCCTATTGGCTTGTTATTCATGTAACATCTGCTCAGGCTTTACCTTTAGTGTCATGTCATCTTTTATCACATTGAAATAATGTTTGCTCCAGAAACATAATTAAGATAATGGAGCAAATTCAGAGCCCTTCCCTTAATAATTAAAGAACCAGGGTTGTATTTCTTAGTTCAGTGGCTTTTAAAAAAACTAATTTCCCTCTGTTCTTGATTATTTCCTTTTTCTTTTGCTCATAATGAACTATCAAATCTTGGAGCTTTTTTCTCTCTGTAAACTATGATTAATCCTTATGCCCAAAACTAGGACAAAGTCAGAGTTTGAGTTCCTTTTTCTATTGAGATAAAATTCGTACGATATAAAATTCACCATTGTAACCACATTAAAATGCACAATTAAGTGGGATTCCTTTTACAATTTGAAACATCCTAAACTGAAATTAATACTTAGAATATCATATACACTTTGTAAGGATCATCAAATACTGTATTTATTTTCCTTAACCCTCATCTACAATGTACTTTTATTTTTAAATAATGAAATACTTTTATTTTTAAAATCTGGGATTTTACCAATGTTTTAGTTTTTTATACTTAAGCTAATTACCTGCTTTACTTTAAAGCATAGAAGTAGAAATTTGGGTTCAGATATTTAATATTCTTGGAGGTCTCCTATCCTCTTGTTGCAACAAGGGGTAGAACTAGGGGAACAAATATAAAGATAAGTTTAAAAATAAAAAGCAATGGCATCTATAATCAGCTGCTTAAAAAGTAAAAGTCACAATTCATGATTATAAAACTGAAAAAAGTAATGGCTTGGGTTAAAAAATCTAGAATATATATTTGTTACTCTTGGAAGGCTGTGGTGATGAGTGCTCAGGGCTGGATAAGCTGAGATCTAAAGCTTTGTGATTAAGCCATGATTCAGCACCACGGGAATAAAAACAGCTCCACAACCAAGAGCTGGCAAGGACTAGTTCAGGAAGCAGGGAGGAGGATTGCAAAGAGCTTCTTAATTAAATTTTAATTATTGCTAATTAGAACTACTGTTTTTTTTTTATATCCCCAACAAGGAAGACAAGAGTTGATCTTGCCTTTTTATTATTCTGCTAATTAGTTTCCCAACGAGAGGTTTGAAAGGGCAGTCTCTGCTTTGACAGTATAAAAGTTGTTAGCTGAGCTCAGACCTGCAGATAAATCTCATGCTAAAGTTTGAGCGTTAGTATTCCCAGGTAGATATTTTCTGGTTCTAAGATTTTATTACAAATATCTGAGGGAATGAATTGTCCCTATCCACTATTTAAAGAAATCCATAGTTTTCCTGTTGTTTATCCTGTCTACCTTATCTTCATACAAATATCAAAGATTTTGCTTAATTATTAAAATAGTGAATCCTCTACACACATTAATGAGGTAAACTTTATGCCTTTTTGAATTGTTAAATGTTAGTGATGATCTCTACGTGATTGTAAAGAACAATTAGATGTACACATAAAAAGTGACTGCTAGTTTTCTCCAGCAGTGAATTTAGTGCTTTGCAATAGGTAACAACAACAACAAAAATCGAAGTTCCTGCTCTGAAGAGCTCCCAAGTTCTATCAAATACCATTTAAGATAAAATGCCAACTGTTCCAGGTAAACCACACTTGAGATTGCAAAGCAGAAACCCTAATTGTAAACTTGAATTCATAATCCCAGAAGGTTCCCAAGACCCATTAGCATTATAGCCCTCTGCAAAATATGAATTCTATTTTGTAAGTGCACACATTTCATAATTCTTCTCCCAAGATAATAAAGATAAGAGTTCTGAGCTAGTGCAACTCCCTGTGTTAATTACAATAAAATCCAACAAATGAAATTACATTTTTGGAATCAACAGCTTTTGGCCAAGCAAACCCACATGCCTTGACAGCCTTCCTTTGCAGTTGGAGTTACATTAACACATGTGTTTGTTTCCTCACCTTTTACAGACACAAGAGCCCTGTGATATGTTAATTCACACCAAATTCTAATCCTTTCCCTTGTCTTTATCTTTCCAACTCAATGATATGATGTGTCAACACCTTTCATATTGGGAAGAAAAAATGCTTAGACAAAATTTTATTTCTACTCACTTTAATTAAAATTACAGAAGCTAGAAAACAAAGTGTAAATAAATTAAGGCATTGCCTTTCAATGCCATTCACCATCTGCCCTGTCAATATCCACTCTGATCTGAATTATTCTAAAAAGTCATCTGGGTCTTTCCTACTTTGATTAGTCAATTAGCCACATCTCACATTGGTTTAAAATGTGTTTTTTCAGGTCAGTAAGTTACCCTCACAACTTTAGAGTAGCTGTCTTGCCAATAAATAAAGACTGCTGAGATTTTTCTATTAATATGCAAAGATTTCTGCTGCTTTTTTCAGCTTATTCTATATTTAAACATGATATAATACTTATAGAACTTTTCCCTTTAAAATAATAAACATTATAAAATCATTTTTCTTTTCTCCACATATAGAACTTTTTATTTGCCACTATTAAAATCTGAACTTTAAACAGATTCTAGGACCAGTGAGTTCACGTCCATCAGCTCATTCAACTTTGGCGCCTGTCTCATGTCCAGTAGCTTTCTCAGAACTACTGCCTTCACCATGAAGCTCTGTGAGTTTTCCCAAATCAAACGTGGGCTTCTTTAGCATTTTTTTTTTTTTTTTTTTTTTTTTTTTTTTTTTTTTTTGAGACAGAGTCTCACTCTGTTGCCAGGCTGGAGCAGTGGTGTGATCTCAGCTCATTGCAACCTCTGCCTCCCGGGTTCAAGTGATTCTTACAGGTGCATGCCATCATGCCAAGGTAATTTTTGTATTTTTAGTAGAGACGGGGTTTCACCATGTTGGCCAGGATTGTCTCGATCTGACCTCGTGATCCACCCGCCTCAGCCTCCCAAAGTGCTGGGATTATAGGTGTGAGCCACTGCACCTGGCCAGCATTTTTACTTTTCTAATGAAGACATCATGGAAAGGATAAATAGATTGGCAACCATTTTGTATGTCTTTTCCAATGCTGTCTGGAATCAATTTGTTGACCACTTCTTTTAAGTCCTTTGTCTGCACTTCTTAGGTCATGATTTCCATCATCTTCTCCTAGATCTGGCAAACCTGTTGGTGGTGAATATCTGTATCTGTATTGGTTGCATTTTTTAGTATAACCAATACAGAATAGCTGAAGCAAATAACCATCAGTAGCCTTGACATCAGCATGAGCTTCAATCATGGTCTGTCATTTTTTGACCATGGAACACATTTTGTCACAGGTGAAATCCATGCCACAGAAGTCAGTCAGGCAGGTTTTGCCTGAACATCATCAGTAATCAGCTTACATTTTCTCAATGCACCTTCATCATTCTGCAGATCAGCAAGACTCACTTCAAATACATGACCGTTGAGGCCATCAGATGCAATTTTTGTTCCTTGAGTCCTGGTGACCAGCATCTTTCCAATGTTTCATATATTGAACAAAGGCAGTGCTTTCACATCATACCAATCTTCCTTAGAAAATGGATCAACCACTTTCTTCTTGGTGCCATCGTAGCTCACTGCACTCTCGAACTCCTAGACTCAAGTGATCCCCCTGTGCCCCACCCACCGCCCTCCCTCCCCCGACTGCCTCAGCCTCCCAAGTAGCTGGGACTACAGGCATAAGCCACTCTGCCTGGCTAATTTTTAAATTTTTTTTTTTTTTTCAGAAATAGGGTCTCACTGTGTTGACCAGGCTGGTCACAAACTCCTGGCCTTAAGCGATCCTCCCACCTCATCTTCCCAAAGTGTTGGGATTACAGGCATGGGCCACTATGCCTGGAGCAAAATAATTTTTTTCTTTACTGTATATTCCTATGTTAGATATAAAGCATGTTATTATTAACTTCATTTTTATAGGTGAAGAAAGTCCACCAGAAAATTATCTAACTCCCATTATACTCTTTTGTAACTTTCTTGTTATACTCCTGTTTCTTGTTCCACAAACATCTATATTAGTCAACAGCGGATGGTTTTTTAAGTGACAGTTGGGCTGTTCCAAGGCTTTATGGGTGAGCATGGGAAAAGCCTCTAGATTGAATACCTTTGAAGAGAATGGGAATGAGACGGAGAATGAAGGGAAAAATAACAAAATCAAACAGGAGAGCAACATTACACAGAATCATAATTCTGTGCTAAGAAGTGATTCTGATTAATTCAGTTCTGTACACCTGATCTTTCCTTCACCACCCACCTGCTCCTGCCAAAAATAAAAAACAAATACAAACCTGTGGTCTAGTAGCATTCAAGGACACATTGGCATATGAGGTCCCACAAGGCTGGAACTAAGTTCATGACGTCTCAAAAGTGGAATTCTCTAATCTTTTACTTTAAGTGTTGGCAGCTTTAGTGAGTAGTAAGGTAATAGTTTAATCACAAACAGTACATACCTAAATTATAGACCATACTATATATGCTATGGTTTGAATGTTTGTGGCCTGCCAAAATTCATATGTTGAAATCCTACCCCCAAGGTGATGGTAAGCCACTCTGTCCTCATGAATGGGATTAGTGCTCTTATGAGGGGCTACAAAAACAAGAGTTCTTCCCTTCCACTATGTGAGGGCATAGCTAGAAGGTACCACCTATAAACCAGAAAGCAGACCCCCACCAGTGAAACTGGCTTTGCAAAAATTATAGCAGTGAGAAAATGATGACAGTGAAAGAGACGTGCCCTAACGAACTCCATCTTGCCTTTAACCTCTAAACTGCCCTTGGTCATTCCTAGGCATGGGCCAACCTAACGCTGGTAGAAATTTAGTTTATAGTTTAAGTGATAACAGCCCCTCCCCAAACTAAACCACCTTTGTAAAACTAATGCTAAGCCACCAAGTACAGAGGATGAGAGGGGCCTAAATTCTGCTAAGATGTAATCATAGTTCAATGATTACCAGCCATTTTTCTGGAGACATAGCATTTTCAGGAAAATTTGCAACTTCCCCAATTGCTGCTGTAAATAACATCACAATTGTAGAAACTAAAATTGGCCTTTTCAATGTCTTCTCAGATTTTTGCATTTCTGACTACCAGATGACTCCACCTGGACCAGCAACTTTGCTGTGGCCCCTACCCAGGGGTGGACTCAGCACATGAGGACTGTTTTCCATACCCCTATGAGTGATCTCGATCCAATCAGCAGCACCCATTCCCTAGTCCCCTGCCTCCCAAACTGTCCTTGAAAAACCATAGCCTCTGAATTTTCAAGGAGGCTGATTTGAGTAATAATAAAACTCTGGTCTCCTGTTTAGCTGGCTCTACATGTATTAAACTCTTTCTCTATTGCAATTCCCCTGCCTTGATAAATCAGCTCTATATGAGCAGCAAGGCACAATGAACTCACTTGGCAGTTACACCAGACACCAAATCTGCTGGTGCCTTGATCTTGGACTTCTCAGCCTCCAGAACTGTGGGAAATAAATGAGTTGTTTATAAGCCACCTAGTTTATGGTATTTTTGTTATAACAGCCAGAACAGACTAAGACAATATGTAGTGGGTATGGTCAGGTATATAAGAATATCACTTTATGTAAAAATGAATTTCCCCTATTCTCCTGGGCTAGTGGGAAAAAAATAAGGTTAGTTTTTAAAGTCCTTCACCTACCTCTTCTGAGTTAGGTTAAGATTCTGATCTTTTGCATTTTGGCTTGGGGCAAATTGGGGTGTGCTGGTTCTAGCAGTCAATCACTTCTGTACACAGTTTATCCCTGAGTCTTCCATTGTCTTGTCTAAACAGCACCTTCAGGATCAGTAGTTCATTCTACTTCATCAGCATATTTTGGACTTGAGAATCTTTTTTTGAAACTGACTAAATTCCATATGCCTAGAGGCAACAGATCCTGCTCCTCTCTAGGTGCTGCCAAGAAGCCAAAACTGGGACGTTGATGCTCTAGAATTGTATTTGTCTGTTCTCGCATTGCTCTGAAGAACTACCTGAGACTGGGTAATTTATAAAGAAAAGAATTGGCTGGGCATGGTGGCTCATACCTGTAATCTCAGCACTTTGGGAAGCTGAGGCAGGCAGATCACCTGAGGCCAGGAATTTGAGATCAGCCTGGCCAACATGGTGAAACCCCGTCTCTACTAAAAATACAAAAAATAGCCTGGCATGGTGGCACATGCCTATAATCCTAGCTACTCTGGAGGCTGAGGCAGGAGAATCGCTTGAACCTAGGAGGCAGAGGTTGCAGTGAGCTGAGATCACGCCACTGCACTCCAGCCTGGGTAACAGAGTGAGACTCCGTCTCAAAAAAAAAGAAGAGGTTTAATTGACTCACAGTTCCACAGGCTGTACAGGAAGCATGGCTAGGAGGCCTCAGGAAACTTACAATCACAGCAGAGGACGAAGGGGAAGCAGGCATGTCTTATATGGCCAAAGAAGGAGGAAGGGGGGTGGGGGAGGTGCCATACATTTTTAAACAACCAGATCTCATGAAAATTCACTCACTATCATGAGAACAGCAAGGGGAAATCTGCCCCCATGATCCAATCACCTCCCAGAAGGCCCCTCCTCCAACACTGGGAATTACAATTTGACATGAGATTTGGGCAGGGACACAAATCCAAACCATATCAAGAACTTACAGACTTGTCTCTTGTTTTCCTCCTATTGAGGGGGATATTTTTCATGTGGTGTTTGGGTGCGGGTATGTATCTGTGTGTGTGTGTGTGTGTGTGTGTGTCTGTGTGTCTGTGTGTGTCTGTGTGTGGGTGTTGGAGAGAGGTAGTGGGGGAAAGCCTCACTTTCTACCAACCCCACTTCCTTGCCCTACTTCCCTAGGGCACTCTACCTATACCTGAAAATCTCCTTCTCCCTTTTTTCTTTTCTACAAACTCTCTAAATCTTCCCAGGGGCTTAAGTTTTTGGAAACAGAAACCAGAAAATCTTGCATAATATCTCTGCCTTCTGTTCTATAGAGACCTTGAACCAGCTATTTACTTCAAATGGGGGAAGTATAGAAAGAAAACACATGGATAGAAACAAGCTGATTTCCTAAAATATTATCCCTACCTCATACCATACACTAGGAATATCCCAAATAGGGGAAAGAGAGAGAGAGAAAAGAAAAAGAAGGAAAGAAGGAAGGAAAGGAAAAAAAGAACTACAAAACTACTAAAAGAAGAAGAGGTTTTTGAATGTTATCATCACAAAGAAATGACAAATGTTTAAAGTAATACATATGCAAATTACCCTGATTTGATTATTATGCAATGTATACATGCATTGACACATCACACTGTACCCCATAAATATGTGCAATTATTATGTATCAGTTATAAATAAAACTTAAGAAAAGACAAAACTACTAAAAGAAAGGAGAATTCCTTTATAACCTTGGAGTAGGGAAGGCCCCATTTTTACTATGAATTGAAATCCAGAAGTCACTAAAGAAAATATTGATAAATTTAACTACATAAAAATATTTTTTAATTCAATATGGCAAAAAATACTCTATGTGATATTGCAAGACAATTATAAATTGGAGGGAAATGTTTATAATTCTTTACACAGACAAAAGGCAAATCTCCCCTATCTAGAAGGAGCACCTATAAGTAGAAATAGGAAAAAGACTATCAACCCAATTCAACAGTAAAATGAGCTAAAAGTGGGAACAGCTCACATAAAATAAAGACATTTTTCTGGACACAGAAAAGGATACCTATCCTCACTCCTAATAAGAGAATTGCAAATCAGAACTACACTGACATAATTATTTCTCAGCTCTTCGGTTTGAAAATGCACACTGTCGGCAATGCTGTGGGGAAACAGGCACTCTCCTACATTGCTGGTGGAAGAATAAATTAATAAAACACTTTATGGAGGGAAATTTGCAATATCTATCCAAATTATAAATGTATAAGTCCTTTGACTAAGTAAATCCACTCCTGGGAATTTATCCTATAGATATACTCGCATAGGTTATTATCTGCTGAAACAATGTGTTAGTAAAAGACTGGAAAACAATCTAAATGTCCATTAATAGTAAATTAACTAAACACATTATGCTACATTTATTAAATGGGATATTTTGCAGATCTTCAATAAAATACAAAAACAGTAAGAAAGCTCTATATACTGATATGAAAAAATATTCAGAATATATAAAGTTTTTTTGTTGTTGTTGTTTTGGTTTTTTTTGTTTTTTTGAGACGAAGTTTCGCTCTGTCTCCCAGGCTGGAGTGCAGTGGCACGATCTCAGCTCACTGCAACCACGGCCTCCCGTGTTCAAGCGATTCTCCTGAGTAGCTGAGACTACAGATACACGCCACCACGCCCAGCTAATTTTTTTTGTATTTTTAGTAGAGACAGGTTTTCACCGTGTTAGCCAGGATGGTCTTGATCTCCTGACCTCGTGATCTGCCCACCTTGGCCTCCCCAAGTGCTGGGATTACAGGCATGAGCCACCGCGCCTGGCCTGTTTTTTTCAGTGTAAAATAATGCTATCTTTTATGTAAAAAGAGAGGAGGGGAGGCCGGGCGCGGTGGCTCAAGCCTGTAATCCCAGCACTTTGGGAGGCCGAGACGGGCGGATCACGAGGTCAGGAGATCGAAACCATCCTGGCTAACACGGTGAAACCCCGTCTCTATTAAGAAATACAAAAAACTAGCCGGGCGAGGTGGCGGGCGCCTGTAGTCCCAGCTACTCGGGAGGCTGAGGCCGGAAAATGGCGTGAACCCGGGAGGCGGAGCTTGCAGTGAGCTGAGATCCGGCCACTGCACTCCAGCGTGGGCGACAGAGCGAGACTCCGTCTCAAAAAAAAAAAAAAAAAAAAAGAGAGGAGGGGAATATACATTCATACCTATCTGTATATGTGAAAACTCTGGAAAGATTCAGAGAAAACTGGTAACAGTGATTAAGGTGCAGGGTGGGAACCAGGCAGATGGGGCCAGATATGAGAGGGTAATTCTTATTGTGAACCCTCTAATCTTCACCCACGTGCACACATGTTCTCTGTGATCCTTTCTAACACTTAACTGTAATGAAATCTGAATCATTATTTTAATCATTTATTTATAAAATTTTACTGACTCAATGTTTAAATCCAAAATAATTGTTCCTTTCAACATTTTAAGGTTTCTGGGCTTAAGTAATTGGGTATTTAAAAATCCCATTAGAGCCAGGTGTGGTGGCTTATGCTTGTAATCCCAGCACTTTGGGAGTCCGAGGTGGGTGGATCACCTGAGGTAGGAGTTCAAGACCAACCTGACCAATATGGTGAAACCCTGTCTCTATGAAAAATACAAAAATTAGCTGGGCATGGTGGCATGCACCAGTAGTTCTAGCTACTTGGGAGGCTGAGACAGGAGAATTGCTTGAACCCAGGAGGTGGAGGTTGCAGTGAGTGGAGATACACCACTGCACTGCAGCCTGGGCAACAGAGTGAGACTCAGTCTCAAAAAAGAAAGGAAAGGGAAGGGAAGGGAAGGGGAGGGGAGGGGAGGGGAGGGGAGAGGAGGGGAGAAGATCACATTAGAGTGAATACCATAATGCTGAACAGTTTAGTCTCTTAAATTAAAAAAAAAAAAGTACAGGTAATTTTACTACAATCACATCTTCAATAAAATTTTATATGAGCCATGGCATGGTGGCTCATACCTGTAATCCAGCCTGTAATCCTTTGGGAGCCTGAGATGGGAGGATCACTTGAGGCCAGGAGTTTGAGATCAGCCTGGGCAACATAGCAAGAACATATCTCTACAAAAAAAAAGTTTTTTTTTTTAATTAGCCAGACACATGCTTATAGTTCTAGCTACTTGGGAGGCTAAGGCAGAAGGATCCCTTGTGCCCAGGAGTTTGAGGCTGCAGTGAGTGCTGATGGTGCCACTGCACTCCAATCTGGGTGACAGAGCAAGACAAAAATATTGTTACAGGCTGGGCATGGTAGCTCATGCCTGTAATCCTAGCACTTTGGGAGGCCAAGGTGGGTGGATAATGAGGTCAGAAGTTGAGACCAGTCTGGGCAACACAGTGAAACCCCGTCTTTACTAAAATATAAAAAATTAGCTGGGCGTCGCGGCATGAGCCTGTAGTCCCAGCTACTCGGGAGGCTGAGGCAGGAGAATTGTTTGAACCTGGGAGGTGGAGGTTGCAGCGAGCCGAGATCATACCACTGCACTCCAGCCTGGGTGGCAGAGCCAAATTCTGTCTCAAAAAAAAAAAAAAAAAAAGTTACAGTATAATTCATATAACCAAATTCCACTTCAAGAAGTTCTGAAAGATTCCAATCATTTTATTATGTTTTCTGCACCAGGAATGTGTTTAATTAATACTGCTCGAAATGTGTTAGCCAACAACTTAAGCTTGAAATCTTTGGTCAGAAAGAAAATTTTGTTTTAATGTTATTTATGCTATTGTATTTAATCTAAATTATTAGTGTCTGCACAATGGGTTTTTCCCTAGTTGTAGACCACACAAGAGAGTAGAGAGGTCAAAAGCATGGGCTGTAGGGTCAGCCTCTCTGGGTTTATGTCCTGACTCTACCACTTACTAATTATGTAACATTGGGTAAGTGAGTTTATTTCTGAGTGCCTGTTTCTTCATCTTAAAATGGGGGCAATAATAATACCTACCTCCTAGGATGGTTATGTGTATTAGATTAAATATACTTAATTAAATATTCAGTTATTTAATTTAAATTAAATTAAATCATTCCATGTCCACAGATATAAAGTGCCCAATAAGTTTTAAGTATTGTATATGTATGTATGTGTGGCATAGACTCCAAGGAAGAATATAAAAACAGAAACTTTGTCTGTAACAAGCCATACACACACATACACACTCAAAAAAAAAAAGTTTCAAGACAGTATTTTCCTCTGAGAAGTATACTAGAGGGCTTATCATCATCTTAGGATGTGGAGGGCTAGCAAAGAAGAGAAGCATGTGTAATTTGAAAAAGCACTTGATCAACAATATTATAATTTTATATCTGGGAGAAAGCAACATATTGTTCACATAATGTAAAGAAAGTAAAGCTCAAGAAAATTATTTTAGATTGTGGTGACACATAAAAGATGCAGTGATTCCCAACAAGGGGCATGCCACTTTAAAGAGCCCCTATCAGAATTCGGGAGTGAGCAGCAGGACAGATGGGATGAGTTACCTTTAACAAAGGGGCTTGCATTGAACAGGCAGTAGGGAAGCACTGCTTCAGAATAAAGCAAAACTGACCAGACTCTCACAGGAAGGAGAACACTTATCAAAGAAAGGAAGTTTCAATTTTAAAAAATCATTATGGCTTTGCATCTTCACCTGTCCTCTTCTCTGCATATGGATTTCCTTTGGCTGTTTGTTTTGGGGTGGGGAAGAATGATTAATCAGAAGCATAGGTATGTATCTTGCTTTTCCTCAGGAGGTGAATTGGAACCCAATCTTCCTTCTTCCCAGGCTTCCGATTTCAATAATGAAATTCCATTATATTGAAAATTATGTAATTCCCTTTAGGATTAGTCGTAATCACTTGACCTATGTGGATATGGTGATAATAAGAACTAAAGAATAGGGAAATTCACAGAAAGGAAAGGACAGCATTTAGATTTACTTTGCTTGCTTTGCTTTGTCTTAATTCAGTTGTACCATGTCCACTAAAAACTTGCCTTATTTCTGATTAGAAAAAAAAAGGCAAAATAATATAAATAAATTGCCAAACAGCCTAGAGAACAGTGATCAGGGTTTTTTCTTCTTCCTCCCTTCACCTCCACTCCCCGCCACAACCATTGATCAATTCTCATTATTAGCTCTTAGAAAAACAGACCATCTTTGGGACAAGCCTGGCTTCAGATCAGAGAGTCAATATTCTACTGTAACAATCTGCCAAAAAAAAAACGCAATTCAGGCACATCTAAAGTGTGTCTCCCTAGAGGAAAGCAAGAAAAACAAGCCATTGAGAGAGGCCTCACTATTTAGTTTGATTCAACCACAGCTGCCTCTGATATTTCTAAGCCAGTCAGAGTTATCATCAGAAAATGCAAGTGAGCAAATGCAGAGTGACAGCAGACCATAGCACAAAGGTTGCCCGGTTCAGGAAGTTTATCCAACTTCCTTCATCATTCTCCCTTCTCACTGTCCCCAACCCCACCTCATATGAAGAGCTGGGTTCATGATGATGAGGACTCACAGGGAAGCAATGTATGAGAAGAGGTGTGGCAGTGCATCACTTTAAAAAAAAAAATTTATGAGGAAAGTGGCATCAGCAAGATGGCCAACTAGAAGTTCCTATTGGTCTCCCTACCACAACAAATACAAAACAATGAATAAACAACTACATACATATTGACCAAAATAACTCAAGGAGAGTTCCAGAGAACAATAGCAACAGCAAAAAGCAGCAGAAAACCTGTAGAGCACAGAAATCCAAGATAGCACCACAGGCAAGAGACTACCTTGGGTCTTCCACCCCACACGCCCAGTCAGAATCATCTTGGAACCAGAAGAGACTTCTTTCTACAGGGGTAAAGGTAAGCAAGAGGACTCTAGTAGCCCCCATCACCACTGCAAACACCTGCAGTCTTCACTACTGTAGTCTCCAGCAGTCCTCACAGGATCAAGGGAGCTCCCTGGAGTTCACACACTGAGCTACTCCCAGAGAAAGAGCCAATGCTGTGCCCTGGCCCCATGTGGCCCATGCTGCTATTAATCTGCACCATCTTGGAATGGGAACCACTGATACAGTGTATCCTGTTCTGGGGGTAGGTAGCCATTGCACCTCCTCCACCCCTGAGGCTTTGCTGCCACTTTAACATACCTACCCAGTAATGCACCACCCCCAAGCCAGGGTGTTGTGAAACTACTGTAGCACCTGAGACTTGAGGCACAGGTTCACTTTCCAAGGCCCAAATGGATGCAGTTCTCCCACTCAACCAGGATGTGTTGTTCTGAGGCATACTCCAGCCACTCAGGCCCAGGGGGCTAGAATGTTGCTATGGTTCTGACTCTGGGGGTCAGGGTACAGCATCAGCATGACTCTGGGAAAGAAGGGGTGTTCCAGAGGTTCAGGCCCAGGGAGAAGGGCACAGCTGCAATTTGGGACTGAGAACAAACAGGGCATGGCAGCAGTTCAGACTCTGGAGGTGAGTTACCATGCAGTGGTGACTCTGAACCCTGGGGTGGTAGAACCTGGTAGTAGCCCAGGCTCTGTGGGGCTGGGTGCAGCAACAACAAGGATCCAGGAATGGCAGGCCAGAAGAGAATGGGATGATATTGTCAAAGTGCTGAAAGGAGAAAAAACAAAAACAAAAACCAAAAAAAAAAAAACCTGTCAACCAAGAATACTATACCCAGTAAAGTTGTCCCTCAGAAATGAAATGAAAGAGAAATAAAGTCTTTACCAGATAAGCAAAAACTGAAGGAATTTATCACCACTAGACCTGCCCCCACAAGAAATGCCTAAGGAAGTTCTTCAAGTGGAAATGAAAGGAAGATAATTACTATCATAAATACATATGAAAGTATAACACTCACTGGTAGAGGTAAATACATAGTCAAATCCAGAATACTTTAATACTGTAATGGTTGTGTGTAAATCATACATTTCTCTAGTATGAAGGTTAAAAGTCAAAACAGTCAAAAATTACTAATACTACAATACATTGTTAAGAAATACACAATATAAAAAGATGTAGGCTGAATGTGGTGACTCACACCTCTAATCCCAGCACTTTGGGAGGCCAAGGTGGGCAGATTACTTGAGGTCGGGAGTTCTAGACCACCCTGGTCAATATGGTGAAACCCCGTCTCTACTAAAAAAATTTTTTAAATTAGCCAGGCATGGTGGCACACAGCTGTAATCCCAGCTACTTGGGAGGCTGAGGCAGGAGAATCATTTGAACCCAGGAGGCAGAGGTTGCAGTGAGCCAAGATCGTGGCACTGCACTCCAACCTGAGTGACAGAGTGAGACTTTTTCTCAAAAAAAATTATAAAAAGATGTAAATTGTGATATCAAAAATATAAACTGTCTAGAGTCTATGTGATGGCAGTTAAGTTATTATCACCTTAAAATAATTTATTATAACTATAAGATGTTTGATGTAAGCATCATGGTAACCACAAAACAAAAACTACAACAAACATACCAATGATAAAGAGAAAGGAATCAAAGCTTAGCATTACAGAAAATTATTAAACCACAAAGGTAGATGAGAGAGGAAGAAAGGAATGAAGGTACTACAAAACAACCAGAAAACAGATAACAAAATGGCAATAGTAAGTCCTTGCCTATCAATAATAACCTTGGATGTAAATGGGTTAAATTCTCCAATCAAAAGACAGAGTGGCTGAATAAATTTTAAAAAGAAAATCTACTCATATGCTATCTGCAAGAGGCTCACTTAAGCTTTAAGGACACACAAGCTGAAAGTGAAGGAATGGAAGAAGATATTCCATGCAAATAGTGACCAAAAGATATCAGAGGTGGCTATACTTATATCTAATAAAATACACTAAAAGTCAAAAACTTTCATAAGGGCCAGGGTCACTGGCTTACACCTGTAATCCTAGGATTTTAGGAAGTCAAGGCGGGGAAGATCACTTGAGGCCAAAAGTTCAAGACCAGTTTGGGCAACATAGCAAGACCTTGTTTTGTCTCTGCAAAAAAATTTAAAAAGTACCCAGGCATGGTGGTGCACACCTGCAGTCATAGTTACTTGAGAGACTGAAGCGGGAAGATTACTTGAGCCCAGGAGTTTGAATCTTCCGTGAACTACAACCATACCACTGCACTCCTGGGTAACAGTGCAAGACCCTGTCTCAAAAAAAAAAAAAAAAAAAAAAAAAGCCAGGTGCGGTGGCTCACGCCTGTAATCCCAGCTCTCAGGGAGGCAGAAGCGGGAGGATAGCTTGAGCCCAGGAGTTCGAGACCTGCCTGGGTAATATAGCGAGACCCCGTTCTCCACAAAAAGGAAAAAAAAAAAAAAAAAAAAAAAGACAAAAAAAAAAAAAAAATAAGCGCAACTCCCCTTAAAAAAAAAAAAAAAAAGAAAAAAAAGAAAAAAAAACAAAAAACTGTCATCAGAGACAGAGGAAGTCATAATTTAATGATAAAGGGGTCAATTCATTGAGAGGACATAACCATTATAAATATATATGCACCCAACCTTAGAGCACCCAAATACATAAAGTGAATACTAATTAACTTGAAGGGAAAAATAGATAGCAATACCACAACAGGAGAGACTTTAATAATCCACTTTCAACAATGGATAGATCAACCAGACAGAAAATTAATAAGGAAATACTGGACTTGAATTGCACTTTTGACCAAATGGACCTAACAGATATATATGGAACATTACATCCAACAGCAGCAGAATACACATTTTTCTCTAGTGCACATGGAATGTTCTTCAGGATAGACCACATGTTAGGCCACAAAACAAGTGGTAACAGATTTAAGAAAATTGAAATCATATCTAGTACTGTTTCAGACCACAGTGGTATAAAACTAGAAATCAGTAAGAGGAGGAATTTGGAAAATTCATAAATATGTGGAAATTAAACAACATGCTCATAAACAACCAATGGGTCAAAGAAGAAATCAAAAGGGAAATTTGAAAATGTCTTGAGACAAACAAGGGAAACACAACAAACCAAATCCTATATGATATAGCAAACACAGTTCTAAGAGATAAGTTTATAAAGAAGAATCACAAATAAGTAAGACACCTCAATGCATGATAAAAAGAAGAACAAACTAAACTCAAAATTAGCAGGAGGAAGGAAATAGCAAAACTCAGACAAATAAATAGAGAACAGAAAAACCATGTAAAGAATCAATAAAACTAAGAGTTAGGTTTTGCAAAAATAAAATCAAACTCTTGGCTAGTGTAACAAAGAGAACAAATAAAATCAAAAATGGAAGTGAATAAATTACAACAGATGCTTCAGAAATAAAAAGGATCATAAAGGACTATATGGGCTGGGCACAGTGGCTCACTCCAGTAATCCCAGCACTTTGGGAGGCTGAGACAGGCAGATTGCTTGAGCCCAGGAGTTTGAGACTAGCCTGGGCAACATGGCAAAACCCCATCTCTACTATTATTAAAAAAAAAAAAAAAAAATAGCCGGGCATGTGTGCACCTGTAGTCTCAGCTACTTGGGATGCTGAGGTGGAAGGATCACCTGAGCCCAGGAAGTAGAGGCTGTAGGGGGCTGTGATCATGCCACTGCACTCCAGCCTGGGTAACAGAATGAGACCCTGTCTCAAAAAATATATATATGAACAATGATATGCCAACAAATTGTGTAACCTAGAGGACTGGTTAAATTCTTAGGAAAAAAGAAATACCTACCAAGATTGAGTCAGGAGGAAATAGAAAGCCTGAACCGACCAATAACAAATAAAGACAATAAAGAGGTAATCAGAAACCTCCCAACAGGCCAGGCACAGTGGCTCACGTCTGTAATCCCAACACTTTGGGAGGCTGAAGTGGAAGGATTCTTTGAGCCGAGGAGTTCAAGACCAGCCTGGGCAACACAGTGGAACCCTATCTCTACAAAACAAAAAATTAGCCAGGCATGGTGGCATGTTCCTAATAGTAGACCTAGCTACTGGGGAGGCTGAGGCTAGAGGATTGCTTGAGCCTGGGAAGTTGAGGCTGCAATGAGCCATGATGGCACCACTGCACTCCACACTCCAGCCTGGGTAGCAGAGTGAGACCCTGTCTAAAAAAAAATAAAAATAAAAACTCAAAAAAAAATCTCCCAACAAAGAAAAGCCCACGACCAGATGTTTCACAGCTGAAGTCTACCAAAACATTCAGAGAATAATTAATAGCAATACCTACTAAAGTCTTCCAAGGCTGGGCACGGTGGCTCACACCTATAATCCTAGCACTTTGGGAGGCCAAGGCGGGTGGATCACCTGAGGTTAGGAGTTCAAGACCAGCCTGGCCAACATGGTGAAACCCCGTCTCTACTAAAATACAAAAATCAGCCGGGCATGATGGCTGGTGCCTGTAATCCCAGCTACTCAGGAGGCTGAGACGGGAGAATCGCTTGAACCCAGGAGACGGTGGTTGCAGTGAGCTGAGATCACACCACTCCTCCAGCCTGGGCGGCTGAGCGAGACTCCATCTCAAAAAAAAAAAAAAAGTCTTAAAGTCTTCCAAAAGTAGAGTTAGAAGAAATACTTCCAAACACGTTTTATGAGGCCAACATTACCTTCATATCTAAGCCAGACAAAGACATTATAAATAAATAAAATTATAGGCCAGTCTCTCTGATGGACATTGATGCAAAAACCCTTAACAAAATATTAGCAAACTGAATTGAATCGAACAACATATCAAAAAGATTATACATCGTGACCAAGTAGGATTTATCCCTGGCAAGCAAGGCTGATTTAAACATATGCAAATCAATATGATATACCACATTAACAAAATAAAAGATTAAAACCATGTGATCATCTCAACTGACGCAGAAAAGCATTTTGCAAAGTCTAATATCCTTTCTTGATAAAAACTCTTGATCATTTAGGTATAGAGGAAAAGGTACTCAACATAATAAAGGCCATTTATGAAAAACCCACAGCTAACACCATAGTCAGTGAGGAAAAACTGAATGCTTTCCCCTAAGATTCAGTACAAGGCAAGAATGCCCACTCTCACCACTTCCACTCAACATTGTACTGGAAGTAGTAGCAAGAACAATCAGATAAGAAAAAGAAATAAAAGGCATACAAATCAGAAGTGAAAAAGTAGAATTATCTCTATTTGCAGATGACAATATCCTATATGTAAAAAACTCCAAAGATTCCAAAAAAACCTTTTAGAATACCTGAATTCAGTAAATTTGTTGAATACAAAATCAACTTACAAAAATCAGTAGCATCTTAATACACAAGTAATGACCTAACTGAAAAAGAAATTGAGACAACAATCCCACTTATGATAGCATCAAAAAATAAAACAACATATTCAGGTATAAACTTTTAAAAAGAGGTGAAAGATCTGTACACCAAAAACCACAGAACATTGATGAAAGAAATTGAAGATGACAAAAATATATGGAAAAGTATCCCATGCCCATTCAGCAGAATAATTAAATCAAATTAAATTAAATTATTGTTAAAATGTCCATACTGCCCAAGGCAATATACAGATTCAACACCATCTCTATCAAAATCCCAACAGCATTCACAGAAATAGAAGAACCAAGCCTAAAAATTGTATGGAAATATAAAAGAACTTGAATAGCTAAAACAATTCTGAGAAAGAAAAAGTTGGAGGCATCACAATATGATTTTAAATTATATTGCAAAGCTATAGTAACCAAAAGAGTTTGGGCCATGTGTGGTATGGCTCACGCCTATAATCCCAGCACTTTGGGAGGCTGAGGCAGGAGGATCACTTGAGTCCAGGAGTTCAAGACCAGCCTGGGCCACACAGTGAGACACTATCTCTACAAAAAAAAATTCTTAATTAGCTGGGCATGGTGGCATGTGCCTATAGTCCTAGCTACTCAGGAGGCTGAGGTGAGAGGATCTCTTGATCTCCGGAAGGAAGTGGAGGCTGCAGTGAGCTGGGAGGAATCACCACTGCATTCCAGCCTCAGCAACAGAGCAAGACCCTGCCTCATAATAATAATAATAATAATAATAATTATTATTATTATTATTATTATTATTTACTCATTCATTCATTTTCCAACCTGCTTATTCTAGTTCAGGGTCATGGCTGGCCAGAGCTTATCCAAGCAGCTCAGGGCACAAAGCAGAAACCCACCCTGGACGGGACACCATTCCATCACAGGGCACATTCACACACCCACACTCACTCAGACTGGAACCATTCGGACATGCCAGTTCACCTAAAATGCGTGTCTTTGGAATGTGGGAGGAAATTGGAGTATCTGGAGAAAATTCATGCAGACAAGGGGAAAACGTGCAAACTCCACACAGACAGTGGCCCCAGCTGGGAATCCATTTATTTTTCTCATCGATGTTATAACCAAATAACATTATTGGAGGTCCTGCTATACTAATCAAAAGCAGAATGAGATAGAAATAATCTTGGAGAGATCAACTGGTGAGAAGCTGAGGTGAATGGAAAATAAATGGCTTATTCAGATATTGTTAAAAAGTTAAAAATCCTGGAAGCTAAGATATGAGGACATAAAGGCATAGAATGATACAATGGACTTTGGGGAATTGAGGGAAATCGGGGGAGAGGAAAGGGGTAAAAGACTGGGTACAGTGTACATTGCTCGAATGATGGGCTCACCAAAGTCTCAGAAATCACCACTAAATAACTTGTTTATATAACCAAACACTACCTGTTCCCCAAAAAATACTATTGAAATAAAAAACAAACAAACAAAAAACAAATGGCAAACAGGCTTATGAAAAGGTGCTTAACATCACTTATCAGAGTAATACAAATCAAAACTACAATGAGATAGCATCTCACCCCAGTTAAAGTGGCTTCTATCCAAAAAACGGGCAATAACAAATGCTGGCAATGATATGGAGAAAAGGGAACCCTTGTACACTGTTGGTGGGAATGTAAATTAGTACAACCACTATGGAGAACAGCTTGGAGGTTCCTCAAAAAATTCAAAATAGGACGGCCATATGATTTAGACTGGTTATATATCCAAAGGAAATTAAACCTGTATGTCCAAGAGATATCTGCATTCCCATGTTTGTTGCAACTCTGTTCACAATTGCCAAGATTTGGAAGCAACCTAAGCGTCCATCAACAGATGAATAGATTTTTTAAAGGTGGTACTTATACACAATGGAGCACTGTTCAGCCATAAAAAAGAATGAGATCCAGTCATTTACAATAACTGGATGGAAATGGAGGACACTATGTTAAGTGACACTAACCATGCACAGAAAGACAAACATTGCATGTTCTCATTTATTTATGGGATCTAAAAATCAAAATTATTGAACTCGTGGACATATAGAGTAGAAGGATGGTTACCAGAGGCTGGGAAGGGTCATGGGGTATTGGGGAAATGGAGATGGTTAATAGATACAAAAAAAAAATAGACAGAATGAATAAAATCTTATTATTTGATAGCACAATAGGGTGACTATAGTCAAAATAACAACTGTACTTTTTTTTTTTGAGACGTAATCTCACTCTGTTGCCCAGGATGGAGTGTAGAGGCGCAATGTCGGCTCACTGCAACCTCCACCCCCCAGGTTCAAGCAATTCTCATAACTCAGCCTCCCGAGTAGCTGGGATTGCCCACACCTGCCACCACACCTGGATAATTTTTTGTATTTTTAGTAGATATGGGGTTTCACCATGTTGGCCAGGCTGGTCTCAAACTCCTGACCTCAAATGATCCACCTGCCTTGGCCTCCCGAACTGCTGGGATTACAGGCATGAGCCACTGCACCCAGCCTTAATTGTACATTTTTAAATAATTTAAAGAGTATAATTGGAGGCCGGGAGTGGTGGCTCATGCCTGTAATCCCAGCACTTTGGGAGGCCGAAGTGGTGGATCACCTGAGGTCAGGAGTTCAAAACCAGCCTGACCAACGTGGTGAAACCCCGTCTCTACTAAAAATACATAAATTAGCCGGGTGGTAGCAGGTATCTGTAATCCCAGCTACTTGAAAGGCTGAGGCAGGAGAATCACTTGCACCCGGGAGGTGGAGGTTGCAGTGAGCCGAGATCACACCATTGCACTCCTACCTAGGCAACAAGAGTAAAACTCCTGGCCGGGCGCGGTGGCTCACGCCTGCCATCCCAGCACTTTGGGAGGCCGAGGCGGGTGGATCACCTGAGGTCGGGAGTTCGAGACCATCCTGGCTAACACAGTGAAACCCCGGCTCTACTAAAAAAATACAAAAAACTAGCCGGGCGAGGTGGCGGGCGCCTGTAGTCCCAGCTACTTGGGAGGCTGAGGCAGGAGAATGGCGTAAACCCGGGAGGCGGAGGTTGCAGTGAACTGAGATCTGGCCACTGCACTCCAGCCTGGGCGACAGAGCGAGACTCCGTCTCAACAAAAAAAAAAAAAAAAAAGTAAAACTCCGTCTCCAAAAAAAAAAAGTGTAATTGGATTGTTTGTAACTCAAAGGATAAATGCTTGAGGGGATGGCTACCCCATTCTCCATGATGTGCTTATTTCACATCGCATGCCTGTATCAAAACATCTCATGTAGCCCATAAATACATATAGCTACTATGTACCCCCCAAATTTTTTTTAATAAAAAAGTAAATTAAGTTATTGGGATAATGTAGTTTTCTATCTCACGTAGCTATCTTGAATACAAAGACACAGGCCTAGGAGACATAGATAAAGATTTTCAGAACATGTTTTGTAGATTTTATCCACAACTATAGTATCTTCTCTAGATCCAGACAAGGAGTGTTCGGCTCCAGGCCCCATCAAGGTCTTAGAGAGTTTGCCTCTGGGTCACTACTAGCTATGAGGCCTTCAGGAAGCCATTTCACTCTTCTGAATCCCAGTTTCCTTATCTGTTAAGTGAAGGGGTTGGTCTGCTTGATCTCTAAGGGTTCGCTGGCTTTGACATTCTTGCATCTGGGAAGAGTGACGAAAAATCTGACATTGAATGTTAGTCTGAGGATCAAGCAAAGAGAATATTGCCACTGAAAATGTTGAGTCAATTTTTTATTTTTATTTATTTATTTATTTATTTATTTATTTTTGAGTGCAGTTTTGCAATCTCAGCTCACTGCAAACTCCACCTCCAGGGTTCAAGTGATTCTCCTGCCTCAGCCTCCTGAGTAGCTGGGATTACTGGTGCCAAACACCACATCCAGCTAATTTTTGTATTTTTAGTAGAGGCGGGGTTTCACCATGTTAGCCAGGCTGGTCTCACACTCCTGACCTCAGGTGATCCGCCCACCTTGCCCTCCCAAAGTGCTGTGATTACTTACAGGCATGAGCCACCGTGCCCGGCTGAGTCAATTTTAAATACAGACAATAAACACCTTGTGCTGAGTTTTAAAAAAATTAGATATCTACCTTCAATTAATATGATTTAATTATATTTAGTACTTAATTTAAATGATGAAATATATAACTCTGAAAATTATATTTTTGGCCAGGCGCCGTGGCTCACACCTGTAATCCCAGCACTTGGGGAGGCCGAGGTGGGCAGATCACTTGAGGTCAGGAGTTCAAGACCAGCCTGGCCAACATGGTGAAACCCCATCTCTACTAAAAATACAAAAATTAGCTGGACATGGTAGCAGGCACCTGTAATCCCAGCTACTCAGGAAGATGAGGCAGGAGAATAGCTTGAACCCAGAAGGCAGAGGCTGCAGTGAGCTGAGATTGCACCCCGGCACTCCAGCCTGGGCAACAGAGCAAGACTCCGTCTTAAAAAAAAAAAAAAGTTACATTTTTAAAAAATATTTCAATGTTCATTAGATACTACTAATAAAGGATATAAAGTGTGTAATAAAATTCTATTTTTTAAATGTATAGAAAACAGACTGTCAAATAGAAATAAAGCATTAAGAACATTTCCGGATATTTTTGGGGGGGGCAGGACGGAGTTTCGCTCTTGTTGCCCAGGTTGGAGTGCAATGGCACGACCTCGGCTCACTGCAACCTCCACCTCCCGAGTTCAAGCGATTCTCCTGCCTCAGCCTCCCAAGTAGCTGGGATTACAGGTGCGTACCACTACCAGCCTAGCTAATTTTTTGTATTTTTAGTAGAGACAGGATTTCACCATGGCCAGGCTGGTCTTAACGCCTGACCTCAGGTGATCTGCCCGCCTTGGTCTCCCAGAGTGCTGGGATTACAGGCGTGACACTGGGCGCAGCCTCTGGATTCTTATATGTAATATAAACTTTCCTAAATTTCAAAATGTTGATCATTGTACAGATTTTTTTCTTCGATTTCCTCTCTCCTAACATTGACCATTGTCCATAAAAAGTATACAATTTTTTATAATCAAAAATTTAAATATATTTATGCATGACTCCCCTTCTTACCTATACTGTAATTACAAGATAAAGTTTATTATTCTCTTGAGAGCTAGCATTTGAAAAAAATTTTTTTGAGACAGGGTCTCACTCTGTCACCCAGGCTGGAGTGCAATGGCATGAACATAATTCACTGCAGCCTCAGATTCCTGGGCTCAGGCAATCCTCTCACCTCAGCCTCCCAAGTAGCTGGGACCACAAGTGCATGCTGCCACACTTGGCTAATTTTTAATTTTTTTGTAGAGACAGGGTCTCACTGTGTGGCCCAGGCTGGTCTTGAACTCTTGGACTCAAGTGATCCTCCTGCCTCAGCCTCCCAAAGTGCTGGGATTACAGGCGTGAGCCCCCATTTTTTTTACATCACAAACTTTTTTTACATGATATCTGAAGAAGATGGAGCCTCTAAGGTATTAAAGATAGAGGTTAAAATGTCTTGCATGAGATTCGTTGAGGAATTTATTGTTCTGGAGAGGGAGGGGAAGGATTGAAGAACTATTAAGGGGAAGAAAAGACAATATATAGGCCAGGTGCAGTGGCTCACTCCTGTAATCCTAACAGTTTGGGAGGCCAAGGCAGGCGGATTGCCTGAGCTCAGGAGTTCGAGACCACCCTGGGCAACATGGTGAAACCCCATCTCTACTAAAATACAAAAAAAAAAAAATCAGCTGGGCATGGCGGCGTGCGTCTGTAGTCCCAGCTACTCGGTAGGCTGAGGTAGGATAATTGCTTGAACCTGGGAGGCGGAGGTTGCAGTGAGCCGAGAACGCATAACTGCACTCCAGCCTGGGCAACAGAGCAAGACTCCATCTCCATTAATATATATATACATACACACACACACACAAAATTCATATTATCAATAACTATTAATCCCACATTTGCATTTGTGCACATAGGAAAAAAAGGTTGGAAGAAACAACCTTTTTCTAACCTGGGTTATCTTTTCTATAGATTGTTTATTCTATGTTTTTCAAATTACCTACAGTAAACAAGTAATAATTTTATAATGAAAAATAAAAGTTATTCTAATAACCAGAGGAGGCCAGTCATGGTGGCTCATACCTGTAATCCCAGCACTTTGGGAGGCTGAGGCAGGCAGATGACTTGAGGTCAAGAGTTCGAGGCCAGCCTGGCCAACATGATGAAACCCTGTCTCTACTAAAAATACAAAAATTAGCGAGGCATGGTGGCATGTACCTGTAGTCCCAGTTACTTGGGAGGCTGAGGCATTAGAATCGCTTGAAACCAGTAGGTAGAAGTTGCAGTGAGTCAAAATCATGCCACTGCACTCTAGCCTGGGCGACAGAGTGAGACTCCATCTCAAAAACAAAACAAAAAAACAGACGAGTACAGATAGATTCAGAGAAGGGGCAGGGGATTTCCAAGTATATGTGGTGAAAAAAGGATGACAATGGGCTAGACATTGTCTGGGTGCAATTGATTGAGCCAGTCTTCGCATGCCAAGACTTCACATGAGAGATTGGTAGGTGAAAAACTTAGGTAAATTAGGATCTGTTGAAGACTTTTGTGATGGTTAATATTAAGTGTCAATTGGATTGGATTGAAGGATGCAAAGTATTGTTCTTGGGTGTGTCTATGAGGGTGTTGCCAAAGGAAATTAACTTTTTTTTTTTTTGAGACAGAGTCTCACTCTGTCACCCAGGCTGGAGTGCAGTGACACAATCTTGGCTCACCACAACCTCCACCTCCTGGGTTTAAGCAATTATCCTGCCTCGGCCTCCCGAGTAGCTGGGATTACAGGTGCCTGCCACCATGTCTGGCTAATTTTTGTATTTTTAGTAGAGAGGAGGTTTCACCACGTTGGCCAGGCTGGTCTCGAACTCCTGACCTCAGGTTATCCACCCGCTTCAGCCTCCCAAAGTGCTGGGATTACAGGCATGAGCCACCGCACCCAGCCCTGAAATTAACATTTGAGACAGTGGACTGGGAGAGGCAGACCCTCCCTCAATCTGGGTGGGCACCATCTAATCAGCTGCCAGCACAGCTAGGATAAAAGCAGGCAGAGGAACGTGGAAGGACTAGACTGGCTGACTCTTCCAGCCTTCATCTGTCTCCTGTGCCAGATGCTTCCTGCCTTCGAACACTGAATTTCAAGTTCTTCAGCTTTTGGGCTCTTGGACTTACACCAGTGGTTTGCCAGGGGCTCTCCAGCCATCAGCCACAGACTGAAGGCTGTACTGTTGGCTTCCCTACTTTTGAGGTTTTGGGACTCAGACTGGCTTCCTTGCTCCTCAGCTTGCAGACGGCCTATTGTGGGACTTCATCTTATGATCGTGTGAGTCAATACTCTTCAATAAACTCCCTTTCATATATACATCTATCCTATTAGTCCTGTCCCTCTAGAGAACCCTGACTAATACAACGTTGAATGCCAATTTAACCTTCTAGGACCTGGCTTCTTGAGACTGGAATAGAAGAAGGGGGAAAAGCCTAGGACAATAAGCTGATCCAGTCAAAACTGCTTCTGAGAGCAAGTACTACCAGAATTGTTAGGCCAACCCAAACTAAAGGAATATCAAAATGCCCCATACAAGTCATAGTGGATGAAGGACATGGTCAAGGAATCTATTCAACCCAGATGCCAGTCTGCTAAAGCATTAGAGAAACAGAGAGATAAAGCAAGAGAATTACGGGCAGTTAGGCAAGGCTGAGTCTGTAGCCAGGTTACTATAAATCTCAAGTTGAGGCCACAGATTTCTCGAAAGCAAGTATTCTTAACCAGGATATGTTTTTGTATGAACACATGCCTGTACTGTCCCCAAAGGATGACACATTTACTCCCCAGATCTAACATTATAACAGACCCTCAGTTGACATCATCTAGGGTGCTCCTTCTGTGAATACACACTAGAAGAAATGGTTATAGGAGCTGGTTGAGACAGGTTCTTAGGACATATTGTCTGCTAACCCAAGTTCAGATGATTGATGCCAACAAAGATTGCCACAGTACTAAAGTAGCATCCCCCTTCCCAAATCTTCAAGGATGTATAGAAGGTCCTTGGATTCATCCCACATTTCATCCATGTGACCACCCTGCTGATGAATCTGTTCAAGGTCTGTTATCCATCCAGTTCCTTGGATGGATAAAGTCAAGCTCTTCAGCAAATTAAGGAGACTTTTCATTCATTCTACAATGTTAATTTCCTTCAACTCACAATGCCTTTTCATGGAAAAGATCAACACTTCCAACCTCAGCCAGGACTATTTTTTCACAAATCCTCGGCCAGTGTTTCCCAAGCCTCTCTGAAGAAACACCACAGATTCCTGAACCCAAACCTAGATCTATGATTATAATTTCCAGGGACAAAATCTGGTAATCTGCTCTAGGCAAATACTCTCATAGCTTAAACATACTTCTTTCGTAAATGCATCTCTTTGTTTAACCCCAAACCACAGCTCTTCTGGGTGAAAGAGCCCCTACAGTGATGGCTGACTTCAACACTGCCTGGGAGAGGCCTGGCACCCATAACATCTGAGACATCTCTACCAACTGGGATCTTCTTTCAAGTTGAGTCAAAAACAGTCAAAGGTGGCCCTGTTCTTCCAACAACCCATGTCTGATACAGTCTCAAATCCTTTTCTAAAGAAGGCAAGGGTAAGAAAGGCAAATGGATCCTCATCCAGAAATGGATTATAGAACTAAACCTGTATCACCGCAGTTGGAGATTTCACAAGAATATGGCCCCACCTGGTCCTGTTGGGTTTGGTAGGGTTCAAAACATGCTACCCCAAAATATGGCACCTTGGTATATTGAATATTTTAAGCTGAAGGAATTTGAGAAGCAGCCTATGCAGGAAGGACTCTCTAATCTCCCCTTTCTCCCCAGAGCACGTCGTAAGACCCTCACAGAAGAGGTGCCCTTCCTGTAACTGGAGGAAGGGAGCATCCTTATGTCAGAAGATGGAAGGATTCTGAGAGGAATTTGAGGGAATGGGCCTTGCTATGTTTCCCCCAGTTTACTATCCTTAGTTCATATCCTTTGTCCTGTCACATTTTCCCACAACACTCCACTCTTCATTAAACCAAATATAAAAGTGCTCAGGCTTAACCTGACTGGCTTAACCTCAAGCTAACCATTCTTTGGGTCTTCCTTTCCTTATGAAGGCTCCTATGTCATGTAAAACTTATATGAAATAAATGTGTTTGCTCTTCTCATGTTAATCTGTCCTGTCAATATAGTTTTCAGACCCAGCAAAGAACCCTAGGAGAGTTAAGGAAAACTTTTACTCCCCTACAGCTTTCATCCTATATCCTTCTCCAGTGACTTTACTGATATGGTTCTGTGGGTCATTAAGGCCTCCTGTAGAAGCAACATTGTTTTTTATGTCCCAGCCATTAAAGTCTAGACTTCAGACCGGATTGGGGGTTATGAGAGTATACTTGGTCTACTAGGTCTTCCAGTAACCCTACATACTCCATAGCAGTCCACCCATTGCAGGGTCCTATACATGTGTACCCAGGCAAAACATATACAAGAATGGGTCAATCTCTGAGGTTAATACCTGAGAGATCTGCAGCCTGCCTAACAAATCACCTTCCTAACACTAATTCCCTTGAAAGAACTTGGAGAAACCCAGAGTCCACTCCCAATTCACAATGCAGATTAGGTTCAGAACAGGAGTGAAGCCTCTAGAAGCAAAGGCCAAACATAAAAGCATACTGTAAACAGGGCCTGGCATCCATTACATACAATTCTATTGTTATGGATCACACTCTTTTCCTTCTTCAAGTTTGATTTTACCTGTAAATAACATAATTACTTCAGAACCACCTTAACCAAGCTTTAACGTCTACTACCACTTCAACCTCCTAGATCACAATTTATCTTCTTCCTGGCTCAGCACATTTGGACTAATCACACAGAAATGGACCTCTGTCGTATTTCAGTATCTGTTATAATTTGAATGTGTCCTCCAAATTTTATGCATTGGAAATTTAATCCTCAAATTCATATGTTGATTGTATTTGGAGGTGGGGCCTTTGGGAAATAATTAGGATTAAATAAGGTCACCAGGGTGGGGCCACCATAATGGAACTGGTGGGTTTAGACAAAGAGGAAGAGAAACTGGAGTTGGCACACTCTTGCCCTTTCACCATGTGATGCCCTCCACCATGTTATAATGCAGCAAAAAGGCCCTCACCAGATGCTGGCACCATGCTCTTGGACTTGCCAACCTCCAGAACCTTGAGCTAAATACATTTATTTTCTTTATAAATTTCTCAGTCTTAGGTATTCAGTTATAGCAATAGAAAATGGACTAAGACGGTATCTTTCTCTTGGGAGTTGATTGCATGAGAAAATCAAGTGGGCAAAGCTCAAAACATCCAGATCTCCAAGTCTGGCCCCAAAGGTTCCCATATATAATAAAGGAAACTAAAGAGAATCTTGGAAAATTTTGAGCAAGAAAGTGGTACAATAAATCAATGTTTTACAAAGGTTAAGCTGGCATCTGCAGGATGGATTTAAGGGTAGAAATTACTGGATTCAGGGTTACTGGGAAGACTATTATACTAATCAAATGTGAAGATTCTGAAAGTCTGATTTTGAAAGGTGGCAATGTAGGGAAGATGTATAAAGACATTAGAAAAGAAAATCAACTAAATTCAGTGAGTGAAAGTTTTACCCAGAAAAAAAGATGGCTTAAGAGAGATTGACATGACTTAAAAATAGAGGCTAGACACAAGAAAATTAGATATTGGAGAATGTTGGTATGCCTGAGGGTGTGAAAATTTTTAGGGATTATTTAGACAAAGCAAATTGCTAACCATATAGAAAACCCCAAGCTGTATGTACCAACAGGGAAATAAAATTTGATTTCCTTTGTGTGTATGTGAATATGCTTACTCTTTTCTAAATTCAAAAATGGCTCAGCCAAGAAAAAGAATGTGAAGAGACAATTCACAGAGGAAGAAATTCAAATGGCCAATAAGCATTTAAAAAGATGTTTAATAGCAGAATTACAGCTGATAAGGATTGGTTTCTAAAAATAGAATGTAAGGCAAAAATCAAGTATAATACAGCCAATTACCCTTGAAAACCTCTTAAATCTCCCATAAAATACATTATATATGTTTTGGTGCACATAATCCTACATGTATGTATAAATATAGACTGCTTTGGGGGTGGTCCTCAAAACCACCTTTAGCTTCAATGATTCATTGTAATGACCCACAAAACTCAGAAAAGCTGTTATACTAATGGTTATGGCTTATTACAGAAAAAAAATAGAGATTAAAACCACCAAAGGAGAAAGGTGCATAAAGCAGAGTCCAGGAAAAACCAAGTGCAAGCTTTGAGTTGTTCTCTCCCAGCAGATCACATATCTGAATTCTCCCAGCTACAGTGTGACACTATGTACAAAGTATTGTTAACCAGGGAGACTCACTGAGCCTGATGTCCAAGGTTTTTTTGGGAGGAAAGGGCAGTCAATTACACAGAGCACCTATGTGACTGACCTTAGCTATTCAGTCTCCAGGTTCTCAGATGCCTAACTGATACAGTATGGTCCTGGGCCCTAGGTAAACAAGAACAGGTGTTCACCATAAATCACACAAGTATAAATCATCTGACATGGCCTATGGTCACTATACAAAGACATTCTTGGCCAGGCACAGTGGTTCATGCCCATAATCCTAGCACTTTGGGAGGTTGAGGTGGGCAGGTTTCTTGAGCCCAGGAGTCAAGACCAGCCTGGGCAACCTGGTGAAACCCCATCTCCACAAAAAATACAAAAATTAGGCATGGTGGTACACACCTGTAGTTCCAGCTACTTGGGAGGCCGAGGCAGGAGGATCGATTGACCTTGGGAAGTCAAGGCTGCAGTGAGCCATGATGGCACCACTGCACTCCAGCCTGGGCAACAGAGCAAGACCTTGTCTCAGAAAAGAAAAACACAAAAAGACATTCTTATCAGGCCGGATATTCTAAGGGTTTAGAGGTTATCTCCCAAGGGTTGGTCAGAGGCCAGTCCTGAAGATGTCTGGATGTGCAGGATATGGATACCTACACCTGCTGAAATAACCCTTTAGTACACTTGTACATAAAAACATGGACTACATATAGACTATGCAAAACATAACTGTATATTAACACTCTGTACTTAAAGACTGGGCTGGGCGCAGTGGCTCACTCCTGTAACTCCAGCACTTTGGGAGGCTGAGGCAGAAGGATTGCTTGAGCCCAGTAGTTCGAGACCAGCCTGGCCAACACAGCAAAATCCTGTCTCTACCAAAATTAGCCGGGCGTGGTGATGCACACCTGTAATCCCAGCTACTTAGGAGGCTGAGGCGGGAGGATCTCTTGAGCCTGGGAGGCAGAGGTTGCAGTAAGCTGTGATCACGCCACTGCGTTCCAGCCTGGGTGACAGAGTGAGACCCTGTCTCCAGAAAAAAAAAAAAAAAGGAAAAATCATGACTGGAACGAAAATTTATCTTGTAGGAATATATCCAAATAAATAACAGATATGAACAAGATCTACATTTGAGGATGACAGTAAAAGGGTAAAAAGTTGAAAACAAATGGAATGTTCAAGATTAGGAAAATTGTTAAATAAATCATAGCACATTCATATCTTGGACTACTATAGAGCCATTAAAATTCATATAGTGGGGCTGGGGCATGGTGGCGCACGCCTGTGATACCAGAACATTGGGAGGCCGAGGTGGGTGAATCACTTGAAGTCGGGAGTTTGAGACCATCCTGGCCAACATGGTGAAACCCTGTCTCTACTAAAAATACAAAAATTAGCTGGACATGGTGGCAGTCACCTGTAATCCCAGTTACTTGGGAGGTTGATACACAAGAATCACTTGAACCTTGCAGGGCAGAGGATGCAGTGAGCCAAGATTGTGCCACTGCACTCCAGCCTGGGGAACAAGGAGAGACTCTGTCTCAAAAAAAAAAAATCATATATTTATTGGTAAGTGAAAAAGTATGTTACAGTGTAGTTGATCCTCATTATTCACAGATTCTGCATTTGTAAATTCATCTAACCACTAAAACTTATTTGTGACCCCAAAATCAATACTTTCAGCACTTTTGTGGTCATTTGCAGACTTGCATAGAGTGCCAAAAATTTTGCATCACCTGATGTGCCCATTCCCAGCTGAGGCCAAACAAGGCGATACTCTACCTTCTTGTTTCAGCTCTTATAGCATAAATAAATACTCCTTTTCATGGTTTATTTAGTGCCACGTATTTCACAGTTTTGTGCTTTTTGTGGATTATGTCACTGTTTAAAATGCTGGCCAGGGCTAGGCACAGTGGCTCATGCCTGTAAACCCCAGCGCTTTGGGAGGCCAAAGCAGGTGGATCACCTGAGGCCAGGAGGACGAGACCAGCCTGGCCAACATGGTGAAACCCATCTCTACTAAAGATACAAAAATTAGCAAGGTGTGGGGTGCACACTTGTAATCTCAGCTTCTCAGGAGGCTGAGGCATGAGAATCACTTGAACCTAGGAGGTCGAGGTTGCAGTGAGCCGAGATCACACCACTGCACTCCAGCCTCGGCAACAGAGTGAGACTCTGTCTCAAAAGAAAAAAAAAAAAGCCAGCCAGGCACAGTGGTTCACACCTATAATCCCAATATTTTGGGAGGCCAAGGCCAGAGGATTGCTTGAGCTCAGGAGTTTGAGACCAGCCTGGGCAACATAGTGAGACCTCGTCTCTACTAAAAAAAAAAAAAAAAAAAAAGAAAAATTAGCCAGATATGGTAGTGCATCCCTGTAGTAGCTACATGGGAGGCTGAAGTGGGAGACTCTCTTGAGCCAGGAGGTTGAGGCTGCAGTGAGCTGTGATCATGCCACTGCACTCCAGCGTGGGTGACAGTGAGACCCTGCCTCAAAAAATAAATAAATACAATACCCCCAAGCATAGTGCTGAAGTACTGTCTAGTGTTTCTCAGTTAAAGAGTCTGCGATGTGCTTTACAGAGAAAATACCTGTGTTAAGAGAAGTTTCATTCAGGAATGAGTGATAGTGCTGTTAGACTTAAGTTCAATGTTAATGAATCAACAATATATATTAGTGTCTTTAAACATAATGATCAAGGTTATGTATTGATCAGTTGATGAAAATGTTATGACCAGAGGCTCACAGGAACCTAACTCTATACTTCCCCTAGGAACAATGGCTATTTGCTAATTCATTGTCCCCAATGCCTTTATAGAGCTTGACTACCAAGATAATGAGAATCAACTATATATGTATATACAATATGGAAGGATATATATCAAGATAATAATAGTGGTTTACTCTGATAAGAAGAATGCAGTTGCTTTTCATTCTTTTATACTTTTCCAGATTTTTCTACCAGCAATATGTGTAATGTATATAATTGAGGAAAAGGTAGTTATATGATAAAATGTAAGACCCTAAGAAATTGATGATGCCAGTTAAAGACCTTAGCAACATTCAGGAAGCCATAAAGGTGGGCGCTAATGTTTCTGAGGTACCAGTGGCATAACTATAGCCATATGAAAGAAGCAACTAAGTGCGTACTTGGTCTCTCCCTTTGGAAGTGGAAGCTAGTACAGAAAGGTGCTGAGTAATATTGTGCTTTTTCTCTTGAAAACAGAACAAAACTTCATTCTATACATTGTCAAAGGCATGGAAGGGAAAATCCTTACTGGCTTGCCTCATCTCTGAATGAAGTTCGTTGGCCACCTGGTAACTGAAAAGGACCTAGAATGCCTGCTTTGTTCTCACACTGATGCTTGGTAGTGGAGAAAATAAAGCTGCTGTGGGCCTTGCATAGCCACCCAATCCCACACCCGAGTGGTCAGGTTAAGCTTTAAGTGAATGTGTAATTTGAAAATCAATGCTAAGACGGTGAATAAAAGCATGGCAGTATTGTGACTCTGTCAACCCCAAGCTTCCTCTGGGGAATCTGTGTGTTGTCAACACTTCACCCTCACATTACTCACAGGTGGTAGCAGCTGTGGCAGCATTTTTTTCATCCTTGGTTTGTTTTCAGCTCCCCTGAGACCCATATAGAACACACCTCCCATTTATACCAGCACTTCTTTTGAAAAGGATCCCACAGGGCTTCATTAATAATTCAATCTAGCCCCAGAGGTCACTGCTGCTGCTTCTGGGGCAAAGCATTACCTGATAGCACACAGAAACCCGGGATAGTCCTTTGAATTAGGAAGGAGAGGAGGGGCCAAGCCTGGTGGCTCATGCCTATAGTCCTGGCACTTTGGGAGGCTGAGGCAGGAGAATCCCTTGAGGCCAGGAGTTTGAAACCAGCCTGGGTAACATAGCAAGACCCTGTCTCTACTAAATTAAATAAACAAACAAACAAATAAATAAATAATTTATAAAAAAAAAAAAAAGAGGAGAGGCTGGGCACAGTGGTTCACGCCTGTAATTGAACTGAGATAGCTCCACTGCACCTCAGCCTCAGTGACACAGCGAGATCCTGTCTCAAAAAAAAAAAAAAGAAGTAGAAAAGGGTTTCCACTATAGGCAGCTCAGGAAAATCACATATGACCAGCTAACCCGGAATTTAGGTAAGCATTCTGACACTGACAAAGAATTAATGGCTGTCATTGGCTTTGAGGTGAGGGCTTCACTCTGAGTCCAAAAAGCATTTAGAACAGGTGGACTCCAAAGAATAAACTTTTTTTTTTTTTTTTGAGATAGGGTCTCACTCTGTTGCCCAGGCTGGAGAGCAGTGGTGCGATCTCAACTCACTGCAACCTCTGCCTCCCAGGTTCAAGTGAGTCTCATGCTTCAGCCTCCAGAGTAGCTGGGACTACAGGTGCGCACCACCATGCCTGGCTAATTTTTGTGTTTTTGGTAGAGACAGGATTTTGCCATGTCAGCCAGGCTGGTCTCAAACTCCTGACCCAGGTGATCTGCCTGCCTCAGCCTCCCAAAGTGCTGGAATTACAGGTGTAAGCCATTGCACCTGGTCAAAAATAAACTTTGAATCAGAGAATACTCTCTGGTTGAGAATAAAATTGGACAAATCTTGAAAGGAGTACTAATGCAATGGGGTTTCCTTATACAATGTTTCCAAATTCCAAAGGAATTCATTTTCTTCTGATATAATACAGCTGGATAGGGCCTGGCGCAGTGGTTCACAGCAGTAATCCCAGCACTTTGGGAGGCCGAGGTGGGTGGATCACCTGAGGTCAGGAGTTCGAGATCAGCCTGGCCAACACAGTGAAACACTGTCTCTACTAAAAATACAAAAGTTAGCCAGATGCGGTGGTGTGTGCCTGTAGTCCCAGCTACTCAGGAGGCTGAGGCTGGAGAATTGCTTGAACCCAGGAAGTAGAGGTTGCAGTGAGCCGAGATTATGCCACTGCACTCCAGCCTGGGTGACAGAGAGAGACTCTGTCTCAAAAAAAAAAAAAGACAAACAAACAAACAAAAAAGCTGGATATTAGTAAGGAAGGACTACATGAAAAACCTAAGGTCAAATGCATCAAGCAGGGAAAACACAAAGCAATTAATGTGAGAGAAAAGGAGGATGGTAGTTCTAAAGGAAAGGGAAATAGGGTGTTAGTATCCTTTTGATCATCACAGGCCAAGCCCTCTTCAGCAGGAAAAGGTTTCATTAGCTAAATGGCCTGGAAGCTCTTAACACAGAATGACTCAAAGAAAATTCGTTTCTGCGCAGGGAAGAATAAAGTTGATTTAAAATGAGAACTAAAAAAGTCTTCCAAAACAAACATTTCTTATTAACTAAAAATCAATAAGAAAAAGAAAACAACTCAGTAGAACTATGGGCAAAGAGCATGAACAGGTAAGTCACACATCATACAGATTGCTAGAAACGTTAAGAGATGTTCAACCTCCCTTATAATTAATCAAAAGTTAAAACAATAATGTAATTATTTCTGACTATCAGATTGGAAAAAATTTTTTAATGTATAATAGTCAGGGTTGACAAGAGGAGTGGAAAACACGAATGGGGAAATACCCTCGCTGGGATTATTAATTAGTACAACTTTTTTGGAGAGAAACATAACAATTTTTATTGTATTTTTAATGCTCATGCCCTTTGACTCAACATTTTTATTTCTAATAATTTATCTCACAAAAGTGTGCAAATGTTCGACATTTAGTATAGATTGCTTATTTATTTATTTTTATTTATTTATTTATTTATTTTTGAGACAGAGTCTCACTCTGTCACCCAGGCTGGAGTGCAGTAGCGCAGTTTCAGCTCACTGCAACCTCCACCTCTTGGGTTCAAGCAGTTCTCCTGACTCAACCTCCTAAGTAGCTGAGATTACAGACACCTGCTACCACACCTGGCTAATTTTTGTATTTTTAGTAGAGACAGGGTTTCACCATGTTGGCCAGGCTGGTCTTGAACCCCTGACCTCAGGTGATCCACTCGCCTCAGCCTCCCAAAGTGTTAAGATTACAGGCGTGAGCCCCTGCACCCAGCCTGTTTATAATATTTTAAAAACCTAGAATAGGCCAAGCACAGTGGCTCACACCTGTAATCCCAGCACTTTGGGAGGACAAGGCAAGTGGATTCCTTGAGTCAAGACCAGCCTGGGTGACATGGGCGACATGGACAAACCCTATCTCTAAAAAAAAAAAAAAAAAAAAAAAAAACAGAATAAGCCAAAAACTGTCAACTGTCAATTAATTGCAGTTGTTTAAATAACTATGGTGCTTATAATGAAATATCATAGAGCTATGAAATAGAATGTGACATAGCTTAACATAGAAGGATGCATTAAATAAGAAAGTAAGATGCAAAGCTGTATGAATAGGGTATGGTGGTGTTTACGGGGTGACAAAAATATTCTGGAATTAAATAGTGGTAATTGGCTGCATAACATTGTGGCTCTACTAAAAGCCGCTGAACTGTACAGTTTAAAATGGCTAAAATGATAAATTTTATGTTGTATAGATTTTACTTCAATTTTTAAAAAACAGTATGAATAACATGATCCCATTTTTGTGTGGAAAAAAACCATATTTTTTAGTATGTACATAGAAAAAAACCTAGAGAGAAATGGTATAATGGTAGTGATTATCTCTGAGGGTGATAGACACAGTATATTATTAATAACCATGTTGTATATATCTGTAATGTTTGAAATTTTAATAAACAGAGCACTTAGAACTTTCATATCCAGAAAAAAAGATACTAAATGACTTGAAAAGTAGAGAAAGAGGTCTAATTATCTGAGAACAAATAACTGAACCAGTAAAAAATTCCTTTCAAAGATAACTCAAAATAACTATTTCAGTGGAAATTGCATTATTTCAGAATCATGGGATTGTAAAGGTTTTTTTTGTGTGTACACTTCCTTAATAAAGAAAAAGGAGAACATGTACAAACCCTTCTTCAATGTAGTTAGGTGCTAAAATTTAACCTTCATTGAGACTGAAAATGTAAACACTCATTTGTCTAGGAGATATTGGTTACTAAAGTCTGTGTACCCTGAATTATGCTTCTGTTGCCAACCAAAGCATCTGCTGGGTCCTGACCTTCAGACAATAAAAGTAATTAATTATAAGACTCATGATCAGAAGATTGGGATTCTGGTCCCAGCTAAACCACTAATTTGCCATGTGAATAGATCCAAATCCTTTCATCTTTCTATACTTCCATTTCTTTCTTTCTAAAAATGGGGAGACGGTACTGAAAGAGATCAGGATATGCCAGCTCAAAATATGCCACTTTGGCATAAGGATTATTTTGAGCTGAAGGTAACTGATGCAGGAAAAGTTATCTGCCCTCCCTTTATCTGCCTAAAAACAGAGCATACATTTTCCTTTGAGGAAGGTACCCCTCTATGCCAGGAAAATGAGAATGACTCATTACCAGAGATGTTACACCAAGATGACTCCTCAAAAACAAGCCCTACTAAAATAACCCTTATCTTCCATTAGTTTCCTCCATATATTTCCTAGTCACTTCCCACAATATTTGTCCCTTGAAGCCCAAACCCATCTTTTTTTGTCAAGAAGGGTATACAAACTCCAGGTTCTGGCCAGGTGCAGTGGCTCACACCTGTAACCCAGCACTATGGGAGGCTGAGGCGGATGGATTACTTGAAGTCAGGAGTTCAAGACCAGCCTGGCCGACATGGCGAAACCCCGATGCTACTAAACAATAAATACAAAAATTAGTGGGGCACGGTGGCACATGCCTGTAGTCCAAGCTACTCAGGAGACTGAGACAGGAGAATCACGTGAAACTGGGAGGCAGAGGCTGCAGTGAGCTGAGACTGTGCCACTGCACTCCAGCCTGGGCGACAGAGTGAAACTCCATCTCAAAAAAAAAAAAAAAAAAATTCAGGTTCTGAGCACGTCTTTGAGTTTTCACATCATCTCTGTGAAGCTTCCATGCATTTAAAAGTATTAATATCAATAAAAATCATACCTTTTTTCCTGTTAATCTGTCTTTAGTCAGTTAAATTTGCAGGCCTCATTCGCTGAAACCAGGTGGGAAGACAAAATATTTTTCATCCTGAGGAGTACTAAATAGAATGGTAACCTTAGGTGCTTACATAAGAAATTGAAAAGCCAATCAAAATACTACACTCAGAAAATTCCATTTAGGGCAGTGCATATTATTTTATACAATCTTAAAAGTGTCTGTTATGGCAACTAAGCACAGGGACATGGCCAAATGTACATGTTTGTGAGGACAGACACTAGACTGTATACTGACATGACATTTTGAAAACGTAGAAGTGAGGCATTTATAAAAGAGTGAAGGCCGGGGGTGGTGGCTCACACCTGTAATTTCAGCACTTTGGGAGACCGAGGCGAGCGGATCACTTGAAGTCAGGAGTTTGAGACCAGCCTGGCCAACATGGGGAAACCCTATCTCTACTAAAAATTAAAAAAAAAAAAAAATTAGCCAGGTGTGGTGGTGGGCACCTGTAATCCCAGCTACTCAGGAGGCTGAGGCAGGAGAATCACTTGAACCCGGGAGGCGGAGGTTACAGTGAACCAAGATCGCACCACTGCACTCCAGCATGGGCAACAGAGTGAGACTTCGTCTCAAAGAAATAAAATTTTTTTAAAAAAAACAGTGAAAAGCAGGGCCAAGATTAGGGCCCAGATCTCCTTCCCACCACTTCCTTCCAAAATGTTGGCCTGTGATAATCACAGCTACAACAACTTCTCTTTAATACCTAGATATAAATCTTGTTCAATAAAAACAATTAGCAGAAGAGAGAACATTCAACAGTTGCAATTACCTAAATGTCCCTCCAGTAACCATTTGAATGACTAAATCCTGTACATTGATTGTTTCAGTGAATGATAATTAAAACCAAATAACCTGTAGGCTCATTTGATTCTACAGTGACAAAACTAAACCTCTAGACATTATATTGCAAAGCCCTGAATTGAGCCAGGCAAAGCAAAACAAAAGTACAGGAGAATTGAGTGGTGGATGGAAGGGTGCTGGTGCACACTAGAGAAGAAAGAAGGCAATAGACACCCTTCACAAGCACAATTAACTTACCAGTAGATGGGGGAGCCCTGCGACACCACTCCCTAGTCAGGGAGACTCCTTCCAGGCTTTGTATGTGGAATGGTGTAGTTAGACTAATAACTGCTTCCTACTATTTCCTTCATGTTCCATAAACCAACATGCACCTCACTCTGCCCTCTGAAACATTGCTTCCCTTATTGTTGAATCCTTTACCCAATTCTGTAAAGCCTACGGGAATACTGTTTTGGGGTTAGACATATGATTAAAGACTTTGTGGGGTTTTTTAAAATCTAAGGTAAGAATTTTGCCAGACAAATATGGACTAAGATTGGATAGGCCTTGTTTTCCATATTTATCATACACAGAGGGAGCATCATCCTGATTAAGTTAAAGCAGAGATTGCGTTACACTCATCATTGTGCCCTCAGAGGTCAGTGAAGCACACAGTAAGTTCACAAAAATACTCTTTGAACTAAACTTAATGCAAAGTATATCGAACTAAAATCTATGTCTAACAATATTAATGCACAAATTGTACATTAATAAATCATTCCAAAGCACCATGTTTGTTGCAATTTTTAAATACTTAAAATAGCAGGTGGGCAGACTTGATAAATTGTTGCTCTACAGTATAAGTTAATGCCAGGATCTCAGCTTTCCTCTGCAGGACAAGCACTTCTAGGTAGATGTCAAAGTCAAAAGTTTGGGTAGTTCAGTACCTTCTATAATCTATAGTTCAGCACCTTCTATAATCTATCAGTGAATCAACACTTACAAAGCACTTACTATGTGCTCGGCATTGTTCCAGCCACAAGACTAGAATGGGGAGTCGTCTGGGATCGGCTGAAAATGCTGGAAGGCTCTTTCCCAGTAAACTACAAATTACCCCCAAAGCCCTATTTTCTTGGAATTTGTACTAAGAATCCCACATCTGCAAGCAATGTATTTTCAAATAGTGCAATTTTAATAGCCTGCGTGTTGAATGGGACCTATATGTAATGGCATCTGTGATGCAATAAAATAGAGAAGGTCACAAGGGGCCAGGTTCGGTAGCTCACGCCTGTAATTCCAGTACTTTGGGAGGCCAAGGCAAGTGGATCACTTGAGCCCAGGAGTTCAAGACCAACCTGGGTAACATAGTGAAACCCAGTTTCTACAAAAAGTGAGGTTAAGGCTGCATTAAGCCATGATTGAGCCACTGCACTCCAGTCTGGGTGACAAAGCCTATCTGAATCAGTCAATCAATAAAAAGTCACAAAATCCCCAACACTATAAATAAAAAAAAAAAAAACTGTAGAAAACACAGTACCAACTTCTCTCCTATTAATCTTAAAATAAATCTGTTTTTCATTATGGTAAACCTGTTGGATGTTTGATTGTTTTGGTTTAGGAGAAAGGGTCTCATGTTGCCCAGGCCGAATTATGCCCAGGAGTTATTCCAAGGCTCAAACTCCTGGCCTTAAGCAATCCTCCTGCCTCAGCCCCCACCCTCCCACCCCACACCGAGTAACTGGGACAACAGGCCACACGGCAAGAGGCTTGAATTGTGTTGTTGTTGTTGTTACCATGCACATATTACCCATCACCACCCTTACACCGCGCCCCCAACAACAAATCTGCGCCTAAAATGACACTGTTTGAATTTATCTTTTAGGAGACCATCCAGGTTCTTTAAAGTTGTCAAAAGCCCTGTCTCTTTAGCAATGCTGGGTCAGAAAAAAGCACTACTATACTTGGATTAATTTTTAGATGTTTAAAGACCTAACTGGGAAAAATTAAAATTTAAAGTAATTAGAAGACAATTTAGAAGATTCTCTGTGACATCTGGACACAAACAAGATGAAAGGCATAAAACAAAACACATGTATTAAATTAAACTACATTAAAATGTAAAGATTCTGCCGGGTGTGGTGGCTCACACCAGTAATTCCAGCACTTTGGGAGGCTGAGGCGGGTGGATCATGAGGTCAAGACATCTAGACCATCCTGGCCAACATGGTGAAACCCTGTCTCTACTAAAAATACAAAAATTAGCCAGGCGTGGCGGCAGGCACCTGTAGTCCCAGCTACTTGGGAGGCTGAGTCAAGAGAATCACTTGAACCCTGGAGGTAGAGGTTACAGTGAGCCAAGATTAAACCCCTGCACTCTAGCCTGGTGACAGAGCGAGACTCCATCTCAAAAAAAAAAAAAGTAAATCTTCTCCAAATCAACGCAGGAACAGAAAACCAAATATAGCATGTTCTCACTTATAAGTGGGAGTTAAACATTAGGAACTCATGGAAATGAAGATGGAAACAATAGATATGGGGACTACTAGACCAGCAGGAGGGAATGGGGCAAGAATTGAAAAACTACCTACTGGCTACTATACTCACTATCCAGGGTGACAAGATCATTTGTACTCCACACCTCAACATCAAGCAATGTATGCATGTAACAAACCTGCACATGCACTCCCTGAATCTAAAATAAAAGCTGAAATTATTTAAAAACAACAAAAAGTAAAGCTTCTCTATGATAATAGTTACCACTTTTTTGGGGGGTGGTTATAAAAATTTATTATACGTAAAGAATATTACCACTAACAAATACAGACAGGCTAGGACACCGTGGTACTGGGTGGAAGACGGCTAGCTCTTTGGAAAGTGAAAGGTTTGGGTGGCGGGGGCCTCATGCCATGCTGATTGGTCAGTAGACGGAGGCACATGCCGAACACCACAGAGCATCAGGGCATCAGGTGCCTGCTCTGTGTGCCCACAGGTGTTCCCTGTCTTATCTGGGCCTTCGAAGGGAGCACACCCAGAAGCGAGCAACTGAAGCCAAGGGGCTTCCAAAATGCCCCTTCCAGGCCTGTCTCTGAAGTCACAGCAACACCATTTTAAGCAATATGTTTAATTGGATGATTTCCACAAACTATTCACGAAGTTTCTAACCAGCACAATTCAGTGAAGTACAAAACGTTGAGTTACAGGCTGTGGGAAGAGAAGGCAGCACCAATGGTGGCACCTTCCAATCCTGGTTGTTCTAGGGGCAGGGAGAGGGGAAGGTCTTCTTTTAAACCAATCCCCTCATTTCAATGTACAAAAGAATTACTCCAATCGATATTAAATTGTATTGAAAACGAAATGGACTAAAAAGCAAATACTACTCTATGTAGAGGTGGCAGGGGAAGAAAGAATGAGTCCTTCAAAGCAGGAAGGGAGATAGCAGGGGGAAGGTTCTGCGCCTGGGACCCCCGGGTACTCACTCACGCTGCTCCATTTTTCCTTTCGGTGGTCTTAGGAAGGTGCGATTTTTCTTCTCTTTCTTCCCCTTTGTATTGGCTTGGAAGTTTCGCCAGCTGTCCACACCACCATCTCGACTTTCCTCAAAGTTCTTCTGCCACTCTCTTTCTCGTTTGGCTTTTTCTTGAGCTTCAATCTCTTCTTCCCTTTGTCGTTTCCTTCATGCATCTCTTTGGCTTCTCTCTCTTTGCTTTTAATTTCCAGCTGAGCAAAGAGTTTCATTGTCTGTTTATATACAGCTTGTTTGAACAGCTCAGGATCACCCTCCTCTACAATCGTAGGTTTTCCTTCCTTCTTTAATTGTTTTTCTCGCTCTTTCACAGTGTGTTCCACGTATTCTTTTCCTGCCTGAATTACATCCAGGGCCCTCTTCTTTTGCTCCTGATCCGGTAGCAACTTGTAAGCTTTGTCCACAGCTTCAAAAGCCTTTTGTGCTCTGTCAGCATCATCTTGATTTTTGTCAGCATGCACCAAGATGGATAACTGCCGAAACCTCTTTTTTATTTCTTCTTTTTTATTTCACCAAGATGGATAACTGCCGAAACCTCTTTTTTATTTCTTCATCTGTAACTTCAGGATCTATCTGAAGAACCTCAAATGGGTTCAAATTGAAGTAAGAGGAACTAGGACTAGTCAGTCTTTCCGTCTGATTTTTGGATGTTAGAACCAAGTCTTCCTTCTCTATTTGTTTCACCTGAAGATAATGCCAGGGAGAACAAGCCCCAGGCAGTCCCAGGAAAACATCCTTGGTGTGACTGTTAGAATTGGAATGCTAGTTGGAATGAATATCCTCTATGCTATATGCTGTCTTTATTCCTCACTAGAAGGTCATAAATGCTTCCTCCGTGCTGCCTCCGCTGCCCAAAGTCCCTCTCTCTCCTGAAGCCGCCATTTCCCCACCACTTTTTTAAAAAGTTAAAATCTATAGACAGAAATTATATTTAAGAGTGTAAATTGGCCGGGCGCAGTGGCTTACGCCTGTAATCCCAGCACTTTGGGAGGCCGAGGTGGGCGAATTACAAGGTCAGGAGATCCAGACCATCCTGGCTAACACACCCGTCTCTACTAAAAATAGAAAAAAATTAGCCGGGCGAGGTGGCGGGCGCCTGTAGTCCCAGCTACTCGGTAGGCTGAGGCAGAAGAATGGCGTGAGCCCGGGAGGCGGAGCTGCAGTGAGCTGAGATTGCACCACTGCACTCCAGCTTGGGCAACAGAGTGAGACTTCATCTTAAAAAAATAATAATAAAATAAAATAAAATGTTTCAAGCGCTGCCTGTATGGACAGATAAGATGTTACTTCAGCTTAATAAATTAATATTCAATGTATTAAAGTAACAAAAACATTACTGAAGTTTTTTTTAAAAAAAAGAGTGTAGGCCGGGCGCGGTGGCTCAAGCCTGTAGTCCCAGCACTTTGGGAGGCCGAGACGGGCGGATCACGAGGTCAGGAGATCGAAACCATCCTGGCTAACATGGTGAAACCCCGTCTCTACTAAAAAATACAAAAAAATAGCCGGGCGAGGTGGCGGGCGCCTGTAGTCCCAGCTACTCCGGAGGCTGAGGCAGGAGAATGGCATAAACCCCGGAGGCGGAGCTTGCAGTGAGCTGAGATCCGGCCACTGCACTCCAGCCTGGGTGACAGAGCGAGACTCCGTCTCAAAAAAAAAAAAAAAAAAAAAAAAGAGTGTAAATTAGCACAATCACTTTAAAGACAATTTGTCTAAATCTCATAAATGTGTAAATACACATATCCTATAACCCAGCAATTTTGTAAAATTATAGCAAGAACAGTAATTCTCAAACTTTAGTGTGCATCAGAATCACTGAAGAACTTATTAAAAGAGTTTGGTAGGCCCCACCCCACCCCACCCCACCCCACCCCACCCCAGTTTCTGATTTTGTAAGCCTGGGTTAAAGCTCAAGAATTTACATTTCTAACTTCCAGGTCATACTGATGCTGCTGGTTCATGCACCACACTTTGAGTATCACTGCCCTGAAGAAACCATCATATATGTGCCTAAGGGGACACATACAAAAAATGTTCACCATAGTATTGTCTATCACTGGTAAGGAAATGGATGAATAAATGTAGAATATAGCAATGAAGTTATGTGAATGAACAACATGAATCCATATGAGTAAATCTCAAATCATAATCTTGAGTGGAAAAGTAATTTGCAAAAGGATACATTTAAGAGGCCATTTATCTAAGATTTAATAATAGTATTAATATCCATTATATACAGATACATTCATATGTACCAAAAGTATGAAAAGCTAGGAAAAATACATATTGGCAAAGGAGTAAGGGAATTGAGATTGCAAAGAGCTTCAAAAGGGGCTTCCATTGTATCTATAATACTGTGTTTTATTAAAACTGACCTAAAGCTCACCCCTTTCCAATGCCCTGCCTTACCCTCCTACCCTGGAAAAGAGAGTTAGTAGAAACATGAGATCGTCCATCCTGTCTAGAGAAAGGCTGCAGAGGATGGTAGAATGGGAACATCCCTCTCTGCACACAAATAATGCAGGAATGAGGATGATCTATTTCACTATTTTTTTTTCCCGATCTTCCAAGAAAACTTGAACATTATTATCTGCCTATATTGACAAAAGAAAACAAAAAGGATAAGGATAGTGTTTTGTTTTTGTTTTATTTTGCTTTGTTTGGGACAGGGTCTTTCTCTGTTGCCCAGGCTGGAGTGAAGTGGCATGACCATGGTTCACTGCAGCCACAGTGCCTTTCTTTAGAGAATGGATACATTTTGTCATCATAGTGCATGAGAGGCACAGTAGGAGTCACAAAATCATCAAGAATAACAATACTGACATTTGCATAGTACCCCATTTTCAAGCTGTTTTTCTGTAGAACACAGAAAGACACAGTTATATAAAGTAAAAGAAATGCAACATACCCTGATAATGACTTGGTCCCTGACCCCCAAAAACAAAAATTTCCTTCTTCCTATGAATGTATATAACAAATTGTCTTGAAATTGACTGTGCTAATTTATACTCCTAAGTATCATTTCAAAGTCTTGGCCGGGCACATTGGCTCAAGCCTATAATCCCCACACTTTGGGAGGCCAGGGCGGGCGGATCACCTGAGGTCAGGAGTTTGAGACCAGCTTGGCCAACACAATGAAACCCCGTCTCTACTAAAAATACAAAATTAGCTGGGCATGGTGGCACATGCCTATAATCCCACCTACTCACCCAGGAGGTTGAGGCAGGAGAATCACTTGAACCCGGGAGGCAGAGGTTGCAGTGATTGCGCCATTATGCTCCAGCCTGGGCAACATGAGCAAAACTCCATCTCAAAAAGAAAAAGCACCAAAGTCTACAGCTTAACTTTTTTTTTAGGTAACTGTTGTCATAGAGAAACTTTGCATCTTAATATATTTTAATATTTGTCCTTACATTTTGTACATTTGGTCTTGTTTATGCTCAGACGTCATAATTTCCTATGTTGTCTTCCAACAACTTCCTGTGAACCAAGTCTTGGCTCAATTCTTATCTTCCTATGATCTCAGCTCCCCAGAAACTTCTAAAACTATCACCTCCACACGGAGGCCTTCCTGACTATATAGTCCAAAATAGCATCTCCAATCTCTCTCCAGTTCCTTTCCCTACTTGATATTTGTACATAGTATTTATCACTATCTGACGTTATCTTATATATTACCTTGTTTACTGTCTTTCACTTTATCTAGAATATAAGCTTCATAACACACAGACTTGTTCCTGGGCGTGTCTAGGCTCAACAACAATGCATGGCCACTAGTAGGGGCCCAATAAATATTTGCTAGATGAATGAATGAATCTGCCTTTCTCTCTCTGTTCATCTTTCTTCCTATTAATATTCTCTCCACTAATTGTGTACATCCTTCAGCGGCTGGTGCACTGCCAGTGTACCAAGGTATTTCAGTCTTTTGTTTTTAGCTCAATCCCACATTTCCACTGTATAAAAGGCTGCCCTTAAGTCTCACATTTTCCATTAACAGCATTTTATTTTCTACAAAGTAAAACACTCAAAATTGGGTTCCCTTTGCTACTAACTCTTACCACGTATTCTCCCCAAATGTTTCAGCCTTTTGTCACTGTTTATCATTCTTAATATATCTCAGAGTAACCCACCTTAAATCTGAAGTAAGCATTGCCATTTACAAAGTATTTTAACACCGATGATCTTAACTCCTCAAACCTTACAAAACTGGGCTTTTATCTAAAGAAATGAAGCTTATGGGCTGGGCGCAGTGGCTCAGGCCTGTAATTTCAGCACTTTGGGAGCCGAGGTGGGTGGATCACCAGGTCAGGAGTTCAAGACGAGCCTGACCAAGATGGTGAAACCACGTCTCTACTAAAAATACAAAAAAATTAGACAGGCATGGTGGCGGACTCCTGTAATCCCAGCTACTCAGGAGGCTGAGGCAGAGAATTGCTTGAACCTGGGAGGCGGAGGTAGCAGAGAGCTGAGATGGCACCACGGCACGCCAGCCTGGGCAACAGAGCAAGACTCCGTCTCAGAAAAGAAAAGAAAAGAGCTTATGTTCACACAAAAACCTGTACATGAATATTTATAGCAGTTTCATTTGTAAGAGCCCAAAACTGTAAACAACTATTCTTCAACAGTTGAATGGATAAATTGGTACCCCCATATAATGGTGCACTACTCATTAATAAGAAGGAAAAAACTATTAACACATATAGCAATGTGGATAGATTTCAAAGGCATTACACTGAGTGAAAAAAGCCAATCTCAAAAGTTGAAATATTATATAATTCCATTTATGTAACATTCTCAAAATGACAAAATTATAATGATGGCAAATGGATCAGTCAGTGTCAGGGCTTAGGGACAGGGGACAGTGTGACTATGAGGGATAATACAAGGAGTTTATTTGTGATGATAGCACAATTCTGTATCCTGATCATGGTAGTGGTTACACAACCCTATATATGAGACAGAATTTCATAGAACTTGTATACTGAAAAAAAGTTGTGTAAGAACTGTGAAATCTGAATAAGATCTGTAGTTATGATTAACATTGTACCAGCATCATTTTGCTGGTTTTGATAATATTAGCACTGAAGAAAGATGGGTGAAGGATATAGGGAACTCTCTATACTATTTTGCAACTTCTTATGAACATAAATTTTTTCAAAATAAAAAGTTTAAATGATGTATAATTATAGGAATTATATATAAAATATGAAAACTGACACTTTTAATTAGAACTATCAACTAAAAAATTTACATTGAGGTGATTCTCAATTGCAAACACTAGCACTATTTTTTTTTTTTTTTTTTTTTTTTTTTTTTTTTGAGACAGAGTCTCACTCTGTTTCCCAGGCTGAAATGCAGTGGCACAGTCTCGTCTCACTGCTGCCTCAGCCTTCCAGCTTCAAGCAATTCTCCTGTCTCAGCCTCCTGAGTAGCTGGGAATATAGGTGCCCTCCACAACACCCAGCTAATTTTTGTGTTTTTAGTACAGACAGGGTTTCGCCATGTTGGCCAGACTGGTCTTGAACTCCTGGCCTCAAGTGATCCTCCCACCTCGGCTTCCCAAAGTGATGGGATTACAGATGTGAGCCACCACGCTTGGCCTAGCACCATGTTTAATACTGTGTAGTTCTGCATATTCTGACCCATTCCAAAAACTTAATAAAAGAGTGACACCCTAAATTGGTACCCAATAGTCATGATTAATAAGAAGCAAATTTAATTTTACTAACCTAGAGCCAAAGTTGCCAATCAAAGTTTTAAGAATAATTGCTTACACTGAGATAGTCTGTTTTCACTTCTGTAAGCCAAGGTCTGTCATCAACTGTGCAGGAACCACCAAAAATGCAATGTGATTACAGAGGCATGGGTTTAATCGAATGTGCTAAATAAAACCTTGTTATATGCAAAAATCTAATGTAATTTTAATCTGTAATCCTTCACTTGTGAATTTTGTCTGAATTATGTATATATGGTACACATAATTTTATAAATAAACACCTACTTATTAAACAACAACAAAAAACCACCATTAACCTTGTGGCAGTCATAGTGATAGCAAGTGGCAGCGGCAACAGCAGTGCACATGTGTTAGGGTTCTCCAAAGGCACTGTGGTAAGGGTTCACATCGATTCATTTCCTCCTCACAACAGCCATCTGAGGAAGTATCAGCCCTTTATACAGATAAAAGTATTGAGACACAGAGAGGTTAAGTAACTTATCTAAGTTACAGAGGTACTAACAGTAACTGGCAGAGCAGGGAATTTCTGATTCCATGTCTACTGCTTTGCCCATATGTAACAGTGCCTTGATCTTTACTTGCCTCTTCACTTTCAGCTTCCCTTCTGTCAATCCATGTATAAGTTTTCCCATTGCTGCCATAACAAATTACCACAAATTTAGTGGCTTAAACAATATGAATGTATTATGTAACAATTCTGAAGGTCAGAAGTCCAAAATGAATCTCACTGGGCTGAAATCAAGGGGGCAGCAGAACTGTGCTCTTCTGGGGCTCTAGAGAAGACTCGATTTCCTGATCTTTTTCCAGCATTGCTTGGCTTGTGGCCTCATCCCTCCACCTTCAAAGCCAGCAACATCAGGCCATGTCTTTTTCACACTGCCATTTCCCTGTTTCTTTTCTGCCTTCCTCATCTGTTTATAAGTACTCTTATGGTTACACTGGACCCACCTGGATAAGACAGACTAATCTCCCTATCTCAAGGTCATCTGATTAACATCCTTAATCCTATCTGCAGCCTAAATTCCCTTTTGCCATATAACCTAACATAATCACAAATTCTAAGAATTAGGACTAAGATGTCTATCTGGGACGGGCAGTGGGGGCGGGGGACAGCATTGTTCTACCTGTCACTAGCCATAATGCTGGCATTGAAGTAAGCTTTTTATCACTCCAGATGTATTTAACCCTTGCTAAATGTTTCAAATCATATTTCTTTGCTTTTCCTATAAGTTTTATTCAAACTTTTTCATTTATATGTTTATATTCTTGCCTTATTAACAATTCAGCATGGTTTAGGAATACACACTGGAGTAAAGAAAATTATAATTTATGTTCTCACTTATAAGTATGAGCTAAACTATGAGGGCACAAAGGCACAAGAATGATGCAATGAACTTTGGGGACTTGTGGGGGAAGGCTGGGAGACCAGTGAAGGATGGAAGACTGCATATTGGGTACAGTGTACACTGCTTAGGTGACAGGTGCACTAAAATCTCAGAAATCACCACCAAAGAACTTATCCATGTAACCAAAAACCTCCTGTACCCCAAAAACTATTGAAATAAAAAAATGTAAAAAAGGAAATTATAATTTTAAAAAATCAGGCTGGCTGGCCACGGTGGCTCACGCCTGTAATTTCAGCACTTTGGGAGGCCAAGGCGCGTAGATCACGAGGCCGTGAGATCAAGACCATCCTCGCCAACATGGTGAAACCCCGTCTCTACTAAAAATACAAAAATTAGCAGAGCATGGTGGTGTGTGCCTGTAGTCCCAGCTACTCAGGAGGCTGAGGCAGGAGAATCGATTGAACCCAGGAAGCAGAGGTGGAAGTGAGTGGAGATCATGCCACTGCACTCCAGCTTGGGCGACAGAGTGAGTCTCCATCTCAAAAAACTAAATAAATAAATAAATAAATAAATAAATAATCAGGCTAATTTTGGGCCAAATCCAATATGCAAATATTTAAATTTCTATGTAGGCCAGGTGCGGTAGCTCACGCCTGTAATCCCAGCACTTTGGAAGGCCAAGGCAGATGGATCGCTTGTGTCCAGGAGTTTGAGACCAGCCTGTGCAACATAGTGAGATCCTGTCTCTATGAAAAACGCAAAAATTAGCTGGGTGTGGTTGCACACACCTGCAGTCCAAGATACTCATGAGGCTGAGATGGGAGGATTGCTTGAGCTCAGGAGGTTGAGGCTGCAATGACCTGTGATCACACCAGTGCACTCCAGCCTGGGCAACAGAAGGATACTCTGTCTCAAAAAGAAAGAAAAGGCTGGGCACGGTGGCTCACACCTATAATCCCAGCACTTTGGGAGGCCAAGGCGGGTGGATCACGAGGTCAGGAGACGGAGACCATCCTGGCCAACATGGTGAAACCCCGTCTCTACTAAAAATACAAAAATTAGCCAGGTGTGGTGGCAGGCGCCTGGAGTCCCAGCTACTCAGTAGGCTGAGGCAGGAGAATCGCTTGAACCAGGGAGGCGGAAATTGCAGTGAGCTGAAGTCGCGCCACTGCACTCCAGTCTAGCATCGGAGCGAGATTCCCTCAAAAAAGGAAAGGAAAGGAAAAAGGAGAGGGGAGGGGAGCGGAGGAGAAAGGAAAGGAAAAAGGAAAGGAAACAAAAGGAAAGGAAACGAAAGGAAAAAGGAAAGGAAACGAAAGGAAAAAGGAAAGGAAAGGAAAGGGGAAAAATTGAAAAGAAAATAGTTGTGCCCGCGTCAAAGGAAAAATTGTCTCTGCAGTTCCACTAAGGCCCAGGAGGTGGCGGTAACACCATACAAACCGGTTCCAGCTTGATCTCTTTATTGAAAGAATCCATCTCCTTTTGTCATTGAGGTTACCGCATTTTAGTGTGACTTGATGGGCCCTGTCTGTAATTTAACAATATTGGAATCAAATTCTGATATCTAATCACATGGATATAAGCTCTATTAGATTTCAATTAGCATTCACTCTAATTTGATTATAAGGCTTCAGCCATTCAAATGGCTAATAGGGAGACATTTAGATAATTGCAGCTGTCTGGGGTTATTACATTTGCTATCATTTTCACAGAGTGATTCATGTAAAGACTGGGCCATAAAATCTGTTTGTGTTGGTGGAAACAAGGCATGATGGCTTACTGGGGTTGGCAGCACTATTAAGCATTTTGCTATTGTGGTCTGGCATTTCGGATTTTTTAAATTATGATGGCAAATATGATGGATATTTAGGATTAGTGTTTACCATTTATCTGTATTCCAAAGAAATATTCTTGATTATTCATCCACAATATTGTTTCATTTGACATTAAAAAAAAGTATTAGTCAAGTTTCCTTTTCATCTTTTTTAATTGAACTGAATTACATTTAAATTGAATGCATTAACCACACCAAAACTTACCTCCTGCACAAAAGCCTTCCCCAGTAAATGGAATCAGGATCTTTGTTCTCACCTAAGATTATTCCTAAGTGTAAACACTAGATAGAGGTGTTTGACCAAAATTGCTAGAGCCCTTGGCAAGGATGTTAAAGACTTGCTTTAAGTGTAAAAGGAACCGTTGGATTAAATGACCTTAAAGGTCACTTCTAGCTCTTACAGTCTAAGAGTTTAGAGATCAATAACAGCAAAAAGTGTCCCTGTCCCAAACAGCTGTCAGATCCTAGGAGCAGAAGCAGCTAGGATCTTGAAGTAACCCACATGTGATGTGTTATTCTAGGTGGAGCAGCAGGGCCTGCTCTAGAGACGTTGGCAAGTCACCTACAGAAAGTCACCCTCTACTCTATGTGGGCCCCCAAGAGCCAATTCAAGTCTGGAAAGAAAAAAGTCGTCAGTGAAAACTCATATGTTGTGTTGTGTTTTGTTTTTGAGATGGTATATTCCTCTGCCACCCAGGCTGGAGTGCACTGGCACTGTCTGGACTCACTGCAACCTCTACCTCCCAGGTTCAAGCAATTCTCCAGCCTCAGCCTCCTAAGTAGCTGGGATTACAGGAGAGCACCACCATGCCTGGCTAATTTTTGTATTTTTAGTAGAGACGGGGTTTCACCATGTTGGCCAGGTTGGCCTTGAACTCCTGACCTCAACTGATCCACCCGCCTTGGCCTCCCAAAGTGCTGGGATTACAGGTGTGAGCCACCACGCCCTGCCAGAGCCACTGTGTCTGGTCTGGCTTTATATCCAATATTTTATAATTTGTACCCACAGATAACTTGACAATTTGCCAATATGACTTCAAAATTTCATTCTGTTCAAGATAATAAATGTAGTCTCTGAAGGCTTAAAACAAAAATGTGAGGGAGGCTTGCATTTTTTGTAGTTGTTCTGCTAGAAAATATTTCTCACGTACCAATAGGAAAACATTAATACTCATAAATACCCCTACATCCTCAGAGGTCTAAGACATTTTATTTTAGAATATAATCTCTTAGAGTTCAGGACTGCATCTTTATAGTCCCAAGTTTTTTTTGCAGGACCTAGCTCCAGGTTCCAAGACAACATAGTCAAGCACTAGATTCAGGGGGTACATGTGCACATTTGTGACAAGGGTGTATTAAGTGATGCTGAGGTTTGGCGTATAATGGAACCTGTCACCCAGGTAGTGAGCAAAGTACCCAGGAGCTAGTTTTTCAGTCTTTTCCCCTGCTCCCTCCCTTCTCCCTTCTGTAGTCCTCATTGTCTACCGTTCCCATCTTTATGTCCATGTGACCCAGTGTTTAGTTCCCATTTATAAGTGATAACACGCAGCATTTGGTTTTCTGTTCCTGCACTAATTCACTTAGGATAATGACCTCCAGCTGCATCTGTGTTGCTGCAAGGGGCATGATTTTTTTTCCACAATTTTCTTAGACCAATGATCTATTCAGCCTAGTAATCTGCCTTTGACTGTGGCAACTATGATACTTTGAAGATTTCTATTTGTTCGAATATAAGTGTAGTAACCTTCCAGGATGACAAAAAGTCCTTTAATGTATTAATGAGGTTTTTTCCCCATTGCAGGTGGTTGTGGGTGGGCCAAGACCCAAAAGCTTGACCATAAAAAGAACCGAAGGTCTGAGCCACAGCTCACAACTCATAAGGGTGGGGTTAATTTTTCCCAGAAGTGTAGACGATGAAATTCATAATACAGAAAAAATGTGGTAGACATTGCCAGGGCAATTCACTTGGAATTTAGTGAAGCTGAAGATAGGAGTTGGGGTGTGGGTTGGGGGAGGATGGGGTAGGGCACATTTATACATAAAAGGTGGCCAAAGAAACCTATTTCCTTCCATTTATGTCTCTCCATATGGGTCTGTACTCTGTTGCTTTGGGAAAACAAGCAACTTGGCACACTGATCAGCCACTTTGTGGAGGGAACTTCTATACCCTTTAGGGTTGGGAGCTCCTGGGGCCCACTCAAGGCTGGGACCTAAAGTTCCCTCAAAAGTATGTTTTAAAGCAAGAGAAATAGAGTGATATTTTCTAGGGGAATTTACTAAATATTGTCAAAGCAGTTCCTAAGGTCCCAGCATTGATCTGGTGTTCTGTTACCTCTGATTTCATTTCCTATTACTCCTGTGAGTCACACGACTTTCCCCACACTGACTCCCTGCTGCTGTCCCTGAGGGTGTGTCCTTCTCCAGGCCTCTGCACTCACTGAAGACCACCTGGCCCCTCCTTCCTGGACAGCTACATAGCTCATGCTCTTCATTCAGGTCTTCACTTCAGCCAGGCATGGTGGCTCACACTTGTACGCCCAGCACTTTGGGAGGCCAAGGCGGGTGGATTGTCTGAGCCCAGAAGTTCAAGACCAGCCTGGGCACCGTGGTGAGACACCGTCTCTAGTAAATATACAAAAAAAAAAAAATTAGCTGGGCGTGCAGGTGCATGCCTGTAACAGTCTCAGCTACTTGGGAAGCTGAGGTAGGAGGATCGCTTGAGCCCAAGAGGTCAAGGCTGCAGTGAGCCGAGATCACCTAATTGCACTCTAGCCTGGGCAACATAGTGAGGCCTTGTCTCAAAAAAAAAAAAGTATTTACTTCATGGTTGCCTTCTTGTCTATTCTGGTCCCCCTACCTAAAATGTCAACATCCTCTCCTTTCCTACATTTCTATACTTTTTCTTGATTTCTTTTTTCCTCCTTAGCACTCTAACATATTATATTCTTTTATTTTGTGTTATTTGTATCTCCCGCACAAGGTAAACTCTCTGAGGACAGAGGTTTTTTTGTTCCTTTTTTTTTTTTTTTTTTTTTTTTTTTGGAGACAAAGTCTTACTCTGTCGCCCAGGCTGGAGTGCAGTGGTGCGATCTCGGCTCACTGCAGCCTCAACCTCTTAGGCTCAGGTGATTCTTACGCCTCAGCCTCCCAAGTAGCTGGGACTATAGGTGCACGCCACCACACCTGGCTAATTTTTGTATTATTTATATTTTTATTTTGAGATGGGTTTTTGCCATGTTGCCCAGGCTGGTCTCAGATTCCTGGGCTCAAGCAATCCTCCTGCCTTGGCCTCCCAAAATGTTGGAAGTAGGAATTACAGGTGTGAGCCACTGCATCTGGCCTCTGAGGGCAAAGTATTTTACTATATCTTTAATGCCCAGAACAGTGTCTATCTAGAACAGCTTGAGTTTTTTGAATGAATAAAGTTCAAGGAGACTGTTTGCATGAAGAAAATATTCTTTTTAAGCAAACTAATAATATAAGGAGGGTTTCTGAGAAAATGATTAAGCAACCTGAAAGACAACTGGCTTCTAGAATCCTTGAGTACTTTAAGTGTTAGAGATAAAGAGGCTTATACAGAGCAGTGGTCCTCAATGTGGTCCTGGGCCAGAAGCAATAGGTAACCTGCAACTGGTAAGAAATGCATTCTCAGGCCCCAACCCAGATTTACTGAATAAAAATCTCTGGGGTGGGGCCCAGCAAGCTGTGGGTTAACAAACCCTCCAGGTGACTCTAATACAAGCCAAAGCCTGAGAACCAACCACTGATATAGAGGAAGGAGCACCAGGCTCATTGTCTAGAGATCTGGGTTTTAGTCCAATTTGTTTAATTGTGTGACCTTGAACACATCACTTAACTTCATCAACTTCTATCTGTCTACTGATAAAATGAAAGAGATGCCATGGTTTTCATTATGTGCTTTTAATGAAATAATTGTAAATCTTTGAATCACAGCCCTGAAGGAGCCCTTTAGTTAGCCTTGTAATTGTGTATTTAAAAGTAATTAAATATCATATCTTTTATTTATTTATTTATTTATTTATTTTGAGACGGAGTCTCGCTCTGTCGCCTGGGCTGCAGTGCAGTGGCGCGATCTCGGCTCACTGCAAGCTCCGCCTCCTGGGTTCACACCATTCTCCTGCCTCAGCCTCCTGAGTAGCTGGGACTACAGGCACCCGCCGCCACACCCAGCTAATTTTTTTTGTATTTTAGTAGAGACAGGGTTTCACCGTGTTAGCCAGGATGGTCTCCATCTCCTGACCTCGTGATTCACCCGTCTCAGCCTCCCAAAGTGCTGGGATTACAGGTGTTAGCCACCACGGCCAGCCAACTATCATATCTTAAATAAACCTTTCTTTTCTTTCAGTCTGGCCTTTTTCTTCTCAAGTTAGCCTGAATTCATGAGCTTTAGCATATCTGTGTAGTTTCCTATAGACCCACAATCTTGCCATACTTAACACTTCGTTTACAAAGGCCACTTTCTTGTACTTCTCACAAGAAGTACAGCCCTCTCTTCTGCTTTTCCTCAGTTTCCTTGGTTGGCTTCTCAGCCAAGCTCACCTCTTTGGGTGTTCCCAGTCTTGGTGTTTGGACTTCTATACACAATTCCTGGGTGGCTTTGTCTGTTTCTCAAATAAGCCAATGACTTCCAATATATTGCATGCTTTTAGAACTCTCCACATTAAATTGGCTGTTTGTATCTACGAGGATCTTGAAATTAATACATCCAAGATGGAGCCCATCATCTTCCCCTCAACCTGCTTTTCCTCCTGTTTTTCCATTAAGTAACCAAAGTCAGAAACAGAGCTCCTAGATTCTTCCCTGTCTCCTTCACATCCAATCAGTCACTCAGACCTCGAAATCCTTGTTCTTAGATCTCTCTGTAGCCATCTCACTTTCCAGTCACTGTCTTTTTTTTTTTTTTTTTTTTTTTTTACAGGAGAGTCTTGCTCTGTTGCCCAGGCTGGAGTGCAGGAGTGCAGTGGTGCTATATCTCGGCTCACTGCAACCTCCACCTCCCAGGTTCAAGTGATTCTCCTGCCTCAGTCTCCCAAGTGGCTGGGATTACAGGCACGCGCCACCACATTCAGCTAATTTTTTTATATTTAGTAGAGACGGGGTTTCGTCATGTTGGCCAGGCTGGTCTCAAACTCCTGACCTCAGGTGATTCACCTGCCTCAGCCTCCCAAAGTGCTGAGATTACAGGCGTGAGTCACTGCGCCTGGCCTCCAGTCACTGTCTTTAACTGGCCACCAGCCTCAAGCCCAACCTACTCCAGTTTATTTACCACACTGTCTTCTAAGGCATACACCTGATCAGTGACCCACCACAGCTTTCAGGGTGCAGGCCCAGCTTCTCGGCTCGGTCACGTGGCTGTGTGCTGTGTCTCTCCTGCTTACTCATATCCCTCTACCACACAGCAAGCCCTGTGAAGCTGCTTTCACACCTCCCAGCCCACCACAGGCTTAATCCTCTGCCTGCACATCCTTCTTCCCACTCCTGACTCTGACTTGTCTTTCAATAGCTGCCCTGGACCATCCCTCTCAGTGTGGCATGGCTTCCCCTGCCTCATGCTCCCAGGCCACTTTGTTCAGGCCTCAGCCACATCTCTGATCACTCCCTACTAGCACCACTCATTTACCTGCTGGTCTTCTCACCAGCCTAGAAGTGCCTTGAGAGCAGGAACCATATTTATTTTTATTTTATAAATAAAAAATTATTTTTATTATGCTCCATATCCCAGCGTAGTGCCTGGCACCACAAAAAGAGCTTAATAAATGCTTGACAAATTAATGGGGTTTTTTTTTCCCTACCTACAGTGCTTTTCTTCTTTAGAGTTCCCCCCCCGCCCATATTAACCCTGTTATGTCAATATTTCACATTCCCTTTATCTTAATCAGGCCTGTGACAAAACATAGCTACAGGTAGTCAGGGACAGACATTTGAGCTCGAACTAAGAAAGTGAATTTACCCAGAGGGAAAGCCTCTGATCAGAAGTCTGGGGGCGGGAAGGGGTGACAGCTTGTCTTGTGAGAGACCTGACATTTTGAAAGCACTAAACTCACTGTCACCCTGAGCTTTTCCGGTGGGGAGCGACAGAGGTGGGGGCTTTTACCCTCCCTTGTGGGCAGGGCTCGAAAGCAAATTTCCCTGCTGAGTTTTCCTTTTGTGGTGCCTGTGACCACGAAGGAGGCTGCCCCAGGAATCCCCACCTATTTTTAGCTCCAGTTCAACACCCTGCCGACAACAACCCTCCCATATACCTCTATGTTAATTTCCAGTCTTGTTGCTGAGCTGGCCTAACAAATCGATAGACTCAATGTTGAGAGTAAAAAGACAAAGTGAGGTTAAGGCCTTTAACAATGGAAAGCTGCAGTGATGCCCTGATGCTTAATACGTCAAATGGCCTCCTGTACTACTTTTATAAAACAATTTAGTATATGTTCATATGTAATAGTAGTTGAATGAAGTTCTCTGTGCTCAAAGTCCAAGGTGTGAAGTCTACCTGGATCTAAACTGCCTAGGGTTTCCTCCTCAAGGGAAACTTTCCTGGGAAATAAACTGTTCTAGATGTTGCCTTAGTCAGACTGCAAAGCATACATCATTCTTTGTATACCAATGGGCTTTTCATTTAAATATTGGTTGTATTAGTTTATGTATACTCTATTAAACTGGGTCAAGCTCCTGAGCTTATGAAATGTTGGTGTTGAAAATACCTCCGCTTCTGAAAGCCATTAAACAGCATCCCAGAAGGGCAGCAGGTGGGCCTTAGCCACCATACCCCTACCTGGGCCAGCCAGTCATATGTCCATGGGCCGTTAGCCTTGCAGTCCTCAATGAGAGGTCTGAGTATGCATCAGTTTGTCAGAGGCCTTTCAACCAACAACGCTCATTCTCATGCTGCTTCCTTCCCACCATTCTATGTCCCCAATGCATTTCTAACATGGGGAATACTCCAGGCAAATGCTCATCTATTCCTTTAAACTAGAGCTTCTGCCCCAATTTCCTGTTAGATCTCTTGCCCTGGGGAGCTGGACTAAGCAAGCCTCCAGGACATCACCTATCTCCTTAACTCCTTAACCGAAGGTTTGAAAAGGAGCCTTCCCCCCTACTCTGGGCTCCACCCCAGAGATTACTCTCAGGCAACAGAAGAGAAAGAGGACACTATCTAGGTCTATTTATAATCTGTTCACTTCTACTCATGTTCAATTCCTCTAGGACAGGATGGGATATGGTGGCTCTGATGTGCCCCCATCCTCCTGATAGCCTTTATTTCAGAGTGTCTGCATCCTTTGTAAAATGGGAATGATAGCACCTTACTCACCTGAAAGCAGAAGCTGGACCCTATGGCCTCTCGAGATAATTTCTAGATAGAAAAGAATGAAATCGATTGCATGCAAAGTGAGGTATTAACGGAGGAGGAGGGTCCAAGAAAAATTGGGACAAGTATGAAGCAAAGGGGATACTCATACCTGAAACAATGGCAAGGGAAGCCCAGGGTAAGGGAGACACAGAAGAAATGAATGTCTCCTCCCCCCACAGCAGCCCCTGCCCCACCCAACACTATTCCTAGTTAAAAACTATCGTGTTTAACTAGGGATCAAAATATGACACAAGCAATAACTAAGGAGTATGAGACAATATGTGGCCCAATATTCAAGACAAGCTGTAAGAGCTAGAAGGATTTAAAAGAGGGCACAGCGCCCAAGAAGAGGAAGACAGAAAAGGAGTTTTGGAAAGGGTGGGTCCTGGCAAGGAAGCTGAAAGAAAGTGGTCCTAGGACAGGGAGGGAGAGGCCTGCATGAAGGCCAGAGCAGCTGGCACAAAGTGTTGGTGCTGGGGGGAAATGGTGATGAGGAGTGGCTGGGCAGGGTGGAGTCTGACTCTGGAGGACTTTAAATACAGCTGAGGAATTCAGACCGTTTCCTGCAGGCCACGGTAGGTCAACAGAGGCTGTTACAGGAAATGATACGATGAAAATACGTTATCAGAAGCCTCAGTGAACAGATTTAAGCCGGGCACGGTGGCTCAAGCCTATAATCCCAGCACTTTGGGAGACCGAGGTGAGTGGATCACCTGAGGTCAGGAGCTTGAAACCAGCCTGACCAACATGGTAAAACCCCGTCTCTACTAAAAATACAAAACTTAGCCAGGCGTGGTGGCACATGCCTGGCTACTTGGGAGGCTGAGGCAGGAGAACTGCTTGAACCCGGGAGGCAGAGGTTGCAGTAAGCCCAGATTGCACCACTGCACTCCAGCCTGGGCAACAAGAGCGAAACTCTGTCTCAAAAAAAAAAAAAAAAAAAGAGAGAGAGAGCGAGAGAGATTTAATTGTATAATTGTAACCTTTTTAGACTGCTTGTTTTTTTTTTTTTTAAACCACATGAAGGTATTATGTTTCAACTTTAAAAATAATTCATTTTTGCTGGGCTTGCGCCTGGAATCCCAGCACTTTGGGAGGCCTAGGAGGTTGGATTGCCTGAGTTCAGGAGTTCAAGACCAGCCTTGTCAACGTGGTGAAACTCCATCTCTACTAAAAATACAAAAATTAGCTAAGTGTGGTGGCGGGTGCCTGTAATCCCAGCTACTGGGTAGGCTGAGGCAGGAAAATCACTTGAACCTGGGAGGCAGAGGTTGCAGTGAGCCGAGATTACACCACTGCACTCCAGCCTGGGCAACAGAGCGAGACTCCATCTCAAAACAACAATAACGAAAAGTACCAAGAAGCTACCATGGTACAACACAGCCTGCACTACTGTGGGGACAGTGAGGATGGAAGGAAGAGGATGGTCCGGGTGTCATTTCAATAGCAGGATGCACTGAGCTGACCGGCAACAGGCTCTGAAGGAAAAGTAACACTCACAGATAAAGTGGGGTCTTTCCCTTGGGACTGTGTTAAGTGACGCACCACAATCACAACTTCATATCCAGTCTCAGTGCACATCCTCAACTCAACTTTCCTAAATTCCTCTTCTCAAGAATCCGTGATGCCTCAAAGAAAACTTCTTCCACAAATGGCCAGAAGATGTCACTGCAGACAGCACCATGCATATACTGTGTTCCTCGTGTTAGTGTTCTGCCTTGCCATTCGTGAAGGGAAAATTCCCCCTTGCCTCCCTCCCTAACTCCCATAGCCCCCGCTCCTGCTCTGTGTGTAGCCTCTTCCCTTTACCCTGTGACTCCCATCCTCCTGCCCTGAAATCCAGTGAGGTGCTTTCCTCATGCCCTGACAACGTGGAGGTGGACCTGACCCCTAAAAGTGGAAAAGCCAGCATTGAGACTGGGTTATCTGTGTGCTTCTCTGCTCTCTATTCATGATGTACATTTAGATTTCTAGCAAAACCCATACCTGTGCTGTCAACCTCACCCATTTCCGCCTAGCCTCTTGAGTTTCAGTCAATGAGTACGGGGGCATCCCATTCCCTCTTTTCTCATACTCTTCCAAACTGGCCCAATTTTCAAATATTAGCATTTAAAGATTTGGTGATGCATTAATCTGCTTCACTTTCTGAAAATATCAGTGTTTTTGGCAAAATAATCACTACACGTTAGCCTATGAACAGCCCTGGGATATAAGAAATGATGAATATTCCTAAGTCAAGGTAAGCGGCTTATCCAAAGGGACTGTGTCACAGTCATGGGACTGGACTCTGACAGCTGACAGCTGACACCTGGTAACAAAGAAAAAATGTTCCAGGCCAATTTCTCCTCTTTTTTTCTGCTCATGGCTTCTATTTGTGATCCATCTCGCTCTGTTTCTCATTTGCTTTCAGTGTTTAAAAATAGGCTGGGCGGCCGAGCACGGTGGCTCACACCTGTAATCCCAACACTTTGAGAGGCTGAGGCGGGCGGATCACGAGGTCAGGAGTTCAAGACCATCCTGGCTAACATGGTGAAACCCTGTCTCTACTAAAAATACAAAAATTAGCCAGGTGTGGTGGTATGTGCCTGTAATCCCAGCTATTCAGGAGGCTGAAGCAGGAGAACCACTTGAACCTGGGAGGCGGAGATTGCAGTGAGCCGAGATCACGCCACTGCACTCCAGCTTGGCAACAGAGCAAGACAACATCTCAAAAAAAAAAAAAAAAAAAAAAGAAGAAGAAGGAAAAAGAAAAGAAAAAAATAGTCTGAGCATGGTGGCTCATGCCTGTAATCCCACCACTTTGGGAGGCCAAGGTGGGCGGATCACTTGAGGTCAGGAGTTCAAGACCAGCCTGGCCAATATGGCAAAACTCCATCTCTACAAATAATACAAAAAATAAGCCAGACGTGGTGATAGGCACCTGTAGTCCCAGTTACTAGGGAGGCTGAGACATAAGAATCACTTGAACCCAGGAGGCGGAGGTTGCAGTGAGCCAAGATCATACCACTGCACTCTAGCCTGGGCAACAGAGCGAGACTCTGTTTCAAAATAAGTAAATAAATAAACAAATAAACAAACAAACCTGGCCAGGCCAGGTATGGTGGCTTACGCCTATAATCCCAGCACTTTGGGAAGCTGAGGCAGGTGGATCACCTGAGATCAGGAGTTGGAGACCATCCTGGCCAACATGGCGAAATCCTGTGTCTACTAAAAATACAAAAATTAGCCAGGTATGGTAGCATGTGTCTGTAATCCCAGCTACATGGGAGGCTGAGGCAGGAGGATTGCTTGGGCCCAGGAGGTCAGACTGCAGTAAGCCGTAATCATGCCACTGTACCCCATCCTGGGTGACAGAGTAAGATCCTGTCTCAAAAAAAAAAAAAAAAAAAAAACTAAGAAAAACTTTCAGAAACTATATTCTTGTGGTACCCTTCCCCACTAATAGCCTCAGAGACAAATCTCAATTTCTAATACTCATCCAAGCACTCTGGGGTTTTACTCCAGATAATAGAGGCTCTAAAAGGAAGTCTGGGAAAGGCATTATTTTAGTGCTTACAAGAAAGGGCTCAGGAACAAGCTTCCTAAATCCTTACTCTGTAATATGAATCTATCTCTTAGCAGCTCTGATTCTGTTTTGCTTTTTCCTAAACAATTCCCAAGGCCTTAGACTATAGTGGGGAAAGGGTTTACCTCTCCATGTAGTTTCCATTGGTGGATACAGCTTAGGCTCCCTCTGAGAAGGATCATGAGTTCTTTACCTAATTTCAGTGCCAAAGAACAAGGGCCCCATATCATTTACGTCTCATCCCCTGCCAAGTACCAGGCTCTTGTGTGGAAGTTCCCTAGTGCTAAGTATCCTCATACCCTGACTAAACTCAGAATGCATTTACATCCAAGACAAAATAGCAAATACATTGGCATGCAGGGGAAATGCCTTAAGCTTCTACCACCTTCCTGATCCAACTACTTCTCCCTGAACACAACAGACCATGAACAATGCTACACACCTATAAATATTATTTGGTTACCGCCAACAAACCATGAAAAGAGAGAGCCAGGAATTTTGGCCACGGGTGACACGTGCAGGCCTCCTCCTTCCCTCACAGCAGGTTACCCAAGAGCCAGATTGGCATGCAGTTAGGGCACCAGCAGAGCAGGCACAACTCAGGAGATGTTTACTGAAGTCATCTGATTCCTTAAAACAACATAAGTACCTATTGTGAGAAATATCAGAACTTTGTTGGACTTATTATGCTTATTTTACAGTGTAGTATTTAAAAATTGCTTTGGGGTAGGGTGCAGTGGCTCACACCTGTAATCCCAGCACTTTGGAAAGTGAAGGTGGGTGGATCACTTGGACCCAGGAGCTCAAAACCAGCCTGGGCAACACAGGGAGACCCATCTCTACAAAAAAACTAAAAAATTAGCCAGGCACTGCCAGGTGTGGTGGCTCACACCTGTAATCCCAGCACTTCGGGAAGCTGAGGTGGGTGGATCACTTGAGGTAAAGAGTTCGAGACCAGTCTGGTCAACACAGTGAAACCCTGTCTCTGCTAAAAATACAAAAAATGAGCTGCACGTGATGGGGGGCTCCTATAATCCCTGCTACTCGGGGGGGCTAAGGCAGGAGAATCGCCTGAACCTGGTAGGCAGAGGTTGCAGTGAGCCAAGATTGCACCATTGCACTCCAGCCTGGGTGACAAGAATGAAATTCTGTCTCAGAAAAAAATTAGCCAGGCACAGTGGCATGTGCCTGTGGTGCCACTGCATGGGAGGCTGAGGTGGGAGAATCGCTTGAGCCCAGGAGATTAAGGCTACAGTGAGCTGTGATCACGCCACAGCTCTCCAGCCTAGGTGACACAGCAAGACTTTGTCTCAAAAAAACAAACAGGCTGGGCATGGTGGCTCACATCTGTAATCCCAGCACTTTGGGAGGCCAAGGCGGGTGGATCACCTGAGGTCAGGAGTTTGAGACCAGCCTGGCCAACACGGTGAAACCCTGTCTCTACTCAAAATACAAAAAATGAGCCGGGCATGGCAGTGGGCGCCTGCAATCCCAGCTACTCAGGAGGCTGAGGCAGGGGAATCACTTGAACCCGGGAGGCGGAGGATGCAGTGAGCCAAGATCATGTCATTGCACTCCAGCCTGGGCAACGATAGCAAAACTCTGTCTCAAAAACAAACAAACAAACAATAATTGGTTTGAGGGAGGAAAAATTCACTTTTCAGAGGTTAGAGCCCCCTAATTCCAACCCTGCCTGGCAGAAGCAGCCCTGCACATCATGGATGGACACACTTTGTCCCAGTCTCCTGTCACACAGGAGCAGAGACCCCATGATGCCAAGAGCAGAAGGTTGTGCCTCCCGCAAAGCACAATTAAAACATCACACTGTGGCTGAAAAAGAGGTTGTAAACTCGGAGCTTATAGGCTCTATTTAACCAATAGATGCAGAAATGCCTTGTGTTTAGTTTTCATCATGTTTTTATGTTTGTTTGAGTCAAGGTCTCACTCTGTTGCTGAGGCTGAAGCTCAGTGACACAATCACGGCCCACTGTAACTTCAACGTCCCAGGATCAAGCGATCCTCCCACCTCAGTCTCCCAAGTAGGCGAGACTACAGGTGTATGCCACCATGCCTGGTTAATTTTTTCTTTTAATTTTTATAGCGATGGGGTCTCACTATGTTGCCCAGGCTGGTCTCAAACTCCTAGATGCAAGTGCTCCTCCTGCCTCACCCTCTCAAAGTGTTGGAATTGCAGGCATGAGCCACGGAGCTGGGCCAATTTTTTTATTTCTTTAACAATAGAAGGTCACTACTGAACTGAAAGTGCTACATGCCAAAAGTTGTCTGAGCGAAGTATGAGGGAGGTATACTCCCTGACCTAAGCTGCTGGAGATCCCACTCCTTTCCGACTCAAATGGTCTGCTTCACTCATCTGTGAAACCTGCCTGCTCCCGACGCGTAAGTATTTGAGTTTGAGATCCTTTAAAGCTTTAATCCCCATTAAATTGCAGAATTTGTAGCAAAGGAAACACATTAAGGATTTGACAGTCTTATTTTTGCTTCACTACAAATGAAGGTCCTGACAGCTGTTTTTCCGTTTTTTTTTTTTTTTTTTTTTTTTTAATTGACACGTAGTCTTTCTCTGCCGCTCAGGCCAGAGTGCAACGGCACGATCTCGGCTCACTGCAACCTCCACCTCCCAGGTTCAAGTGGTTCTCCTGCCTCAGCCCCCCGAGTAGCTGGGATTACAGGCACCCACGATCACGCCTGGCTAATTTTTGTATTTTTAGTAGAGATGGGGTTTCACTATGTTGGCCAGGCTGGTCTCGAACTCCTGACCTCAGGTGATCCACCTGCCTCAGCCTCCCAAAGTGCTAGGATTACAGGTGTGAGCCACTGCCCCCAGTCTTGTTTTTCTATGGGAAAAGATCCATAGCTTGGGGGCTCCATGTTCTGAAGAGGATGCAGACAGTTGCTACCAGTCTAGCAGGGAAGAAGACAACACGAGACTGAAAGCAGAATGTAAGTTCAGAATTTCACAGTGGGGCTCCACGTCGGGAGTGCACCTGCCTTGCTCTTCAGGAACTCTGTCATGGCTCATCTCTCTTCCAGCCTAGCTGCACTGAGCAATGGGTACCCTGATTCCGGAGTTGACTTTGCTGGAGCCAAAACAATTTAGTTTTAGTTGGCCAGGCCAGTTGACACAGGCCACCCTGCCCATATCATCAAGAAAAGCTGAGGATTTTGGACCACCTGGTTGAACTTGTAGACTCTCTCCATGGCACTTCAGGCAATAGGTTTTGTCCATACTGTGCTTGTTCCATGCAGGAGGAGCGCCTGAAGTGCCTGCAGCCAAACCAGGCCCTGGTGATGCTCCTTTTCCCAAGGGGGTGCTCCTGGAGCATCACCGGCCATCCTGTCATTTCCTATGGCTGCGTCCTGGGCCAAAATACAAGCAGCTTTGAGATGTAACTTATTATTTTGCCTTATGCATTAAAAAGGCCAAATAACATTAAAAATGAGTTATCTAAAGTTTTTTGTTTTGTTTCGTTTTGTTTTTTGAGACAGAGTCTCGCCCTGTCACCCAGGCTGGAGTGCAATGGTGCGATCTCGGCTCACTGCAACCTCTGCCTCCTGGGTTCAAGTGATTCTCCTGCCTCAGCCTCCTAAGCAGCTGGGATTACAGATGCGCACCACCCCGCCCGGCTAATTTTTTGTATCTTTAGTAGAGATGGGGTTTCACCATGTTGGCCAGGCTGGTCTCGAACTCCTGACTTGATGATCCACCCACCTCGGCCTCCCAAAGTGCTGAGATTACAGGTGTGAGCCACAGCAAACAGCCTACGGTTTTAACATTTTTTTTTAAATGGTTATGGTTAGCTAGAATGTTTGACAATGAGGAGAAAAATCTGAGTGCTGAAGGGTTCATAAAGGTCTTTTTTTTTTTTTTTTTTTTGAGACAGGGTCTCAGTCTGTTGCTCAAGCTGGAGTGCAGTGCTGCCATCATGGCCCACTACAAATTCTACCTCCCAGGCTCAAGCGATTCTCCCACTTCTGCCTCTGGAGTAGCCGGGACTACTGACTCCTGCCACCACACTCTGCTAATTGTATTTTTTGTAGAGACAGTGTTTCGCTTTGTTGCCCAGGCTGATCTCCAACTCCTGGGTGGCAAGCAATCCTCCCGCCTCGGCAACCCAAAGTGCTAAAATTACAGGAGTGAGCCACAACTCCCGGCCCATAAAGGTCTTTCTAAATCAAAACCAGACCCTTTTGTTGTCTTCTGCCCAGTCTGCTCATGGTTTTAATTTCCAAGTGTATATTCTTTTTCACCCACGTTGTAATGTTTGTTGACTTAAACCATATAGATGATGGGGAAAAAAACCTGTTGGATCACATTATTCAAAACTGTTTCCCAGAGTTGCAGGAAAACAAAAGGTACCTCCTTGGGAATCTCCACTGTAGGGACAAGTCATCAAGGTTCAGCACCTCCCAATTTTTTCAAAAGGCACTATGACAAATCAAGGAACGCCTGTGCCTTACTCTTACCACTAGGTGTCACACGAAACAATCAGGAATAAAGACCACCAGGTCCTGAAGGCTACCAGAAATATAAAACCATAGAAGGTGGTGCGAAACCTTATTCCTCAGATATTTTTATTTTTCATAACCATTTTTATACCGGAAGCCAAATATCTTCTTCTGATGTATCCTCTATAATTGGGACATTTAGAGTTTGATGTTTCTGTACATGTTTAAAAGAAGTGAATTTCCCCAGATGGGGGTGGGTGGACACCCACCCTTTATTTTCCCTAACAGTTGGAGTAGAAAATAGTTTTGAGTATATTCCAAATTATAGCGTAGTCAGTCTGATTTTCGCAGTGTGTTTTCAAACGTGTTAATACTAAGACTGCTTTGGCCAAATGATTCATATACTGCCAAGGGGTTCCTGGGTAAATTTCTATGCATTTCAGTTTCTTTTTAGGGAAGTAGGAACAATATCTGTCTTACAAGATTCGTTCTGAGAACCAACAATGTGGTACCTAAGGCACTGGAATTCTTTCAAAAATTTATACCCTGACATTTCCAAGAGCCATGGTCACCCTTACAAAGGAGAATTAGGCACGCATTTGTAGACACTATAACTTTTAAGCTACAAAAGACCTTAAGTAACATTCAATCTAATCTTATTATAGAAGTAAGTATACCACAAAAAAGTTAACTGACCCCTCCAACTAGTGTGCAGTTAAGACTGCACTTGAGATGCCCCCCTGTGGTCCCTGTTTCACCTTGCCTCAATCATTGTAGAATTGCATATCATAAGCCTACAGAGACAGTGGTGTCTATCCCTGGGAAGTTTTCATTGTAACATATGATCATTACTACCCTGGAGGTTCTATCTGATTTTAATTTTTTTCACTTCATACTTGGTCTCTCTCTATTGAGTCAGATTTCTTACATTCTAATATTAGGGGAGGGGTGGAGATTTGAAGAGAGGGGAAGGATTGGTTAGTACATGGCCAGTCAAGGTAAAGATGATTGCAATCATCACCAGAAATCTCTGCAGAACTACAGAGGGCTCCTGGGACTAATTCTGAAGAGCTCTGACCGAAGTGTGCTTTATTTTGCCTGTACCAATTCTACCAAGTAGATGAATTCAGTCCATGGCTTGCAGGCTTGGAGGTGGAGGTGGGATGGAGAGCATAAATTACATTTCTGCAGGTGAAACCAGAGCATAGTGAGCCAAAACCCCTTTCTACCTGGGTGGCATGAATGGGTCCAACTGCTACTATCCCCCAGGACGAGGGAGCAAGGCGGGGTGGGCAGGATGGGAGGATGGAGCTGCCTTGAGCCTCCTGCAGGATGACTGGCAACTACTTTCTTAGCGGTCCTTAAGGTCCAATCGCGGTTAAGGCACTAACTAAACTCATTCTTCAGCCTCCTTCTCTAAGTGCTCCTCGAATTGCTCAGTTTAGATGCCCAGAAGTAGGCTCAGGATCCATTCTCTGCGGCAGCACAATGTAGGTCAGATAGCATGAATGCAACAGCTACTTATGAACACAATAGCTACTCTGTTATTGCAAGGTATCCACAACCACCACTACAAAGATTAACACCTTGCTTTACTTGGGGGAAAAAAAAAAAAATCATGGTCCTATTCAGCAGTTTCCCCATACAGGGAGAGTTTGCCCCTCCCCCACTCAACAAGGCTGTTCATCCCTAGGAAGTGATTGGAAGTGATTTGAGAGTTTTCCAAGGATTTAGGCTTTCCACTCCTCCAAAGCTTTCACAGTTCTACCTGGCAGAGGTGCGTGGGGGGTAGGGGAGGAAGGGCGCGAAGCTAAACGTCCCCGTGCTGCAATGAGCCTGATATTAGCAGAAACACAAGAGCGGCCCGCAGCCCCATAACCACAGTGCGTCCTTCCCCTTAGAAGTCTGGGGAAAGCAAATCCCTACGCCCAGCCATCATTTCCACTCTTGCGTTTTCAAAAGATCAAAAAACGGAAAGGACCGGCAGGTTGGCAAACCCCAAAGAGGGACCGCCCATCAGGTCGGCGTCCTTGGGATCTCAGCAGCCGACGACCCCAATTCAAATCGATCGTGGGAAACCCCAGGGAAAGAAGGTTCACTTGCAGAGAGACAGGATTACAGGGTGCAGGCTGCAGGGAAGTACCGCGGGGAAGGGGGCCTGGTCGGAAGGACTTTCCAGCCACTTGGCACTCATCAAAAAGTTCCCTGTCCGTGACCCCAGTGGCTCATCGCAGGGAGTTTCTCCGACGAACCCCAGCTCAGGGTTTAGGCTTCTTTTTCCCCCTAGCAAAGGACGAAGCCAGTTCTCTTTTCTGGTCTGACTGGCTTGGAAATTCCCCGCGCCTGACCCCGCCCCAGAGAAATCCCCAGCCAGCGTTTATAGGGCGCCGCGGCGGCGCTGCAGAGCCCACACCAGCCCGTGCCGCCGTCCCGCCCGCCAGCGCCCCAGCGAGGAAGCAGCGCGCAGCCCGCGGCCCAGCGCACCCGCAGCAGCGCCCGCAGCTCGCCCGCGCCATGTTCCAGGCGGCCGAGCGCCCCCAGGAGTGGGCCATGGAGGGTCCCCGCGACGGGCTGAAGAAGGAACGACTGCTGGACGACCGCCACGACAGCGGCCTGGACTCCATGAAGGATGAGGAGTACGAGCAGATGGTCAAGGAGCTGCAGGAGATCCGCCTCGAGCCGCAGGAGGTGCCGCGCGGCGCGGAGCCCTGGAAGCAGCAGCTCACCGAGGACGGGGACTCGTAAGTGGCGCAGACCCGGAGCCGGGGGTCCTCGGGAGGGCCGGATGAGCGCGGCCGGGGAGTGGGAGGCGCCGGGCCTGGAGCCCGAGCTGGGGAACTAGCGATGCAGCCGGGCTGGCGCCGCGGCCCCCCGGGGCTCCTGCACCGCCCCGAACGCTGCAGGGCTGCAGGGCCGCGCGGGGCACCGGCCCGACTCGGAGGGGCGGCGGCTGGGCCCTGGTGGACGGCAGCGTCGCCACACGCCCCCTCCCCCCAGGCCTGTCCTCTAGGCCGGGGGCGGGGCGGCAGCTGGGACGCGAAGTCCCCGGTTGCATAAGGCGGGGCGGGAGTTTCTGGCCGCTGGCGGGCGCCGAGCAGCCGGGAGGGGAAGTACAGGGCGTTCCGAGCTGGCGAGAGGGCGGGGCGGTCTGGCCGGCGCCCGCCGGGGCCGCGGGGGGAGGGGGGCGGAAAGTCCCTGGGCGCCTGCCAGGAACACTCAGCTCATAATAACCTCGCGGAAAACACCGCGGCCTCGGCCTCCAGAAACCCCGGCCTTGCGCAATCCCCCGCAGCCCGCGCCTCCCTGGGCCCCACGCGGTGCACTCACCACCCCTGGGGTTTTTCCCTCTCTTCCCCACAGGTTTCTGCACTTGGCCATCATCCATGAAGAAAAGGCACTGACCATGGAAGTGATCCGCCAGGTGAAGGGAGACCTGGCCTTCCTCAACTTCCAGAACAACCTGCAGCAGGTGCGCCGCTTGCCTGGCCCGGGCTCTCTAACTCTGGGATGGAACTGATGTAGCAAAGTCACCCCAGATCCTTTCTGAATTCAGGGCCACTGGGCATTATTCACCCTCACCTTTTACTTCACGTCAGCCCACATCCTAGAGAGTGAAGGAAATTCCACTGATTTGGTGAGGTCTTTGTGACCCACCTGGAGTCTCTGCTATTTGCCAGTCCTCCCCACCCGCCTGTCTAGGAGGAGCAGCACCCAACCAGGAGACACGGGTTCAGGGGAACTCAGGGTGTGGGTTTGGTCCCTGGCTTACTTTCTCTGGTCTGTCCTGCATTCGTAGACTCCACTCCACTTGGCTGTGATCACCAACCAGCCAGAAATTGCTGAGGCACTTCTGGGAGCTGGCTGTGATCCTGAGCTCCGAGACTTTCGAGGAAATACCCCCCTACACCTTGCCTGTGAGCAGGGCTGCTTGGCCAGCGTGGGAGTCCTGACTCAGTCCTGCACCACCCCGCACCTCCACTCCATCCTGAAGGCTACCAACTACAATGGTATGTCTGCCTCCCTGCCCTGCCCCACCCCCTCAGGTGGCAGGTGATGTGGAGAAGGGGCAGGTGGGCCAACTTAAGGAGTCGAGGCAAGAACTTAAACTGCCAGCATTTGAAAGGTTGAGAAAATATGTGTGCAAAGTGCCTGTTGGATGCCTTTATAAAGTTCCTTCAGAACCCAGACGGTGGGTTCTTAAAATTCAGAAGATATGACTATTTGTCCCATAAAAGAATAGGTGAAAGGAGTGAGGGTTGAAACAGGTGGTTATACTTTTTTCGTTTTGTTCTTCCAGGCCACACGTGTCTGCACTTAGCCTCTATCCATGGCTACCTGGGCATTGTGGAGCTTTTGGTGTCCTTGGGTGCTGATGTCAATGCTCAGGTTAGTGCTTCCTGCCTCCGATGCACTGAGTCAAGTTCCTCGTGCTCATGTTGTGAGCAGAAATTCCAAACGCAGCCATAAGCATCTCAAATTCCTTTTGGTTTCAGGAGCCCTGTAACGGCCGGACTGCCCTTCACCTCGCAGTGGACCTGCAGAATCCTGACCTGGTGTCGCTCCTGTTGAAGTGTGGGGCTGATGTCAACAGAGTTACCTACCAGGGCTATTCTCCCTACCAGCTCACCTGGGGCCGCCCAAGCACCCGGATACAGCAGCAGCTGGGCCAGCTGACACTGGAAAACCTTCAGATGCTGCCGGAGAGTGAGGATGAGGAGAGCTATGACACAGAGTCGGAGTTCACGGAGTTCACGGAGGATGAGGTGAGTCTGTGAACTCCTTGGGCTCTCTAACTAATGAGGGACCATTCCCTTCACCCTCCCGGGCCCCTAGAACTGCTCCTTATCAGAAGGGGTATCTACATAATGAGTCTCTCAAATTTCTGTGCATAACCAGTATCCCAATAATGTACCTTTTTTTTTTAAAAAAAATAGCTTACCCTTTTTTAAAGAAAAGCATTTTTTAAAACATTTTTAAAATGGGAGTTAAAGGCAAACTCCCTCAGCCTGTAAAGTTCATTGTATTTGGGCTATGGAGAATGGAGTCCAAGGGTTATTTCCAGTAGCGGCCTCCCCATCCCAGTGGCTTGGCAGAGCTTCGGAAGTTTAATGTGTCTTCTTTCCCCTTGTTTTCAGCTGCCCTATGACGACTGTGTGTTTGGAGGCCAGCGTCTGACATTATGAGCGCAAAGGGGCTGAAAGAACATGGACTTGTATATTTGTACAAAAAAAAAGTTTTATTTTTCTAAAAAAAGAAAAAAGAAAAAAAATTTAAAGGGTGTACTTATAGCCACACTGCACACTGCCTGGCCCAAAACGTTTTATTGTAGTGGGATCAGCCCTCATTGTGTTGCTTTTGTGAACTTTTTGTAGAGGACAAGAAAGATCATTGAAATTCCAAGAAAACTTCTTTTAAACCTCACCTCTGTGGGGTTTTGGACGTTAGCAAAAATTCATGGAAGGACCACATTTTATATTTATTGTGCTTCGAGTGACTGACCCCGTGGTATCCTGTGGCATGTAACAGCCAGGAGTGTTAGACCTTTCAGTGATGTGGGGTGAAAAGTTAATACCTGTCAAGGTTTGTGTTACCCTTCTGTAAATGGTGTACATAGTGTATTGTTGGTAATTATTTTGGTACTTTTATTATGTATATTTATTAAACAGATTTTTACAAATAAGTTATCCTGATCATTTTCTTCCTGTTCTGAAGTTCCATCCTCCGGCAGAGGTGGAGGTGGAGCATTGTAGGGGAGCAGGGAACTCCCAGCAGCTTCTCACACCTGACACCCAGCCTCCAGCAAAGCTTTGCAGGCACCCTGGGCTCAGTGTGTGGGAGGGAGGCTGTTGCAAGGTTATAGGAAATACCAGTCTCAGGCTTGGGGTGGAAGTGTGCTGCTTGGCCTGTGGTTGGAGAGGTCTCCATTGTCATTCAGTCATCCCTTGATTTCAACTGTTGCTGGACCCTAACTGCCAGTTGAGGAAATTATTTTGGCCAAGATGAATATGCTGAATTCATATAGAGCTGGGAAAGATCTCACTAATACAGGAAGTTCTTAAGGACATAGGCTCAGAAATGGGACTGTACTGACATTTGTTAGCAGATACTCACCTCTGAGCCTCAGTTTTCTCATTAGCTGGGCTGTTCTGAAAATTACATAAGACAATCCACGTAAAATGCATAGCATAGTGGCAGGCATGTAGTGCTAAAGAAAAACAAGCTGTTACACAACATCCTTTATGTCATACCAGGAGAAACAAGCGCAGAGAGAATGTCCTGTCCACGGTCACCTTGCAGGAGAGGTAGGTGATTAACATACTTAACACGCACTTATTTTGGGGTAAACATCTTTTAAGAGCATTCCATCTGTTTATGTGTTTTGTTACTGGCTGTAGTAGAAAAGTAATAAAGACTTGAAGGGTCTCTTATCAGTTCAGTCTACTGATTGTACTGAATGATTCTACAGAAGCAAATGTCACAAGAAATCAGTAATGTGGAACTTGACTTAGATGCTCTATCTTGAGGTTTTCATCTCTAAAATGGCTCTCTTGCCTAGGTAGAAAGAAGAATAAAGATGGGTACACTAAAAGTTCAGACTTTATTGCTGTACAATATAAAAAATCTGCATTTGTACCCTGTAAACATTTTTATTAAAAAAATTTTTTGAGATAGGGTCTCACTGTTGCCCAGGCTGGGGTGCAGTGGTGCAATCACAGCTCACTGCAGCCTCAAACTCCTGGGCTCAAGCAATCCTCCCAACTCAGCCACCTGAGTAGCTGGGACTACAAGCATGCACCACCATGCCTGGCTAATTTTATCTGTAGAGACAGGGTTTCTCTATGTTGCCCAGGCTGGTCTCGAACTCCTGGGCTCAAGAGATCCACCCACTGTGGCCTCCCAAAGCACTGGGATTACACGTCTGAGCCACCACACCAAGCCAAAATATTTTAGAGGAAAAAGTAAAGTTACTGCATTCTAGAAAATGCAGAGTAGTGTATAATTGCAATTTATGTCTTTGACTTATACCTAAGAAAAAATTATTACATTATCCCTTTCCTGATCCACAAACGATGTCAAAGTCAAAAGAATATGGTCACCTTGGACCAAAAAGGAGCCAATATTTAGTGGTCTTCCAGATATAAGGAGTGTTACTACAGACTGGTTAAAGCCAGTCTGCCCCAGTTTTTTTTTTTTTTTGAGATAGAGTCCCGCTCTGTCATCCAGGCTGGAGTGTAATGGCGTGATCTCTGCTCACTGCTAGCTCCACCTCTCGGGTTCAAGCGATTCTCCCTGCCTCAGCCTCCCAAGTAGCTGGGATTACAGGTGCCTGACACCACACCCAGCTAATTTTTGTATTTTTAGTAGAGACAGGGTTTCACCATGTTGCCCAGGCTGGTCTTGAACTCCTGACCTCAGGTGATCCGCCTGCCTCAGCCTCTCAAAAAGTTCTGGGATTACAGGCATGAGCCACCGCGCCCAGCTCTGCCCCATTTCTGTAGCCTCAGTCCATCTGGAACCCAGCACTGGCGGTCCCTCTACCAGTCTTATTCTCTGTCAAAGTGCCCGGGTTCTTCACTGAAATTCCTTGTCCCTCCCCAAGCACCTCAACACAGGTGTTAAATGACCTGCCACAGGAATTAGGTCAGTTAGGTTCAGCTCTCAGCTAAGTGGGAGAGGTAAGATGGGAGTGGGGGCGATATCCCCACCCTCATTCTGAAAAGAACAAAGGTTGGAAACTTGGCTCCCCAATTTTGGAACGATGCCCTTAGTGCTTTCTACTCAGTCAAACGTGACTCTTCTTCCCTCTGTAAAGGGGTTAAATTTGTGCCAATTCACCCATACACTGTCTCTAGTTCTGTGCTAGGTTGGAGAAACAGGACAAAACTGTGTGCCACCCCCTCATCCCCAGCCTCCTTAGCTTCCAGCTCTTGCTTAGGGGTACCACCCTCCAGCGTCAAGCAAGGGTGGGGCCCTTCTCACCCACTTGGGCCCAGTCTCCCACCTTTCTAGGCTTCAGCTTTTCTTCTTTCTAGGTTCTAAACCTCAGAAAAGGTTCTGTCATCTGCATAAATCTTGAGGTAGCTGGGCCCAGTTAAGCACTGAAGGCTACCCTGGTTCCTTACTCTCTAGTTCTTCTCCCCATTTCTCATCCCCTTTTCTTTCTTTCTTTTCTTTTTTTTTTTTTTTTTTTTTTGTGATAGGGTCTCACTCTCTTGCCCAGGTTGGAGTGCAGTGGTGTGATCTCGGCTCACTGTAACTTCTACCTCCTGGGTTCAAGCGATTCTCCTGCCTCAGCCTCCCGAGTAGCTGGGACTACAGGTGCACACCACTACACCCAGCCAATCTATATATTTTTAGCAGAGATGGGGTTTCACCGTGTTGGCTAGGCTTGTCTCGAACTCCCGACCGCAAGTGATCCGCCTGCTTTGGCCTCCCATGGTCCTGGGATTACAGGTGTGACCCACCACACCCAGCCCTCCCTGCTTTTCTTTTCTTTTTGTTTTAAATGTATTATCTTTCTGTCCTGCCTGTTGGTTGGGTGACTGGAGCCTGGAGTTCCCTAAAGGAAAATTTTAGAAGGGAAACATTCTAGTCTGTAGAAAATCTTCAAATTCCTAAGCAAACAAGAGCAAAAGATCTCAAAGCAAACAGGCCAGCAGACGGAGAGCCTTCTTTAATGCACTTTGATTTCCTCCAAGAAGTTACAGATCATGTGGGGACAAGTAGGACTAAGAATGCCTAGAGAGAGGGAAGTGATATGAGGGGGAAATAATACGTCACATCAGCAACTTCCTTGAATTCGGTTCCTTGATTCCTTCTGCTTTCCTCATCCATGAGGATACGTTTCCTGTAGAGGCCATGTGTACCAAGCCCTTCCAGAAAGTAAGGATTTTTCTTTAAAGAGGGAACAAACTAGTCTGAGCAATCTGAAGACCTTCCCCTGGGGCCTGGAAATTCAGAAGGCTGGGAGCTTGGGTGGATTTGCATGGAAAGTTCAATTGCTACTGGAAGTGATTAAGTGGTGACAGAATTGAGTCTGTGAGATGGCTCTTCCTTCCCCCCCACTTCCCACCCCCGAACCCCCCCACCCCCCCACCGCCACCCCACCCCCGGCTTTCTGCCAGATTTTCATTAACTTGCCTTAAGTGTAGCTGAAATTTCATTTGGCAAGAAAAGTCTGAGTTGTGGAACTCCAGTCTGAAACATGCCCAAGAAACATTCCCCAGCCAAGAATATCCCAGGCTGTTTCCCCACTGAAAGAGAGCGTTACAGAAACTGAAACTGGACCTCACCTGTGTTTCCCTCCTAGAGAACTGCAACTCTCCATCCCATTCCTTCATTTGCCTCAAAAAGAACTATTCTCCAGGCCTCCCACCAAGGAGGAATAAGCCATGGCCTCTGCCCCAAAGAGCTCCTTGCTTAGGTGGAGAGGGAGACAGAGAAGTGCACAGAAAGGCATGGTGAGATGAGAGCCCATAGCACGAGAGCTGAGCCCAGGCACCAGCGCGGAGTGGGGGTGGGAGAGACCGGTCCAGAGCTCGCATTCCAGTTAGCTATTTACCTGCCAGTACTATATTATCTTATCCCATGCCCCAAGTGACTGTGGCAGGCACCCTTTTCACAGGGGGCAGGAAGTATGACCCAGCTTCAGCCAATCTGAGTCACTGAAAAGTAGGACTGGACCCTGAACACTGACATGAAAACAGGGCCAAGGCCCACAAACCGGCCAGCAATCCAGGTAAGTGTGACCAGGTGTGGGGGCTCACGCCTATAATTCCAGCACTTTGAGAAACTGAGGCAGGAGGATCATTTGAGCCCAGGAGGTCAAGACCAGCCTGGGCAATATAGGGAGAGCCCATCTCTACCAAAAAAAAAAATACATTAAGGCCTGACGTGGTGACTCACACCTGTAATCCCAGCACTTTGGGAGGCCGAGGCAGGCAGATCACTTGAGGCCAGAAGTTTGAGCCCAGCCTGACCAACATGGTGAAACCCCATCTCTACTAAAAATACAAAAATTAGCCAGCATGGCGGTGCACGCCTGTAATCCCAGCTACTCGGGAGGCTGAAGCAGGAGAATCGCTTCAACCCAGGAGAGGGAGGCTGCAGTGAGCTGAGATCACACCACTGCACTCCAGCCTGGGCAACAGAGCGAGACTCTGTCTCAAAAATTTTTAAAAAAAGTATATATATATACACACACACACACACATAAAAACATATATCATATGTGTGTGTGTATATATATATATATAAACTTTAAAAAGAAAACAGCAAAAAAAACCCAGCTAAGTATAATAAGGGAGATGGCTGACACAGCACAAGGCCAAAGGCATAATCATCAGGGCTCCAAGAAAGGAATAAAATCTTGAAGGAAATGTACTTGAAGGATGGAAATCTGGTTTTATTTTTTAATTTTTTTTTGAGATGAAGTTTCGCTCTTGTTGCCCAGGCTGGAGTGCAAATGGCGCGATCTCAGCTCACCACAACCTCCGCTGCCCGGGTTCAAGCAATTCTCCTGCCTCAGCCTCCTGAGTAGCTGGGATTACAGGCATGCACCATCACGCCTGGCTAATTTTGTAGTTTTAGTAGATACGGCATTTCTCCATGTTGGTCAAGCTGGTCTCTTTCTCCCTACCTCAGGTGATCCGCCCGCCTCAGCCTCCCAAAGTGCTGGGATTACAAGGCGTGAGCCACCGCGCCCGGCCGGAAACCTGGTTTTAAAATGAGCTTATTTGTACCTGTGGTATTAGATTGCTGCGGTGTGCAGGCTGACCTCTGACTAAGCATTGGAACTGGAAGGAGTGGAGAGGCAGCTGCTCCCTCTCTGTGACCGAGTCCCCACTGCCCATGGTGGAATATGAGAAGTCTTAACAAGCAGTTAACTGAAAAGCATCAGAGAAAATCTTAAATAATAATTTCCCCTTTAATATTGCTGTCATTCCATATATTTTTACAATTTCTTAAGTATAACCTATATGAAAAATAGTCAGCTACTTAAAGGTAAGTTTTTATTTTATTTACTTATGTTTTTGAGATACAGTCTCACTTTGTCACCCAGGCTGAGGTGCAGTGTCACAATCACGGCTAACTGCAGCCTCGACCTCCCAGGCTCAGGTGATCCTCTTACTTCAGCCTTCCAAGTAGCTGGGATTACAGACGTGTGCCACCACACAGGGCTATTTTTTGTATTTTTTGTAGAGAGGGGGTCTTGCCATGTTGCCCTGGCTGGTCTCCAACTCCTGGACTCAAGCTATCCTCCCACCTCAGCCTCCCAAAGGACTCCAGTAGTATGAGCCACTACGACTGGACTTCAAGGTAAACTTTTAAAAAACTTTTCAATTGACTGTGCGAGGTGGCTCAAGCCTGTAATCCCACTTTGGGAGGCTGAGGCCAGAGGACTGCTTGAGCCCAGGAGTTCGAGACCAGCCTAGCAATGCAGTGAGACTCTGTCTCTACTTACTTATTTATTTATTTTTATTTATTTATTTATTTATTTTTGAGACAGAGTCTCGCTCTGTCACCCAGGCTGGAGTGCAGTGGCACAATGTCTGCTCACTGCAAGCTGCGCCCCCCGGGTTCATGCCATTTTCCTGCCTCAGCCTCCCGAGAAGCTGGGACTACCGGTGCCAGCCACCATGCCTGGCTCATTTTTTTGTATTTTTAGTAGAGACTGGGTTTCGCCTTGTTCACCAGGACAGTCTCGATTTCCTGACCTTGTGATCCACCTGCCTCGGACTCCCAAAGTGCTGGGATTACAGGCAGCAACCACCGCTCCTGGCCTGTATTTATTTATTTAATATTTAATATTAAGTAATATTTAATATTTATTTAAAAATATAAATAAAGGTCGGGCACAGTGGCTCCCACCTGTAATCCCAGCACTTTGGGAGGCTGAAGCAGGTGGATCACCTGAGGTCAGGAGTTCGAGATCAGCCTGGCCAACATGGTGAAACCCCATCTCTACTAAAAATACAAAAATTAGCTGAGTGTGATGGTGGCAGCCTGTAATCCCAGCTACTCGGGAGACTGAGGCAGGAGAATCACCTGAATCCAGAAAACGGAGGTTGCAGGGAGTGGAGATGGTGCCATTGCACTCCAGCCTGGGCATCAAGAGTGAAACTCTGTCTCAAAAAAAGAAAGAAGAAAGAAAAGAAAGAAAGAAAGGAAAGAAAGAAAGGAAAGGAAGAAAGAAAGAAAGTCAGCCTGGGTCACATAGCCAGTAAATGGCAGAGCCAGGCTTGGGCAGGCTCTAGGTCTATATTCCTAACTTGGGGATAAAGCAGCTTCCAGGCCAGGCACACTCACTCACTCCTGTTATTCCAGCACTTTGGAAGTCTGAGGCGTGCAGATTGCTTGAGCCCAGGAGTTCAAGACCAGCCTGGACAACACAGTGAAACCCCATCTCTACAAAAATACAAAAAATTAGCTGGGCATAGTGGCACGCACCTGTAGTCCCAGCTACTCGGGAGGCTGAGGCTGGAAGATTTTGTGAGCCCAGGAGGTGGAGGCTGCAGTGAGCCAAGATGGTGCCACTGCACTCCAGCCTGGGCAACACAGCAAAACTCTGTCAGATAAAAAAAAAAAAAAAAAAAAAGAACGAAAGAAAGAAAAAGAAAAAAAGCAGCTTCCAAGCACGCACAGGAATTCCCACTAACAAAAGTGTTTTCAGGTCATCAATCGTCAATATGTTCCTTATGTATCTGTTGCTATCCTACCAAAATTGGGCAAATATTACAAAGGATGGTCTGAATTTCTGATGTTTTATGTTAACGGAAAACTGTCTCATGGAAACTATATAATAATGCAGAAAATGCAAGATCTGAGATCTCAGGAGACCGCAATAAACTGAACAATCCTGTGGGACTCAGATATCCTACTTCATCTCCTCTGAAATCTTTTTTTTTTTTTTTTTTTTTTTTTGAGATAGAGTCTTGCTCTGTCGCCTAGCCTGGAGTGCAGCGGCGCGATCTCGGCTCACTGCAAGCTCCACCTCCCGGGTTCACGCCATTCTCCTGCCTCAGCCTCCCGAATAGCTGGGACTACAAGCGCCTGCCGCCATGCCAGGCTAATTTTTTTTATTTTTAGTAGAGACAAGGGTTCACTGTGTTAGCCAGGATGGTTTCGATCTCCCAACCTCGTGATCTGCCCGCCTCGGCCACCCAAAGTGCTGGGATTACAGGCGTGAGCCACCATGCCCGGCTGAAATCTTTTTTTTTTTTTTTTTTTTGAGACAGAGTCTCACTCTGTCGCCCAGGCTGGAGTGCAGTGGCGCGATCTCGGCTCACTGCAAGCTCCGCCTCCCGGGTTCAGGCCATTCTCCTGCCTCAGCCTCCTGAGTAGCTGGGACTAAAGGCGCGCACCACCGCACCCGGCTATTTTTTGTATTTTTAGTAGAGACGGGGTTTCACCGTGGTCTCGATCTCCTGACCTTGTGATCTGCCCGCCTCGGCCTCCGAAAGTGCTGGGATTATAGGCTTGAGCCACCGCGCCCCGCCCGGCTGAAATCTTTACTATGGTTTCATACGGTGCTAAATAAAGGAAGTGAGGTGTGTCTGCTTCCAGGAGTTTCCAGTTGTGCAGTCTGGGTTTGGTTCTCACCAAGGCTCAGGTCTACCCAAAGTCACCACATTAAACATTTTGGTCAGACTTTTAAAAACTTCACAGTATTTTAATATTCATCTCTGGGGATGCCCCAAACAAACAAGCAAATGCAATTTTTTTTTTTTTTTTTTTTTTTTTTTTTGAGACCGAGTCTGGCTCGGTCGCCCAGGCTGGAGTGCAGTGGCGCGATCTCCACTCACTGCAAGCTCCGCCTCCTGGGTTCACACCATTCTCCTGCCTCAGCCTCCCGGGTAGCTGGGACTACAGGCGCCCGCCACCGCACCCGGCTAATTTTTGTATTTTTAGTAGAGACGGGGTTTCACCGTGTTAGCCAGGATGGTCTTGATTTCCTGACCTCATGATCCGCCTGCTTCGGCCTCCCAAAACGCTACAGGCCTGAGCCACTGCGCCCTGCCACAAATGCAACTTTTTAAGGATCAATGAATGAACTTCAGGTGAAGTGTTTTAGTACCAACTCAGTTTTAAGTTGATTTTTAACATTCTCCTTCGTAGGCCTTCCCACCTCCGTCATTGAGAGGCAATTTCCCAAGGCAGGACCTTGCCACGTGGCCCTCTGTATGTTGCCTAGCTACTGGGCAGCTGGCTCTATAGACTCTTCCATGTACATAAATTCAATCACTCTTTTCTCAAAACATAGAGTAAACCTCCGGTTTGAAAGAGGGACTCAAGCTTTAGATACACAAATATCCTGCAATCTACAAGTCAAACGGGAGTGGAAGCTTTCATTTCTTAGAGGCTAGAACCGGGAATAACAGTACCCCCAGCAGACAGACCATGAAGAGCTCTGTCTGTGTGTGCACAACTTCCCAGGCTTGAAATGTGTGCAGCAAGGATGTCCTCAAATGACTCTTGTGCACGTGGCCCTCCACCCATGGTCCCCACAGTGGGACCAGCTCCACACGCAGGGAAGGATGGAAAGGACACCCAGAGCCAACCTGGCCCTGGGGCCTCCCCTCCTGGCTTTCACGGCTCCTCAGATTGGGTCGGTCACACCGAAAGGACTTTCTGGAAGGAGGGCACCAGATTTTCTGTTCTGAGAAGATGGTGGAAGGCAGAGCTGAGTTCATTGCTTATGGAGGAGAGAGAACAGCCCTTGCACAGAGCCTCCATTGCAGCTGCCAGGGGAAGTGGAGAGGCTAGGATCTCACTGAGAATTTCAAGATTGGTTTAAGGAGGGCCTTTCAACGCAGGGGCTTGCTTGGGATTGGGGGAGATCATGATACAGTAGTTTCAGGTTGGTAGAAACAGCTAGGCGAGGGGTTTGAAATGTCTTAGGTGTGAAATGTCTGTTGATGCTTCTATTAAATAAAACTCACCTATTAAAGAGTTGATGGGCCTCTTGGGAAATTCCTGTAATAAACAATCAAGTTATTTGTCTGGGCAAGAGTCTTTTGGAATAGTAAAGTTATTGTACCAAAGACAGTGGGAGAAAAAATCACGGTAATGCAGACAATAAACTTGGGGGTAGAAGGGGATAGTTTCTGCCTCAATCTGACTAGTCATTAGGTCTAAAGACCTGAGGACTAGGACACAGGTCAAATATATTTCAATAAATTAAAAAGGTTAAAAATTCAGGAAGTGGACTTATGACAATGTTGGGGGGTCTGCTAAACAGGACAGGGAGCATGGAGGAGGGGTGCATTAAAAAACAAGCCTTGGGCCAGGCTCAGTGGTTCACACCTGTAATCCCAGCGCTTTGGGAGGCTGAGGCAGGCAGATCACGAGGTCAGGAGATCGAGACCATCCTGCCTAACGGGGTGAAACCCCATCTCTACTTAAAAAATACAACAAATTAGCTGGGCGTGGTGGTGGCACGCGCCTGTAGTCCCAGCCACTTGGAAGGCTGAGGCAGGAGAATCACTTGAACCCAAGAGGCGGAGGTTGTACTCAGCCGAGATCACACCACTGCACTCCAGCCTGGGCGACGGAGCGATACTCGGCCTCAAAAAACAAACAAAAAAACAAGCCTTACCTGTTTTAGAATCTCACCTATCACTGACAAGCCTTAGTTCCAATCCCATCACACTAATTGCGTGATGCAGAGGACCCAGGTAATCCAGCTATGGGTGAACAATAATGGTAGTAGGTGCCATTTATGAAACAATGACTATATGCCAGGCATATGTGATCATCACGGGGGACATTATTGAGGAAACCAAGGTTCAAAGAGGCTTAGTAATTTGTCTGAGGGGATGAAATCAAGAAAAGTGGCCATCCTGGGACTCAAACCTGCTCCCTTTGGCTCCAAAGCTCTTTGTTCCCAGACTGGTCAGGATGGGCCTCCTCACTTTGCTGAAGATGTTCAATGCTTCTCAACAGCTGCCATTTTCCACTGTGGCTTGTGTTAATCTTACATGGCCCTGGCCACCAAATAAACTTATTTTACTCTGAGAAGTCATTTGCTACTGTTTCTATTATATAAAATTTTCTCATAGGAAACACTGAAAATATACCTCATAGAGAGAGGCTACAATGTGCTAGCAGCCCTCACTCTCAGCGCCTCCTCGGCCTCGCCGTCCGCTCTGGCGGCGCTTGAGGAGCCCCTCAGCCCACCACCGCACCGTAGGAGCCCCTCTCTGGGCTGGCTGAGGCCAAAGCCTCCTCCCTCTGCTTGCGGGGAGGTGTGGAGGGAGATGCGCGGGCGGAACCGGGGCTGCGTGCTGTGCCCGCGGGCCAGCGTGAGTTCCGGAGAGCGCAGGCGTGGGCTCGGCAGGCCCCACACACGGAACAGCCTGCCAGCGCCACAGGTCCAGGGCAGTAAGGGGCTTAGCACCTGGGCCAGCTGCTGCACAGGTTGCTGAGTCCCCCAGCAGTGCCGGCCCGCTGGTGCCGTGCTCGAATTCTCCCCGAAGGCCTCCCCGCGGGGCAGGGCTCGGGACCTGCAGCCTGCTATGTCTGACCCGCCTCCCGCCTCCCGCCTCCCCCTCCCCCGTCCCCCCTCGCCCCTCCCCTCTCGCCCCTCCCCCCCCCCCCCCCCCCTCCCCCCTCGCCGCCCCCCCCCCCCCTCGCCCCCCCTCGCCCCCCCTCGCCCCCCCTCGCCCCCCCTCGCCCCTCCCCCCTCGCCCCCCCCTCCCCCCCCCCTCGCGGTGCCCCCCCCCTCGCCCCTCCCGCGGCGGTGGCCTCCCGCGCAGCCCGAGCCTCCCCAACAGGCGCCACCCCCTACTCCATAGCGCCCAGTCCCATGGACAGCCGAAGGGCTGAGGAGTGCAGGCGTGGCTCCGGCTCTGGACTGGCAGGCAGCTCCACCTGCAGCCCCTGTGCAGGATCCACTAGGTGAAGCCACCTGGGCTCCTGAGTCTAGTGGGAACTTGGAGAGCCTTTATGTCTAGCTAAGGGATTGTAAATACACCAATCAGCACTCTGTGTCTAGCTCAGGGTTTGTAAATACACCAATCAGTACTTTGTGTCTAGCTCAAGGTTTGTAAATACACCAATTGGTACTCTGTATCTAGCTAACCTACTGGTGACTTGGAGGACTAGCACTCTGTGACTCTTGTGTCTAGCTCAAGGATTGTAAACGCACCAATCAGCACTGTGTCAAAACGGACCAATCAGCTCTCTGGAAAGTGGACCAATCAGCTCTCTGTAAAATGGACCAGTCAGCAGGATATGGGTGGGGCCAGATAAGGGAATAAAAGCAGGCTGCCAGCGGCAGCCAGGTGCAACGTGGTTGGGTACCCTTGAATGTTGTAGAAGCTTGGTGGTTTTGTTCTGTGCAATATGTTGTTGCTCATTGGGTTTACGCTGCTTTTATGAGTTATAGCACTCACTGGCAAAGGTCTGCAGCTCAACTTCTGAAGCCAGTGAGACCATGAATGCACCAGGAAGAATGAACAACTCCAGATGCGCTGCCTTAAAGAGCTATGATACTCACCGCGAAGGTCTGCAATTTCACTCCTGACAGCGAGGCCACGAACCCACTGGAAGGAAGAAGCTCCAGACACATGTGAATGTCTGAAGGAACAAACTCCGGACACACTAAGGTCCAGACACATCTGAATGTCTGAAGGAACAAACTCCAGACCCACTATCTTTAAGAAGTGTAACACTCACCGCGAGGGTCCGCAGCTTCATTCTTGAAGTCAGTGAGACCAAGAACCCACCAATTCTGGGACACGGTAGGAGTGTGTGAAAAGTGACAGATGCTGTAAGTCCATAGGAAACAGCATGAGCACAGCTGTCTTAGACTGTTCAGGCTACTACAGCCGAATTCCATAGACTGGGTTGGTTGCTTATGAACAATAGAAATTTATTTTTCTGGCTTGGCGTGGTGGCTTGCAGTTGTAATCCCAGCACTTTGGGAGGCTGAGGCGGGCAGATCACAAGGTCAATAGTTCGAGATCAGCCTGGCTGACATGGTGAAACCCCGTCTCTACTAAAGATACAAAAAATGTGCCGGGCATGGTGGCACACACCTACAATCCCAGCTACTGAGGAGGCGAAAGCAGGAGAATCACTTGAATGTGGGAGGTGGAGGTTGCAGTGAGCAAGATCATGCCATTGCACTCCAGGCTGGGCGATAGGGTGAAAAAAAAAAAATTTATTTTGTCACAGGTTGCGAAGTCCAAGATCAAGATGCTAGCAGGTTCTGTCTGGAGAGGGCCAGCTTTTTGTTTGAAAATGATGCCTTCTTGCTGTGTCTGTACGTGGTGGAAAGGGCCAGCTAGCTTGCTGGGGCCTCTTCCATAAGGGCACTAATCCCATTCATGAGGGCTCCATCCTTATGACCTAATCACTTCCCAAGGCCCCACCTGACACCATCACCTTGGGGATTAAGATTTCAACATAGTGATTTTGAAGGGACGCTAACATTCAGTTCATTGCGGTAGCCTTGGATGCAGTCTTGGCCCACTAGGCTTTAGTAGAGGAAAGGCCTCCTTGCTGCTGGCAAAGAGGCTCCAGCCAGCTCTGGTCCCAGCTCAGGACACTATCCCAGGAGAGTATTTTTTTCTTTTTGGAGACAAGGTCTCACGCTGTCACCTAGGCTGGAGTGCAGTGGCATGATCATGGCTGACTGCAGCCTCAGTCTCCTGGGCTTAAATGATCCTCCCACCTCAGTCTCCTAAATGCATGGGATTCTAGGTGCATGTCACCAAGCCTAGCTAATTTTTTTTTTTTTTTTTTTTGAGAAAGAGTCTCTCTCTGTTGCCCAGGCTGGAGTGCAGTGGCGCAATCTTGGCTCACTGCAACCTCCACCTCCCAGTTTCAAGTGATCCTCCTGCCTCAGCCTCCTGAGTAGCTGGGATTACAGGCATGCACCAACACACGTAGCTAATTTTTGTTTTTTTAGTAGAAGTGGGGTTTCACCATGTTGGCCAGGCTGGTCTCGAACTCCTGACCTCAAGTGATCCTCCTGCTTTGGCCTCCCAATGTGCTGGGATACAGGCGTGAGCCATTGCACCCAGCCCTGGGATGGTTTTTGACAGCAGAAACCGACCAGCAAAGGAGAAAAAACTCTGCCTCCTCAGAGGCTGCAGGGAAGCCATGGCTGAGGTAATTGATTAAATTTTGAGCCCATTTCCAGCTGACCCACTGGGGTGGAGATGGGTATAGAATGAAGACGCCTGCAAGGCCTGTCTGACGTGGGAAGGCTGGGTCCTGGGAAGGCCAACAACCAGAAACACCCCGGGTGGCTCTCAGAGACAGCTTTCAGAGCAATCAGTCATTCCCATTTGAGGTTCAGACCAACCTGGCTCCCACTGGAGGCCCTACTCTCTACACCATGTAACCCTGGACTAGTGGCTTAACCTCTCTGAGACTCCATTCCTCATCTCTAAAGCAGGGTGACCGCAGCTGCCTTGCAGAGTGGCTGTGAGGCTTAGTTATCACTCATGATGTCTGTAAAGCTCTGGCAAAGTGCCTGATACATAGTAGGCACTCAGTAGGTGACAGCTTTGATTAGGATGATTAATTATCACTAATGTGAAGAGCTCTGACAGCCCTCCCTGTAGGCACATTGTTCCCTGTAAGGCAGCACTTCCTGTTCCCCTACTCATAGGGTAGCCAGGACCTGAGGAACCAGATACTCTAAGGATAAACTGGAACATCTAGTCTTCCCTCTTGACCTTCCCTGAACTTGTCCCTTGCCACGGGGGAGCCCCCTTCACCATGCCCTTCCCAGCCTCCAATACCTGCTCAGCGCAGCCGTGACCCACAGGAGCTGCTTGAGACTGGGGGGCATGACCCACCAGGCGGAGGCATGAAACTGAGGGCTGTCATGGGCCCACCCCAGGTGCAAGCCTGGAAGGCCCTGGACCTCTGGGAGTCCCCTCAAGTCATGGAAGGTGACAGAAGCCTCTGCTCCTGTGGTCAGCAATGGGCCAGGTGGCAGATTGCTGACAGTAACGGGGATACGACTCAGTAGGGAAGCTGGAGCTGGTTAAAGAGAGAGATGAACACTCCCTCCTGGGGCCTTGCCTGGAGCCCTTTGTGAGGGGGGCAGCAAATCAGGCAGAACCTTGGGCCCTCAGCCCTCCACATCCTGCCTCTGTAATGCAGAAAGTGGGCTTTCATTATAAACACTTTCCTTTTCTTCTACCACTGGTGGGAAAGGCGGGGAAGGAGAGAGCCTCCTCCAGTGGTAGCACTAGCTGGAAGAGAATGAGGGAGGGAGGAAGGCTGCATACCCGCAAATGCCCCTCCTTGTGCTTTGCTATTCAGCAGAAGGGGAAAGCTCGACACCGTTGGAACGGTGCAATCCTGGCTGGGCCTGGTGGCTCACCCCTGTAATCCCAGCACTTTGGGAGGCCAAGGCGGGTGGATCACCTGAGGTCAGGAGTTTGAGACCAGCCTGGCCAACACAGTGAAACCCCGTCTCTACCAAAAATACAAAAATTAGCCCAGCATGGTGGTGCACGCCTGTAGTCCAGCAACTTGGGAGGCTGAGGCAGGAGAATGGTTTGAACCCCGGAGGCAGAAATTACAGTGAGCTGAGATCGTGCCACTGCACTGCAGCTTGGGTGACCGAGCGAGACTCCTTTTCAAAAAAATAATAAATAAATAAATAAATAAATAAATAAATAAATAAATAAAAGGATAGTGCAATCCTACCAATAAACTCAAAACCACACCAATGTGTTCTCCCCACCAAGATTCTTGGTTATAAGCCAAAGAAACTAATGCTGGATACTTTGGACAGAAAGGAGATTTGTGGGTCAAGCATGGTGGCTCATGCCTGTAATCCCAGGACTTTGGGGGACCGAGGTGGGTGGATCACTTAAGGTCAAGAGTTCAAGATCATCCTGGCCAACATGGCAAAACTCCGTCTCTACTAAAAATACAAAAAACTATCTGGTGTGGTGATGGGCACCTGTAACCCCAGTTACTCAGGAGGGAGGCTGAGGCAGGAGAATCACTTGAACCCAGGAGGTGGAGGTTGCAGTGAGCCGAGATTGTGCATGAGACTCCATCTCAACAACAACAACAACAAAAAAAAAAAAAAAAGAGAGAGATTTGTGAAAAGGATCTCGGGGAGCCTTAAGAATCTCCAGGTGACCTGGAGAGCAAGAGAGATTCGCTGAGCTCACTCCTGCAGCCTACCTCCCGCAACCCCTCATGCTGTGCCCAGAATGCATACAGGTTTTCCCATTGTTGCCTCTGATTCAAGGTCTGGGCAGCCTCCGTCAGATGCCACACAAGGTAGGCTGGGAAAGTGAGTGTCTTGTATTTGTGCTTCAAGTCAGTGCATCCCCTAAACATAGGAAATGGGTCCAGATGACAAATTTGAGTGACAAATGTCCCAAGATGTCAACAGTGGTTATTGCTGGGTGGTTGTCTTCTATGGCATTTTTAAAAAGTATTATTTAGAAGTTCAAATATACACAAATGTAGACACAATATTAAAATAGACACCATCTCCAGCTTTGTTATCAGCTCACAGGCAATCGTGATATTGTGAAAATATATATTTGGGCCTTCTCTCACCAGGCGTCCTTGTGGAAGTGACATGATGTTTAAACCCTGCACAACAATCCCTGACCCACTGCCGTGATGCCCAGGGAAAACAGGGCAACCTGGAAGTCCAACTACTTCCTTAAGATCATCCAGCTTTTGGATAATTATCCAAAATGTTTCATCATGAGAGCAGACACTGTGGGCTCCAAGCAGACACAGTAGATCCACTCTTCCCTCCAAGGGAAGGCCATGGTGCCGACGGGCAGGAACACCATGATGCGCAAGGCCACCCAAGGACACCTGGAAAACAGCCCAGCTCTGGAGAAACTGTTGCCTCCTCTCCAGGGGAATGTGGGCTTTGCGTTCACCAAAAAGTACCTCACTGAGATCAGGGACCTGCTGCTGGCCAATAAGGTGCCAGCTGCCGCCCGTGCTGGTGCCATTGGCCCATGTGAAGTCACTGTACCAGCCCAGAACACTGGTCTGGGGCCCGAGAAGATTTCCTTTTTCCAGGCTTTAGGCATTACCACTAAAATCTCCAGGGGCACCACTGAAATCCTGAGTGATGTGCAGCTGATCAAGACTGGAGACAGAGTGGGAGCCAGCGAAGCCACACTGCTGAACGTGCTGAACATCTCTTCCTTCTCCTTTGGGCTGGTCATCCAGCAGGTGTTCAACAATGGTAGCATCTACAACCCTGAAGTGCTTGACATCACAGAAGAAACTCTGTATTCTGGCTTCCTGGAGGGTGTCTGCAATGTTGCCAGTGTGTCAGCAGACTGGCTACTCACCTGTTACATCAGTACCCCATTCTATCATCAGTGGGTACAAAGGAGGCCTGGCTCTGTCTGTGGAGACTGATTATACCTTCCCACCTGCTGAAAAGATCATGACCTTCTTGGCTGATCCATCTGCCTTTGTGGCTACTGCCCCTGTGGCCACTACCACCACCGCTGCTTCTGCTGCTGCGGCAGCCCCGAATAAGTTTGAAGACGAGGAGTTGGAGGAGTTGGACGAGGATATGGGATTTGGTCTCTTTGACTAACCACCAAAAAGCAACCAACTCAGCCAGCTTTATTTGCGAAACAAGGAAATAAAGGCTTACTTCTTTTTTTTTTTTTTTTTTTTTTTTTTAACAAAAATGTATATTCATCTTTGGTCTTCATCTGGTTTCCTGGCATACAACTCCTGAAATCCTAGAATCTCTAAAGTAACATGCTGTTTTCGTATACTAATGAGTTAACTGCTGGTTGGCCACCCCTAGCAGCTTGCCGGTCACTGGAAAGACCAAGGAAGGATCAGAGGGTTGGACTTTCAGTCCCACCCCTGCCTAACCTCCAGGGAAGGGAGGGGGGCTGAAGGTCAAGTGGATCACCAATAGCCATGGTTTAATCAATCATTGCCTACTAATGACACTTCCATACAAACCAAAAAGATGGGATTCAGGGAGCCTCCAAGTAGCTGAACACATGGAGGTTTCTGGAGGTTGATGTGCGGGGGAGGGCATGGAAACTCCACGCCCCTTTCCACATGCCTGGCCCTGTACATCTCTTTATCTGTATCCTTTGTAATATCCTTTATCATAAACCGTTAATAGAAGTATCTGAGTTCTGTGAGCCACTCTAGCAAATTAATTGAACTCAAGGAGAGGGTCTTGGGAACCCAGATTTACAGCTGTCCGTCAGAAGCACAAGCAAAACAACCTGGGCCTTGTGATTGGTGTCTGAAGTCTTATAGGACTAAGCCCCCAACCAGTGGGATCTGAGGCTGTTTCCCAGGTAGACAGTGTCAGAATTGAGCTGAATTCTGCTACTTGCTTGGTGTATGGGGAGATACCCCCACACATCTGGTCACTGAAGTATCTGTGTTGTTTAGTAAGAAAATAGGGAGAGCACTTTGGTTTGTTTTTTTTCTGTATCCTCAGAGCAATTTTATTTCATTTATACTTTTATCCATCTCTGTTTCCCCATTTCAAAGTGATACAGGAGTTAAGAAGAAATTACTTAGGCAGATAGTGAGGGTAGGGAAGTCCTCGGTAAAGTTTTCCTTTTAATGAAAAGCAGCACCAAATTATTTTCCTTTCTAACAAAGAGCAGCCTGTAAAATCTAGCTGCAGGGACATAGACGCCAGCAATTGTGCCAGTCATGTTCAAGATGGCGGCTCCATCTTCCCTTCTCTCTATCAGCCAGGTGTACAGTAAGGAGCAGACAACGGCGCTGGTCAACAGGAGAGTTCATTTACATAATAAGATTAGGGCAGGGTGTCCAGCATTCCTCATGCTATGTAAATGTCATACTTGATTGAACGAATCTGTGAGCCCTGTGTAAATCAGACACCGTTTCCTCAAACCTGCCTGTAAAATGTGGCACATCTGCTGCCTGCTTGTTTTTTCCTCTGGGAGACTTCTCTCTCTTGTAGAGAACTGTTTCTCTTTCTCTTCTCTTCTGCTTATTAAACCTCCATTCCTAAACTCCTCGTGTGTGTCCATGTCCTAAATTCTCCTGGCACCAGACAAAGAACCCCAGAGTATGTACCGCAGACAACATAGCTGCTTCAAAAGAAAGCAGCAGTCGTCCTATCATATAGTCATCCCTATTTTAGTACTTATCCCTGAAAGAGAAGGACTACACTTTAAAAATATAACCTTTACCCCTTTCCTCACTTTCCCTCCCCTCACCTTCTTTAAAAAACAAAAAGAAAACTATAACTTAATACTACAATCACACTTTAAAAAACTAACAATAGTGCAGGCACCTTGGTTCTTGCCTGTAATCTCAGAACTTTGGGAGGACAAGGTGGGAGGATTGCTTGAGCCCAGGAGTTTGAGACCAGCCTGGATAGCACAGTGAGGACTCATCTCTACGAAAACTAAACAAAATTAACAGTGTCATGGCACACGTCTTTAACACCAGAGGCTGAGGTGGGAGGATCCCTTGAGCCCAGGAGGTCAAGGCTGCAGTGAGCTGAGATCACGCCACTGCACTCCAGCCTGGGCGACAGAGCCAGACCCTCAAACCAAAACAAAGCAGGGAGACTTACTCTCTTTTTAATGTTTTCCTTTATTACTTTATCAGAAAAAAAATAAGGCTATTAACATTTAAAATTTGTTCTCAAAAACATTCGTCCGCAGGTGAGCATGCCCCAAATACCCAGAGGAAAAAGGCCAGTTGGGGACGCAGCCTAACCCAGTGGGGATGGGTAAGCCCCCGCAGTGAGGGGTGCGGAGGGCCTCAGAGCCAAGATAGTGACAGGGTGGGTGAGGCCTGGGCCTCCTGGCCAGCTCCACTCTGAGGAGATTTGCCTGTCTGTCCTCTCTGCAGGAGCCTTCCTCCGTGTGTCTTGCCAACGGCAAGAGGCGAGAGAGCTCGGCGGGGAGCCAAGCTGCTCATGGGTGACAGGCCCCGAACCAGAGACAGGCCCTCAGCCAATCTCCAACTCCCTCCCTCCCTCCCTCTCTTTATGCACACACTCCCAGGGAGAGGACTCTGGTCTAATTATATCCTGGGAAGTGGGGCATGTTTCACAGCATGTTTAACTCCTGAGAGCCCTGTGCTAAAATCCTGGATGGGTCTAGACAGCTCAAGGCAATGACCTGAAAGGGGGCCATTCTTGTAAGCTGGAGAGACAGCCCAGGGGGTGCCCACCTCACACCAGAGCTTGGTCGGTAGACTGCAATGGTCAGGTGATGAGACTGTAGGGTGAGGGAGGCCCTGCAGGCAGCAGCTCACACAGAGGCAGGGCCTGTGGCATCACAGAACTCCAGACTCCGCACGCTGGCCAGGCCTTTGTCCACACAGCAGGCGCCAAGGAAGAGCTCTGTGCCTCTGTGGGGCTGGCATCAATGCCTGTCTCCTTTTTCCTGAGGTTCCACAGTGCAAGCCACCTGTGCCCACCTGGCTCATGGGATTGCAATGACGAAGGTGGAGAAAGGGGGCTTTTGGATGGTCCCTCCATGACCTCTGCCACGGCTGGGGCCTCACAAAAGGATAAAGTGAACAAAAGTCAGGAGGGCCTTTGCAGAGCATCCGTCCCACTGTGCGGAACGGCCAGCGGCCGCCTGACCCAGCCCAGGCCTTCTGTAGATGGCAGCAACCCCGGCGGGGGGAGGTCAGTGACTGCCCGAAACTAAGGCAGTTGACTGTAGCACTGACAGATCCAGAGAGCCAACCCCCCACCCCGAACTCTCACCAAGCTACAGACAGGGTTTCCATCGGGAGAAGGCTGCCAGGCGACCTGCCTGGAGCCCCTCAAGGAGAACACAGGGCTTCTCCAGTCACAGGGCAGGGGCACGGCCGGGCTACAGAAGGTTATGGATGCTGGACTTGACCTCTGGGCGGCAGGGAGCCACAAGAACATCTTGAGCAGGGGTGTCGCAGGATAAAAGTCCAGCAGTGGTACTTAAGAGAACTTAGGACATAGAGAGCTGGGAGGAAGCCCAGGCTGGAAGCAGCTGCAGCTGCCCAGGAGTGAGAAAATGCAGATCTGGAGAGAGGTCAGGGGAATGAATCAGGTTCAAGATGCATTGTGAGGAGCAAACTGCAGAGACTCCGGCTGACTCCACGGGCCGTCAGATGAGCGGCTGACTCAGGCCCATGCTTGTGTCTGAGAGCAGGAAACTGACTCTAGCTAGTTTAAGCAGAGGGGAATTTATTGGTAGTCCACAGTGGGGAAAGCTCACAGAATGGACAATAGACAGGGGGAGACCAGGCTTGGGAAAGTCAGGAAGTGAGGGCTCTGGGGGCGGAAGCCAGTCGTGGCCAGGACCCCGGGGCGGCAGCCACCCCTGCTGCACCTGCTTTTATAAAGGACCTCTTACCGCCAGTGTCCTCAGCTCACTCACTCAGGAGCCAAAGTCCTAGGCAAGAACAGCCAATTGGCCAGGGGACGCCACATTCCTGTCCCAGGCTGGGGCTGGCTGGGAAGGATGTGACCCCTTTGGCTCTCCTTGAGGGAAGCAGGTGTAAGGCGATCTCCTCCAAGGAGGTCAGGGTGCTCTTAGGATGGGGCACTGGACGCCCCCAAAATACAGCCAGCCTCCATCTCAAAAAAAAAATGTGTGTATATATATATATGTGTATATGTATATATGTGTGTGTGTGTGTGTGTGTGTGTGTGTAATGAAATGACCATAAATGACCGCCTTCTGCCAACAGGAATAAATCAAATGGCAAGTCCCAGGTAATGAAGTGACTACTAGGTATCGCTGCAGACATTTTCATATGTAACATTATAATATAAGCAGCTTCCATATTATAAAAGTTATTGAAGCATATTATAAAAGTTAATTAAGCATAAGTCTTAATGGCTGCATAACAGCCAAGTTAATTTAGTAATTTATCTGATCACTTCTCTATTAGATATTTTGTTTATTTCCACTTCCATTTTTTTGGATTAGAGATAATGTTGATTATAGAGCATCTTATGTATTTAAGGTTATAGCTTGATTTTTTTGAGACGGAATCTTGCTCTGTCACCTTGGCTGGAGTGCGGTAGCACGATCTCGGCTCACTGCAACTTCCACCTCCTGGGTTCAAGCGATTTTCCTGCTTCAGCCTCCCTGGCAGCTGGGATTACAGGTCTACCACCATGCCTGGCTAATTTTTGTATTTTTAGTAGAAATAGGGTTTCACCACACTGGCCAGGCTGGTCTCCAACTCCTGACCTCAGGTAATCCACCCGCCTCAGCCTCCTAAAGTGCTGGGATTACAGGCATGAACCACCATGCCCAGCCGAAGGTTATAGCTTTAGAATGGAGTTTTACAAGAGCACTTACTGGGCCAAAGGGCATGAGGTTGCTAAGGTTCCTTACACACATTGAGAAATCAGTTCACCTTACACAAGCAAGCGAGTCTCCCTCCTCCCGGCAGTGGCTTAGTGAGGACGCATGTTCTACAACAGCACTTTCTGTAACCCTGGATGCTGTACATTGTTAAAGTCAGTTAATCTGATAGATAGAAAATATATCTTATTTTTGTGTATTTCTTTGATTATATTTTTTTGTTTTTTGTTTTGTTTTTGTTTTTGCTGTTGTTTTGTTTTGGGTTTTGTTTTGTTTTGTTTTGTTTGTTTTGAGACAGAGTCTTGCTCTGTCGCCCAGGCTGGAGTACAGTGGCACAATCTCGGCTCACTTCAACCTCCGCCTCCTGGATTCAAGTGATTCTCCTGCCTCAGCCTCCCGAGTAGCTGGGATTACAGGCGCGCCACCACACCCAGCTAATTTTTGTATTTTTTTTTTTTTTTTGAGACGGAGTCTCACGCTGTTGCCCAGGCTGGAGTGCAGTGGCGCGATCTCGGCTCACTGCAAGCTCCGCCTCCTGGGTTCCCGCCATTCTCCTGCCTCAGCCTCCTGAGTAGCTGGGACTACAGGCGCCCGCCACCGCGCCCGGCTAATTTTTTGTATTTTTAGTAGAGACGGGGTTTCACTGTGGTCTGGATCTCCTGACCTTGTGATCCGCCCGCCTCGGCCTCCCAAAGTGCTGGGATTACAGGCGTGAGCCACGGCGCCCGGCTGTATTTTTAATAGAGATGGAGTTTCACCAGGTTGGTCAGGCTGGTCTCAAACTCCTGGCTTCATGTGATCCACCTGCCTCTGCCTCCCAAAGTGCTGGGATTACAGGTGTGAGCCACCATGCCCGACCTGATTATATTGTTTTCAATGGTTTCATAATCAATTGTGTTTTTTTGTGTGTGATTACTCTTGGGGTAATATTATTTTTCTTTAGAATTTAATCATAGAGTAAGAATTTCAACTCTTTATCATCTTGTCTATCAATATCTTTTACCAGATTTTCTTTTCTTTTCTTTCTTTTATTTTCCCCCAAGATAGAGTCTTGTTCTTGTTGCCCAGGCTCGAGTGCAGCGGTGAAGTCACGGCTCACTGTAGCCTCGACCTCCTAGGCTCAAGTGATCCTTCCACCTCAGTCTCCTGAGTAGTTGGGGCTACAGGCATGTGCCACCACGCTCGGCTAATTTTTTAAATTTTTCATAGAGATGAGATCTCACCATGTTGCCTAGGCTGGTCTTGAACTCCCAGGTCCAAGCGATTCTCCCACCTCAGCCTCCCAAAGTGCTGGAATTACAGGTATGAGCTACCGTGCTTGGCCCAGAGTCTTTTAATGATTTTGTTTGTTTGTTTTGAGATGGAGTCTTACTCTATTGCCCAGGCTGCAGTGCAGTGGCATGATCTTGGCTTACAGCAACCTACACCTCCCGGGTTTAAGAAATTCTCCTGCCTCAGCCTCCCGAGTAGCTGGAATTACAGGTGCCCGCCACCATGCCCAGCTAATTTTTTGTATTTTTAGCAGGGATGTGTTTCACCAGGCTGGTCTCAAACTCCTGACCTCAAGTGATCCTCCCGCCTCTGCCCTCCCAAAGTGCTGGGATTATAGGCATGAGCCACTGCGCCCAGCCGAGTCTTTGAATTGTTAACAATTTTATGCTGGGCTTGGTGGCTCTGTAATCCCACCACTTTGGGAGGCTGAGATGGGAGGATCACTTGAGCCAAGGAGTTCCAGGCTACAGTGAGCTATGATCATGCCACTGCACTCCAGCCTGGACAACAGAGCGAAAGCCTGTCTCTAAATAAATAAACATTTATAATCACAATATCTGACTTAATTGAAACATTTAGTCATGGATAGTACACCTCATTTTGCTATTTTCCAAGCAGAGGATATTTTGTTCCATATAATAAACACTACTCCTGTGTTACTCCTGAGAGGTTTTATTGTTCACACCTTAGTGCAATGCAGAGGCCACAGGCATCTGCTTACAGGTCAGTTTCCCTCACTGCCATAGGGAATAGTCTTTTCTTAGCTCAGTGTGGCTCAGAATGCTTTATAATCAAATCTATCAATCTTTTCTTATATAATTAGAAAGTCCTCTTGTCTCTAGTGACTGCATTGCTTGTTTTCCTTCATTTGTCTTTAGATTTTATGGTGGTTTTTTTTTTTTTTTTTTTTTGACTCACTTTTTTTGAGTCTCACTCAGTTGCCCAGGCTGTAATGCAGTGGCACGATCTCAGCTTACGCAACCTCCACTGCCCAGGTTCAAGCAATTCTCGTGCCTCAGCCTTCTGAGTAACTGGGATTACAGGCACCCACCACCACGCCTGGCTAATTTTTGTATTTTTAGTAGAGATGAGGTGTTTTGTTTTGTTTTGTTTTGTTTTTTGAGGCGGAGTCTCTCTCTGTCGCCCAGGCCTGAGTGCAGTGGCCGGATCTCAGCTCACTGCAAGCTCCGCCTCCCGGGTTCACACCATTCTCCTGCCTCAGCCTCCTGAGTAGCTGGGACTACAGGCGCCCGCCACCTCGCCCGGCTAGTTTTTTTGTATTTCTTTTAGTAGAGACGGGGTTTCACCGTGTTACCCAGGATGGTCTCAATCTCCTGACCTCGTGATCCGCCCGTCTCGGCCTCCCAAAGTGCTGGGATTACAGGCTTGAGCCACCGCGCCCGGCCGAGATGAGGTTTTACCATGCTGGCCACACTGATCTCAAACGCTTGACCTCAAGTGATCCGCCCGCCCTGGCCTCCCAAAGTGCTGTGATTACAGGCATGAGCCAGCACGTCCAGCCCAAATTTTATGGTTTTTGTTTTTGTTTTTACACCTAAGTCCAATCCATCTGGAGTTTATTATGATGGGTTGGATCTAGGAACTGTTTGGAAATTTGCAACAAGAAATATATTTATAGTCCCTGGCCCACTTTAGAGGTTATATCTTCAAGGAAATAATCCAACATAAAAGACCTGCAAAGATTTTCACAGCAACACTATTTACAATAGCAACAGTTTGGAAAGCCCATATACCCACCATTGGGGGGAAAGTTAAGCAAACACAGACTAGGAGAAGTAAAAGTGTATATGATGCTTTTTCTTTTCTTTTCTTTTCTTTTTTAAGAGACAGAGTCTCAGCTCTGTTGCTCTGGCTAGAGTGCAGTGGTATGATCATAGCTCACTGCAGTCTGGAACTCCTGGATTCAAGTGATTCTTCCACCTCAGCCTCTTGAGTAGCTGGGACTACAGGTGCATGCCACCATGCTTGGCTGCTTTTTTTTTTTTTTTTTTTTTTTGAGACGGAGTTTCACTCTTGTTGCCCAGGCTGGAGGGCAATAATGGCATGATCTCAGCTCACTGCAACTTCCACCACCTGTATGTAAGCAATTCTCCTGCTTCAGACTCCCGAGTAGCTGGGATTACAGGCGCCTGCCACCACGCCTGGCCAACTAAATTTTTTTTTAATAGAGATGGGGTCTCCTATATTGCCTAGGCGGGTTTCAAACACCTGGCCTCAAGTGATTTTCCCATCTTGGTTTCCCAAAGTGCTGGGATTACAGGTGGATTACAGATGTGAATATAAAATGTACCTACTCTATGCTTACACTTATATAAAATCATGCAGGGGTATGACCACAGAATTGGAACAAAGACACAAGCGGCAGGCTTGGAAGTAAATTCCTGACTGCTGCTGCAGGGCAGGTGGGCGGCTGTCTCCTTTGAGAGGTGTTCAGAGAGGGAATCTGAGCTGGACGAGGTGGCATGATCCTGTAGCCCCAGCTACTTGAGAGGCTGAGGTGGTAGAATCCTTTGAGCCCAGGAGGTCAAGACCAGCCTGGGCAACAGAGAGATACCTCAACTCTTTAAAACAACAACAAACAAACAAAAACAAAGAGAATCTGGAGAAGTGAGAGGTGCCCCTGGGTGAATTATTTTCCCTTTATATTTATTTGTTTGTGTGTTTGAGACAGAGTCTCATTCTGTTGCCCAGGCTGGAGTCCAGTGGTGTGATCACAGCCCATCACACACTCGACCTCCTGGGCTCAAATGATCCACCTGACTCAGCTTCCTGAGTCGCTAGGACTACAGGCACACACCACTATGCTTGGCTAATTTTTGCATTTTTTTAAAAAAGAGATGGGGTTTTGCCATGTTGCCCAGGCTGATCTCGAACTCCTGGGCTCAAGTAGTCCTCCCACCTCAGTCTCCAAAAGTGCTGGGATTACAGGTGTGTGCCACGGCACCCAGTCCAATTTCCCCTTTTATTTAAATTCTATTAATATCAGTAAAAGATTTGTTACCTTAATTCAGTAGCCTCCTGACAATTACAACAGGTATGTTTCAAGACCTTTGCTACTTTCCAAATTTGCACATAAGGAAATGTTTCTGCAGCTCCTCACTCCCTAAATCATCATGTCTTCACAGAGAGCCCCTCTGTGTCTTGTCCTTATTCTTGCATCTTTTCAGCCATCACTAGCTTTTGTTTTATTTTGTTTCATTTTTGAGACAGAGTCTCACTCTGTCACCCAGGTTGGAGTGCAGTGGCACGATCTCAGCTCACTGCAACTTCCCCCTCCTGGGTTCAAGAGATTCTCCTGCCTCAGCCTCCCAAGTAGCTGGGATTACAGGCATGAGCCACCATGCCCGGCTAATTTTTTTGTATTTTTATTAGAGACAGGGTTTCACCAGGTTGGTCAGGCTGGCCTTGGTCATGTGACTGGCTTTGGCCAATGGGACTCTTCGGAGGCAAGACACAAGATGAGCCTTGATAAGCACTTGTACCTTAAGTCTGTTCTCTCAGAGCACTCTGTCCAAGCCCGGTTGACATGCGGTAAGGAAGTCCTGGCTAGCCAGCACATGAAGAAGGACAGAGTGGCCCAGCTGAGCTTCCAGCTCAGTGCAGGCACATGAGCAATACCCATGAAGCCAAAGAACCTCCCTGCCAACCCACAGGATCATGAGAAACAATCAAGGTTGTTTTAAGCCACTGAGTTTTGGGGTGGTTTATTACACAGTAATAGGTAACTGAAACACATGGGAATGTGGACGCAGTAGGATGCTAAGGCAGAAATTAAAATACAAAGGAAGATGTTCATCGTAATCGAGACTTTGTAAAAATGCATACCTATATCACAAACCGGGATTAGAAGCTACTTTAAAATTATATGAAGTGTCTGCTGCTCATTGGGTTACTTTTTAAATTATATATTTCTTTAAAAGTGCTGTAAGAAACTTCAAAAAGCCAATCATAGCTCCTGTTGTCAAGAACTTCCAGTCGTTGGGGAAAGTAGTGCCAAGGAGCTCTTGAGAACAGTGCTGGTGACTCCCAGCCCAGAGAAGGACTGCCTGGAAAGGCAAGGTTCTGGGGCTAGCGGAAGGCAAGGGCAGCTTGCAGGAGAAGCAACCCACATCTTCTTTTTATTGAAAAGTGTCTCTCCATAAGGAAGGAGCTCTATCATCAAACAGAATGAGTGTGTGTGTGCGCATGCGTGCGTGTGTGTGTGTGTGAGACTGTATCCTCGGGAAAGCCCTCAGTCCTGAGCCTAGTGGTTGAGACAGGACTAGGTTCTGCCTCTAGGCTCACAGGGCCTTTTTGGGACCCATTGATGAGTCTTGAACTCTCAACTCTTCAAGTCAGCTTCAGACCAAACCATGCTGGGCCTGCGCTCAGCAAGTGGGTGACACGATGTGACATGCAGTGCCGATGTTCTGCAGTTGGTTGAGCTCTCGCTGGCTGAAATATACCATATGTGAGGCATGTGTGAAATTAGGAAAATTACAGCATTGGTAAGGAAGGCATGACATCTGGGAAAGTACCCTTTTTTTTTGTGAGATGGAGTTTCGCTCTTTGTTCCCCAGGCTGGAATGCAATGGCACGATCTCGGCTAAGTGCAACTTCTGCTTCCCAGGTTCAAGTGATTCTCCTGCCTCAGCCTCCCGAGTAGCTGGGATTATAGGCATGTGCTACCACACCCAGCTAATTTTTGCATTTTTAGTAGAGATGGGGTTTCACCATGTTGGCCAAGCTAGTCTCGAATTCCTGACCTCATGTGATCCACCTGCCCTGGCCTCTCAAAGTGCTGGGATTACAGGTGTGAGCCACCTCACCCAGCCTGGAAAGTACTTAAGAAAAAAAAAAAAAAACTTGGCCGGGTGTGGTGGCTCGCGCCTGTAATCCCAGCACTTTGGGAGGCCGAGGCGGGCAGATCACGAGGTCAAGAGTTCAAGACCAGCCTGGCCAACATGGTGAAACCCCAGCTCTACTAACAATACAAAAATTAGCTGGGCGTGGTGGCGTGCATCTGAAGTCCCAGCTCTTGGGAGGCTGAAGCAGGAGAATTGCTTGAACCCAGGAGTCAGAGGTTGTAGTGAATCAAGCTCTCCAGCCTGGCAAGAGAGCAAGACTCTGCCTCAAAAACAAACAAAAACAGGCCGGGCGCGGTGGCTCAAGCCTGTAATCCCAGCACTTTGGGAGGCAGAGACGGGTGGATCACGAGGCCAGGAGATCGAGACCATCCTGGCTAACACGGTGAAACCCCGTCTCTACTAAAAAATACAAAATACTAGCCGGGCGAGGTGGCGGGCACCTGTAGTCCCAGCTACTCGGGAGGCTGAGGCAGGAGAATGGCGTGAACCCGGGAGGCGGAGCTTGCAGTGAGCTGAGATCCGGCCACTGCACTCCAGCCTGGGCGACAGAGTGAGACTCCGCCTCAAAAAAACAAACAAACAAACAAAAAAACCTCCTTAAGTAATTTGGCAAAACAAGCTACCATAAAGACATTCCATCCTTTCAATTTCTTGACTATAGTGTTCATGTACATTTATAAGCTCAAATGAATATTAATAAAATTAATATTAATAATAAATCAATAATGAATATTAATGAAAAAACTAGGACACCATCATTGATCATGCTGTGTGTGATAATTTGGCTGGGATTTTACGACCTATTTATAGACAAATTTTCTGTTAGCACTATTGCTTCTGGTTCATGAGATGAACTAATAGTTATTTCCTGGTGTTTCAGGTAGACCTGGCTACCTGGCTCCAGCTAGTCTGCCATCTCTCACAGAAGCACATCATGTAATTCAACTGTTCCAGACCCAATCATTTCTGAAAAAGTGAGAGCACTGTTTCTGCCAACCCAGAGTCCTTTGTAACTGAGCCTGGGTCTCCTGCAGAGAGTTACGCAGGGAGATCTTGGTTCAATCTGCCTCTTTAGAGGGAAGAACACTGTGTTTGCGACACTTCTGGTTCTCCTTGTGAAATGAAGTGCTGAGTCACTTCTATGAGGAATTCCTGTAATGAGCTTCCTAGATTTCCCAAGACTCCTTTTATATTCATTTTTCCTTGATTAAGAAATGAGTGCAGGCCGGGTATGTTGGCTCATGCCTGTAATCCCAGCACTTTGGGAGGCCGAAGAGGGAGGATCACTTGAGCTCAAGTGTTCGAAATCAGCTTGGGTCACATGGTGAAACCCCATCTCTACAAAAAATACAAAAGAATTAGCTGGGTGGGGTGGTGCATGCCTGTAGTCCCAACTACTTGGGAGGCTGATGCAGGAGAATTGCTTGAACCTGGGACGTAGAGGTTGCAGTGAGTTGAGATTGTGCCACTGTACTCCAACCTGGGTGACAGAGCAAGACCCTGTTTCAAAAAAACAAAACAAACAAACAAAAAAAAACAGTAGCCTAGTAAATATCACAGAAGGTAGGGAGACATAGGTGTTAACAGCTGGGACTCCTTCAGGTGCAGTGCAGGGGGCTTTGAAACAGAACCTCTTTCTTTCTCTCTCTCTCTCTCTTTTTTTTTTTTTTTTTTTTTTGTTGTTGTTGTTGTTTGAGACGGAGTTTCACTCTTGTTGTACACGCTGGAGTGCAATGGCGTGATCTCAGCTCACTGCAACCTGCACCTCCCAGGTTCAAGCAATTCTCCTGCATCAGCTTCCCGAGTAGCTGGGATTACAGGTGTGTGCCACTACGCCTGGCTAATTTTTGTATTTTTAGTAGAAATGGGGTTTCACTATATTGGCCAGGCTGATCTCGAACTCCTGGCCCCAGGTGATCCACCCGCCTCAGCCTCCCAAAGTGCTGGGATTATAGGTGTGAGCCACAGCGCCTGGCCTCTCTCTCTTTCTTTTTTCTCTTTCTTTTTTTTTGAGACAGAGTCTTACTCTGTTGCCCAGGCTGGAGTGCAGTGGCGCAATCTCTGCTCACTGTAATCTCCGCCTCCCGGGTTCAAGCAATTCTCCTGCCTCAGCCTCCTGAGTAGCTGGGATTACAGGTGCACACCACCATGCCTGGCTAATTTTTGTATTTTTAGTAGAGCGGGGTTTCACCAGGTTGGTCAGGCTGGTCTCGAACTCCTGACCTCGTGATCTGCCCACCTCGTGACCCACCTGCCTCGGCCTCCCAAAGTGCTGGGATTACAGGTGTGAGTCACTGCGCCTGGCCTCTCTCCCTCCCTCCCTTCCTTCTCTTTCTTTTCTTTTTTCATTCTTTTCTTTTTATTTTCTTTCTTTTTCTTTCTTCCTTTCTTTGTTTCTTTCTTCTTTCTTTGTTTCTTTCTTTCTTTTTCTTTCTTTCTTTCCTCTCTTTCTCTTCTTTTGTTTTTTCTTCTTTTTTTTTTTTAGATATGAGGTCTACACTATGTTGCCCAGGCTGGTCTTGAACTCTCGGTCTCAAGCAATCCTCCTGCCTGGGCCTCCCAAAATTCTGGGATTACAGGCATAAGCCACCACACCTGGTCCGGAATCTGCCCTTTCTATTTGCTAAGGGTTCCACTTATAGATGCAGGAAAGACTGCCAGCCAGGACCCTTCCCTGGGAAAAGAGGGGCCAGCTGCGCACACAGTGTTGACTTTCCGCCCAAATGGTCTGCTTCAAAAGGCCACTTGGTCTTAATGGGAACTTTTAGTTCTGACTGCTCAGTGCCCCAGGCCTCTGATATCCTGATGAGGGGAAGGCACTTTTACTACTGTTTCTGGCTTGTTAGTCCTGCACCTTGGCTTGCCTTCCAGCCTCATTGTTTTTGTTTTGTTTGAGACAAGGTCACACCATCTCCCAGGCTGGAGTGCAGTGGTGCAATCACATCTCACTGTGGCAGCCTCAACCTTGCGGGCTCAAGCAATTCTCCTATCTCAGTCTCCTGAGTAGCTGGGACTACAGGTGCATGCCACCACACCTGGCTGTTTTTTATTTTTTATAGACACAGGGTCCCACTATGTTGCCCAGGCTGGTCTAGAACTCCTGGGCTCAAGCAATCCTCCTGCCTTTGCCTCCCAAAGGGCTGGGATTACAAGCATGAGCCACCGTGCCTGGCCCAGCCTCATTGTTGTGCAGTCTGAACAACCAAGCTCCTGGTGAGAATTCCATGACCCACCCTCCAGCAGGCAGCAACAGGGGTGGGCCCAGGGTCCAGCTGGACACATTCCTTGTGGTCTCCTCTTGCCCACTGGCAGCCAAGGATCTGGTCTGAGCAAGGCCTTCTCACAGTTCAGGGCCATGGAACTGTTGGAGGCCTCACTGTGAATAACCAAGAAAAACTTCCTTGCTCTTGGGGCCCGGTTTGCCTGGGCAGTCTTTGTGAGTCCCTGCTCAGAGGACCCCTCGATACTCCATCAAGGGAGGGAGGCCACCACGGAGTCACTTCTGGGAAGGCAATAGAACACAGTGGTTCATGGCGGCCTCCTGGCCTCACTGCCTGCCAACTGTGGGACCTTGAGCACATCTCCTAACCTTTCTGTGCCTCAATTCATTTACCTTTCAGTTGAAGGGTTTTGTAGTTCCTACCTATGGTATGGAAAGAAGTAACCCAAACGCCTGACCCATGGTAAGCTCTCAATAATGTGACTGTTAATATTAGTTATTGAGGCCGAGTGTGGTGGCTCACTCGGCCTAGCACTTTGGGAGGCTGTTATCCTAGCACTTTGGAAGGCTGAGGCAGGTGGATCACTTGAGGTTAGGAGTTTGAGACCAGCCTGGCCAACATGGTAAAACCCCGTCTCAACTGAAAATACAAAAATTAGCCAGGCATGGTGGTGCGTGCTGGTAATCCCAGCTACTTGGCAGGCTGAGGCACAAGAATTGCTTGAACCCGGGAGGCAGAGGTTGCAGTGAACTGAGATCGTGCCACTGCACTCCAGCCTGGGCGACACAGCTAGACTCCATCTCAAAAAAAAAAAAAAAAAGGGCAGTGGGGAGACTATGAAGACTTTTTATCTGCCCCGTTTCAGAAAATAATCCCAGTTGGTCTCACTAATCGGAGTCAACACTCCCCACCCCCACCCCCCAAACCAACTGAGCCGCAGAAGACCTTGTCTCAGCCAGATAGCCTAGAGATGCAGCACTTAGATCTTCTTCACTCAAGTCCTTGGATTTCCGTGGCTTCTGTCCTAGAATGACTGTCCATCCACATTCAGCACACACTCCTCAGGTTAGGCATGAATGGGAAGGTGGAAAGTTGCTCAGGAGTCTGTGTGCTGTGCAGGAAGAAGGAACACTGGCATCACACAGTCAGTGTGTATTTATATCTATATTTCCACCCTACTTTGGAAGATCCCAAGAGATGGGATCTCAGAAAAGGGAATGGTCACCACTCCCATAGGGGTTATCAGGGAGGGCTTTGTAACCATCCAACAGGTTCTTCTTGCCCACTGCCCAGATAGAGCCAGTTTATCAAGACAGGGGAACCGCAATAGAGAAAGAGTTTAACACACCAAGAGCTGACTAAATAAGAGACCACAATTTTATTATTACTAAATCAGCCTGTCTGAAAATTCGGAGGCTAGGGTTTTTCAAGGATAGCTTGGTGGGCAGAGGGCTAGGGAATTGGTACTGCTGAATGGCTGGGGATATAATCATAGTGGCGTGGAAAATGGTCCTCTTGTACTGAGTCCATTTCTGGGTGTGGGGCACAGAAAAGTTGGGTCAAGAGGCCTGGTCTTCAGAAATGCAAATGGCTGAAAAGCCATCCCAGAAGGCCAATCTCAGTTTCTACAATAGCGATGTATGTGATATAAGAAAGTAATTGGAGAAGTTACAAATCTTGTGACTTCTGGAATAATGGCTGGTAATCATTGAACTATGTGTACATCTTAGGAGAGCTCAAGCCCCTCTTGTCCTCCTAACCTGGTGGCCTTTCATTCATTTTACAAAAGTGGTTTAATTTTGGAGAAGAGCTATTATCATTTAAACTACAAACTAAATTTCTCCCAGAGTTAGCTTGGTTCACACCTAAAAATGACCAAGGGCACTTTGGAGGTTGAAGGCAGGATGGAGTTGGTTAGGTCAGATCCCATTCACTATCATCATTTCCTCACTGTTAAATTTTTTGCAAAGGCAGTTTCAGCTTCAGGAGGAGGTGGCATTTACTTTTCTTAATATGCCAAGGGTCATCCCTCCCCAGCTTCTGAACAACCAGTTTTCAACTAAGCCTCTTTGGTCTGAGACTCCAGGCTATTAGCAAAGGGTTTAGAAAAGCTGCTCAGGGAATGCTGAGTGCCAGGAGAGCAGGGTTAAGAGGGAAGGGTGCTGCACCAAGCTGGGATTCCTGGGTTCTAGTCTGGCTCTGCAACTCATGAGCAAGTTCCAACTCCCAGGCCCCTTCCTGGTCTGTGAAATTCGGGTGATTAGAGAATTGGTCAGAAGCTCCCCAACCTCTCCTCTAGCTTGCAAAGTCTAGTTTCCTTTGCGTTCCAGTCCCCGCCCCAACCCGGACTGTACATCTGGACACCTGGAGGACACAACAGGATTCATCTGACTCACGTTACGGTAACAGGATGCGTTTCGTGCTGCTCTCTAGACCTGGAAAAAAAACATGAGTGCCAAGCGTGGACCAGCCTGAGAGCGTTTCCTGTTTCTCCGAAAGCTGACTGGCTGTCAGAATCCCGGGGCGGTGTGTGCCAAAAAAGGCAGCATCTCCTGGTGCGCCCCGTCCTCCAGCCACCCCTCTTCCTTCTAGGACTGGGTGTGGTCCCTGGTCCGCTTATTGGAGTCTGGCCCAGGAGCTGAGAGGTGTCATCCCTGCCCTACCACGGGTGGAGCTGGTGCGGAAGGACGGGCTCATCCGCAGCCCGGCTGCACTTACAGGGCCCTGTGTGCCCAGGTGCCCCAGCACCCGGCTTGGTACAGCGGTGGTCTCAGTCTGATCCATGATGGACATATGATCCCCTGTGCCTCCGGAGGCCCCACCAGGGGAAGAATGTGCTTGGCACATCCATAGGTCTGAAACGGGAGTTTGCGGCGGGGCCTGCTCCCAGAATGTATTCATTCACACTGCCAGACTCCAGGCCCACCAGTTCCCTCAAATCCACTGAGCTGGGATCTTCCAGACCCCCAGACCCCAGCAGGGAGGGTGGCGTTCATGGAGGCCTTTTTGACGGGATCAGGTGGGGTGAGGAGAGGGTCTGAGATACTTTTTGTGCACATCGCCAGGGTGACGGGGGGGGGGGGGGGGGGGGGGGGGGGGGGGGGGGGGGGGGGGGGAGTCCGCTGTCACACGCATGCGGAGGGTATTTGGAGAGAGTTTAATAAAGGAACCGTTTACAAAGGCCAGGGCCCAGCGTGGGGCAGCCACGAGGGTTAGTGCTGGATCCGGGGCGCGCAGCTGCCCCGACCCTGCCTGGCCCTGGCGGAAGCCTGAACCCAGAAGCGACCCAGAGAGAAAGAAAGCGGGGTACGGGCGCGAGCGCGGTGCGGCCCTCAGGTGACCCGAAACGCCCGTGAAGAGCCCGCAGGGAGTCCACGGAATAAACCCCGACCTCGGCTCGCCCTCCGCCGCCCATCTCCGCCCGTTTCCCCCGGGCTGAGCCCAACCAGGATCCCACGGGCCAGAGCTGCAGCGCCGCTGTCCCCAAGACGTGGCCAGAGGGACAAATGTCTGGCACAGCTAGCTGATGTTTAAGTGGTTTTCTTTTGTCTTTGCAATTTAGAGATAACCGAATGAAAAATAGCTGCATTCCGATATCTCGAGAGTTAAAAAAATCTCACCCCAGCTGCCCTGCCCCCCGCTGGGTTTGCGGGCTTCTTTCTGGCAGAGTCTGGGCGGGCGTCCCCAGGCATTTGCTCTCCTACCCCTCGCGGTCGCCGGGAGGCCTGGACAGGCCAGCCCCTCTGTCCAGGAAAGCCCCTGGAGTGGGTGCAAGCTCTGAATCACACGTTCCACCCTGACACCCCTTAGAAATTTAAGCTGCCTGTCATTGATCCTTCTCCGGACCGCTTTTGTACACAGTTCCAGCTGAAGGAAGGCACCAGTAGCTGCACATTGCTTAAAAATGAGACTATTCACCTCTCTGGGGTGAGGGGAGAAACAAAAGAAAAAGAAATGAGAATAAACACACTTTGCATCCCAACATCATAAAATATTACAAAGAGTTTTGCTTTCATAAAATCAACTACCCACAACTGTATCTAGCAAGTAAAAGTGCACCTGTGTTTGTAAGCAGAGGAATGAGGAAACAGACTGGGGACACTTGAACTCATTTCCAGAGCATAGCTTTAAGGACCAGCTCAGGGTGCTTATAAAGATCACATACAGAACAACCAGCTCTTCCTAGATGTCAAGTCACTATGCGGAGTCCCCACTGCACCTCCAACCCCAAGGCTACCTGCTAACCCCAAACCTCACCCTCTAATGCTCAGCTGGGAGTGCAATGGGTTAAAATAAGTCAACCCAATGGAGTGCTGGGGCCCCGGGGAGCTCCTTAGCCATGTGGAGTCCTGGTTTGCCCCCATGCCAGGCTGCTACAGGGAGGGCCCATTCATCCAAATGAACCCCTGAGCTGCTGGGGGCAGGGGGTGGAGGGAGAAGATGTCCCTCCCAGTTGGTTCCCAGGTTCCAGGAAGAAGCACAGATCCTGCCTCCATCCAGCCCAGAAGAGAAAAAGGGTCCTACTGGGGAAGAGGTGGCCTGACCTCCATGCGGGGCTGGGAGGAGGCGGGTGAGGTGGCTGGTGTGAAGCTGCAAGTTCCCTTTGCATACTGAAAGCTTCTAGTTGCAGCCGGATGTAGGTGAAAGTGCCGGGGGAGATAGGGGCCCCATGAGCAGAGCACCCCACCATGGGAAGATAAAAATAGAAATAGAGTTCTCCCCACCCCCACCCCAGCCTAAGAATGTGTGAAAAGTCACTCTGGAATGTCACAGAAGCAGCCATGCAAATTAAACTCATTAAATGAAATAGTACAAATGCAGGGCCTAGCACTAGCTTGCCACATGGTAGGTGCACAGTGAATGTTGCTCCCCTTACACACACACACACACACACACACACACACACACACACACACAGAGCTGTGTCTGACCCCACCACAAGCTGAAATGCACATCTACTTGATGTATTCATTCGGCTCCTCCTTGAGAGGCATGACCTCGGCTGCCCGAACTTGCAGGCCTCCCTGTAACTGACCACAGGAATCCCAGAGCAGAGCCCCTGGAGTGGAAGGAGCATGGCAGGGCAGCCTCGGCCTCAGGTGTCAGCCTTGGTGGGCTGGGTTTCAGGCAAACATTCTGCTGCAAAGTCTCCACGGGGTGTGAAGGTTCTCCCAGAGCTGGCCCCTCTGACTCCAGGCGCAGGGCCTGGGACACCTCGTCACTTCTCCCTCCTTTCTGCCAACCAGCCTCCCTCGCTCCACATTTGCAGACAGGCAGCCAGGCCCCTCCACCTCAGGCTCCCTGCAGGGTGGCCCTGGGGTGTCAGGTTGGGGTGGATAAGGGGAGGCTGGAAGACAGTCTTCCAGTGACTCAAGCTAGGCTGACTCCTCACTAACCAGAGGAGTCAACCCCTCCATTTGGATGTGGAGCTTCAGTCTCCTCCACCACACACTTGCACGAAGGGTTGGGAGACTGGGTATGGGGAAGGTAAGGGATAACGCTGAGGGCTGAGCCCTAGGGGGTGGTGCCAACCTGGATTTTGCATCAGAGCAGGTTGAGAGCGAGGACCACGTACAGAGCACCCACTGTGTTCCAGCTCTATGCCAGGCCTTTGCATAGTCTCATTTCATCTTCACCACAACTTGGTCAGGTAGGTGTTCAAGACCCATTTTACAGATGAAGAGACTGAGGCCCACAGAGTTGAATTTAGTTGCCAGAGTCACACAGCTATCTGAGAGGGGTGGCCTCTGGCTCCATTGGCGGTGCTGTGTTTTCTGACTGAGGGTTGGGGCTAGTGTAGATCTGGGTAAAAGCTGCAGATGGACTTCTGGTTGCAGCCCAAGAAACCGTGTGGGGTGAGGCTGGCTCGGTGAGCATGCAGCACTGTCACAGAGGGGTCGGGACTGGGGGCACCCTCCTGGCCAGTAGAGGGCTGTGGAAGAGGTTTGCACAGGCCTCGTTGTCCCCAAGGTCACCAGGCCTTTTCCCCTGCGGTAAGTGGGGGTCCGCAAGCCTTAGACTTCAGCATGGGTGATTACTTCTTTCTGCCTTCCCAGTTGATGCCCTTGGAAAAGCCCCTGCCTCCATCATGGGCCACAGAGTGCTGTGTAATTTCCTCTGTGGGCCAGCCCTCCACCGAAGGCTGTGACGGGGACATGACTCAGGTTTTGGCCTGCCACCAACAAGCCACCAGCTGCATGGCTCCCAGCTGACTCGGTGGACACAGGAGCAGTGCCCATTGGCTTCCACCATTTCTGCTTCATCCTACACTAGGAAAGGTGTGCCCGCCGAGGGGATGGGCCAGGTGGACTGTGGGTCACACTGGACCCAGAGCATGTCAGGAACTGGAACCAGTTCTCCCCAGGTCGTCGCTGGGGAGAACAATGACTGAGACAGACCCTCCATCAGCTCTGGAGCAAGTCAGCCAGGATCCTCCAGGCTCAGGAATCTCGGTGGCACCAGCAAGCTATTGGAGCTGGGCCTGCTCTCCCCATCCACTCCCAAGTAAGAACATTTTCCACCTTCACACAGGAGACCCACAAGTGAATTTGCTCTTTTTGGAGAAAGGTGCTTTGCTTAGATAATTAAAAAAGAAAAAAGAAAAAAGAAACCAAACCCATTCATTGGTTACTTCAAGCTGCCTTCCAGGAATTCACCATGGATATACAGGGCCTTGAAAGGCCTCAGCTGACAGCAGACCTTTGGAAAACAAGAAAGGTCATCTTTGGATCCCTTGTTCTGAGCTGACAGTGGCTCCCCCGAGCCCCTCAGGGTGGGGAAGCACAGGCCGGGGCACCAGTCATACTTCTGGGCAATTTGAAGTCATGTGTTCTGTGTCACCAAGGCCATGACTCACCCCTGTGCTTGCCAAAGCTCCTTCACAAAGGGGCGAAACTGCTCCGCAAGCACTTTTCCGAGTGAGGCTGCCCACCTCCCAGAGGAGAAACCGGGGCTGCACGGGAGGTGGGCCTGGCCCTCCCCGGTTCAAGCCATCCAGGCAGGGGCCCCTGACCAGGAGAGTTCAATTCTGTGTCCCCACCCACTAGGACTTCAATAAATTCTGTTAGATGAATGAACCAACAACAGAAGAAATGAAGTGAAGCTGGCGCAAAACACTAAAGGTCCTCCTTTAGACGTAGAATGTTCCCTGTGTTCTTGCACCTCGGGGAAGAGGAGGGATGCTTGTGTGACCCGTGGGAGGGAGGCTGGACCTCCTCAGAGTGAGCCAACAGCGGCTGAGGGCACAGAAGTCACATGCCCAGGGCTGGCTCTCCCTCCACATCCCTCAAAGAAGATGGGAGCTGTCCTGGAATCCTTTGAGGGGATAGGGCCACTCAGTGTCCGGGCTATTTCTGGAATTACAAATAGCTCATGTTGGTTGAGATCCTCAAAGGAGTTTCATTTATTTATTTAATTTTTATTTATTGAGACAGAGTCTCACTATGTTGCCCAGGATTGTCTTGAACTCTTGGCTTCAAGTGATCTTCCCACCTCAGCCTCCCAAAGTGCTGGGATTACAGGCATGAGCCACTATGCCTGGCTCAAAATAGTTTTTTATTTATTTTTAATATTTATTCATTTATTTTTTGAGACAGAGTCTAGCTCTGTCATCTAGGCTGGAGTGCAGTGATGTGATCTTGGCTCATTGCAACCTCTGCCTTCTGGGTTCAAACGATTCTTGTGCCTCAGCCTTCCGAGTAGCTGGGACTACGGTCTATGGTTGTGCACCGTCGCACCTGGCTTTTTGTTTGTTTGTTTGAGACAGAATCTCGCTCTGTCATCTAGGCCAGAGTGCAGTGGCTCGATCTTAGCTCACTGCAACCTCCGCCTCCCAGGTTCAAGCGATTCGTGTGCCTCAGCCTCCCAAGTAGCTGGGATTATAGGCGTCTGTCTCCACACCCAGCTAATTTTTGTATTTTTAGTAGAGACAGGGTTTCACCATGTTGGCCAGGTTGGTCTCAAACTCCTGGCCTCAAGTGATCGGCCCACCTTGGCCTCCCAAAGTGCTGGGATAACAGGCGTGAGCCACCACACCCTGCCAAAAGAGTATTTTTAAAAATTATTGTTATTATTATTGTGCTCCTTAAAACAACAAAGGCCTGGTGACAGATGCTAAGAGCCCAGTTTAGACCGGTGCGGTCAGGCTGGGAGGCGTGAGCAGCCACTCGTGGGCCTCGGTCAGGCTGTCCTGACAGAGTAGATGGAGGAGGTGGCTATCCATGCTGCAGGTTCCGCCACCCTACAGCATCTCCCCCTGGCTGGGAATCCCACGTTTAGTTGCTCCTGTAGGTTGGGCAGCCATGGTTGGGGCAGCTGTCACCCAGAGATTGTGGGGACAGTTCTGGGCTTGCCTAAGGGCTCTGGAATCTGGAATCTGGACCACAGAGCACAGCAGGATAAACAGCACACAGCTCATCCTTGAGCGTACCTAAAATTCCAAAATGATTCCAGAGTTAATGAGACCTCTTGGGTACCTAGTACCTAAAGGCTTAACTGGGATAGCACTCCGCCCCGCCCCCATCCCACTTGCCCCACCCCTTGTAAGACATGTTCAGTCCTCTGTAGAGACACCTCCCTTAGTGCTAAGGAGTCCACTTGACTCAGACTTCTGGAGTGGGGAAACGGAGGCTTTCTCCAGCCAGACTCATCATCCTGGAATTCTTTATTTCTCTCTCCTGATTGGGGTTTTTGTTTTCTATATTCCCTATTATTTCACTTTTTCTTTTTCACAGTCTTTTTTTTCTTGAAATATTTCTCCTTTTCTTTCTTTGTCTACTCCTTAGTAAATCGAATTGCCTAATTGTCAACCTGGCAGGTGGGGACTGGAACCCAGGGAGGATGTGGCACTGGACAGAGGCTTCCAGTGGAGGCAAGAGCGTGGTCCACCCACATGGCAGTAGATCCATGCATCTCCCTGCACCTTCCGTGTCTGCGCGTCCATCTGGGAGCTTCCACTGAGGGGCCTGAGAGAACAGAAGCAGAGGAAGACACCGAGGGTTGGCTTCCTAAGAGAGAAAAGTGTAACGAGAATGACATAACAGCTTTGTTAGGCTGATCACACTAATGGCCAAAACACTGAAGCTGAGTGGGTCAGTGATGCAGCAGGCATTAGTGCCAGCTGGAGAATCCAAGTTTGCCCTGCACTTAGGGCCGCTTCATCCCTGTGGCAGGATTTCTCACTCCTGGGGCCTTCCACAGATGTTCATTTTACCGTATTCTCTAACCATAAACAAATGAAAACTGTCATGGCATACAGCTTTCAAAGACCATTGTCTCGAAAAGGAAATTGGGACTGCATTTTCCCACAAGTTCAAGGAGTTGTGATTACTCAGAACGCCCTCTCGACATTCAACATTTGAGAAATTCCCACTGCCTCCCGTTGCCCTCAGTGCAGGAAGCCAGGGATGTGCACACTCAGACAAGTGCTTCTGGGCTCACAGCAACTGCACAAACCATTGCATAACTGCGAGCAGCGTGCGTGTGTGTGTGCGCAAGAGTGTGTGTGTGCGCGCGCACGTGTGTCTGCGTGTGTGCAAGCGTGTCTGCGTGTGTCCATATGCGTGTGCATGTGTGTGCACATGTCCGTGTGTGTGCACGTGTGTCTGTGTGCGCGCGTCTGTGCCTGTGCATGTGTGTGTGCACGTGTGTGTGTTACTTTGCTTGATAATGAAAGGAAATACAAATAAAGAAGTACTGGCTTCTGGTAAATTTATGCCTGAAAGATGACTTCATTCCAAATCTCTAGCCCACACACCTCCTCAAAATTCCTCCCTGGTTTTTTTTTTTCGGGAGCTTATTTCCCAGAGCGGTGTTTCAGGATTGCTGCAGGACATGTGACAATGGAATTACTTCCATGAGAGCCTGATTTTGGGGCTCACAGTTGTCCTCAAGCCCAGAGATGGATGCAGGGACTCTCCAAAGTAGAAGGGCCTTCTGGCTACCAGCCACCCATGCAAAGTGAAACTCCAGGCACGAAAAAGACCTGGGGAGTCTCGGCAAATACTGAAGCCATTGCTGGAAAAGAAGGCAGGCCCCACGTGAGCCTGCCCCCACCATTCCGTGGAGACAGAAGGTTCACCTTGGTCCCCCACAACCATGCAGGATGAGCCCGTGGGAAGCTGAATGTGCCCAGGGGAGATCTTTGTGCCCTGCTAACCAGCAGCCTGCCAGACGCCCAAAGAAGTGCCTGCAGTTAGCCCGGAGGGAGCAGCGACAGGAAAGCAGAGAATTCTGGAAAATAAGGTTTCCCGGCATCATCTGCCTGGGTGAATGTTGTTGGCAGGTAGACATCTGTCTCAATTTCTAAAGGATGATCTGATTTTCTAAAAAAGGAGAAAGAAGGGAAGGAGAGAAGAAGGAAGGAAGGGGAAAAAGGGAAAAGTAAAGAAAAAATAAAAGAAGCCTGAGCACGGTGGCTCACGTCTGTAATCCCAGCACTCTGGGAGGCCGAGGTGGATGATCACCTGAGGTCAGGAATTCAAGACCAGCCTCACCAACGTGGTGAAACCCCATCTTTACTAAAAATACAAAAAAAATCAGCTGGGCATTGTGGCACATGCCTGTAATCCCAGCTACTTGGGAGGCTGAGGCAGGAGAATCGCTTGAACCCGGGAGGCGGAGGTTGCAGTGAGCTAAGATTGCACCATTGCACTCCAGCCTGGGTGACAAGAGCAAAACTCTGTCCAAAAAAAAAGAAAGAAAGAATAAAATAAAAGGAGATATAAAAGTTCTAGATCTGTGCTGTTCACTGCCCGCATAATGCTAGTGGGCACTGAAATGTGGATGGTCTGAAATGGGATTCACTGTAAATGTAAAACAGACACTGGGTTTCAAAGGCTCAGTGAGGAAAAGGGACTGTAAAATAAGTAACAATCATTGTCATCAATTACATGTTGAAATAATCTTTTAATGATTTTTTATTAAACAAAATAGATTATAATTCATTTCACCTGTTTCTTATTTATTTTTCATTTTTTGAGAGGGAGTCTCACTTTGTCACCCAGGCTGGAGTGCAATAGCATGATCTTGGCTCACTGCAACCTCTGCCTCCTGGGTTCAAGCGATTCTCCTGCCTCAGACTCCCCAGTAGTGGAGATTATAGGCGCCCACCACCATGCCTGGCTAATTTTTGTATTTTAGTGGAGACAGCGTTTCACTATGTTGGTCAGGCTAGTCTCGAACTCCTGACCTCAGGTGATCCACCTGTCTCAGACTCCCAAAATGCTGGGACTATAGGCGTGAGCCACTGCACCCGGCCTGTTTCACCTATTTGTAAAATGTGGCCACTAGAACGCTGCCAGCTCCATCTGTGCCCGCTCTCTATTTACAAGGCAGGGCTGCCTCAGGTGGTAACTTTGGGATAACAGCCCTGGTCCCAGCCCCACTACAACTTCCCACCAAATCATGAAGGTCTCTTGCTCAGCCCCCTTTCCCCAAACAGGGCTGGAAGTAAACCAGCCCAGGTGTGTGGGTGTCTAGATTCTTGGGTTCTCCAGATAAAATCCAAGCATCTCCCTGAAAAACCCTTTTGCTTTTGTAAAAAAAAAAAAAATAGAGATGAGGTCTTCCTATGTTGCCCAGGCTGGTCTTAAATTCCTGGCCTGAAGGGATTCACCTGGCTCAGCCTCCCAGGGTGCTGGGATTACAGGTGTGAGCCATCATGCCTGGCCCTGTTTTGCTTTTTAAGCAGCTGTTTTCTGAGTACTGCTTGACCTTTTAAAATCCTGCACTTCATATAAAGGTACAAAGGGGCTTTCTTGCACTCCCTTGAGATAGTCCTATGGTGGCTATGTGATAGAAAGGGAAACTTTGAATAGCATGTATGAGTTGTGGGATGGTTTTCGTTAGGCATCAGTGGAGACTGAGACCTGGACAGACACTGTTCGAGTTTGAATCCAGGTTCACTGGTCCTTAGGAGACTTTTTAAAGTGGTGCTACAGAACGTCATACCAACAGTCACAGAACATTTTTTCTTTTCTTTTTTTTTTTTTTTTTTTGAGACAGGGTCTTGCTCAGTTTCCCAGGCTGGAAGGCAGTGACGTGATCTCACCTCACCGCAACTTCTGCCCCCAAGGCTCAAGTGATCCTCACATGTCAGCCTCCTGAGTAACTGGAACTAAGAATATTTTTTCCATCAGGTGTTTAGCATCACAGACCTTTGTGTGTGTGTGTGTGTATTCACACACAAACACATTGTATTAGTCCATTCTCACATTGCAAAAAAGAACTACCTGAGGCTGGGCATGGCGGCTCACACCTGTAATCGCAGCACTTTGGGAGGCCAAGGCGGGCAGATCACCTGAGGACAGGAGTTTGAGACCAGCCTGGCCAACACGGTGAAACCCGTCTCCACTAAAAATACAAAAATTAGCCGGGCTTGGCGGCAGATGCCTGTAATCCCAGCTACTCAGGAGGCTGAGGCAGGAGACTCACTTGAACCTGGGAGGTGGAGGTTGCAGTGAGCCAAGATCGCACCACAGCACTCCAGCCTGGGCAACAGAGTGAATGCGACTCCGTCTAAAAAAAAGAAAAACTACCTGAGACTGGGTAATTTATGGAGAAAAGAGGTTTAATTGCCTCTCAGGTTTAATAAGAAGCATGACTGGGAGGCCTCAGGAAACTTAGGATCATGGTGGAAGTGAAGGGGAATCAAGCACCTTCTTCACGTAGTGGCAGGAAAAAGAGAGAGAGAGAAGGGGGAAGCGCCAGGCACTTTCAAACCATCAGATTTCATGAGAACTCACTATCACAAGAACAGCAAGGTGGAAATCCACCCCCATGATCCAATCACCTCCCACCAGGCTCCTCTATGACACGTGGGGATTATAATTCCACATGAGATTTGGGTGGGGAGACAGAGCCAAACCAGATCACACATGTATTTATATATTTAATATGTTAAAATATATTACTCAGCATATTATATTAAATTAATATAAAATTATATATAATATATAAAACTATATTATATTTAATGTAATATTTTATATATATATATTCTGAAAGTGCCAGGACATTGTTTTGAGCATTTCTGAACTTTGCATGCATTTCTGTTTATAAATTGTTCTGCACAGAAGGTATGCCTCTTTTATTCTATTGCTGTGCCCCTCTGACATACTGCATCAGTGTCTTTATTTGTTGAGCAATTTTTCTTACCTTCTGGCACCACAAGATACCCCAGGCTCATCTCCTATATTTTCTGCTCCAGTTCTTGATTCAGCCAGTTCTCAAAGGAGACTGGTACCTTTGGAGAATGGTATTACAAACCCAAGATCTGGGTGCTAGATGTGCTCATTGCTACTAGGGTGACATTTCTCAGCCTCTTGGGTGACGGAGTAAAGAAATACATATGCATTTACTAACATGTATATGCATATATACTCATATACTCAAAACAATGTCCTGGCACTTTCAGAATATATAGATATATAAAATATTACATTAAATATAATATAGTTTTATATATTATATATAATTTTATATTTAATATAATATGTGTATATCTATACACATTTCTATATGAAGCCATCTTTGTCCATATACATGTATATTTTTGAGACAGGGTCTCACTCTGTCACCCAGACTGGAGTGCAGTGGCACAATCTTGGCTCACTGCAGCCTCAACCTCCTGGAGTCAAGTGATCCTCCCACCTCAGCCTCCCGAGTAGCTGGGTCCAGCGCCACCAAACCTGGCTAATTTTTATATTTTCAGTAGAGACAGGATTTCACCATGTTGCCCAGGCTGGTCTCAAACTCCTGGGCTCAAGTGATCTGCCCACCTCGGCCTCCCAAAGTGCTAGGGTTACAGGTGTAAGCCACCTTGCCCAGCCTCATTTTTGTCTATATTAAGCTAAGTATGAGTTCTTACCATTTCCTCCAAGTCTAATTCATTATCACATGGACCCTTCTATCCTCCTTCTGTTGCTTATCTTTCTCACCCCAACTCTGCATGTATTTCTAAATCCTTATTCCAGGGAGGGCTACACCCCTATTGAAGAACTCTTTCCAGAAGTATTTTGTTTGTGAGGAGGAAAAAAGCATTGTGCTTAATTACTATCAATGGAAAGAGAAAATGCCATCAAATTTTACAAACATCTAGAAATGTCCTTAAAGTTGTCATTGGGATGTGTTATTGATGGAGCACAGCCGTCTATATGGGTCACCGAAGCACACGAGTTCTGTGAGCCACTCTCTTGGTCCACAGCCTGGCTGACTTTGCTCCCAGAATCTCTTTCCTGGTGCTGGGTGGTAGAGGCTCTGGACCAGAACCTACAGGAGGGGCCTGAACACATTCGTCCACCCTCCAAAGTCACATGCACCTCAGTGTCTTCCTAGAACTGTGCCTAGGAGCCGATGGGCTTCACCTGCTGTGGTCAGTGATGCCAGCCACCTCAGACAGCATCAGCAAAGCTCAACGTGAATTCACATCCGCGTGATGATGTCCCACAGAAGAGCCCAGTACTGGCTGGAGAGTGGTTCCTCTGTGTCTTCCCAGTCTGGCTTCCTACCCTCCAGGAGGATGTGCATCTCATCCCGATGCCGACACGGACAGCGAGCATTTCCCTCTCTTCTCAAGCTCGTGCTCATGCGAGCGCTGGCCTTACTAGTGTGGGATTCTTCATCCAAGCCAACACAGCCTATTTGTGACAGCTTATGTTTAATTACACAAATCATAATAATTGGAACACTTATTTCAAGCATTTTGCTTCTATCAATTTATTTAATCTTCACAACAAGCATATATTAGCTCTATTTTTGTAGAAAAAGAGTAAGGCACATTGAGTTTTTTTTTTCTTCTTTACTTCTTACACACCTATTAACTAATGAAGCTAGGGTCTACACAGAACACCATGACCGTGCATACTGCCGCTAAGTAATGCATGAATGCACGTTCATTGTTTAAAAACAAAGATAGACCGGGTGCAGCGGCTCACGCCTGTAATCCCAGCACTTTGGGAGGCTGAGGCAGGTGGATCCCTTGAGCCTAGGAGTTCAAGACCAGCCTGGGCAACATAGTGAGACTTCATCTTTACAAAAATTAAAAATATTAGCCAGGCATAGTGGTGTGCGCCTGTAGTTCCAGCTACTCAGGGGCTGCGGTGGGAGGATCACTTGAGCCCAGGAGGTTGAGGCTGCAGTGAGCCATGATCATGCCACTGCACTGCAGCCTGGGTGACAGAGCTCAGATCTTGTCTCAAAGAAATGAAAAATAGATAAATAAGATAAAATTAAAAATCCAACACAGAAATATATGGAGGAAAATTTATAATCTCCCTTTATCACCTCCTTCTAATTCTCCTTTCCCCTTTGAGGTAACCACTCTTCATCATGTGTGTATCTCCTTCCATACCTGTTTTTCCTTCTTACATTGTTTCATGGATTTATTTTTTTAGAAATGGAGAGATGGGGTCTTGCTATATTGCCCAAGCTGGTCTAGAACTCCTGGTCTCAAGCGATCCTCCCACCTCAGCCTCCCAAAATGTTGGAATTACAAGTATGAGCCACTGCACCCAGACTCCAGACCTGTTCCTATGAATGAGATAGACTTAGGATTTGGGAATGACTTTAAATACATACATATATATAAAATTATACTAATGTGTTATATTTTGACTTGTTAATTTCACTTGTCAACGTGTCTTAGAGATCTTCCATGTCACTATAGATAAATCTGCCTCAGTCTCTTAAGGGTTCCACAGTGTGGAGATACTGTAAGTTATTTATCCGGTCTCTAATTGATAGCTAAGTTGTTTCCAGCATTTTACTAGATAATCAACACCATGGCGAACATCCTTGCATATGCCTTGTGTGACAATGTCAGAGAGTGTATTCTCAGAAACAGAATTTTTGAATCAGAGTGAATCCACATTTGACATGTTATTACTGACTAATTGTTCTCCAAAAAGCTTGAGCTGATTTTCACTCTTCTATAACACATGGGGAGCTTGAGAACGCCTGTTTTCCCACACCCTCACTAACACTGAATAGCAGCAGTCCTTAACATTTTTGCTGATCTGATAAGTAGAAAATGGGATCTCCTTGTTTGAATGTGAATTGGTTCTTTTTGAATTTGTGATTTTAGTTTCCTCATTACTCATACATTACCGGGCTTTGAATTTCTTTTTCAGTGTTGTGCAGTTATTTGCATCTTTCTTCATAATAATCCAAAATGATCTTTAAAACTCTCTGTTGATTTCACCTTTGCGCTTACGTAGATTTTGTTGAGAAATAGGAGTTTTCATTTCCGGAGCAGTGTGGATCTATCTGGAATCGCTGTCATGATCCCTGTGGTACCTGGCAGGGTGACAACAACGCAGCCAGTGACAAGAGGGCTGATTCTCTGCCTCTCCCTACAGACACCTCCGTCTCGGCCCCTCCCAGCCCCACCTGGAGCCTCCCAAGTGCTCCTTCCTTAAGGATAAACTGTTCTAGAACACATTAGCCTTTGGAAGCTTGTGGACTTTTGTCACAGCCTCTAGGGTGGCTATGACTCAGCCCCTGATGTCTAAGGCTGTCCACATGGAAAGTGTCAATTCCCCTCACACACCTGCCCCCAGCCCTGCCTCTAGATCTGCAGAAGGGCTTGCTGTGCTTTCCTCCCGGTGTGTGTCTGCTGCTGCTTATTCCCGTCCTTTCTGCCATCAGAAAGACAGAACAGTCACAGATGCTAACCCATTCAAACAGCACTACATCACTCCATGAGAATAGAGAGAGACAGATTTTAGAGACTGGGTCTTGCTCTGTCACCCATGCTGGAGTGCCAGTGGTGTGATCTTGGCTCCTTGCAGCCTCCAACTCCTGATCTCAAATGATCCTCCCACTTCAGCCTCTCGAGTAACTAGGACTACAGGCGCGTACCACCATGCTGGGCTGTTTTCTTTCTTTCTTTCTTTTTTGGAGACAGGGTCTTGCTATGTCACCCAGGCTGGAGTGCAATGGTGCAATCTCAGCTCACTGCAACCTCTGCCTCCCGGGTTCAAGTGATTCTCATGTCTCAGTCTCCCAAGTAGCTGGGACTACAGGCGCGCACACCACACCCGGGTTTATTTTTGTATTTTTTGCAGATGGGGTTTTGCCATTTTGGCCAGGCTGGTCTCAAACTCCTGACCTCAAGTGATTCTCCCATCTCGGCCTCCCAAAGTGCTGGGATTACAGGCATGAGCCACCGTGCCCAGCCTGTTATTTTTAGAGACAGGATGTCATTCCATTGCCAGGCTAGTCTGGAACTCCTAGGCTCAAGCCTCCTCCTGCCTTAGCCTCCCAGAATGCTTCAGATTACCATACCCAGCCTAGGTATAGATTTTTAAACATCTGAGATCTTTTAGAAACGTTTGTGCATGCTGGGCACAGTGGCTCCCATCTGCAATCTCAGCACTTTGGGAGGCCAAGGCGGGTGGATCACTTGAGGTCAGGAGTTTGAGACTAGCCTGGCCAACATGGTGAAAACCATCTCTACCAAAAACACAAAAACTTAGCCGGGTGTGGCGGCATGTGCCTGTAATCCCAGCTACTCGGGAGGCTGAGGCAGGAAAATCGCTTGAACCTGGGAGGCAGAGGTTGCAGTGAGCCGAGATTGTGCCACTGCACTTCAGCCTGGGCAACAGAGAGAGACTCTGTCTCAAAAAAAAAAAAAAAAAAAAAAAAAAAAAGCTTGTGCATAAACATGTATATATTTGTATATAAATTCTTTTTTAAAAATGCAAATGGGAAACAACTATACATAGTATTCTACACCTCACTTTAAAAAAATAGTAATATTTCTCAGAGATCTGTCCATTTCAGCCTATGCGATCTACTTCATTTGAAATGGCCACATATATTCCACTAATGTGTCATTACAGTCAGCCCTCCTCACCTGCTGGTTCTGCATCCAAGGATTCAATCAACTGCAGGATAGAAAATATTCCTTAGGTCAGGCGGTGGCTCACGCTTGTAATCGCAGCACTTTGGGAGGGCAAATTGCCTAAGGTCAGGGATTTCAGACCAGCCTTGCCAACATGGTGAAACCCTGTCTCTACTGAAAATACAAAAAAACTAGCCTGGCATGGTGGTGAGTGCCTGTAGTCCCAGCTACTCAGGAGGCTGAGGCAGAAGAATCACTTGAACTCAGGAGGCGGAGGTTGCAGTGAGCTGAGATCATACCACGGCACCCAGCCTGGGTGACAGAGTGAGACTCCGTCTCAAACAAAACAAAACCAAACCCAAACTCTTTTGAGACCAGCCTAGGCAACACAGCAAGACCCTGTCTCTAAACACACACACACACACACACACACACATACACACACACACACAAATAGCCATACAACAACAAATAATGTAAATTAAAACAATAATACAATATAACAAGTATCTATATAGCATTTACACCTGATTACGTATTATAAGTAATCTAGAGGTGATTTAAAGTGTGGGGGAGGTTGTGCATGGGTTATATGTAAGTATTACACCATTTTATATCAGAGACTTGAGCATCGTGGATGTTGGTGTCTACAGGGCTAGGGGCCAGGGGTTTCCAGGAATCTCTCCCCCAGGAATAGGGGAATGACTATACTTATTTACTATCCAGTCCCCTATTAATGGATATTTGAGTTGTTTCTCTTTTTTTGCCATTACAAACAATGCGACTTGAACAAACATCCTTGTGGACATGTGGGATGTACCCGCAGGGTAGAACTGGAATGGCAGGGTCAAAGGAAATGTGTACTTTAATTTGGAAAGATATTGCCAAATGGCTCTCCAAAGAGGCTGTGCCAGCTCATGCTCCCGTCAACAGCCATCAAAAGAAGCTGCTTCCCTGCCCTCTCGCCAGCATCAGACTTGATTAAATGGTAAACCTTTGCCCTTATGATCAGTGAAAAATGGTATCTCACTGTGGTTTTAATTTGCATTTCTAAATTATGGTTGAGAAATGTGTATCATGTGTTAAGAAGTTATTCATATTTTTATTTTTTTAGAGACAGGGTCTCCCTATGCTGGCCAGGCTGTTCTCAAACTCCTGGGCTCAGGTGATCTTCCTGCCTCCGCCTCCGGAGTTGCTGGGACCACAGACTTGGTCCATGTGCGTTCACTTCCGAAGACACAGGACTCTTTCTGCAGCCTGCAATGATGCAGAGCTCCGTCTGCCTGGACACACCACACGGCCATTTCTCACCTAGACCTCTGCCACTCACCCGGCTCTTCCCAGGAAACTCAGACAGGGCCCCATTCTCATGACACCCCCGCTCTGCCCTCCTCCCAAGCCCAGGGCCTCTCTCTAGTTGCAGAGACTGGGAAACCTCACTATTTCTCATCAAGCAGCTTCCCGAATCTGTTTCTGCGTCTTTTACACCCGTCTAAGGAGTCAGGATTCAGAAACCCAGAGTTCCAGAAGACTTTTCTCTTCTGTCTACTCTCATGTCTCTTCCCTAAGGCAGGGAATGGCCAGAAGAGCGAGCACATGTACGGGTGCGTGTGTGTGCCTGTGTGTGTGTGCCTGTGTGTGTGTGTGCATATGAGTGTGTGTGTGTGTATGTCTCAGAGTGTATGTGTATAAGTACATGTGTGAGTGTATGTGTGAGTGCATGTATGTGTGAGCCTGAGAGTGTGTGAGTAGTGTATGTGCGTGTGTATGTCTGAGAGTGTGTGCGTGTGAGTGCATATGTGTGTGTGTATGTGTGCAAGTGCGTGTGTGAGCATATCTGTGAGAGTGTGTGTATGTGAGTGTATGTGTATGAGTGCATGTGTGTGCATATGTGCGTGTGAGTGTGAGTGTGTGTGTGTGAGTATATGCGTGTGTGTGTATGTGTCAGTGTGTGTGTGTATGTGTGAGTGTGTGTGTCTGCATATGTGCTTCCTGGGGAGGGGAGAGGCCGAAGCTGGAAGGACGTCAGGGAGGAGAGCCCAGCCAGGTGTGAGGGCCCGGGGCGGTGGTCCTGGGGCCTCAGTGGGCTGTGCACTTGCTGTGCTGCTTCCCTGGAAGGTGTTGACGGGGTGCTGGCCAGCCCTGCTCTCCTGCTTGGCATCGGACGGTGAGCCTGCACATCTGGGCCCTCAGTCAGATGCGTAGCATGCAGGTGCCCGCGGGTTTAACAGCCAGGCTGTGCTTGTCCTTGGTGCTCTCCACGAAGGCCTGGAAGGCAGGGGCCTCAAAGTGTCCCTTAAAAGGCCTCTGAGGCTTCTGCTTCCTCCCAAAGAGTTTCGTGAGTTCACTCTCAAGGAACCAGTGGGGGGAAAGAGTTTTCTCCAGAAAGCGCTCTTCTCTGTGGATGAGGCCTCCCCAGCCCAGTGCATTGCTCCCTAGCCTCCACTCCTGTTTTGCTGGGTTTCTTTGGGCCAGAAGGCTGGAGAGTGTAAAATGGCCCCACCGGCACTAGTGGCCTCAGACCCCTGTGTGCACAGGAAGGAAGCTGTAGGGGAGGCACTCGGCATTAGGTTACAGACACAACTGAATTCCTTCCTCACAGTGTGTTTGTCCCATGAGGAAGGAACCACACTCCCTGGTTCCTGCTTTGCGCTGCCTCCCACAGAATCAAAGCTCCATCTCCAAGCCTTTTAGTCCCAAGGGACTAGGTTCTTTCCATGAGGTCCCACGTTTCCTGAAAGTGGCCATTGCAGTGGATCCAGCCGCCTGCACGTGGAGGTGCCCTTTTCTCTTCCTGAGCAGGGCCAGCTCTCCGTACAGCTTGTCTCCTTATCTCCAGTCACTTCTAACTGTCTCCTCCAGCTCCCCCGTGAGCTCACTCTGCAGCCTGACCTAGTTGTGTTGGCCCCATCCTTGCCTCTGTGCTGATTACTCCCAGGACCTTGCTGCCTTCAGTTCTGATTCCTCTGAGAACTTTTCGGTTCTGAGTTCTTCCTCTAACTATTCAGTTCATCTTCTCTTCTCAGTGGTATCTTGGAGCTCCACCAGCAGGCCTGTCTTAGGGGCCTCTGGCCAAACACATCTCTGAAGCATATGCATCCATGAAGCTTTGGGGTCAGGAGGCAGATCCAGTCCCATTTCTGGCACTGACTGGCTGGTCCCTTGGCTTCTCTGAGCCTCTTTCTTCATCAGTAAAATGATGAAAAAAACAGTATCAACTTCACAGGGTGGCGAGCTCCATGGGCATCGTGATCGTATTTATAAAACATATGTGCAGGCCGGGCACAGAGGCACGAGCCTGTAATCCCAACAGTTTGGGAGGCTGAGGCAGGAGGATCGCTTGAGCCCAAGAGTTTGAGATCAGTCTGGACAACAAAGTGAGACCCCCATGCCTATAAAAAATAATAATAATAATAAAATTATCTGGGTGCGGTGACACATGCTTGTAGTCCTAGCTACTCGAGAGACTGAGGCAGGAGGATTGCTTGAGTCTCAGAGTTTTGAGTCTGCAGTTTTGAGCTATGATTGCACCACTGAACTCCAGCCTGGGCGACGGAACGAGATTTTTCTCTCTCTCTAAAAACAAAAGCGTATGTGTGGCCAGGCGCGATGGCTCACGCCTGTAATCCCAGCACTTTGGGAGGCCGAGGCAGGCGGATCACCTGAGGTTGGGAGTTTTGAGACCAGCCTGAACAACATGGAGAAACCCCGTCTCTACTAAAATTACAAAATTAGCCAGGCGTGGTGATGCATGCCTGTAATCCCAGCTACTCGGGAGGCTGAGGCAGGAGAATCGCTTGAACCCGAGAGTCGGAGGTTGCAGTGAGCTGAGACCACGCCATTGCACTCCAGCCTGAGCAACAAGAGTGAAACTCTGTCTCAAAAAAAATAAAAATAAAAAATAAAGCATATGTGCTATCAATTATTGTTACTATTACATGAAAAGCATTATTCATTGTCATTGATCCTGCCTCATCTGGCATAAATCTTGAGTCTAATATTTCTTGAGGGGACGGGGGTTTTCTCTACAATTTTCTCTCTTTATTTATTTATTTTTATTTTTTATTTTTTTCCGAGATTGCTCTGTTGCCCAGGCTGGAGTGTAGTGGCTCAATCTTGGCTCACTGCAACCTCTGTCTCCCAGGTTGAAGCAATTCTCCCACCTCAGCCTCCTGAGTAGATGGGATTACAGGCACCCGCCACCAGGCCCGGCTAATTAGTTTTTTTTTTTTTTTATAGTAGAGACAGGGTTTCACCATGTTGGCCAGGCTGGTCTTGAACTCCTGACCTCATGATCTGCCTGCCTCAGCCTCCCAAAGTGCTAGGATTACAGGCATGAGCCACCAAGCCCAGCCCATTCTCTCTCTCTTTTTAATGTAATTCTTTTTTTTTTCTGTCTCTTACCAGAATGAATGTAATTCTTTTTTTAATTAAGAGGTGAGGATGATGGCTGCAGTGCTGGAGAGGAAAACAGAATAGGGTGTGGAAGGAAAGATAAATCGGCCATCAACAGCCTGGACTCCCAGGGTAGGTGGCAGCAAATTCAGCTGTGAAGGAATAGAGTTTGGAAACCTAGTGCTGGACTCCTCGTCTCTGTGGACAAGAGACCAGCCCCGCCTCTGCAGATGCCCTATGGGCGCTCCCAGGAGTCTCTGACCGCACCCAAGGATACACGGGCAATTGGTGCCCTCTTCACTTGTCTGTGTCGCTCTGGCTTGTCACCTCTGGAACATGGGCCAATAGCCCAGGAGGCAGGGCCCCAGGGAGACATGTGCTGGGCCACCTGCAGAGCGAGAAATGAAGGGACAGGGAGTCTCCTGAAAGGGGACAGCAAGTCTGGCAGCAGAGGGTCAGGAAAGCCTGAGGGCCCAAGGCCCTGGAGTCATGGGCTGGGGGTCTACCTCACAGGGAGGCTGAGCGGAGGAAACGCGAGAAGACAAGACGCGGGCCATGAGCCAGGAGAGGAAGCAGGAGGTTAGAAGTAAACCACACTGACTGTGGGGCTATCAGCATAGCAAAACGTTGCAAACGCCCTCACTTTCCATCAGTGTGGGAAAGGCTAAATACATACGAGTATCCACACGATGAGGAGGCTGAACAGAAAGATGAGAATTTGCATTATGTATTGATATGAAACGATATCCAAGTTAAATAAAATAATTTTCTTGTTGGTAGGGTTGCTTCAATTTTTTTTTTTTTTTGAGACAAGGTCTCCCTTTGTCACTCAAGCTGCAGTGCAGCGGCGTATTCATGGCTCACTGCAGCCTTGACCTCTTGGGCTCAAGCGATCCTCCCACCTCAGCCTCCCAAGTAGCTGGAACTACATGTGGCTAATTTTTAAATTTTTTATAGAGACAAGGTCTCCTTATGTTGCCCAGGCAGGTCTTGAACTCCTGGGCTCAAGTGATCCTCCTGCCTCAGCCTCCCAAAGTGCTGGGATTACAGGCAGCAGGCACCAGGCCCGGCCCCCACCCCACAATACTTTTTTAAATAATAATTTGCATGCTTTTGAAAAGGAAGAATATTTACGTATTTGCTTAAATGTGCATAAAATGCCTCTGGAAGGATTCACAAAAACCCATTTCAGAGAGTGTTTATTTAACAGGTAGACTCAACCGGGGAAGATGAGAAAGTTCTGGACATGGATGTTGGCGATGGTTGCATCCAATGCGAATAGACAATGCCACTGGACTGCACACTTAAAAATGGCTAAACTGGGGGCTGGGCGCGGTGGCTCACGCCTGTAATCCCAGCACTTTGGGAGGCTGAGGTGCGCGGATCACGAGGTCAGCAGATCGAGACCATCCTGGCTAACCCGGTGAAACGCCGTCTCTGCTAAAAATACAAAAAATTAGCCAGGTGTGGTGGCGGGCACCTGTAGTCCCAGCTACTCGGGAGGCTGAGGCAGGAGAATGGCGTGAACCCGGGAGGTGAAGTTTGCAGTGAGCCGAGATCCGGCCACTGCACTCCAGCCTGGGCGACAGAGAGAAAGACAGTCTCAAAAAAAAAAAAAAAAAAAATGGCTAAAATGGGCTGGGCATGGTGGCTCATGACTGTAATCCCAGGACTTTGGGAGGCCGAGGAGGGTGGATCACCTAAGGTCAGGAGTTTGAGACCAGCCTGACCAACATGGTGAAACCCGTCTCTACTAAAAATACAAAAATTAGCCGGGCTTGGTAGCAGATGCCTGTAATCCCAGCTACTCGGGAGGCTGCAACAGGAGAATCGCTTGAACCCAGGAGGCGGAGGTTGCAGTGAGCCGAGATTGCGCCACAGCACTCCAGCCTGGGCATCAAGAGCAAAACTCTGTCAGAAAAAAAGAAAAAGAAAAATGGCTAAAATGGTAACTTTTATGCTATGTATGTTTAACCACAATTTTTAAAAACCCACCAAAAACTATTTTGACAATTGCCTGTGGGAAGAACTGGATGTTTGAGAGAGGGAGAGAGGCTTTTCACTGCATATCCTTTTGTATACACTGAAATCTTTTCAAAAAATAAGTAAATGAAATTAAACATACAAGAAGCAGTAAGCAGGTAAGGCCCAAGGACAAGCTAAGCCTTGCTCAGCCTGTAGCTGAGAGGCAGCATGGGGGAGTGGCTGGCTCATTTACAAAGACACTATTTACAAAGCCGTGAGGGGCGTAGGAGAAGTAGCGATTGTGCAGCAACGCGGGGTGGACGGGAGCAAGAGGAACACCCCGTGGGACAGAGTCTGCCTGAGAGGGGCCGTGACCTTCCTTTTAGGTCCAGCCCAGCCTGGGCGACTCTGCGGGGAGGACTGCCCGGGAATGAATACAGACTCCCCACCCCTTCCCTCCCTTTGATCTCCGCTGGGCTCCTCACTGGCCATGACCAAAAGGTGCCAGAGGGCAAGAGTGGCATCCATGCAGTGCACACAGCAGCTCCTACAGGGCACAAAGCTGGAAGAGAGGAGGGATGACCTCTGGTAGGGCCTGTGGGCGAGGGGCCAGCCTGCCTGGGTGCACAGCCCAGCTCTAGCATTGACTACCTGGGTATCCTTAGGCATCAAGATCTGGAACCCAGCAGTAATCATAATGATCCTAGAGGCTGTTATGAGAATGAAGTTTGTTAATCCATGTAAAGTGTTTAGGACAGCACTCTGCACAGGATAAACCCCAGACACGTGAATTGTGATTGGCTGGGTGAAACCAAGAAGCTTTCTGTGGCCTCTACGGAGGCAAGATCCAATGGGTCCATTCCGAGAGCGGGAAGGAGGAAGCCAGCAGTGGATGCTAAGTTCAGGCTGGCACGTGGGAACGACAGTAACACTGAGGCATTGAGAATCTGTAAGTATCAAGACTGTGTGGGATCTGCTGTGTCCGTTGTCCTTAAACCCTCACCATGCAAGCAGGCTGGGTGGAGTCGACCCTGTCTAACAGAGGAGGGGACTAAAGGGATGAAGCTCCCTGCCCAAGGTCACACAGCCAACAAAGGCCCGCACTTTCACTGCTGCACCCCTCCCAGCTGCTAAATGTTCTTTTAGAAACTCAGAGCATGCTGGGGGAGGTGGCTCATCCCTGGAACCCCAGCGCTTTGGGAGGCTGAAGTGGGAGGATTGCTTGAGACCAGGAGTTTGAGACCAGCCTGGGCAACAGAGTGAAACCTCGTGTCTACAAAAATACAATAAAAACAAGAAACTCAGAGCCCATGAAAGATGTATAAGTTGCAATATAAAAACTTAGAATTGAGGCTGGGCATGGTGGCTCACTCCTGTAACACCAGCACTTCGGGAAGCCAAGGCAGACAGATCACTTAAGGTCAGGAGTTCAAGACCAGCCTGGCCAACATGGTGAAACCACATCTCTACAAAAATACAAAAATTAGCCAGGCGTGGTGGCGCATGCCTGTAATCCCAGTTACTCCAGAGGCTGAGGCATGAGAATCGCTTGAACCCGGGAGGTGGAGGTTGCAGTAGCTGAATTAAGCCACTGCACTCCAGCCTGAGCGACAGAGCAAGACTCTGTCTCAAAAAATAAAAATTAAATTAAATTTAAAAATTAGAATTGAGAATATCCTCTATTTAGTAGAATTTTCTCCGAGCTTCTTACCAGGTATCTTAGCACTTACACAGAGGGTAAATTCTGATTTCAGATTATGTTCTATGGGGAAGAGTCTTTAAGTGTCAAAAATGTCAAATCTATTAACTTTAAAATGCAACTTTAAAGAGGATTGCAGGAAATTTTACAAAAAATTAAAAATAATAAATCTATGTTTAAAAATAATGCATTTTTCAGAAAAATATCAGTGCCATGGTATTTAGAGTCAGATATGGTTAAGAAAGTGATTAGGCCAGGCGCGGTGGCTCACGCCTGTAATCCCAGCACTTTGGGAGGCCGAGGCAGGTGAATCACCTGAGGTCTGGAGTTCAAGACCAGGCTGGCCAACATGGTGAAACTCCATCTCTACTAAAAATACAAAAAATTAGCTGGGCATGGTGGCCGGCACCTGTAATCCCAGCTGCTTGGGAGGCTGAGGCAGGAGAATCACTTGAACTTGGAGGGCGGAGATTGCAGTGAGCCGAGATCATGCCATTACACTCCAGCCTAGGTAACAAGAGCAAAACTTCATCCAAAAGAAAAAAAAAAGAAAGAAAGAAGAAAGAAAGAAAGAAAAAGAGAGAGAGAGAGAGAGAGAAAAAGAAAGAAAGAAAGAAAGAAAGAAAGAAAGAAAGAAAGAAAGAAAGAAAGAAAGAAAGAAAGAAAGAAAGAAAGAAAGAAAGAAAGAAATTGAAGTAGGCTGGGCATGGTGGTTCACACCTGTAATCCCAGCACTTTGGGTGGCCGAGGCAGGTGGATCACCTGAGGTCAGGAGTTCAAGACTAGCCTGGCCAACATGGCGAAACCCTGTCTCTACTAAAAATACAAAAAATTAGCTGGGTATGGTGGTGGGCTTCTGTAATCTTAGCTACTGGGGAGGCTGAGGCAAGAGAATCGCTTGAACCCGGGAGGAGGAGGTTGCAGTAAGATGAGATCGCGCCATTGCACTCCAGCCTGGGCAACAAGAGCAAGACTCCATCTCAAAAAAAAAACAAAACAAAACAGTGATTCAAGTGCAGGAATACGTACCAAGAATAATGTTTTTCTTTTTTCTTTTTAAATATTGAGATAACCAATATAAACACGTTTTATTTGTTCTAATGCACATATAATTATTTTAAATAATTTTATTTTTGAAAATAGTTTTTGACTATGTTATTTTATAAATTCATTCATATAATAAAATGAATATCTTCGAAAATAAATACTTAACAATGTTTGAAGTCCAAGGCCACTGCCTATGTCAGCATCTGTCAAGGTTACGTGGGTCATCTCCTTGTTCCTTGTCCCTGCAGCTTCACAAACGGAGAGATAATTTTCATCCCTATCAGCCTCAATTCGTGATACATATAGATGAATAAGTGGATGGACAAACAAAACATTGAAGGACAAATTGGCCAATGTACAGGGGAGCTAGTGACAAGACTGGAAAGACGGTTTGGTTTGGGTTACACAGGAAAGGTTTTTTTTTTTTTTTAGACAGGGTCATTTGGCTCTGTCACCCAGGCTGGAGTGCAGTGGCACAATCACAGCTCACTGCAGCCTGGAACTCCCAAGGCTCAAGTGATCCTCCCACTTCAGCCTCCAAAGTACCTGGGACTACGGGTGCATGCCACCGTGCGCGGCTAATCTTTGTGTTTTTAGTAGAGATGAGGTTTCACCATGTTGGCCAGGCTGGTCTTGAACTCCTGGGCTCAAGCGATCCTCCTGCCTCAGCCTCCCAAAGTGCTGGGATTACAGGCTTGAGCCATTGCGCCCAGCTAAGGAGAGGCTTTGACGTAAGACTGAAGAGTTGAGGTTTTACGTACGAGGCAGCACTGTGCCCACTGGGGCGTTGGGGTTTTGAACAAGAGAATGATGTGACGCAACTCAAGTTCTAAGGAAGATTTTTCTCATGCAGGGGCGAGGAGAAAACTGGCAGGATCTTGTGAGAGCCTGGGTTGGTTGGGGGTTAACCAGTCCCTTTGGCAGTGACAGGAAAGTCTGGCCCCAGGAGGAAGCTCACGATAGGAAATGTTTTCTTTCTGCATTTCGATGATGCCACCTGCCTCCTGAGGGGGTGGGGGTGGTGAGTTGAGTCCATTGTAAGGTCAGGACCCGTATCTCAGGCTGGGCATCGCCCAGAACCAGAACAGAGGGCAGCACCAAGAGCCCAGCATGCCTCCTCCTCTGGTTCTGTTCCCGGGGAGATTCTGTACCCCAGAATGGGAAGGATTAGGTCCTTCCTTCCAGTCCCCAAGACCTTCTTGCACACAGGCAGACCCTAGCCAGAACATTCTTCAGACAGGTGTTTGTAACCCTTAGTGTATTTCCAGGATGCCCAGTGGATAACTTCTCACCACCCGAGACCATCTTGCTGTGATACATTCTGAGGGACTGAGATAGCCCTAGAACAGAACATTCTAGATCAGCACTCCCTTGCTCTCTCCAGTCTTGCCTTGAATGCCAAAGTTCAAGTCGAACTGGACCTCAGGGAGAAGTCAGACAAACCATAAAGGAAGTGGCCGCCCTTCCCATCCATGCACACAGAAAGGCTGGGAGAGAGGAGAGGGCTGCCGACGGGAAGCTTCATTCTTGACCGCAAGACCAGTGCTGGGCAGATGGGATATTTCTCAGCAGGAAGGCGGGCTGAGTGGTCAGCAGCCCCTTCCAGTGTCCCGCGGATGACATGTGACTCCTGGGAGCCCCATACTGCTCCTTGCTAAAGTCACACCTCTTAAGAAAAACGGAGGGCAAGTCCCTTGCCTACAGCAGCCTCAGTGGTGAGAAGACTCTCTGGACTCAAGTGGCTATTTTCAAATGAATCTCCTGAGGACCAAGTGATCCAAGCCTGCTCCTGGCTGATGGGAGAGGGCTGGGCCATGGGCTCAAAAACGTATTGGCACTTAATTAATTCAACAAACATTTACTTATTTATTTTTTACTTATTTTATTTTATTATTTTGAGGCAGAGTCTCGCTCTGTCGCCCAGGCTGGAGTGCAGTGGCATGATGATCTTGGATTACTGCAACCTCTGCTGCTTTCTGGGTTCAAGCGACTCTTCTGCCTCAGCCTCCTGAGTAGCTGAGATTATAGTTGCCCACCACCATGCCCAGCTAGTGTTTTGTATTTTTAGTAGAGACGGGGTTTCAGCATGTTGGCCAGGCTGGTCTCGAACTCCTGGGCTCAAGAGATCCTCCTTCCTTAGCTCCCTACAGTGATGGGATTACAGGCATGAGTTACCATACCTGGCCCAACAAATGTTTATTGAGCACCTACTATATGCTGTGCCCTGTGCTGGGTAGGAGGAAATGATGTGAACAAAACAAAGCAATGTGCTGCTGAGGTCAAGATGCTCACAGGGCCAAGACTTTTAAAGGTCGCATTCCCCAGTGGACCAGAACTCTCAGGCTGGAAGCAGGGGGAGGTTGTGAGTCCCAGAGGAGAAACAGGATGGCGGTGGCTCCTCCTACCTCAGGGGTTTGGAAATCTGGCCTGGGCAGTTTGTGGCACCCTGGTTGTGTGAGCTGAGAGCCTGGCTGGAACCGAGATAGACCCGTGACCGTCCACAGCTGCCCCAACAGTGAGACGGGTCTGCTCCTGCTATCTTCCCTACAGTCGCTGAAGTCACAAGCTATGAGCCAGTTTTCCCTCAGTGGGCCAGGGTCCTCGGGGGATGTATGAGGAGATGGTGTACACCGGAAGCCTATGGAGTCACGGCTGGGGAAAGACAGGCTGGACACTTGGGCCTCCGAGACACCCCTGGCTGGGTTCGCCTTTCAGAGTTTGAGCCAAGCCTGGAATCACTCCAGGGACAAAGGAGACACATCTGCCAACGTCTGCCCAAATCCCCTTGGCCACGGGAGCCCAGGACCAGCCATAAGTGGGCAGGAGCCAGGGGCCGTGCGGGGAATGGGGCTGTGGCAGAGGCCTTGGGACACGCATGGGTCAGCGGAGGCCCTTGAAGTCCTGGGCGGGCAGGTTCCTCAAAAGCAAAATCACTTGAAACAGGTTGTGCGGGACAGCTGAGGCCCTGTGGCCAGCCCCCGAGCACAAGAGGCTCCCGCAACAGAAACCGCTGGCCAGCAAGGCAGCTGCTGGCTGGAGACGCACAGAGACGGCTGAGGGCAAGGAGCTGAAGGGCGAGGACGAGGGGGTGCCCCTGGTGACCCCACCCTGAGCTCAGCCGCTCCATCTGGGCTCTAATCCCCTCTTTTGCTTTCAGCTCATGCTTCTTCCCCAGTGAAGGGAGGCTGGGAGGTTCTGTTGTGGCCCTAGGAGCTGCCAACGGCAGTAGAAGGCAGGGCCTTGGCAGGCAGCTTAGCCTCTGTGGGAGCAGGCGGCGCTGATTACTCTAAGCTGCCAGCCACTGCCGGTACTTCCCAGCCCGCTGGCCTTGCCTCCTGTGTGGTGGACTCTGTGGGAGGGGACGGAGGGGTGGAGCGGGAGGAGGAGACCCAGCCGGGCCTTGAAGAGGAGCCAGGAGCTAAGAACTTGACCTAGAATCCCAGGATGAAGGACAAGTCCAGCCCCCTCCAGGATTCAGGGTCTCACCAAGGGGAATGAGGGGCCCAAGTTTCACCCAGTTGGGTTCTGGTGGAGCCAGGAAGAGAAGGGAGGCCCTGGAGAAGGGCCCTGGTGGAGCATGTACTGTGTCTGTCTTTCCTTTTCCCTACAAATCTTAGGGACTTTCCTGGGGTCAGGGCCGCTGTGTACAGCATGCAGGTGTGGGCTGAGGCGTGGGGGTCAGGCTGTGTCCATCTGGATGATGAGTTGCCTTTTTCCAAATCACAGCAAGGCCCTGTGCAGGTCTGTACCTGGTGTTGCCAGGCCAGCCTCAGGGGGCAGCTCATCAGAAACCAGCCCTGCGCACTGGGGAGGCTTCGGGCCTGGGGTGCCCTTTCTCAGAGGAGGGGTCACAGGGATGAAGGCTCAGCCTGGAGGGGACCCGCAGGTCTGCAGGGTGCCCTGAGCCACTGGCTGGGAAAGCCTAGGCCTCCTTCCCTCCCCAGGCTGTTTGCTTCCACACCCTTCCCTGCCTGAGGACTCACTTCTGTCACTTCTGTTCACCTCAGGAACCAATCACGTTTCATCCTGAGTGGAATGAGGCTGTGGAAGTCAAGGCCATAACTCAGTGTGGCACCTGCATTTGACCTGAAAAAATATAGACCGTGAGGGTAAATGACTTGTCAAATGAGTACGTTGGGGCAGGACCAATTACTGAATTTCATACCTGCCCTAACATAATTCACAAGGATTTTAGATTTCCAGAAAGGAACCTCAAAGCCCTTTTCATGGCCACCGTGGTGACTCACGCCTGTATTCCCAGCACTTGGGGAGTCAAAGGCAGGTGAATCGCTTGAGGTCAGGAGTTCGAGACCATCCTGGCCAACATGGTGAAATCCCGTCTCTACTAAAAATGCAAAAATTAGCCAGGCGTGCTGGTGGGTGCCTGTAATCCCAGCTACTCAGGAGGTTGAGGCAGGAGAATCGCTTGAACCCGGGAGGCGGAGGTTGCAATGAGCTGAGATGGGCCACTGCACTCCAGCCTGGGCAACAGAACCAGACTCCATTTCAAAAAAAAAAAAAATTCTCTATCAGGGTGGCAGGAAGGATTCCTGGAAATATGAAGGAGCTGAGGCTTTGAGGATAAATCCAAATTTGCAGGCTGGGGAGGCCCACCTGGCACAGAGGTGCAGGGGAGGGGCTGATCTGGGAACCAGAAGGAAGTGGATGACTGGGATGAGGTACAGCGGGCACCCGAGGGGAGAGGCCTAAGTCTGTGCCGAGGAGTAGACCCAGGGCCTCCACCTGGGTGGTGGTGATGGAGCGGGGGGCAGCCGGATAGCATAAGGGGCAAACGCCAGCCTTCTGTGGCTCCTCCTCCTCCCCACCGCCTCTGTGGCTGCCTCTGCCGCTGTCTGCCACTTCCTCAGGGTTTTCCTACGTTGTCAACCTGGCCAGCATCCCACAGAGCAAGGTCCTGCTGAGGTTTTGGCGGGGGGGCGGGCTCTGACAGGGACCCCTGCAAGGAGGCTGCTGCTGCTGCCTCAGGCCTAGGGCTCGTTCTGCAGAGATCACCCGGATACTGAGAAATGCAGCTGCTGTGGAATTTCTAGCCATAAACACAGAAATGCGGTGGGGAAGGAGCTGTTTAGGGAGGAGGAAGTAGGCACATTGCACACAGCTGCCTGGGCTGGTCAGATCGTGCATGGCGATGGTTCTCAAACTCAGCCTATGACCCAGGCGATGCTGTGATGCAGGTGCCTAGTGGGCTGAGAGCCCTGGAAGCTGGTGCAGAGCCACTGGGAAGGCTGGGAGCTGGTGGCCCACTGTGGGGCATGGCAGCTCCAGAGACCCCAGATCTGTTCCTCTGGTATTGGCCTCCTCCACCCCACCACAAAACCTCAAAAGGGGTCTTCCCCTGTATCCCACCTGCTCTCCCTGTGCTCCCACAGCTGAAGCAAAGGCAGTGCTAGAGGCTTGAGGGCCTTCTCCCCTAAATCAGCAATCATATTCTTTCCACCAGGAAAATAGCCTAAACAGAGCAGACGTGAGGATCGCTTTGGGTGTGTCTGGGTATCTAAGGCTGAAATGCATTTTACCTGCGCCTAAGTCCTTGGCCTCTTAGCAGTTACAGCTTATGGCGATGCAGTCAGTGGACAAAGATGAATATTCCAGAAGAAACCTTTAAAACCAACCAGGCAAAAGAGAGAGCTTATAGCTGCTAAGAACCTGGAGGCAGTGAGGCACACGTTCTTTGCCCATCCCACAGCTATTAATATTAGACTGCAGATGCCGAGGCAGGGGTGTGCACCTGGTTGCTGAGGAAGGGCAGCATGAAATGCAGGGCCCAAGGAGGAGCTCAGGCAGGTCAAGGACGTTGCTCTCAACCAGCCGCCCTTTCCAGGGTCAGAGGCCGACCGAGCAGAGGCACAGGGTGCTTGTTAGCGGCTAGACAGGCTCATCGCACAAGCTTGCAGGGCTCAATTAAGGGTCTTAGTCACCCACAGCCTTCTGCCTCCTAGGTCCTGAACTGCAGCCCGGGGATAGGGTGGAGGTGCTCTATCTGTGGGGCCGTCCCAAGGCCCTCGCTGAGGGGCTGGGCACAGTGAGGCCTGTGTTGGGACTTGCCGAACTGCACCAGAGCTGTAGCTCGGTATCCTTTGTGGGAGGCAGAGGTTTACCCTTGATAATCCTCTCCCCCGCCCAGCCCAGTCCTAGCTCTGGCCTGTGGCCTTGAATCCCATGAAAGTTTCCATGTGACAAAGTTAGAAGGGGCTGCACTGCCTGGTGGGAGACAGGTCCACAGGCCCAGCCCCAGAGCCCTAAACCCCTCCCTGTAAGACCCACATAGCCAACCACAATGAATAAATTAACTGGATAATGCCATCCACCAGGAGGCAAATATTACTTTTATTTATTTATTTTTAATTTTTTAATTTTTTTTATTTTTTGAGACAGAGTCTCACTCTGTTGCTCTGGCTGGAGTACAGTGGTGCGATCTCGGCTCACTGCAACCTTCCCCTCCTGGATTCAAGCCATTCTCCTGCCTCAGCCTCCCGAGTAGCTGGGATTACAGGTGTAAGCCACCATGCCCGGCTAATTTTTGTATTTTTAGTAGAGACAGGGTTTTGCAATATTGGCCAGACTGGTCTCGAATTCCTGACCTCTGGTTATCCACCTGCCTCAGCCTCCCAAAGTGCTGGGATTACGGGCATGAGCCCCTGCATCCGCCCCACGTACTACTTTTGAATCATAAGGCAATGTTACTTTGATTTGCTTCTTGTTAGGCCATAAGTTTTGTTCGGTCTGTGTCCTTTCTGAGGCCTCAAGGGGGCTTCTGAGCCCCCTTTTGTGGGTGCAAAGAAGTTCTGAAACTTGGAGTTTGGATTTGGGTGAGAATGTAGGTCAACTGTGCTAGATTTCACAAAGCGAGGGCTGTGTGTGACACAAGAAGCCTGTGCAACAGGGCAAGACTCCATGGTCATTGAACTGCACACAGGCCTGGTTTTGAATCACCACCTACCACTGGTGTGACCTCGGGCAAGTCACTATCTCTGAGCCTCAGAATCCCATCTGTCAGGCAAGAAAACATCCACCTCATCGGATTGCTATTGAGAGTCAAGGGGGTAGTGTTCCAGCACCTCCGAGGGCCTGGTACCTGGTAGTGGCTAGGTGTGTGCCCCTACCACCTCTCCTTCATTAGGAGCAGGAGCCTTGGAATTCCATTCCTCTCCTGAGTAGTCATGGCCTGACCTCCGGAGGCAGCAGCAGCAAGAAAGGAAGGGAGGCAAGAGCAAGTGATGTTCTCACCAGACCCTCAGCCCAGGGACACGAGGGCTGCGTGGATAGAGGTGGGCTGAGAGGGTTTTGCATCAGGCTGGTCTGTTCCCTCCCTAGCCCATCTGCATTCTCCTCTGGAGATGGCCTGGGGGGACCCAACTGCAGAGCGTTCAGGTGGGACCCTGGCATTAGCCCCAGGGGTGGAGGTGCTGCATTTAGCCTTCCTCTGGCCACAAGCTCCTTGTTCAAGGGTCTCAGGCCACCTTGACTATGGGTCTCCCTGGGGCCTGGCCTGCAGAAGGCCACACGGCACCTGTGCATCCCTGCATTGGTCACCGCCCAGGACTGTGGCCCGCAGAAGTGTTATCCATGGGCCTTCACTGTCTGCTGCAGACACGGCAAGGAGTTGAAGTTCGAGAAACAGATAAACAAATGCCAAACATGAGCATAAACTTTAATATATTCAGACTGTTTTAGATGTTAAATAGAAAAAGACCTTGGTGCCTTTGAGGGTTCTGTGTGGCCTTTCCCTGGGTGGAGCTGGTTCCCTTAGAGGCAAAGCCAGGACCTGTCTCTTGCACCTTATGAGAGGGTGATGAGGGTGCGGCTTATCCTTTGTCCTCATGGTGGTGGCTAGAAAAGGGACCCTGACCGGCCCAGGACCTTCCTCGCCCTCCCTCCTCAGGTCTTGGGGAGACAGAGACTGCAGGTTGCCTGGGCGGCCCCAGGAACAGATTTGCATTATTTTGTGGCAACAAGCAAATTTCCTGGAGGGGATTTCTGGAAGAACTGGGAGTCACCCAGAGGGAAAACTTCAGGAAACAGGAGAGCAGGAGGCCGGGAGGAAACAGGCCAGGGCAGGAGCAGAGGCTGCTTGGCCTGAGGCTCTGGGCCAAGGGATGGCTAAGGCCTCGAACCCCTCCTCTGCCCTTCCTCACAGTGGGCAGGAAGCCAGGCCCAGAGCAGGCTCAGGCGCTGCCTCCGCGCCCTTGCTGACCTGCAGGAAACTTGCCCAACCCAGGCCTATGTCAGCAGCAGTACGATGACCTAAGAAGCCAGGCTGCAGAACAAGATGGAAAATTCCTGACGCTCCTGCACCTAAGGCTGCACCCAGGGCGGGAATATTATGCTTCTCTGGCCCTGACTGCATGGGGGAGGGCTGCCCCTGCTCTGGGCTGGTGGCTCAGTCAGGGGCTGGGACAAGAGCAAACTGAACAGCTTCAAGGGGAGGGAAATGGAGCCCCAGCCCTTGACCTTCCACTTGGTTCCTGCGTCGCTGGACCCGGCATAACTGTGGCTGTGTGGGTGTGTGTGTTGGGCAGGGATGGGGTGGCGATTACAAAACAGAGGAAGGCAGGCCTACTTTCTGCATAGAAGGAACATCCAACAGCCCTCCAACACAAGCTGAGAATCTGAAAAAGTCAGGCCATGTTGGCTTAAAGAAATCAAGCCGCATATCCAGCAGCATATCAAGATTTTAAATTTAAGAACTATGGGTCAGATGCAGTGGTTCATGCCTGTAATCCCAGCACTTTGGGAGGCCGAGGTGGGTAGATCACCTGAGGTCAGGAGTTCAAGACCAGCCTGGCCAACATGGTGAAACCCCGTCTCTACTAAAAATACAAAAATTTAGCTGGACGTGGTGGCAGGAGCCTGTAATCACAGATACTTGGGAGACTGAGGCAGGAGAATGGCTTGAACCCAGGAGGCAGAGGTTGCAGTGAGCCGAGATCGCAGCATTTCACTCCAGCTTGCGTAAAAAAGCGAAATTCCATCTCAAAACAACAAAACAAAAAGAACTATGACAGCTCAGATGCGTATGTTCTGAAGTTCATCTGAACCTGGTTAATGCAGTGCCTGGCTGGCCTGGAACCTTGGGGAAGAATGTCCACGAGGCACCTGCTGTGTGCTGGGCAAGTTCACGTGGAGTCTCTCTCATTCAGTCCTTGGTTGGTGAGGGCTGCATCACAGGAGGACAGGCCCAGCGCAGCACAAACCGAAAGAGAAATGCTTCAGACTAATGTCCTTCCTCAGGTTCTCCTGGGAAGGCAGGCTGGAGCAGGCTATTTCCAAGGCCCTGGAAATACAGGTGTTTTCCCCTCAGTCGTCTCCAGAGCAGGAGCCTCCTATGTCTCAGGAAGATAAGAAGGATCCAGATGCCAGGAGGAGTGTCCTCTGGACACTTGGCTGGGAGCCCAAGAGGCCTGGTGCCAGGCCCAGGAAGGCCTCCCCACCCCTCTGGGGCCTAGCCAGGGGAAGGAAGGAACGAAGACACACGGGATAGGATTTCCAGACCCAAGGCCAGCAATCCTCCTGGTTCCAATCATTGGATAGGCAAGCTGGTTTGTAGTTTTCCACAGGTGACAAAAGCCACAGGAAGGTTGTAAAATCCCTCCTGCACCAGTAGGCTTCAAGAGGCTACACTCTCTCTGTAAGAATGTGAAATGGTAGATTCAATAAAATCTAATATGTGATAACATAATAATTTATGCACATCTTAAAATAACTGGAATAGTGGGCTGGGTGCGGTGGCTCACGCTTATAATCCCAGCACTTTGGGAGGTTGAGGCGGGCAGATCACGAGGTCAAGAGATGGAGACCATCCTGGCCAACATGGTGAAACCCCATCTCTACTAAAAAAAAAATACAAAACTTAGCTGGGCGTGGTGGCATGCGCCTGTAATCCCAGCTACTCAGGAGGCTGAGGCAAGAGAATTGCTTGAACCCGGGAGGCAGAGGTTGCAGTGAGCCGAGGTCACACCACTGCACGCCAGCCTGGCCAGTCTGGGCAACAAGAGCGAAACTCCGGCCAGGCGTGGTGGCTCACGTCTGTAATCCCAGCACTTTGGGAGGCCGAGGTGCGTGTATCACGAGGTCAGGAGATCGAGACCATCCTGGCTAACATGGTGAAACCCCGTCTCTACTAAAAATACAAAAAAAATTAGCTGGGTGTGGTGGCGGGCGCCTGTAGTCCCAGCTACTTGGGCGGCTGAGGCAGGAGAATGGCGTGAACCCGGAAGGTGGAGCTTGCAGTGAGCCGAGATCACGCAACTGCACTCCAGCCTGGGCAACAGAGCGAGACTCTGTCTCAAAAAAAAATTTAAAAAAAAGAGCGAAACTCCATCTCATGTTTAAAAACAAAACAAAACAAAACTGGAATAGTATTATTGGAGGGTTTGTAACACAAAGAAATGATGAATGTGTGAGGTGATGGATACCCCGTTTACCCTGATGTGGTTATTATACATCATTATGTCTGTATCAGAATATCTCATGTACCCCATAAATATATACACCCACAACATTTTGTTTTAAAAGAATGTGAAAAGAAGGTAGAAGAGCCTGGGCTTTCTGTCGGGGCTCACTCACTTCAGGGCCCCCTGGCATGGCCCAAAGCTGTAGGGGGAGCTGGCAGCCCCAGAAGGGCTTCATTTCCTAGTCTCTCCTCCCCTTTCTCCTGGCCCCCTGGGCACCTCCACCTCTGCTCCTACCTCCCGAGCAAGGCTTGACTCACACACTCCTGAGGGGCAGCCTCTGGCCTCTCTCCATCTGTGCCACCCCCTCGTAGGACACTGGGGTGAGGAAGCCCCGGGAGGCAGGCTCTGGGTGCAGGTCAGAGGCCTCCCCGTCTGTGCCGGGGTCCAGCTGAGCCAGGAGCCGCTGAGCCCTTGAGGGCTCTGCAGGCCTCGGGATGGGAAGGGAAGGTGTGGGAGATGACCCTGAGCCCGGAGCGCCCCTCAGAGCTCCAAAGACTGTTTTGGCTCCTGGCAGGGTCAGAGCAGCTTGGTGCCATCGTGTGTGCTCCTCCAGGAGGAGAAGGCTCTAGCCAGGGCAGGACTTGCCCTAAAGGCCAGGGACCCCCATCGGGAAAAGCTGCCGTCTATGGGTGTCACGAGGAAATGAGCGCCCAGGAAGAACATGGTCACCCGGAAAGAAGCAGGACGTTGCCTCCCTGGCTGAACCACAAGCCTTGCGCAGGTGACGCAGGGCCTCGCCTGCTCTGCCTTGGCTGAAGAGGTACATTTATAAACTTTGGGCTGGCTTCTGCCTGCCTGACCACACTGCTTGGGTGACAATGTTCGCAGGAAATCACATTTTGGTAGTGACTGGTGAGGATGCTGCGGAAACCGGACAGCACTAAAGAGCCGTTCTGGAAGGGCTCTGCCAGACTCCGCTGCCACAGCGTAACTGCTGTCTTCTCAGCACTTCAAATGCATTGTGTCATTTATTCCTCACAGCACTTCTTTGAGACGGATCCTGTGGTTTATACCCCTTTTTTTCAGAAGAGAAAAACTGAGGCTGTAAATTACTCAGCTGTGGACTGAGAATTTAGTCAGGCTCTGACTGTGGGAAAGCTGGAAGTCCCAGCACTTGACTCTAGCGGCTGGAAGCCTGGGGATGCGAGTGCCCCTTTCTGTGCCTCTGTAGTCAGGGCTCTTGTCTCCTGAGTCTTCCTGAGGCCAGACTTGAAACAGAGCAAGTGCATGGCTGGAGCTTTGGTGCTAAGATGCAGCCACCTGGAGCTGTTGGCTATGACCTGTTCAGCAGGGTCCTCCCGACTCGCAGCGTTGCTGGATTGTCTGGTGTGCCAGTGTCTGGACAGGGCCTCATAGGACTATCTATCTCTCTCCCGGGAAGCCCCTCCCTTCAAGGTAGGCCTGGACTGGGGTTTTTCAGAAATGAGAAATCAGCTGTGAGCACCTGCAGCCTCTCCTGCTTTAGAAGAAACAGCATAATACCCTGTTTTACAACGACCTTTTGTTTTTTTAAGTACACTTCACAGAGAAAGAAAAAAGAAAAACCCAGAAGGGATCTCCACGTAGTCTGCGGCAGGAAAGGGGCCTCTTACGGTATTGTTGGTAGCTTTGAATCATTAGAGGCATCTGCTCATGACCTGCTGAAGGGCCCTCACAGAGTCCCTCCCAGGAAGGAGGCCTGGAAGCTGGTTTTTCACAAGAAACATCTTCATGCCCAATCTGCTTCTGTAAAGGCCAGACTGCCACCCTGCTGGATGCAGACAGGATGCAAAGTGGCCACAGATATCTCAGTGGCAGCACAATAACTTGGAGGAGATACTTTGCAAGGGCCTAAATTCTTAGCCCCTGGGGAGACTTAGTCCGTCTTGGTCATCACCCTGTGCCCCAGAGCAGGGTCTGACTTACAGGAGGGGCTCAAAAATATTTGTTGATCAATAAGAAGTATTAAGAAAATGTCTCCTAAATTGACAGGAGATGGTGCAATAACATGGACCCTGTACAGTCTTCTTCCTTGGGTTCCCTCTTGAAGCACATGTTCTCAGGTGGCTGGGGACACAGAGGCAAAGAGAAGCAGGCGGCCTTCCCAGGTCCCCCTGCAGTGATGGGTCTCTACAGCCAATCCATTAGGATCACTAGGCCGTTTTTCAGAGAAGGTGATTTTGCCCCCTGCTGTGTCCATCCACAACTTAGGGCTTGACCACTGTCACTTACAAAATACCAGCACAGCCATCTTCACCGACACTGTTTTGCCTTCCCTCTTGATGAGGACTTGTATGAGTTCCTAGAAAAAGTGGCAGCCAGGCGGCTGGAGGCTGCCCAAGCAGCGTGGCCCCAGTTTTACCGAGTGGGGCAAACAGGTCTCTGAGGTAGTTATCAAGCAGACGGCTAGACGCCGCCAACATCCGCGCTGCTGCTCACGGCCTCTATCCCTGGAAAACCCCAGCTAGGCCCGGCACTCTGGGGCTGTTCGCTGGGGCTCTCCCCAGATCATCCCTCCTCTGCGGAGGGAACAGGTCTTTCCTGTTCTTCTTCTGCTTCTCCTTTTCTTCCTCATTCCAGTCCTCAGTGGAGGCTTAATCACCGCAGTGCACTTGGTAAAACCTAAACCACTATGTTAACTCTGAGGTTTACAGGTCACCCCCCCGCAGTAAGGCCAGAGCCTGATTTCTGTGGAAAGCACGCCCCTAATCCAAACAATCTTCTTGTGGTAACTGCTCGAAAGGGACGCCAGCAGCTTCACCAGAGTTTATGCCAGTCCACTTGCCATTTGGGACAGTGCATTTCCTTGGTCTAAATGCACATTTCCCTACATTCCCCTCGTATCTCTGGATGTGGGAGAGGTCTCTCAGTGACAAGGGGCTGTAGCAGGGCCTGGTGTAGCTGCCACAAGCCCTGGAAAGGGGAGCCCCAGGCTGAGGTTGCTGCTAAGAGTTAATTACTGTTAGACATTTGCATTTGTTATCCCCTGGTCTGGCTGGTGGAGTCTAGGATGATGTCAGCAAAGGCACAGATGAGATAAGCCTAAGGCACAAGGTCACCTTCTGAAAACACATTTTACTCCTCAGCACACCAGTAACCTCCCACCAACCAAGAGAGCAGCACAGGTGGCTGAGCCCCAGATACACTTGACTGTGATCTTGTCACCTGCAGCTGCTGCCCACAGTGCTTCCCAAGCAGTGGCAAATGCCAGGCCTGACTAGGGTACACTCTCAAAAGACTTATGCCCAGAGCAGTGTCCTGGGAGACTTGGACTTGGTAGATCAGGGCTGAGGGCCTGGAACTTTATAGCCTGGAACTCCTGGGCTCAAGCAATTCTCCCACCTCAGCCTCCCAATTAGCTGGGGCTACAGGCATGTGCCACCGTGCCTGGCTAATATTTTAATTATTATTATTTTTTTTTTGAGATGGAGTCTCGCTCTGTTGCCCAGGCTGGAGTGCAGTGGTGTGATCTCGGCTCACTGCAACCTCCGCCTTCCAGGTTCAAGCAATTCTCCTGCCTCAGTCTCCCAAGTAGCTGGGACTACAGGTATATACCACCACGCCTGACTACTTTTTTTTTTTTTTGAGACAGAGTCTTGCTCTGTCACCAGGCTGGAGTGCAGTGGCGCTGTCTCAGTTCACTGCAACCTTTGCCTCCCGGGTTTAAGTGATTCTCCTGCCTCAGCCTCCCAAGCAGCTGGGATTACAGGTGTGTGCCACCATGCCTGGCTAATTTTTTGTATTTTAGTAGAGACTGGGTTTTACCACGTTTGCCAGGCTGGTCTCAATCTCCTGACCTCGTGATCCGCCCCCCTTGGCCTTCCAAAGTGCTGGGATTACAGGCGTGAGCCATTGCATCTGTCCATTTTTTGTATTCTTAGTAGAGATGGGGTTTCATTATGTTGGGTAGGCTGGTCTCGAACTACTGACCTTGTGACCTGCCTACTTCGGCCTCCCAGAGTGCTGGGATTACAGGCATGAACCACCTTGCCCAGCCAATATTTTAATTTTTTGTAGAAACAGGGTCTCCCTGTGTTGCCCAGGCTAGTCTCAAGCTCCTGGGCTCAAGTGATCCTCCCGCCTCGGCCTCTCAAAGTACTGGGATTACAGACATGAGCCACCACGCCCATCCAAATTGAGCAGATTGTGTGGAGAGTTCACCATCCCACATCAACTTTCCCTGTTATCAGTATCTTGCATTGGTGTGGCACATTTGTTACAATTCATGAACTAATAATGACACATTATTATTAAAGTCCATATTTTATATTAAGGCTTACTTTTTCTATTGTACATTTCTACAGGGTTTGATAAAGGCAAATGTCATGCATCCACGATTACTGTACCAAACCCAAGTTTCACTGCCCTAAACTGGTTCTTCACCTATTCATCCTTCTCTACTTCCCATTTCTTCCCACCCCCACTCTGAACTCCCAGCAACCATTATCTTTTTTTTTTCTCGCCACCAAAAATGTTTTAAAACAATAAAATGATATTGACTCTGGGTGTGGTGGCTCACACTTGTAATCCCAGCACTTTGGGAGGCCAAGGCAGGGAGAACCGCTTGAGACCAGGAGCTTGAGACCAGGAGCTTGAGACCAAGCTTGGGCAACATTGCAACACCCCATCTCTACAAAACACAAAAAATTAACCAGGCATGGTGGTGTGTGCCTAAGGTCTCAGCAACTTGGGAGGCGTAGGTGGGAGGATACATGACTCCAGGAGGTTGAGGCTGCAGTGACCTGTGATCACACCATTGCACTTCAGCCTGGGTGACAGAGTGAGACTCTGTCCCTGAAAAAACAAATAAAATGGCATCAAAAACATTTATGACACAATTGGGGGAAATCAAGACATAAGATTGTTTACAAAGTCTAAGATGTCAACAATATAAACAAGGCTGGGGGGAAAAGCTCCTGGAACTACTAAGCATTTATAGGAAGGTTGCAAGATACAAAGGTAATATATAAAAGTTAATTGCTTTCCTATATACCAGCAACGAACAATTTGAATTTGAAACTAAAAACACGACACCATTTACATTAGCACTAACAAAGTAAAAGACTTAGGTATATATCAAAATATACACAGGATCTTTATGAGAAAACTACAAAATTCTGATGAAAGAAATCAAAGATCTAAATAAATGGAGAGATGTTCCATATTCATAGATAGGAAGACTCAATATTGTCAAGATGTTATTTCTTCCCAACTTGATCTATAGATTCAACAAATTCCAGTCAAAACTCAGCAAGTTGGCCCAGCGCGGTGGCTCACGCCTGTAATCCCAGCACTGTGGGAGGCCGAGGTGCGCGGATCACGAGGTCAGGAGATTGAGACCATCCTGGCTAACACGGTGAAACCCCGTCTCTACTAAAAATACAAAAAATTAGCCGGGCGTGGTGGCGGGCGCCTGTAGTCCCAGCTACTCGGGAGGCTGAGGCAGGAGAATGGCGAGAACCCGGGAGGCGAAGCTTGCAGTGAGCCGAGATCACACCACTGCACTCCAGCCCGGACGACAGAGCGAGAGTCCATCTCAAAAAAAAAAAAACTCAGCAAGTTATTTTGTGGATATTGACAAACTCATTCTAAAGTTTATCTAGAAGTGCCAAAAAAAAAAACCAAAAAAAAAACCCAGAATAGCCAACATGATACTGAAAACACTCAAGAAGAACAAAGTCCCCCTGGAAGACTGACACTATCTGACTATCAATACTAAGCAACAATAATCAAGACAACATGGTATTGATGAAAGAATAGACAAATAGTTTAATAGAACAGGATAAAGATCCCAGAAATAGACCCACAAACATATAATCAACTGAACTTTGACAAAGGAGCAATGGTAATTCAATGGAGAAAGAATAATATTTTTGATAAATAGTGCTGTAACAATTGGATAGCCACATGGTAAAACATGAATCTAGACACAGGCCTTACACTTTTCACAAAAATTAACTCAAAGTGGATTATAGACTTAATGTAAAGCATCACATTATGAAACTTTCAGATAATAATACGAGAAGAAATGTAGGTGACTTGGGTTTGGCAATGAGTTTTCAGATACAACATAAGCAGCACAATTCATGAAAGAAAAAAATTGATGAATTGAACTTTATTAAATTAAAAACTTGTGCTCTGTGAAAAAAAATTAAGAGAATGAAAAGATGAGCTATAGATTGGGATAAAATATTTGCAAAACACATATATGATAACTGGTATCCAAAATACATGAAGGATTCCTAAAATTCAACCATGAGAAAAAAACCCAATTTAAAAATTGGCAAAGGATCTGAACAGACACCTCACCAAAGAAGGTAAGCAGATGGAAAATAAGTATATGAAAAGATGCTCGTTGGCTGGGCGTGGTGGCTCATGCCTGTATCCCAGCACTTTGGGAGGCTGAGGCAGGCCGATCATGAGGTCAAGAGATCAAGACCATCCTGGCCAACATGATGAAACCCTGTCTCTACTAAAAATACAAAAATTAGCTGGGTGTGGTGGCACACGCCTATAATCCCCACTACTCGGGAGGCTGAGGCATGAGAATCACTTGAACCTGGGAGGTGGAGGTTGCAATAAACTGAGATCGTGCTACTGCACTCCAGCCTGGGTGACAGAGCCAGACTCCGTCTCAAAAATTAAAACAACACTGAGATGCCACTACATATCTATTAGAATGGCCAAAAAAAAATTTTATTTTTTATTTTTTGAGATGAAGTCTTGATCTATTGCCCAGGCTGGAGTGCAGTGGGGTGATCTCAGCTCACTGCAACCTCCGCCTCCCAGGTTCAAGTGATTCTCCTGCCTCAGCCTCCTGAGTAGCTGGGATTACAGGTGCGAGCCACTGCACCCAGCTAATTTTTGTATTTTTAGTAGAGACAGAGTTTCACCATGTTGGCTAGGCTGGTCTTGAACTCCTGACGTCAGGTAATCTGCCTGCCTAGGCCTCCCAAAGTGCTAGGATTACAGGCACAAGCCACCTCATCAGTCCAAAAAAAAAAAAAAAAAGGTTTTTAAATAACAGTACCAAATACTACTAGCAAGGGTGCAGAACAGCAGTAACCGGTGGGAATGCAAAATGGTACAGCCACCTGGAAGACAGCTGAGCAGTTCTTACAAAGCTAAACACAGTATTAGTGTAAAATCCAGCTTATACCCACACAAAAACCTCACAAACAAATGTTTATAAAGCAGCTTTCTTCATAATTGCAAAAAAACAGGCCAGGGGAGGTGGTTCATGCCTGTAATCCCAGCACTTTGGGAGGCCAAGGCAGGTGGATCACTTCAGGCCAGGAGTTCGAGACTAGCCTGGCCAACGTAGTGAAACCCCGTCTCTACTGAAAATACAAACATTTTCAGGGCATGGTGGCGCATGCCTATAATTCCAGCTACTCAGGAGGCTGAGGCAGGAGAATTGCTTGAACCCAGGAGGTGGAAGTTGCAGTGAGCTGAGATTGCATCACTGCACTCCAGCCTGGGCGACAGAGTGAGACCTTGTCTCAAAACAAAACAGAATAATAATAACGATTGCCAAAAACCAGAAGCAAGCAAGATGTCCTTCAATAGATGAGTGGAAAACAAACTGTTGTACATCTATACCATGGAATATTATTCGGCACTAAAATAAAATGAGCTATCAAGCCACAAAAAGACATGGAAGAATCTTTCGTGAGTATTGCAGATGAAATAAGCCAATCTGAAAAGGTTACTTACCGTATGAATTCAACTATATAACTTTCTGGAAAAGCAAAAACTATAGAGACAGTAAAAAGATAATGGTTGGCCGGGCGCAGTGGCTCACGCCTATAATCCCAGCACTTTGGGAGGCGGAGGTGGGCGGATCAACTGAGGTTGGGAGTTCGAGACCAGCCTGACCAACATGGAGAAACCCTGTCTCTACTAAAAACACAAAATTAGCCGGACATGGTGGTGCATGCCTGTAATCCCAGCTACTCAGGAGGCTGAGGCAGGAGAATCTCTTGAACCTGGGAGGCGGAGGTTGCAGTGAGCAGAGATTGCGCCATTGCACTCCAGCCTGGGCAACAAAAACAAGACTGTATTAAAAAAAAAAAGTTTGGCAGCAAAATGTTTTATTGAACTCAATTTCTCAATCAGTTTCCTTTTGCTGTATATCTGGGGTATTTTCAATTTCTTCATACATGTTTCTTATTTTAAATGTGGAAAATACAGAAGAATATAAGCGAAAAAATGCCCTTGCAATTTCACCAGAATAACCACTGTTGCCATTCGATTGTCTTCTAGAATTCTACGGTTTCCCTTCTACCAGTGGTTCTCCTTTCTTGGCAAATAGACTCATTTGAATATCTGATAAAAGCTATGGGCCTCTCCCAGGAAATTAGGACATGCACCAAATTTTGCATACAGCTTCAGAATTCTAGGGACATCTATAGCCCATCCCAGAAATGCCCCGCAACAAGAAGCTGGGAGACTGATCCATCAGCTCCAGGTGGCATTAATTACCCCAAAGTTTCAGGCTGTATTAGGCTTACACGGCCTGAGCAGGTTTTCCTGATTTCAGAGAAAGCCCTGAGGCAGGAAGCAGAGAACTGCATAAAGTACTTTCTGGGTGGGATGCTGTTGGCAGGAGTCAGGACTATCCACCAGGGTATGGCAGGAATGAGGAAGGCAGAGTACCAAAATGTCTGCTGCAGGGATCACACTGCATATTTTATCCTGTTTTTTTTTTAAACATAATATTACATTGTAAATGTTTTTCATATCATTAAATATTCTTCAAGACAGAGGTTTTAATGGCTGCATAATATTCCACAGTATTGAATGCAATGGAATTTATCATTGTATATAAAATTATATTATTGTACATAAAAATTACTCCGACACAATTCCTCATCTCTAATTACTTCTCTTAGACACATTCTTACAAATGGGATAACTTGGCCGGGTGCGGTGGCTCAAGCCTGTAATCCCAGCACTTTGGGAGGGCGAGACTGGCGGATCACGAGGTCAGGAGATTGAGACCATCCTGGCTAACGCGGTGAAACCCCGTCTCTACTAAAAAAATACAAAAAACTAGCCGGGCGAGGTGGCGGGCGCCTGTAGTCCCAGCTACTCGGGAGGCTGAGGCAGGAGAATGGCCTAAACCTGGGAGGCGGAGCTTGCAGTGAGCCGAGATCCGGCCACTGCACTCCAGCCTGGGCGACAGAGCAAGACTTTGTCTCAAAAAAAAAAAAAAAAAAAAAAAAAAGCCAAATGGGATAACTTTTCTTTTTTTTTTTTTTTGGTTCTTGATAAATATTTCCATATTGCCCTCCAGAAACATGTTTGTACTTCCACCAGCAAAAGGAGTAGCTAACTTTATTTATTTATTGTTTTTTTGAGGTGGAGTCTTGCTCTGTTGCCCAGGCTGAAGTGCAATGGTGCAATCTCAGCTCACTGCAACCTCTGCCTCCCAGGTTCAAGCAATTCTCTTGCCTCAGCCTCCTGAGTAGCTGGGACTACAGGCACATGCCACCACACCTGGCTAATTTTTGTATTTTTTAGTAGAGACGCAGGTTTCACCATATTGGCCAGGCTGATCTTAAACTCCTGATCTCATGATCTGCCTACCTCGGCCTCCAAAAGTGCTGGGATTACAAGTGTGAGCCACTGAGCACAGCCTGGAGTAGCTAACTTTTAATGTACTTCATCATTCCTTCATACAACAAATACTTATGAAACACTTGCCATATGCCAAGTATATTATGTGCTATCAATGTAAAAGTTTTAGTCATTTGATAGAAAATATGTTATCTTACAATTTTCATTTTAAAATTATTGAGTTGTTTTTTCAGGTTTAGACTAGAAAATTTTCATGACTTGTCTGTTGTTGGTATATTTTTCTATTTATGTGTCAATATTTTCTCACTATTTGAACTTTGCTTATGGGGTCTTGTTGTTAACAAAATTTTACATTTTTAGGTAGTGAAATATACAGTTGTTTTCCCTTCATGATTTTATCCATTGTTATTTTTTTTTTTTTTTTTTTTTTTTTTTTTTTTTTTTTTTTTTTTTTTGAGACGGAGTCTCCCTCAGTGGCCCAGGCTGGAGTGCAGTGGCTGGATCTCGGCTCACTGCAAGCTCCGCCTCCTGGGTTCATGCCATTCTCCTGCCTCAGCCTCCCAAGTAGCTGGGACTACAGGCGCCCGCCACCTCACCCGGCTAGTTTTTTCTATTTTTTAGTAGAGACGGGGTTTCACCGTGTTAGCCAGGATGGTCTCGATCTCCTGACCTCGTGATCCACCCGTCTCGGCCTCCCAAAGTGCTGGGATTACAGGCTTGAGCCACCGCGCCCGGCCTCCATTGTTATTTTTAATTAATTAATTAATTATTGAGATAGAGTTTCACTGTTGTCACCCAGACTGGAGTGCAATGGTGTGATCTTGGCTCACTGCAACCTCTTCCTTCCAGGTTCAAATGATTCTCCTCCCTCAGTCTCTTGAGTAGCTGGGATTACAGGCGTCTGCCATAAGGCCTGGCTAATTTTTTGTATTTTTAGTAGAGACGGGGTTTCAGGGCTGGTCTCGAACTCCTGATCTTAGCTGATCTGCCCACATCAGCCTCCCAAAGTGCATTGTTGTTGTTTAGAAAGTGGATCACCATGTGGAGATCTGTTTTTCAACTAAACTATTTTATTTTCCTTCTCTTTTTCTTTCTTCTAGCTCTCTTTTAAAATATATATATTTTTAATTACTCTGCGAAGTCTCTCTTTTTTTTTTTTTTTTTTTTTTTTTTTTTAGTGTTTTGACTAGAATGACTTTAAGTCTACACATTAGTTTGGAAAAGAACTGACTTTACAATTGTCAGCACTTCCATCTAGCAGCAGGAAGTCTTGCAGTCAAGGTTTTTACTTTCCTTCACATGGGTCAATATTTCCAGTTAGAACGATTCTGATTTATATTTTTGTTGCTATTGTGCCATACTTATATAATTTTCTAAACATTTATTCCTGGTATATAGGAAAGGTATTTACTTTTTAGACATTTTTGGGATGGTTGGGGAGGGGGCAGTCTGAGAAAAAGTGATTGTAGATTTCATCTAACGTCCTGACAAAGATGCATCTTGAAGTCAGACTATTGTGTGTTCTAGTCCTGTCATTGACACATTGTAGTTGTGTGATCCTGGCCAAATTACCTAACTTGGACTCAGTTTTAGTTTTTGTTTTTGTTTTTGTTTTCACTCACAACAGGGGAATAATAATAGTATAGGTCTATTATTCTTTATCCAAAAGGCATGGGGCCAGGTTCTTTTTTATCTGAGACAGAGTCTCACTCTGTGGCCCAGGCTGGAGTGCAGTGGTGCCATCTTGGCTCACTGCAACCTCTGCCTCCCAGGATCAAGCAATTCTTGTGCCTCAGCCTCCCAAGTACCTGGGACTACAGGCATGCGCCACCAAGCCTGATTTTTTTTGTATTTTTAATAGAGATGGGGTTTTGCTATGTTACCCAGGCTGGTCTCGAACTCCTGAGCTCAGGCAATCTGCCCACCTCAGCCTCCCAAAGAGAGAGGACTATAGGCGTGAGCCACCACGCCCGGCACAGATGCGTTTGGAATATAATGTATTTTGGATTTTAGAGAGGTAATATGATGTCTAAACCATATATTCCATAACTCTACCACTGGAGTCTGGGGCAGCACCCTATAATTAAGCACATTCATATTTCTGCAGAAATAAAGTGAGATATAAAAAGCCAGCTGAGTTTTAAGAACTTCCTGAATTTTGGAACTGCAGACAAGCAAATTATAGATGTTCAGCTTAAACCAGTTTAAAGGATATTGTATCTAAAACAGGGCCTGTCCCAATAAAGACTAATACTATATTAGGTCATTTTCTTATTTTTTTATGTAAATAATCTAAATAGCAAATTTTAATTCTATCTCCATTCCAATACCTCTTAAATTTCATTTCTTATTGTATCAGCTGGATTTTCCAGAATGTAAAATAAATGGAGTTAGAAGCCATCTTGGAGCCATGTATGGTGGCTGTAATCCCACCTGTAATACCAACACTTTGGGAAGCTGAGGCAGGAGGATGGCTTGAGCCCAGGAGTTGGAGACCAGCCTGGGCAACATGGCGAGACCCTGTTTCTACAAAAATAAAACAGGCTTGGCATGGTGGCTCACGCCTGTAATCCCAAAACTTTGGGAGGTTGAGGCAGGTGGATCACGAGGTCAGGAGTTTGAGACCAGCCTGACCAACATGGTGAAACCCCGTCTCTATTAAAAATCCAAAAATTAGCTGGGCACGGTGGCACACACCTGTAATCCCAGCTACTCAGGAGGCTGAGACAAGAGAATTGCTTGAACCTGGGAGTGGAGGTTGCAGTGAGCCGAGATCGTGCCACTGCACTCCAACCTGGGTGACAGGAGACTCCATCTCAAAAAATAAAAATAAATAAAAATAAAACAAAAAAATGTAAACTAATTCACCATTATGATGTTAATTTAGTTTTTTTTTTGTTTTTTTTTTTTTGAGACAGATGTCTCATTCTGTCCCCCAGGCTGGAGTGCAGTGGTGTGACTACAGCTTATTATGGCCTTGACCTCCTGGGCTCAAGTGATCCTCTCACCTCGGCCTCCTGCGTAGCTAGACTACAGGTGTGTGCCCCTATGTGAAGATCGTTAATGTAATAATTTGGTTGTGGCACAAATCTGGATCTTGGATTTGGAGGCTAGTGAGGGAGCTGCCTGGTTTGTTGCTAACTTGTAACCTAAATGGTACAATAACAATACTGTTTATGAAAAATGAGGTATCAAGAGAAGGAAAGCCTCATGTCTACCCAAATAGCTTCACGTTCATGAATGTCTGGACATATCCCTCTGAGTGTCAGAATTATCATATTTCTCATATTTTAAAAAATCATATCTGTATTTTTTTTTTTTTTTGAGTCTAGCTCTGTTGCCCAGGCTGAAGTGCAGTGGTGGGATCTCAGCTCACTGCAACCTCTGCCTCCCAGGTTCAAGCGATTTCCTGCCTCAGCCTCCCAAGTAGCTGGGACTACAGATGTGCACCACCACGCCCAGCTAATTTTTGTATTTTTTAGTAGAGACGAGGTTTTACTAAGTTGGCCAGGCTGGTCTTGAGCTTCTGACCTCAAGTGATCCACCCACCTTGGCCTCCCAAAGTGCCGGGATTACAGGCATAAGTCACCGTGCCTGGCTTCATATCTGTATTCTTATGTTTATTGATTGATTGATTGATTCTGAGATGGAGTCTCACTCTGTTGCCCAGGCTGGAGTGCAGTGGTGCGATCTCGGCTCACTGCAACCTTGGCCTCCCGGGTTCAAGTGATTCTCCTGCTGCAGCCTCCTGAGTAGCTGGAATTACAGGTGTGCGCCACCACATCTGGCTAATTTTTGTATTTTTGTAGATACAGGGTTTCGCCATGTTGGTCAGGTGAATGCCTGACCTCAAGTGATCCGCCTGCCTGGGCCTCCCAAAGTGCTGGGATTACAGGCGTGAGCCACCGTGCCTGGTCTGTATTCTTATATTTCTTACTAATCAAAATGTTCTTTGGGTAAAGATATTTAAAGATTTCAGGCATTTTTCTTGGCATTTTGTATAACCTTTTCTGCATTAACCCTTTGTTATCCATTCCAGGTAGTTTGCTTAAAAAACAAAACAAGAAACAGATTTACTGATTGCCTAATTGACACAGAGTTTCACTCTTGTTGCCCAGGCTGGAGTGCAATGGCATGATCTTGGCTCACCGCAACCTCCACCTCCTGGGTTCAAGCGATTCTCCTGACTCAGCCTCCCGAGTAGCTGGGATTACAGGCATGCACCACCATGCCCGGCTAATTTTTTTCATTTATAGTATAGATGGGGTTTCTCCATGTTGGTCAGGCTGCTCTTGAACTCCTGATCTCAGGTGATCTACCTGCCTCAGCCTCCCAAAGTGCTGGGATTACAGGCATGAGCCACTGTGCCAACCAGAATTACAGTATTTAGTGTCTACCCTTTTATTTTCATTTTTAGAGAAAGGGTCTTGCTTTGTCACCCAGCCTGGAGTACAGTGTTGTGATCATAGTTTACTGCAGGCTTGAACTCCTGGGCTCAAGTGACCCTCCCACCTCAGCCTCCCAAGTAACTAGGACTCCAGGTTTGTGTGCACCACCACACTTGACCTAATTTTAAGAATTTTTGTGTAGAGACAAAACCTTGCCACGCCAGTCTTGGGCTCCCAGTGTATTGGGGATTATAGGCATGAGCTACTGCACCCAGCCTAATGCTCACCTATTTAAATTGATCTTTTCTATTTCTTCTCATTCTTTCAATTAAGTATAACCAATATTTAAAACTATTCTATATTTAATCCTAATTCATCCAGATTTTGCCTTATAATGTAAAAATGTACTTTTCTAACAAATTACAGAATTTTAGTTTTTTACCTCTAAAAAGGAGCCTCTAACAGTAAAACTGAATTAGTTGCTAGTCTCATCCACTGATTCTAGGAGGGTGAAATCAGTCAAGGCTCTAAGGGTGTGTAAATTCAGCTTGTCTTTAGAGGGTTAGCCCTTTTACATAGACCCCACTTTCGAAATGATGGCAGCACTTTCATAGAGCCTAGTGGATTAGGATGGGTAATCCCAGAACCACCACCTGGAAGAACAAGGAAGAACCCTGCTTCCTTGTTAGGAAACTACTATTCCTGACAGTTCTGAAGAGGATGTGGTTGGTGAAGTTTCCTGCTTCTACTGGTCATATATTTACGTGGCCTCCCCTTGTGTGGGCCTGATGGCTGCAGAAACAAGGGCAACTCTGACTTCTGCAGAGCTGGCATGAGACTCTGCAGCCACACTCACCTGCATGAGGTCAACAGCACCAGACTTGCTCTGTGCAAAAGAGGACACAAAATATATTACCCTTAGACTTTCCAAGATTTTTAAATCATCTCTAATTAGTGGTTCAGGTCACCAGTCTGGGGACTTTAAAGAAAACACAGGTTACAGCTGGGTGCGGTGGCTTATACCTGTAATCCCAGCACTTTGGGAGGCCGAGGCAGGTGGATCACGAGGTCAGGAGTTCGAGACCAGCCTGGCCAACATGGTGAAACCCCGTCTCTACTAGAAATACAAAACAACAACAACAAAATTAGCTGGGCACGGTGTCAGGTGCCTGTAATCCCAGCTGCTCAGGAGGCAGAGGCAGTAGAGTCACTTGAACCCAGGAGGTGGAAGCTGCAGTGAGCCCAGATCGTGCCACCGCACTCCAGCCTGGGTGATAGAGCGAGACTGTGTCTCCAAAAAAAAAAAAAAAGTTACCATGAATATACAGTTTGCTCTTTTTTCCTGAACATTGTGATGCTGGGTCTCTAAACTTTAATATAAAACATTTCTTAATGTTATCTTCAAGTACTTATTAAGGAGGCACAGAAACTACACACATTCTAAAAAACAAACAAACAAACAAAAAAACTACACACATTTCTATGACTTTTCTAGCCCTGTTTCCTGAAGGTAACTACAATTTCTACTCTTGAAAATACTGGTTCTTGCTGAGTATAAATGCTTTTCTCAAAACTACTAAAGATCATACTAATCCTTTCATTATAATTAAAGTATTCAATAGGACTTGGAGTCCACATTCAGTAATCCCTTATTTGAATGAGAAATTGTAAAATAAAGGCCTTGCCTCACATGCCAACTTACAGTCAGAGCAGCTTTCTTTCTGGAGACAGGGTCTTACTGTCACCCAAGCTTAAGTGCAGTGGCACAATCATAGCTCACTGCAGCATCGAACTCCTGGGCTCAAGTGATCATCCTGCCTCAGCCTCCTGAGTAGCTGGGACTACAGGTGCAGGCTACCATGCCCAGCTAACTAAACATTTTCTGTAGAGACAAGGTCTTACTATGTTGTCCAGGCTCATCACAAACTCCTGGCCTCAAGCAATCCTCCCACTTCAGCCTCCCAAAGTGCTGGGATTGTAGGTGTGAGCCACAGTGCCTGGCCAGAGTAGGTTTCAAAACCAAAGTTGTAGTTTGTTATTTAATTATACCATACAGCTACAGTTTACATTTGTTTTGTTTTTTTTTGTTTTGAGATGGGGGTTTCTCTGTCACCCAGGCTGGAGTACAGTGGCACAATCTCTGCTTACTGCAACCTCTATCCCCCAAACTCAAGCGATTCTCCCTCCTCAGTGTCCTAAGTAGCTGGGACCACAGATGTGCACGCTGTTTTTATATTTTTGGTAGAGACAGGGTTTCACCATGTTGCCCAGGCTGGTCTTGAACTCCTGAGCTCAAGTGATCTGCCCGCCTAGGCCTCCCAAAGTGTTGGGGTTACAGGTGTGAGCCAGCACGCCTGATGCTGGCTATGAAATTTCTTAAGCCAAGTAAACTTGTACCGGTGTCAGTAAAATGACTAAAGCTACAGTGTGAAGATCGTGAATATTTGTCTGCATATACCAAAGGCTTACTACTTAAAATTGGAGGTAAACCACAATGAGACATCACCTCACTCGTTAGAGTGACTATTATCAAAAAGACAAAACCTAACAAGTGTTGAGGATGCGGAGAAAAGGGAACCCTTACAATTAAGGGAAATGTACGTGAGTACAGCCATTATGGAAAACAAAATGAACGTTCCTCAAAAAAATTAAACAGAATTGCTCTATGACCCAACAGTTGCACTCCTTGGTATGTATTTAAAGGAAGTGAAATCCGTATGTTGAAGGGATATCTGCAATCCCATGTTTATTGCAGGACTATACGCAATAGCCACGATATAACTGACTTAAGTGTTCAAAGTGAATGAATGGATAAAGAAAATACGATATATATACACAAAGGAATACTATTTAGCTATTAAAAAGAATGAAATCCTGTCATTTATAACACGAATGAACCTAGAGGATAATACATTAAGTGAAAATAAGCCAGATACAGAAAGACAAATGCCACATTTTGACTTATATGCCAAATCTAAAAACGTTGATTTATATGTAGTGAATAGAACAGTGGTTTACCAGGGACTGGAGGTGGTAGTGGGAGGGATGGGGAGAAGGTAGTGAACAGGTAAAAAGTTACAATTAAAGGAGGGGCCCAGTGCAGTGACTTATACCTGTAATACCAGCACTTTGGGAGCCTGACATAGGACTATTCGAGGCCAGGAGTTTAAGACTAGCCTCGGTGACATAGGGAGACCCCTATGTCAATTTTTTAAAAGATAAAAAATTAGCCAGGCCTGGTGATGCATACCTATAGTCCTAGCTACCTGGGAGGCTAAGGTGGGAGGACTGCTTAACCCCAGGTATTTGAGGTTGCAGTGAGCTATGAGCACGCCTGCCACTGCACTCCAGTCTGGGTGAGATCAAGTGCCTGTCTCAAAAAAAAAAAAAAAGGAATAAGATTTGGTATCCTATTGCACAGCAGAGTGACTACAGTCAACAGTAAGGTACTCTGGATCCAGGCACTGTGGCTCATGCCTGTAATCCCAGCATGTTGGGAAGCTGAGGCAGGAGGATCGCTTAATGCCAGCCAGGAGTCTGAGACCAGCCCATGCAACATAGTAAAACCCCAACTCTACAAACAAATAATAAAATTAGCTGGGTGCAATGGTGTACACCTGCAGTACCAGCTACTAAGGAGGTTGAGGCAAGAGGATTACGTGAACGAGGGAGTTCGAGGCTGCAGTGAGCCATGATCACATCACTGCACTCTAGAGCTTGGGCAAGAGCAAGATCTTGTTTCAAAAAACAAAAAACAGATCAAGTATTGTGTACCTCAAAATAGCTAGAGGAGAGGATTTTAAATGTTCTCACCACAAAAACACGGTGTTTCAGGTGATGGATATGCTAATCACCCTAATTTGATCATTATAATGTATACATGTATTGAAACATCACACTGTACCCCATAAATATGTACATTAGGCGTCAAAAATAAATTTTAAAATAGGAGGTGAAAACAACAGGATGCAATTATTTTCCAAAAGCGTTGTTTTTATTTATATAGAGTCCTAACCACTTCAGTGGCAGGAGGAGTGGGAGAGGTTCCTTTTTCAATCCAGGGACCTCCATAATGTTGGTTTGTTGTTACCAAACACACAGGTAAGTGGCATCACGGATCTGGTAAACTAACGACAATGTTTAGTCTCTCTCTGCTAGAGCAACAAGGTGAGCATCAATCTCTGCTTCTGTAAGAATCCTAGAAGGCAAAAGGGGGAAAAAACCAACCATTTAAAAAAAAATTTCAAACACACATAAAAGTAGGATAGTATAATCAACTCCCATATATCTATTGACCTACTTCAACAATTATCAATTTATAAACCAATCTACACACACTTATCCTCCCTCAGATTTTGAAAGAATTCCCAGATAATATATCACCTTCACCTATACACAAAAATGTTTACTTATTTGACATCAGATTTAGAATTGTATCTTGAAAACAAAATTCTTTAGTTGCAGCTAAGATAGAAAATATTTCAATTGAATAATATAAAGCTAAACTATAAAGCATTCTATTTAGCTTCTATGTCAAAAGGCATTTATTTTCATTTTTTAATTTTTTTTTGAGAGAGTCTTGCTCTGTCACGCATGCTAGAGTGCAGTGGCGTGATCTCGGCTCACTGCAAGCTCCGCCTCCCAGGTTCAGGTGATTCTTCTGCCTCAGCCTCCCAAGCAGCTGGGACTACAGGCACGTGCCACCATGCCCAACTAATTTTTGTATTTTTAGTAGAGACGGGGTTTCATCATATTGGCCAGGCTGGTCTGGAACTCCTGACCTCGTGATCCACCTGCCTCGACCTCCCAAAGTGCTGGGATTACAGGCGTGAGCCACTGTGCCCGGCCGTCAAAATACATTTATATGTAGTATAACTCAAATTTATGTCAGCTCAAAGATAAAAATTCGTGAAGAAATTTTAAGCATATTAAAGTGTTCAGATTCAGTGAAAATAAAGTTGTAATTCTATGAATAGTCTACCAGCCAGAGAGTGCTCCATGTTGAACACATATTTTCTTTCTTTTTTTTTTTGAGATGGAGTCTGACCCTGTTGCCCAGGCTGGAGTAGTGGCATAATCTTGGCTCACTGCAACCTCCACCTCCCGGGCTCAATCAATTCTCCTGCCTCAGCCTCCAAACTAGCGGGGATTACAGGCGTCCACCACCACACCCGGCTAATTTTTGTATTTTTAGTAGAGACGGGGTTTCACCATGTTAGCCAGGCTGGTCTCAAACTCCTGACCTCAAGTGATCTGCCCACGATGGCCTCCCAAAGTGCTGGGATTATAGGCGTGAGCCACCATGTGCGGCCCTGAACATGTATTTTCTAAATGATGTTTGCCTCGAAAGGAATCAATTGTTTGGCAACCTTGTTAATGTGACCTATTACTACTAGACTTCTAACAAGTACAATTTGTCAAAAGAACATTTTTTAGTGCAACTGAAGGCAATATTAAGCAGTTTAAATAGTTGTTGATGCTTATGCTATGTATTGTAATTATTTACATATATTTACTATCACAGAACTTATAAATGATACAAAGTTTTTTGAAGACAAGGTTTTTGGTTCCTTACCAATTTTAAAAATAACAGATACAAATACAATTTTAAAGGTGGCAGGAAGGTCTCCAAACAGAAAAGAAAACAAGAACTAATTGTAGGTTTCTTAGAGAGATTTTAAAATTATTATTGCTGAAATTTTTACTGCTTTAAAAAAAAAAAAAAGGCACCTTTTTTGAAAGCAACTTGATCTCCACCCCCACACCTCACCCCTACCCCAATCCAAGTTATAAGACTTCTTCCTATAGGGAAAAAAAGCTAAGACAGATTCGGTTCTGGTGTTGTTGTTGCTATTTTTTTTTTTTTTTTTTTTAAACAGATGGGGTCTCACTATGTTAACCAAGCTAGAGTACAGTGGCTATTCACAGGCACTATCATTGTGCACTACAGCTTTCAACTCCAAGGCTCAAGCCATCCTCTTGCCTCAGCCTCCTGAGGAGCTGAGACTACAGATGCATGCTACATCACCCAGCTCCTTTTTTTTTTTTTTTTTTAAAGTCCTATGAATTCTTCTAAATCTGTCATGTTTATATGACTTATCTGTGGGCAACCAAAAGAACAAATTAGGAAAAAATAAATAAATAAATAAAACGAAAAACCTCTTCAAGGTCTAGTTAAGCTTAGCTTACCACTCCCATACCCACACCACAACCCTGATCATGTGTCTTTATGGTTGTGATCTAACAGTAGATACACCTCATAGTTAAAATGCCTCCCAGTAGTTCCTTGCATCTGTGGATTTAACTGTAGTATTTTCATTAGTTAAATATAACACATCCTGGTCCATGGTATATAAACTGACTTACAGGTTGCTGGGAGGATTAAATGAACTGACTATGTGAAGCACTCAGTATGGATTTGAATCATGGAAGTTAGAAGGCTGATGTGTGGGAGTTAGTCACTTAGTGAGTAAGAACACTCACACCCATATCCAGCATCTGCAAGTCAAATAGCTGTATTCAAAATGTGGGCTTTCCAAAGATCTCCAGATAAGGGTCTGACATATATCAGTAGCTCATATTGCTCCTAAAAGTTCTACTTAAATAACCACTAAATAACCAAAGTTCTATCTGAAAAACTTGCAAACTACTACTTTGGGAATTGAATTTGTATTGGCCTTAAACTAAAAAAAAGAAAACACAATGCTAACTTTTTTCCTTACATAAGGAAGGTAGGAAGGTAACTTTATGTTATCTCTGGTGTCAAGATATAAAACCACTATGAAATAAGGAGAAAAGCTTTCATATCTGACTCTTAAAGAGAGTACAGTAAGTTTTAAAACAGATCTCAGGTGCTAGGGGAAAAAAAAAAAAAACTATAATGGCAGTTACAGAAAAAAGATTTCCCCCACAAGTTATAGGACACATGAACTCACATGCCTCCACCTTTCTAGTCTGCATTTGGCCCACAATATCACTCACCTGAATTTAGGATTTTCAACTGTCACTACTCCAACTTCTATTTCTGAAGGTTTGAAATCAATTGATAGAACAGTAGACAGGCATGTAATTGCAGTCTGAAAAAGAGTATGTAATGTTAAAATACAGTATTTTTTAGAGATTCCAAGGTTTTCTCATTCCTAGTTTATTCAAATCAGGAGTCAATCAGGAGCTCCGTGTTTTAATGAGGTAGTTCAATGTTACTCACAGACTGCTTAACTCTAATGCATGGCCACCCAATGATGAGAAACTTGTTTCTACCAAGTCAAATAATAAAGGGGTCCATTAATTAATTAAATAGGATGATTTATACAAAACAGTTTATTGCCTTCATGACCCAGGCACTACGCTTCACTTAGCACTTGGGGTGAAATGGGAAAAGGATAAAGATGAATTATACTCCCTGTACCTTCAAGGAATTTACAGTAAAAACAATTTAAGAAAGTTTTAAGTGTTTTTTGTTGTTGATATTTTTTTTTTTTTTTCTTTGAGACAGAGTCTCACTCTGTCGCCCAGTCTGGAGTGCAGTGGCGCCAGCTTGGCTCGCTGCAACCTCAGGCTTGTGGGTTTAAGCAATTCTCCTGCCTCAGTCTCCTGAGTAGCTGGAATTACAGGCGCCTGCCACCATGCCCGGCTAATTTTTCTATTTTTAGTAGAGATGGGGTTTTACCATGTGGGCCAGGGTGGTCTCGAACTCCTGACCTCAGGTGATCTGTCTGCCTCCCAGAGTACTGGGATTACAGGTGTGAGCCACCATGCTTGGCCTTCAGTGTTTTCCTACCTGATGTGGTTATTTATATAATTAATTAAGAATTGCAATTTTAAAAACCTTCAAGAAACATTTAGACAGGGCCCAGTACTTCCTGAACATGCTTTTTATCTCCTTTAAGCATACTTCGAAACCAAACATAAAAGCCTTAGATGGTAATTTTTATTTGGTCATTTCTCAGAAGCATGTTGTTAGCGTGTTCAGAATGGTTTTAATTCCAGACTTAAACACTCCAAATCTACTAAAATTTTTGTTTTTAATTTCTTGGCAGTAAATAGGACTGGCCTCGAACACCTGGACTCAAGCAATCCTCCAGCTTCAGCATCCCAAGTAGCTGGGACTACAGGTGTGTGCCACCATGCCCAGCTAGTTCCTATTTTTATTTATATTTTCCTATTATATGTGTCTTGTTGAAAGTCACCTCAAATACATTATGAAATAATGAATTGAGTGAATAAAAGTAACCCAAATTTTTCTATGTCAGCTGTATGATATCAATTTCATTATTAAGTTGACAAACTTGAATCCTAGGATGTAATTCAGGAATAGCTTTTTATAGAAATTATACAAAGATCCTCACTGTTCTATGTAACATAAAAAAAGTCAGCTCCTTTTGGTTGACTTACTTCCACTGTCTGTTCAAATGTCCAGTCAAATTTCTTCTTCACTTTTTTTTCAAGGAAGCTGGTTGACTCAGTTTGTTTAACTCCTGCTGCAGTGGCTTTAAACCCACAGTAGTAACCTGCAGGATCACACTTATATACCTGAGGGCCTTGCTCTTCATCTATACCAATTAAAATCATACCTAAAAAGAGAAAAGACCCTAGTTAAATATGTTTTAGTTTTATACAATGACATCTCCTCTTTCTTGGTGGTGTCACATAGCTGCTGCTAATCATTACTTTAGCCATCAATTTTAGGATATGTATTTTCCTTTAAGAAAACTGATAAACAAAATACAGGTTATCACCACAGGTAAACTAGGTAACAGATAAATTCCCATTTCACAAAAGGATTTATCACAGATTTAAAATAAGTTTGAATAATTACAAATATAATTTAAAAATAGTTTTTCCAATCCTTGCTGTTATCCAAGCATGGTTATTTGAACCCTAACCCTTCAAGATGTTGCCTGGTCAAATAAATCTCAAAAACATTTTTTTTTTTTTTTTTTTAAGAGACAAGGTCTCTCTGTTGCCCGGGCTGGTCTCGAACTCCTGGGTTCAAGTGATCCTCCTACCTCAGCCTCCCAAAGTGCTGGGATTACAAGTGTGCACCACGGTGCCGGGCCCAAAAACACTTTTGTATACCTTTTCTGGAAACAGATAATAAATAATAGCATATTAAATGCTCTGAAATATTTTGTTGCAGACTGACCTATTTAACTTTAACTCAGTAGTTCTTCAGTTTGTTTGACCAAGAAATACCCTTTATTTTTATTTTTTTTAAGAAATACCTATTAAGGTTCCAGGGAACAGTGTATGGGACACACTTTGGCAATGCTGGTGCAAACTAAAATATACTTACGGGTTACCTGCTCACTTTTACACTGCTCATCTTCATTACTGTTGGTATATACTCCTCTAGTAAGTCACACAAACCGAGCTCTAAATTCTATACAGGTAATTTTGTTACTACAATTCTAATGTCACCACATTATAGGCATACAATTAAAATAAACACCATCATTAAATTTCTTTCTACTCAGTAGAACAGGTAACAAAGTTCTTAAGGTTTAACTGCTTTCTTATATTTGATATATACAAAATATAAGGGCAACACAAAAAGGTACCCACTTACTGCTTGGGGAAACAACAAATACTTCTTTCCTTCAAGGTCTTGCAAGATGAATAGGATTTAAGTAAATTTTTGTTTTTGTTTTTGTTTTTGTTTTGAGATGGAGTCTCGCTGTCACTCAGGCTGGAGTGCAGTGGCGCAATCTCGGCTCACTGCAAGCTCCACCTCCTGGGTTCACACCATTCTCCTGCCTCAGCCTCCTGAGTAGCTGGGACTACAGGCGCCCACCACCACGCCCAGCTAATTTTTTGTATTTTTAGTACAGACAGGGTTTCACCATGTTAGCCAGGATGGTCTCGATCTCCTGTCCTCGTGATCCGCCTGCCTTGGCCTCCCAAAGGGCTGGGATTACAGACGTGAGCCACCGCGCCCGGCTGGATTTAAGTAATTTTTAAGTGAGAAGCCAAGAGGGTCAGATGCTAAACACAAATCATTACACTGACTGCTTTAATGCTCATAAATGAATGACACAATGTCAGAAACAAACATGCATTGAATTCTTCAGGCTAATTTATTACATTACATCTAAAAATCAGTAAATCTCATCCCTCTCCCAATACAATTTTACTTGTTTTCAAAAATAGAAATTTATTCTAAAAATGTGAATCACAGACCTGTGTGTGACCCTAATTCTTTAGGGTGGTCAAAAGAAACAGCTACATTCTTAAGATGCCTGATTGAGGTATTTCTATGGAATTAGTAATCTAGAATTGCAGTAGAATCTCATTACAACATCCTAATAAAATTAGGACTTGCATCTTTCAAATCACATACTCCAAATGGAACTATTTTGATAAAAAGTCTAAGAGCATCTAAAGCTTAAAGATACTGCCTGACATACTGTTGTGAAACCTATCCTTTAGTTCTGATTTGTTAAAAAGATTTTCCCACTCTATTTTCCAAACCACATGTTCAGAACTCAAGTGTTATTTAAATAACTCTGTATACATGTTCTATAAAAAGTTACAATTCATCAATTATTTGGGAGACTTCTTAGCATACTTACAACAACCAAGAGGCCTCATTTCAGCATTCTGTGTGTAGACCTGAGAAATATCGGCAATTCTTTTACACAGCATGTCCACAGGAATCTCATAGCCATACTTGTATTTCCAGTTAGCTGCCTCATAGCGTGCCCTCTGTACCTGGGATCTGCTGTCAGCTTATAGCATAAAAAACAAAGGTTTATCTGGTTAGAAGGAAAGAACAAACCTGAAAGCCAGGCAATTTAGCCAGGCAATTTTCCCACCATACAGATATACATGAGTTAAAGAGAAAGGGTCCACTATGGCTTTTTGTCCCCCAATGAATACTAAATAATTCATCAACAAGTATACAAAAAAAATTTTAAAACATGAAGCTCTCTACACAGTACTGCCCTTTTATACTGAGCCTTTCATTAGCAGTCAAAATAGTTTCTACAAGTATCCAGCAAGAATAAGCATTAAAGAGGCAGGGCATGGTGACTCAACACTTTGGGAGGCCAAGACAGGCGGGATCATTTGAGGCCAGGAGTTCAAGACCAGCCTGGCCAACATGGCGAAATCCTGTCTCTACTAAAAATACAAAAATTAGCTGGGCGTGGTGGTGCATACCTGTAGTCCCAGCTACCCGGGAGGTTGAGGCATGAGAATTGCTTGAACCCAGGAGGAAGAGGCAGCCTGGGTGACAAAGTGAGACTGTCTCCAAAAACAAACAAACAAACAAAAAAAAGCATTAAGGAGAATAATCTTTCTTAATCTTTGTTTTTAGGCTTGAATTAGTAAATTAGTTTTTCATTTATTTTTTAGAGATGGGGTCTTGGACTGGCACCCAGTGAGCCATCATAGCTCACTGTAGCCTCCTACCTCAGCCTCCTGAGTAGCTAGGACTACAGGGATGTGCCACCATACCAGCTAATTTTTCTTTTTTCTTCTTCAGATGGAGTCTTGCTCTGTTGCCCAGGCTGCAGTACAGTGTCATGATCTTGGCTCACTGCAACCTCTACCTTCTGGGTTCAAACAATTCTCTTGCCTCAGCCTCCCGAGTAGTTATGATTATAGGCACCTGCCACCATAGCTGGTTAAGTGTTTTGGTATTTTTATTTTTACTTTTTGAGACAGAGTCTCACTCTGTTGCCCAGGCTGGAGTGCAGTGGTACAATGTCAGCTCACTGCAACCTCTGCCTCCCGAGTTCAAGCAATTCTCCTGCCTCACCCTCCGGAATAGCTGGGATTACAGGTGTGCACCACCATGCCCAGCTAATTTTTGTATTTTTAGTAGAGATGGAGTTTCACCATGTTGGCCAGGCTAGTCTCAAACTCCTGACCTCAAATGATCCGCCTGCCTCGGCCTCCCAAAGTACTGGGATTACAGGTGTGAGCCACCACGCCTGGCCTTTTCCTGTATTTTTAGTAGAGACGGAGTTTCACCATGTTGGCCAGGCTGATCTCGAATTCCTGACCTCAAGTGATTCACCTGCCTCAGCCTCCCAAAGTGCTGGGACACAAGTGTGAGCCACTGTGCCCAGCCCCCAGCTAATTTCTACATTTGTTATAGAGATGGAGTCTCACCATGTTGCCCAGGCTGGTTTTGAACTCCTGGTCTTTTTTTTTTTTTTTTTTGAGACGGAGTCTCACGCTGTTGCCCAGGCTGGAGTGCAGTGGCGCGATCTCGGCTCACTGCAAGCTCCGCCTCCCGGGTTCCCGCCATTCTCCTGCCTCAGCCTCCTGAGTAGCTGGGACTACAGGCGCCCGCCACCGCGCCCGGCTAATTTTTTGTATTTTTAGTAGAGACGGGGTTTCACTGTGGTCTCGATCTCCTGACCTTGTGATCCGCCCGCCTCGGCCTCCCAAAGTGCTGGGATTACAGGCTTGAGCCACCGCGCCCGGCATCGAACTCCTGGTCTTAAACAATCCTCTCACCTTGGCCTCCCAAAGTGCTGGGATTACAGCTGTCGGCCACTGTGCCCAATCTAAAATAATTTTCATAATAATTCTCACTCACTTCTAACCGGTGCCATTATAACCAGGTTTGAGATATACTAACGTAGGTCCCCTTAAACTACTAACAATAGCTGAAATAAGATAAAATCATCTATGAAAGGGGTCTCACCAGTTTCTCTGACAGTAGCATAAACATTTAATTATACTATATGTATAATTTCAAAAAAGCTCTCAATACTCTTAAAATATTGATACTAGTCTTGAAGACTGCAAATCCACTCATGGCACCTGAAAATCAGGCAATCAGATAAGTTTAAAATTAATACAAAACTCAAAATAGTTTGAAGAAAATAACAAAAGGCTTGTATATCTACACATGTCTAGCTAATTACCTGTCATTCCGGTCATCACACAACCAATGTTTTCAGTTATCTTGAATAAGTGAGTCACTGTGCTGGAATCCAATAATTTGTCCTAATAAGCAAAATAAACAAAGATAATTTTTAAAAACATGTACAGGTTTCTGTGTAGTTATAAAAAAAAATTATGTTTTTATTTTTAATTTGCCCTGTTTCTTGGAGAAAACAATACTATGGAACCATAAAAATAAGCTGTATAATAAATGTCTTCTGACCATTTTATAGTTAAAATCAATTTTTAAAAAAGGGTTTCGAGGGGCTCTATTTTCCTTTTTTAGATGATACTTTTCCTGTGGACAAACAATAGCTTAATAAAAATTTGTCTCAAGGTCCCCAAAGACAAAAGATTTAAATCCCATTATGCTTACAATCACACCACAAAGTTTAATATGCTAATTCTGTCCACACAGCTGAACTGTATATAGACGTTCAATAGACACTTCTTGGATGACAGGAAAGCAGAGTCAAAGCAAGAATCATGTTAATATTTGTTGTTTTTTTTTTTTCATGTTAATATTTGTATATAATAATACACTTTTCTACAAACCCATGAAAAATTCTTTTTGTTTTTTTGAGATGGAGTTGCGCTCTTGTTGCCCAGGCTGGAGTACGATGGTGTGATCTCGGCTCACCGTAACCTCCACCTCCCGGGTTCAAACGATTCTCCTGCCTCAGCCTCCCAAGTAGCTGGGATTACAGGCATGTGCCACCACGCCCGCCTAATTTTGTATTTTTAGCAGAGATGGGTTTTCTCCATGCTGGTCAGGCTGGTCTTGAACTCCCGACTTCAGGTGATCTGCCCACCTCAGCCTCCCAAAGTGCTGGGATTACAGGCGTGAGCCACTGCACCTGGCCGAAAAATTCTTGTATCCTATAATTAACTATTTGGGCAGTATTACTTACAGGTACTTTCTTCTGTGTGACAATTACTGCACAGTCTTTCCCTCTGACAGCTACTGATGTAAGGCCACCCTGGTTAATAGCCTTAAAAGCATATTCTGGAAAACAGAACAGTTTTTTTTAAGTTGGAATAAATTATTGTAGATTCTTGCAATGAAATAATAGTCATTAAAAAGAATGACAAAGAGCTACATAAACATGAAAGGCTCATATAGGATTCCAAGATGTGCAAAATGAAAATAATAATAATGACCATAAGTCACAGTTAAACCAACTCCATTTCTTCCATTTTCATTTTACTGAAATTATTTTCATTAGGCTGATGCATCCAATTTCTAATAAAGTTTTTGTTTTTCTGAAACAGAGTCTTGCTCTGTCACCCAGGCTGGAGTGCAGTGGTGCGATCTTGGCTCACTGCAACCTCACTGCCAGGTTAACGCTAGTCTCCTGCCTCAGTCTCCCAAGTAGCTGGGATTACAGGTGCGTGCCACCACACCTGGCTAATTTTTGTATTTAGTAGAAACGGGATTTCGCCATGTTGGCCAGGCTAGTCTTGAATTCCTGACCTCAGGTGATCCGCCTGCCTTGGCCTCCCAAAGTGCAGGGATTAGAGGTGTGAGCCACTATTCCCCGCCCCAATCATACTGCATACTGATCATAAAGATCATACTGCATCTTTATCAATGATGTTTTGTCATTTCAAAAGTTTTTTTTGTGGCCATTATTTCTAAATCTGGTTTTCCCAGGTCAAATTTAGCTGTTCTAAATTTTTTCCAGACTTAATACTTCTGTGAACTTTTGGCCAGTAACTAATTTGACCACATGCAGTTTTAATTGCTGTTTGATTATTCTGCATTGCTTTTTGTCTATCAAGTTGAATATTTCTGGATCATACTTTTGCAGTTTTCATGTTACCTACAACATATGACTCTATCTTTTTTTTTTTTTGAGATGGAGTCTCACTGTCACCCAGGCTGGAGTGCAGTGGCATGATCTCAGCTTACTACAACCTCCGCCTCCCGGGTTCAAGCGATTCTCCTGCCTCAGCCTCCCGAGTAGCTGGGATTACAGGTGTGCACCACCATGCCCAGCTAGTTTTTGTATTTTCAGTAGAGATAGCGTTTCACCATGTTGGCTAGGCTGGTCTCAAACTCCCGACCTCAGGTGATCCGCCTGCCTCAGCCTCCTAAAGTGCTGGGATTACAGGTGTGAGCCACTGTACCCAGCCCAAATTTTTCTTTTTAAAAAAATTTTTAGAAGACATGAGGTCTCACTATGTTGCCCAGGCTGGTCTTGAACTCCTGAGCTCAAGTGATCCTCCCATATCAGCATTCCAAAGTGCTGAGATTACAGGCGTGAGCCACCAGGCCACTCTCTGCAATATTTAAATTTAATAATAGACACATATTTTGGTGGGTTTTGAGATAGGGTCTTGCTGTTGCCTAGGCTGGAGCACCAGGGCATGATCATAGCTCACTGCAGCCTCGACCTCCTGGGCCCAAGCGATCCTTCAGCCTCAGCCTCCTGTGTAGCTGGGACCACAGGTGTATACCACCACATCCAGCTAATTTTCAGATTTTTTCTGTAGAGATGGAGTCTTCCCATGCTGCCCAGGCTGGTCTCAAACTCCTGGACTCAAGTGATTCTCCCACCTCAGACTCCCAAAGTGATGGGATTATAGGGATGAGCCACTATGCCTGGCCTGTTCAGTTTTAGTTAAAAATAGATATGGGGTCTTGCTATGTCTCCCAGGCTGGTCTCAAACTCCTGGACTCAAGCGATTCTCCCACCTCAGACTCCCAAAGTGATAGGATTACAGGGATGAGCCACCATGCCTGGCCTGTTTATTTTTAGTTAAAAATAGATATGGGGTCTTGCTATGTCGCCCAGGCTGGTCTCAAACTCTTTGGCTCAAGTGATCCTCCCACCTTAGGATTACAGGCATGAGTCACTGTGCCTGGCCTGGGCACATATTTTGTAATCAGGGAAAAGCAACAAAAATCAATACATGCTCATGGTAGAAAATATGAAAACACAGAAGATAACTTTTAGATAATTATTCATAATCTCAATCATTATTTACATTTTGACATGTAACAGATTATTTCAAAATTCTGTCTTCGAGTGTTACTCTGGGCACTGAGTCTGAGCCCTGGCCTCATGTGTTCAAAAAGTCATAGGTGATGAGGACCAGCTGAGAAAGCTACTGCCTATCACGCTAAAGAATCTCCTTTAATAGAAACTGTAATAAATCATCAAATATTTCTAAATGGCTAATTTTTTTTTTTTTTTTTTGAGACAGAGTCTCGCTGTGTCTCCCAGGCTGGAGTGCAGTGGCGTGATCTCGGCTCACTGCAAGCTCCGCCTCCCGGGTTCACGCCATTCTCCCACCTCAGCCTCCCAAGTAGCTGAGACTACAGGCGCCCGCCACCACGCCCGGCTAGTTTTTTGTATTTTTAGTAGAGACGGGGTTTCACCATGTTAGCCAGGATAGTCTCGATCTCCTGACCTCGTGATCCACCCGCCTCGGCCTCCCAAAGTGCTGGGATTACAGGCTTGAGCCACCGCGCCCGGCCTAAATGGCTAAATATTTAAGAGAGGACAAAAGAATAGAGCAAAAATGATTACAGAAAAATCGCCTTAAGGAAATCCTTGGTTGGGTGCAGTGGCTCATGCCTGTAATCCTAGCAATTTGGGAAGCCAAGGAGGGAGGACCGCTTGAGCCCAGGAGTCTGAGGCCAGCCTGGGCAACACGGCAAGAGCCTGTTTCTACAAAAAAATGTTAGCCGGGCATGGTGGTGTGCCTGTGGTCCCAGTTCCTTGGGAGGCTGAGGCAGGAGGATCACTTGAGCCCAGGAGATGGAGGCTGCAGTGGGCTGTGCTCACACCACTGCACTCCAGCCTGGGCAACAGAGCAAGACCTTGTTTCAGGAAAAAAAAAAAAAAAAAGAAAAGAAATCTTCAAATATGGCTTGGATTTAACTGGTTTTATCATTATTATCATTATGGAGCAAGAGACAGCATCTTGCTCTGTCACCCAGGCTGAGTGCAATGGCACAATCATAGCTCACCGCAGCCTCAAACTTCTGATTCAGACCCTCCCACTTTAGTCTCCTGAGCAGCTGGGACTACAGGTGGGTATCACCATGCCTAACTAATTTAAAAAAAATTTTTAGGGATGAGGTCTCACTACATTGCCCAGGCTGGTCTCAAACTCTTGGCCTCAAATGAGCCTCCTGCCTTGGCTTCTGGAGTAGCTGGGATTACAGCAGGTATAAGCCACAACCCCAATTTAATTGGTTAATTATAATAGCAAAATTTTACCATCCCGTTACACTACAAATGCCTTTTTTTTTTTTTTTTTTGAGATGGAGTCTTACTCTGTCGCCCAGGCTGGAGTACAGAGATGCGATCTTGGCTTACTGCAACCTCTGCCTCCTGGGTTGGAGCAATTCTCCTGCCTCAGCCTCCCAAGTAGCTGGGATTACAGGTGTGCACCACCATGCCCGGCTAATTTTTGTATTTTTAGAGATGGGGTTTCGCCATGCCGGCCAGGCTGGTCTTGAACTCCTTGCCTCAGGTGATCCACCCACCTCGGCCTCCCAGATGCTGGGATTACAGGTGTGAGCCACTGCGTTCAGCCTACGCTACAAATAACTTCTAAAAAAAAGCTGGTGCCTCCCTATCTGTGGGGATTGGTTCTAGGACCTCCCATGGATACCAAAATCCACAGAAACTCAAGTCTCTGATATAAAATGGCACAGTATTTGCACATCGCCTATGTATATCCTCCTGTATACTTGAAGTTATCCCTAACTTGGCCAGGCATGGTGGCTGACACCTGTAATCCCAGCACTTAGGGAGGCAGAGAGAGGCGGATCACCTGAAGTCAGGTGTTCAATACCAACCTGGCCCAAATGGTGAAACCCTGTCTCTATTAAAAACACAAAAATTTGCCGGGCATGGTGGCAGATGCCTGTAATCCCAGCTACTCAGGATGCTGAGGCAGGAAAATCGCTTGAACCTGGGAGGTGGAGGTTGCAGTGAGCTGAGATTACACCACTACACTCCAGCCTGGGTGACAGAGCGAGACTCCGTCTAAAAAAAAAGAAAGAAATTATCTCTAGCTTACACTACACAAGCTAATACAATGAATGAGACTCCATCTAAAAAAAAAAAAAAAAAAGAAATTATCTCTAGCTTACACTACACTAGCTAATACAATGTAAATGCTAAATAGTTGTTATACTACATTGTTTAGCGAATAGTGACAAGAAAAAAATCTGTACGTGTTCAGTACAGGAGCAATTTTTTCCCTTAATATTTATGATCAGCTGGTTGAATCCATGGATGAGGAACCCATAAATATGGAGGGCTAGCTGTACAACTTTCACACTGCTTCTTGGTTCTGATCCTGATATGGCTAATAAAGCTTCTATCAGATCAGCCCTCCACAAATAAAAACTAACTCTAAACAAAACAACAACTACCTAAAGACACCACAAAGTCAGATTCTAGAGGGGAAGTCAACAGTTGGGAGAAAGAAATGGCATGAGTTGAGCTTCCCATTTTTGGGGCTCATAATCTGAGAGCCGTAAAGGCTGAACTCCCACAGAAAACTCAGTCTTTTTGGCCTGAAGAACTAGAGAACAGTTGGGGGTAACAATAGCTGCTAGAAAACGAGGGAGAGAAAAGAGAGCGCTAGGGAGTAAGAGTCCCAACTTCTATATATAAACACTGCCCATATCTCTGGCAGATTCCATAACAACACACACAAGGCAGACTCCAAGCGGCCCAATTAAGGATAAAAGAAACAGAGTGAGATTTAAGATGCCACCCAAGAGACAGACTTTGTAGCTTGAGAATAACCAAATTAACTGCCTACTAGAACAAAATAAGTCAATACTCTTTGGAGAAATATAACCGAATCCAGAGTCTTCACAAAATAACATTCATAAATGTCCAGGATACAATTCAGAACTCTCAACACACCAAAAAACAAACCAAGTCAAACTAAAAAACCAAAACCAAAACCAAACAACAAAACCCAGGAAAATTGTGTTTAATTCTCAAAAAGAACAATCCTGAGATGACCCAGATGTTGCTGTATTAGCAAAGATTTAAAAACAGTTATTATAACTATGCTCAATGACATGATGGAAAATGTTCTCAAAATGAAAAATGACAGGAAATCTCAGCAAAGAAAAAATGAAAGAAGCAAAAGGAAATTGTAGAACTGAAAAATATAATACATAAAATTTAAAAATTCACCAAATGGACATAACTGTAGAATGGAGGTGAGAAAGGAAAGAGTGAGTGAATATGAAAATGCATCAAATTATCCAATCTTAAAAAGGCAGAAAAAATAGTTGAAAAAACACAATGAATCTGTGGGTCTACATCAAAATGTGTAAGATATGTATAACTGGAGTCCTATATGGAGAGCAAAGAATGAGGAAACAAAATCTGGAGAAATAATAGCTAAACATGTTCAAAATATGGCAAAAGACAAAAAAACTTCAGATTAAAGAACCTCAGAAAACTCCAAGCAGAACGAAAACAAAGAAAATCACATATAGATTCATTATGGTCCAATGTCTGAAAACCAAAAATAGAAAAAATTTTGAAAACAGAGAAAAACAAATTACACACAAGAGAACAATATATAAATGTCTGCTGATTTAATCTGAAGATAGTGGAATAACATTCTTAAAGGGTAAAAAGAAAAACCTGCCAATTCAGAATACACACAACAAAAATATCCTTCAAGAATGAAGGTAAAATAAAGACACTTTCACATGGGCATAATAAACACTAAAGACAATTCTTCAAGCTGAAGAAAAATGATATTAGATAAAAATTCTGATCTTAAAAAATGAGCAACAACAAAAATGGTAAATATCTGAGCAAACACAAAGAATTATTTTATTCCCTTCCTTAAAAATACATGACTGTTTAAAGGAAAAGTTGTAACACTTGTGGAGTTTCTAAAATATGTAGATGTATTACTTTATAGAAGGGAAAGGCAGTAAACAACATTTCAAGCTTTGCACTTTTTTTTTTTTTTTTTTTTTTTGAGATGGAGTTTCACTCTTGTTGCCCAGGCTGGAGTGCAATGGCACGATCTCGGCTCACTGCAACCTCTGCATCCTGGGTTCAATCAATTCTCCTGCCTCAATCTCCTGAGTAGTTCGGATTACAGGTGCCGCCACCACACCCAGCGAATTTTTGTATTTTTAGTAGAGATGGGGTTTCACTATACTGGCCAGGTTGGTCTCGAACTCCTGACCTGAGATGATCTGCCCGCCTCAGCCTCCCAAAGTTCTGGCATTACAAGCGTGAGCCACCACGCACGGCCAAGCTTTCTACATTTTCAGTGAAGTGATAAATACTAACTCTTAAGAAGACTAAGAGATGTATATAATCCTTAGAGCAATCACTAAAAAAAAAAAAAAAAAAAAAAAAAGCAAAGTAGTAACCAAAAAATTAATAGATTAAAATGAAATTCTAAAAACTACTCAATCCAACAGAAGGTAGGAAAGGAGGTACAAAAGAACAAACAAGCAAACAAAACAGAAAAGCAAATAATAAAACAGTAAACTTAACTCTAACCATATCAACAACTGCATTAAATGTTAAAGGACTACATATTCCAATTAAAGGCATAAATTGTTAGAATGGATAAAAAAGCAAGACCTGCCAGGCATGGTGGCTCAAGCCTGTAATCCCAGCACTTTGGGAGGCTGAGGCTGGTGGGTCACCTCAGGAGGTGTTCGAGACCATCCTGGCCAACATGGTGAAACCCTGCCTCTACTAAAAATACAAAAATTAGCCGGTTATGATGGCACACGCTTATAATCTCAGCTACTTGGGAGGCTAAGGCAGGAGAACTGCTTGAACCTGAGAGGCGGAGGTTGCGGTGAGCTAGGATCGGGCCACTGCACTCCAGCCTGGGTGACAGAGCGAGACTCTGTCTCAAGATAAAAAAAAAAAGGCAAGACCCAACTATATGCTGTCTATCAGAAACATGCTGATAAATGGATGAAACAGCAGTATACCACGTAAACAGTTAAGCATAAGGAAGCTGAAGTGGCTATATTAATATCAGACAAAGTAGACTTCAAGACAAAATATTATCAGAGATAAAGACAGACATTTCATAATGGTAAAAGGATCAATTCATAAAAAAGACATAAATATATATGCACCTTATAAGAGAGCTTCAAAACTGACAAACTTACAGGGAGAAATGGCCAGTCCCACATGGCTGAAGATTTTAACACTGCCACTCAGCAAATGTTAGAAATGGAAAGAGAAAAAAAAAGAACGGAACCACATTAGGAACCACCTTGACCTAGTTATGTGTAGAATACTACTGGCAACAAATGAAAAACATAAAGAAACTATGACATAATAAATGTGTGTTGTTTAAACGCCACTAAATTTGTAGTGATTCTGGCTGTGTGTGGTGGCTCCTGCTTGTAATCCCAGCACTTTAGGAGGCTGAATGAGGAGGATCACCTGAGCCCAGAAGTTTGAGACCAGCCTGGACGACATGGCCAGAAATCAAGCAAGAGTAACAGACAACAAGAGAAAAACCAGCTAAGTCAAAAACTGGTTCTTTGAGTCAATAAAATCGTTAACTCTCTGGTAGACTGGTAAATGCATCCCCAAAAGATATCTATGTCCTAGTCCCTGGAACCTGTGAATGTTAACTTATATGGCAAAAGCAGGCAGAGGGTCTTAATAGAGGTGATTAAGTTTTTCCTAGGGAAAAAAAAAATTATTAGTAACACTTGATCCTCAATCCCACATAGCAACTGGCCACAGAGAAAAAAAAAATCACCTAAGCTGAGCAGGTGTTTTGTGGTTTTCCATGGGTCCCACCATTTCCTGTTATCTTTCACCCAGCCTGTTTCACTCACTGGCATTACTTATCTGGTCTGTGTAAGCATTTGTGTCCGTCATCCCTGAACGAAATAAATGAATACATGCTTATTGCTTAAATAATGCAAAAAGGTAAAAGCCACAAAAGAGTATCTTCCCTACCACATAAACTTTTGTCCCACAAAATAAAAAACACTTTACATATAAAAAATGCTTCTCAACAGAGAATGCACTTGCGAATTTACCAGGATTCATTAAGGGGGCCCTTGTTCTTTATATAGACCAGTGCTGTCCAACAGAAATTTCTGTGATGCTGGCAATGTTCTATATTTGCAATGTCCAATATGATAGTCATTAGTCATATGTGGCTGTTGAGCACATAAAATGTGGCCAGTGTAACTGACCAACTGGATTTTAAAGTGTTTTTTTTTTTTTGAGATGGAGTCTCATTCTGTCACCCAGGCTAGTGTGCAGTGGAGCGATCTTGGCTCACTGCAACCTCTGCCTCCCAGGTTCAAGTGATTCTCCTGCCTCAGCCTCCCGAGTAGCTGGGACTACAGGCACACACCACCATACCCAGCTAATTTTTCTGTATTTTTAGTAGAGACGGGGTTTCACCATGTTGGCCAGGCTGGTCTCAAACTCCTGACCTCAAGTGATCTGTCTGCCTTGGCCTCCCAAAGTGCTGGGACTATAGATGTGAACCACCACGCCCGGCCAAATTTAAAGTTCTTTGTTAGGAATATCATTTCTACTATTCCTCTCCTTCTCTGAACTTCCCTTCTCAATCTTCTTCACCGCTTTCATCTCTTCAGCCAGCTCCTGAAATACTGGTATTTCCCAGAATTCTATTATTTTCTCCATCCCTGGAGAAAAAAAGCCTGCTTCTTTTCTTACAGTCCTTATTTCATAATATTATTACTAACCACTCAGTTTTTTAAGCTACAAACCTGGGTTATCACTCTTAACTCTAACCTCCTGCCTTTTCCCAAGAAACATCCACTCTTATACCTATGATTTGCTTTAATATACTCTAGAAGAGAGGGGAAAGTGTGTGGGAAAGGGAGGAAGCAAGAATGACAAAATACTGACATCAGATGAAGCTGTGTGATGGGTACATGAAGGTCACTATACTAGCCTATCTACATTTGTCTAAAGTTTTCTACAATAAAAATTTGAAAAATAAGCTCAAGAGACCCCTCCATCCTTTCTCTCTTATTACCTTAATTCACTCATTAGGGTTTATATGAATTACTGATACTGAGCAAACCTCTTCTAACTGTTCTTCCTGCCATCAGTCCCCTTTTTATTTTCTTTTCTGAGACAAGGTTGTCCAGGCTGGAGTGCAGTGGTGTGATCGTAGCTCATTGCAACCTGAAACTTTCGGCTCAAGCAATCCTCCTACCTCAGCCTCCAGAGTATGTGGGACAACAGGTGTGTACTACCACACCTGGCTAATTTCATTTTATATATTCTGCAGAGACAAGGTCTTGTTATTTTGTGCAGGCTAGTCTCGAACTCCTGGCCTCAAGCAATCCTCCTGCTTTAGCCTCCCAAAGTGTTGGGATTCCAGGTGTGAACCATCAGTCCCCTTCCTAATCCCATTTCTACACTCAACTTTTCTATTATGTTACTTAATTACCCTGCCATTCTTAAAGCCACCCCCCACCCCCAGCTCTGTCCAAAACACATGGAACAAAGTCCAAACTCTAGCATGGTACTCAAGCCCCTTCAAAATATTGCTATAATTACTCTTCCAGTTGTTACTGTCTATACTCCATCCACACTGACTGATCTATGCACTGGTCCCCCAAATTTCTTTATTTAATCTTCATCTGGGCCAATTCATCTCTGAGAAGCTTTTCCCGGCTCTCCTAGGCAGTCAGTCACTTCCTATAGCACCCTTTTTGTACTATTTAGTACTCATCAAGTTGCGCCGTAATTTCAATAAAGGCTTGTATAAATGAATCCCCATTTTAACATTACTGCCATTAAATGTTTTAAAATAATTTCCAGAAAAATGGAAACTGCCAGAACAAAGAATCTAGAGACAACACCTAGAGTATCTTTTAAAGAAACACTAGCAGGGTAAAAAGTAGTATCACAGCTTAGAGCAGATACAGACAACCTATGGTACATGAAGGCCAATTAGGAAACAAGAGGCCGGGCGCGGTGGCTCATGCCTGTAATCCCTGCACTTTGGGACTTTGGGAGGCTGAGGTGGGTGGATCACTTGAGGTCAGGAGTTCAAGACCAGCCTAGCCAACATAGTGAAACCCTGTCTCTACTAAAAATATAAAAATTAGCCAGGCGTGGTGGCAGGTGCCTGTAATCCCAGCTACTAGCGGGGCTGAGGCAGGAGAATTGCTTGAAACCAGGAGGCAGAGGTTGCGGTGAGCCGACTGCGCCACTACACTCCAGTCTGGGTGACAGAGTGAGACTCCATCTCAAAAAAAAAAAAAAAAAAAAAAAAAAAAAAAAAAAGGAGGCTGGGCACTGTGGCTCACACCTGTAATCCCAGCACTTTGGGAAGTGGAGGCAGGAGGATCAGTTGAGCCCAGGAGTTCAAGCCAGCCTGGGCAAACACCAAGATGTCATCTCTACTAAAAATAAAAATAAAAAGTTATCTGAGCATGCTGGTATACACCTGTACTCCCAGCTACTTGAGAAGCTGAGGCAGGAGAATTTCTTGAGCGCACGAGTTTGAGGCTACAGTGAGCTACGATCACACCACTGCACTCCAGCCTGGGCCATAGAGTGAGACCCTGTCTCAAAAAATAAATAGCTGGATGCAGTGACTCACACCTATAATCCCAGTACTTCAGGAGGCCAAGGCAGGTGGATCACTTGAGGTCAGGAGTTTGAGACCAGCCTGGCCAACATGGTGAAACTCTGTCTCTACTAAAAACACAAAAATTAGCCAGGCATGGTGGTGCATGCCTGTAATCCCAGCTACTTGGGAGACTGAGGCAGGATAATTGAGTTAACTAGGGAGTTGGAAGTTACAGTGATCCAAGATCGTACCACTGCACTCCAGCCTGGGCAACAGAGTGAAACTCTGTCTCCAAAATTAATAATAATAATAATAATAATAATAATAAAGAAATAAAGATAAAAATAATAGCTTATGAGGCAGCATTTTAAAAGGGTATTTTTTAAAGTCAGGATTCAAATGTTGGCAACAGTACTTAAACACTATTTACATCACCAAATATTTTGGTTTGGGCTAAAATTTTGGAAACTTACAAAACTCCAAAACTGAATAAAATATTCTTGAATGTCCAAGATTATGCAAGAAAATAATAAATGATAGTCCATTTTCATTTTCCTTTTTTTTTTCCTTTTCTTTTTCTTTTTTTGAGATGGAGTCCTACTTTGTTGCCCAGGCTAGAGTGCAGTGGTGTGATCTCAGCTCACTACAACCTCCGCCTCCCGGGCTCAAGCAATTCCCCTGTCTCAGCCTCCCTAACAGCTGGGTCTACAGGCGCCTGCCACCACACCCAGCTAATTTTTGTATTTTTAGTAGAGACAGGGTTTCACCATGTTGGCCAGGCTGGTCTCGAACTCCTGACCTCAGGAGATCCACCCGCCTCGGCCTCCCAAAGTGCTGGGATTACAGGAGTGAGCCACCACGCCCGGCCCCATTTTCCATTTTTTAAATGGGAAAAATTATAATGCATTACACTCGACTCCAAGCCCCCAATTTTCTAAATCTTAAATACATAGTAAAATACCTAAGTATTAGATTGAACCACACAAAACTGCCATTTTTACAGGTTAAAAAAAAGTCAAAGAGTTTTTTTTTTGTAGTTCTACAAAACAACCATGCAGTTTCACGGTTCAACCCAACAACAAACCATTAGGTTAAGAAGTAAATTGCTTCCTTGCTCAAACAAAATGGTATAAACAGTTATTCTGTATGTAGAAATGTCACTTCCACAGTAATATCTTATTTGCTTTGTTTCCTTCCCTACAATTTTCCCCAACCCTTCCCCAATTTTTCTCGGATTCATTTGTATACTAGAAAAATACAGTGGCTAAACATAAAAGGCACGGTGGCAAAATGTTCAGGACAAGCACACAATGCAAGACAATGGCTCATAGTGTGCACAGCTCAGGCTGTGAGAACAGCAGAGATATATATTCCCTTTATGTCACTCATCAGGCTTTGCAAAGCATTTACAGGTGATTCTGAGGTCCTACCAATTATTAGAAATGTAACTTAAGACTTTTCCCACCCATAATTTTGTTTAGAATGCTGTAGAGTTTCAGGATGTAAATATGATTTTCTTCCATATAAACATGGGCTTGAAAAATAAAAGCGAATTGAGAGATACACATTCTATGAGTTTAGTTATTAAAAAACAAGGGATGTTCTACTGGGGCAAGGAAAGTATATTCATGTTCAATTTCAATGCTGTGTGGCAAAAAAAAACTTTTGTTATTAAGATTTTTTTGAAGCTGCTAATTTGCTTTTCCCTAAACTTTTAGGCTACATAATTGAGATGTGTGGTTCACTATAAAGTGCCTCTTAACCTTTTACTCTTTAGAACAGTGATTCCTCAATGGGGTGGGGTCATTAGAAATCTTGGCACTGGGGGAGGGGGAATATGAGGTTTGAAAATACAGCAGTATTCGATCCCATCACCTTTTTTGTGTAGTTATATACATATTTATGTATATATGCACATGTATGTATGTATGTGTATGCATGCACACACATGCAATGAATTGCAAATCAGATTCAAGGAGGGCATGAGAAGCCTGGGTTGAGAAATACTGCTTTGAAATAAGAATATTTTTTCAATTGCAAAAGAGGCAAATGGTAAGTACTTCTCAGTCATTTGTGAAATTTCTGACTCCATTTACATCAGCCATTTGTTTCTTCTTGACAGCATCCCCTACAGAAAACACTAATTGAAGGTGGGGCATGGTGGCTCACACTTCTAATCCCAGAACTTTGGGAGGCCGAGGTGGGCGGATCACAAGGTCAGGAGTTCAAGACCAACCTGGCCAACATGGTGAAACCCTGCCTCTACTAAAAATACAAAAATTAGCCGGGCATGGTGGCAGGCACCTGTAATTCCAGCTATTCAGGAGGCTGAAGCAGGAGAATCATTTGAACCCGGAAGGCGGAGGCTGCAGTGAGCTGAGATCACGCCATTGCACTCTAGCCTGGGCGACAGAGCGAGACTGTCTCAAAAACAAACAAAAAAACCCAGAAAACACTAATCGAGTGCTTACTATATATATACACCAGGCAATGTTTTAAGAGCTTTTACATTTATTGACTAATTAAATCCTTAAAGCCCTATAAGGTTGGTGGTTATTATCTTTACAGATAAAAAGTTCTTAGAGCTGCTATGCAGCAAGGACTTGAACTCAAGAATTCTGGCTTCAATACACAATGACACTTCTATATTTTATTTTCAGTATGTCTCCACCAGTCCATTTCTTTCTAGTTCCCTATCAGCATGCTCCCTTCTTTGTAGCAACCAGGCAATGCTCACATACACCTGGCAAGCAAATCCAAATGACTACTCCTCTTCTTTGCCAGACCTATCCAGCAAAGGATCAGCAAACAGAAGAGAAGGGCCTAAAAGTAGCCAGGCTGAATTTGGCCAACTAGGGCCTGAGTCCCATTCCCCCCAACACACCTCCTCCCTCTAGTAACTTGGGCAATTCCCAAAAGTAGATTACAAAGCTAGGTGTTCTACAATTTTTAACATATGAATACATGCACAAACATACAACTTGCATATGTACATTAAGAGAAGTATTTCAGGCTGGGAGCAGTGGCTCATGCCTGTAACCTCAGCACTTCAGGAGGCCGAGGTGGGCGGATCACCTGAAGTCAGGAGTTCAAGACCAGCCAGACCAACATGGTGAAACCCCATCTCTACTAAAACTGCAAAATTAGCCAGGCATGGTGGCGCATGTCTGTAATCCCAGCTACTTGGGAGGCTGAGGCAGGAGAATCGCTTGAACCCAGGAGGCAGAGGATGCAGTGAGCTGAGATCGTGCCATTGCACTCCCGCCTGGGCAATAAGAGTGAAACTCCATCTCAAAAGAAAAAAAGAAAAAGAAAAAGTCTTTCTCTCCACTCCCTGGGAGCAAACACTGCCAATAACGTTATTAACAATTATAAATTATGTTTATAATTATGATTGGCATTATAACCTTTTTTTTTTTAGACAGAGTGTGGCTCTGTCACCTAGCCAGGAGGTGCAGTGTCACGGTCTTGGCTCACTGTAACCTCCACCTCCTAGGTTCAAGCGATTCTTGCGCCTCAGCTTCCTGAGGAACTAGGACTACAGGTACGCCAGCACGCGCAGCTAATTTTTTTTTTTTTTTTTTTTTTTTTTTGAGGTGGAGTCTCACTCTCTCACCCAGATTGGAGTGCAACGGCACGATGTTGGCTCACTGCAACCTCTGCCTCTCGGGTTCAAGGGATTCTCCCGCATCAGCCTCCCGAGTAGCTGGGATTATAGGCACCTGCCATCATGCCCTGCTAATTTTTGTATTTTTAGTAGAGACGGGTTTTCACCACATTGGCCAGGCTGTTCTCAAACTCCTGACCTCAGGTGATCCGCCCACCTCAGCCTCCCAAAGTGTTAGGATTACAGGCGTGAGCCACCGCGCCCGGCACTAATTTTTTGTATTTTTAGTAGAGACAGAGTTTCACCATGTTGGTCAGGCTGGTCTTCAACTCCTAACCTCAGCCCACCTCGGTCTCCCAAAGTGCTGGGATTATAGGCTTGAGGCACCGCACCTGGCCAAGCATTATAACTTTAAATGTATACCTCTATTTTTTGATATATCAACTTCAGACATTTATCTTTTGAGTCCCAAGTATGGAAGATAAGGAGCATACTTACCATTCATTAATCTCCCCTCACCATCATCCCATTTTAAAAATATTATTTTCCTACTGTCAATGTTAACAACTTGCATTCTGTAATCCTTCCATGCTTTGTCTTTGGAGGATTCTAAAGTTTATAAACAGACAGTATTGAGAATATTATGATTATGTATATATTTTACTGGAGAACTAAGCATGGAGGGACACATAAAAAGGGAAATATTCCATACAGATGTGCCAATCTAATAGGCCGAAAAACAAAGTGGGCCAAAGAATCAAACAAGCATCTAATAACATTCACTGAGCATTTACTATGCAGCAGGCACACGTTAAGCACTCTACATACATTGCCTTATTTAATCCTCAAAACCACCATTTAAGGAAGAATGATTATGAGCACAACTTTGGAAAGAGAAACTAAGGCTAAGGTTACATGCCTGGCAAGTGCCTGTATCAGCTAGTATGGAGCAGGGCAGAGATTTGAATCCAGGCATGACTCCAGGGCCTGAACTCTTCACCACTAAACTGCTTGCTCATACTAGTCTTTCACTTTCTTTTTCCTAACAATGTCTAATTAATGCCCTGAATAGCAGAGGGAGTATGTTATTCACAGAGATTAAAATAATTCTGTCTAGGCTGGTGCTAGACCGGGTGCTCATGCCTGTAATCCCAGCTCTTTGGGAGGCTGAGGTGGGTAGATCACCTGAGGTCGGGAGTTCGAGATCAACATGGAGAAGCCTTGTCTCTACTAAAAATACAAAATTAGCCAGGCGTCGTGGCTCATGCCTGTAATCCCAGTACTTAAGAGGTTGAGGCAGGAGAATTGCTTGAACCCGGGCGGCGGGGGTTGCAGTGAGCCGAGATTGCGCCATTACACTCCAGCCTAGGCAACAAGAGTGAAGAAGTTCCGTCTCAAAGTCTCAAAACAAAAAAAAAAAAAAAAAAAAAAAAATTCTGTCTAGATAATGAACTTGTTTTCAGATAGATGTTCTCTTCCAAATCTTTTAAAACTATCACAATGACACTGTGTACAGCCTTTCTACTCACCAAATCTGGGAAGCATTAACGATTATGCTTTATGGCTGGATTTCACAATACAGTATACAGAAATAAAGTATAGGTCTCGGAGTGACTTTTCCTGTTCACACATTAAAAATCACGAATAGAACACTGAAAGCAGTAGTCTGATATATGAAAATTATTTAAAACTCAGGAATTTAACACGATAAACGAAAATTCCTTGAGGATACAGTTATCTCTTTGTTCTATCCTTAATCATGTTTTTCAATTGGGGATAAATTAAAAGGGCTATTGAATTATCCAACATGATGATGTTTCTTGCTACATTATATACACTATGCAGTAATACACTGAGCAGTTTCATTCCCAGTTATCTTTATTTCTAAAATTTACAGATGAAGAGAACATCATTTACAGACCAATTCGCTCCTTATGATTCCAAGCACAGATGATTATATTACTGTGCAAGGCACGGAGCCACTAAACTCATTCAAAAATAAAACTATCACGGACCAGATGTAAATCAAGCTCTACTGACACTCAATTCTCTATGGCAGGAGGTCAAGTGTCTGGCTTATAATCATAACCTAAACCTTGACACCATTTCAACGCAACAAAATACATTCCTATTCCGAGTAACTGATAGTTTCTTTCCACTACAGGTGTTCTTCAGTAAACTAGTACACAGAACCTCATCTACAACTCAGAACCGGCATTTAAATTACTGGAGCATTCAAACAGATGTGGGTAAAAAGGGGATGCCAATTTCAAGACCAGCTCTAGAATCGAGAGTCACTCATTCTATCAGTTTCCCAAAGATGTCTTGAATTCTGTAGATATTTGTAAATTGGCACTTCTAATTTTTGTTATCCGTTTGTTAACGTATCTGACACTCTAAGCTGTGAGCTTCAGTATGGAAGAGGGGTAACATTCATCTTTGTATCTCCTAGGACTAGCAGTGTCTGGTACACAGCAGGCTCCGAATGCCTGTGTGGAATAAACCACAGGAAGTCCACGCTGCAAACAAAGGAAAACGGAGAGGAGGCATTTTAATTGAGACGTTAAGAAATCAATTACCCTTTAGAAACAGGCCTTGTGCCTCGCCAGCACAGAGTGCAATAAGTGAAGGGGCCTCAGGAAGCCGGAGTAAGGCATTACAGCCCTACCTTCCTTAACTCTCCATTGGGTCTAGACAGTGTGGCCTCTCGCCCTGCAGAGAGCCAGGCCTTCAGGCCCCCGATCCCTGCGTCCAGACGCGTGTGCAAATACCACAGAGCTCAATCCAGCCTCAGCCGTTCTCCCTTCCCAGCTCCGGCTCAGCTCCGGCCCCAGACTAAACTCGGGCCGCGTCTGCTCGCTCCAGGCCGTACTATGACAGGGCAATTCAGGTGGACCACAGGCGAACCTGGTTCACTCACCTACTTGGTAGAGCCGACCCTCGGGTGAAAAAATAGTAATGTGGCGGTCAAAACCGGCGCTGGAACCACGGGACATCTTGGTAGAAGCACTACTTCAAACACAATCCCTGGGTCCCGTAGCTCCCGAACCAGGCGTACAAGCACCTCCCGGAAGTTGCAGCGATTGCTTCCGGGGTATCAGCCGCATTTCTTCCGCTCTTGCACGCCAAACTCATGGCTCTGGAGCCAGTTCAAGTGCTGAGCTCTGAGGCCCCGCCCCCAACGGGGGTGGTGGATGGAGGGCGGGGTGACTTCCAAGGTGTGCGCCTGCGCCAAGCCGGCCTCTTGAGTGGATTGAAGAGGTGAAACTTGGGTCGTGGCAGTTTCAGGCTTTCATCTGGAGAATGAATTGACAATAGCAAGGACGAAAAGCCTTCCTGGGGGCCCAGAATAGTGATTTGGCTATCAATGTGACCTAAATAGTCCGTGTAATTAACAAGTCTCTTACATGCATCATGTGTCTGATCAGACTGCTGGCTTGCCTTCTTCCTAACCTCTTTTACCCTCCACTTTGGTTCCTATTACGGGGGAAACAGGTTGCAGCTGCAGTAGCTGCAGCAGCTGCAGCTGTTAAATTTAGGCACTGAAGGAAGCGGGTTCAAGTAGCCGCTGGAAAGAACATTATTTTCTGACAGCCAGGCAAGATCTTCCTTTGGCCAGCAGCCCCGACAATTTTTAGTCTTTTTTTTTTTTTTTTCGAGACGGAATTTCGCCCTTGTTGCCCAGGCTGGAGTGCAATGGCGCGATCTTGTCTCACTGCAACCTCCCCATCCCGGGTTCAACCGATTCTCCTGTACCAGCCTCCCGAGTAGCTGAGATTACAGGCGTGCGCCACCACGCCCGGCTAATTTTGTATTTTTAGTAGAGGCAGGGTTTCACCATGTTGGTCAGGCAGCTCTCGAACTGCTGAGCCCAAGTGATCCACCTGCCTCGGCCTCCCAAAGTGCTGGGATTACAGGCGTGAGCCACCATGCCCAGCCAACTTTTAGTCTTGAAAGTGGAACTCCAGCCTGGTCAACATAGGAAGGCCCCGTCTCTAAAGAATAAAATAAAATTAGCTGGGCGTGGTGGCGCACGCCAGTAGTCCCAGCTACTCGGGGGGCTAAGGTGGGAGGATGGCTTGAGTTCAGGAGATCCAGGCTGCAGTGAGCTATGATCACGCCACTGCACTCCAGCCTGGGCGTCAGAGGAAGATCTATCTCAAAAAAAAAAAAAAAAAAAAAAAAAAAAAAGAAAGAAAAGAAAGTGGAACTGAGGTTGAAATACGGGTAATGGGGAATGAGGTTAAGCACCCTTGATTAATACTGAACTAGAGCTGAAGAGATGGGGCTTATGGCAGCTAGTGTCGCATGGATTAATGAGAGTAATTCCAAGCTGGCGAGGTAGCTCCCAGAGAACAGCAGGTGGCTTTTGCAATTGTGCCTCTTTTGACTTTCCCCAAGGCACACTCCTATTTAATTAATATAAAATGCAAAACATAATGTTAGAATAGTTGTTTTTCTCCCCAGATACAGATGGTTTGTATACAAAGAAGGCAAGATACACTAATGTTTGTGGCACTGTAATGCCTGCTGTAATACTGAAGTAGGGATTCTTACCTCTTTAATGTATTTCCTGAACTCACTTTCTATTTTAAAGGAAAAATGTTCTAAGACCCTCAGAAGGGAATTCCAGTTTCTCAAGAGTGTTTTTAAAAATTAATTTCAATTTTATTAATCTAAAAAATCCAAAACTGAAACATGGTTAAGAAAACGGTAAATGCATACAGCATATCTGGCACAAAGGGTACTTTCCAGCACTGGCTAGTTCCCAAGTGGACTGATCAAAGTTTTCCCTTGCTTCTGGTTCAGGTCCCTACTCTCAGGACAAACTCCTCTTGACCTTTTGAAGATTTTTGTCTTCTCAGACTCTGAAAGAGCCTGGTATACTGTAATTCCTACTGTTTACCTGCATAGTCATAGTTGGAGTTCTTGGTAAGGCTGCTATGAGGATGAACTTAGTCCCACAGCCTCAACAGCTAGCTCTATGCTGGTGTCTCCCAAATTTAGGTGTCTAGCTGGACCCTTCTCTGGAGCTGAATCTTCTCTAATTACCAATGGGATATTTTTCACATCAAGACATATGGCACCTCAAAATCGCACATGTTTAAAAGAGAACTCCTTATCTCCTCTACTCCCTCTCAAGTCAATTCCCGCCCCTTGTACCACATTTTCCAAGTCTTCAGAGCCAAAACTTTGCAGTAGTATTAATTCCCTTATACTTCCCTCCTCTGTCTTCATTTGTTCCTGCTCTGTTATTCTGGCTTTTTTTTTTTTTTTTTTAAATGGGGTATTGCTTTGTCACCCAGACAAGTACAGTGGCATGATCACTGCAGCCTTGAACACCTACCTGTGCTCAAGTGATCCGCTGGCCTCAGCCTCCCAAGTAGCTGGGACTGCAGCTGCACACCAACACTCCTGGCTAGTTTAAAAAAAATTTTTTAGAGACTAGGTTTCACTGTATTGTCCAGGCCAGCCTCAAACTCCAGGCCTGGAGGGATCCTTTGGCCTTAGCCTCCTGAGTATCTTTTTTCTTTCTGTTATATAATTCATAAATTTAGGCTGAGTATGGTGGCTCACACCTGTAATCCCAGCACTTTGGGAGGCTGAGGTGGGTGGATCATTTGAGGTCAGGAGTTAAAGACCGCTCTCGCCAACATGGTGAAACCCCATCTCTACTAAAAATACAAAAATTAGCCATGGATTAATGGTGTGCACCTGTAATCCCAGCTACTCAGGAGAGGTTGAGGCAGGAGAATTGCTTGAGCCTGGAGGTGGGGCTTGCAGTGAGCTGAGATCGTGCCACTGCACTCCAGTCTGGGCAATAGAGTGAGACCCTGTCTCAAAAAAAAAAAATCATAAATGTATTCACTGTTTATTGTCCCTCATTCCCACCTCCAATTTAACCTCTGCGATGGCAAGGGTTTTTATTTTGTTCACTGATACAGCTCAGGCAACTTCAACAATAACCAGCATATATTAAGTGCTCAATAAATATTAGTTGAATGAATGAATCCCTTATGGCGTGGGAGTTAGGAGTTCATCCTTTTTTATTTGCATCTGAATTTAAATTCCATTTGTGACAGTTACTAGTTGGTATCAAACTCCTACGCTTAAGCCAGGAGTGTCCAATCTTTTGGCTTCCCTGGGCCACATTGGAAGAATAATTGTCTCGAGCCACACATAAACTACACTAACACTAATGATAACTGATGGGCTAAAAAAAAATTGCAAAAAAATCTCATCATGTTTTAAGAATGTTTACAAATTTGTGTTGGGCCACACTGAAAGACATCCTGGGCCACATGCGGCCCGCAGGTCATGGGTTGGACAAGCTTGGCTTAAGCAATCCTCCTGCCTTGGCCTCCCAAAGTGCTGGGATTACAGGTGTGAGCCAGCATGTCTGGGCTGTGATGGGATATTTCAAATCACACATATCACACACCCTGCAGTCTATGAGAATTATTTCACACATTCAAACAAATCTTCATCCCCTCTTGTGATATTTAAGCTGGGCACAGGATTTTGGATGGTGTATATATTTTCATACTCGTAAGGACGCTTCCTGGAAGGAATCAACTTCATTTTCAACACAAACATAAATTGAAAGCTAGGATTAAAAATCAGGCTCCTTGAGGGTGGTGGCCACATCTGTTTTTGTTGTTATTGTTGGCTTATTTTTCGAGATGGAGTCTCGCTTTGTTGCCTAGGCTGGAGTGCAGTGGCGCGATCTGGGCTCATTGCAACTTCTGCCTCCTGGGTTCAAGTGATTCTCATGCCTGAGCCTCCCAAGAAGCTGGAATTACAGGCATGCCCCACCACACCTGGTTAATTTTTGTATTTTTAGTAGAGACAGGGTTTTGCCATGTTGGCCAGTTTGGTCTCAAACTCCTGGCCTCAAGTGATCCGCCTACCTCGGCCTCCCAAAATGCTGGGATTACAGGCATGAGCCACCATGCCCAACTAGCCACATCTGTTTTGTTCACCAGTGTATCCTCAATACCAAACAGTGCCTAGCCTGAGGTAAGCACTCAGATCATTTGTTGAATATGCATTCTCACTGTTTAGGTTTTCTATTATGTTTGTTTTTCTTTATTCAAAAAGATATCTCAGTAAATGAGAGATCCAAATTTCAAAACCCTAAAAGGTCAGAGATTTTATATTAGAATTTGAGATGTTTCCACATAGGCAAATTAATTCCTCTGGGAAATCTTTCAGAAAGACAAAACCTTTGCCAATTCCATCACAAAGGGAAATCCCCTGGAAGCTGACTTCATGAATATGTGCCATCGGGCTCCAGGCAGCAGCTAAACTACTCACTCAGGTGGACTTTCCCCTGGGTGAGGGAGCTTTCAGAAATGTCTGGGTACCAATACTGCAGCTCTAACACAAGCCTGGGTGGCAGACTTGCTGTGTCTGTGTGGAAAGTTTGATCTTCCTCTCTGTGGGGCCATCAAGTTAGGCTTTTTGAAATGACTTTCTGGTTTTTTGAAAAAATTTAGAGATGACTTGACATCTCGTGAGTCTTGGAAAATCTCCTGGGGGCCTCCATTTGGCAAGGCCCACATTCTCCCCTGGGGGTGGAGGTAGGTGGAAGGTAGGGGTTACCCACAAGGCAAAGGTAGAAAGTGGCAGTGTAGATTCCCAGAGACTGCAGACATGCTGAATCACATGGTGTTTAAAGGCAAGATAAGAATGCAGCCCTTAGCTTAAGGTGCTCTGCCGGCAGTTTTAGTGAGCCAGGGAATAGAAAAATGAAGGCTATCTGTGTTTCTATATGATATTAGTAGGTGTTGAAACACAGTGCCCTGTGAGTTGGCCACTTGCAATACACATCTTAGGGGAGTCTCCCGATGTTAAGGGGCCCCAAAGGACAGCTGTAGCAAGGACAGAGCTAGGGATGTAGCAGTTCTGGGTAAAGAAAGATATAGGACTCTGCCCAGCTCTCTGGCCAGATTTTCACTAATTCAGAGCTTCTTCCCTGAGGAGAAGAACCTGGCTCTTTATCTTTCCCTTTTTTATCTTTCTCAGATCCTTCAGTTCTTCCTGCACCCCAGTAGCTATGGTTTGCTACCTAGGACTTCAGTCATTCTGGATGAGTGTTGGAGAAGGAGAAAAGAGTACGAAATTTCTCTACTCTAGTTCTGTAATTTATGGGTAAAGGACAAATGTCGATCAGTGACAGACTGGATTAAGAAACTGTGGCACATACACACCATGGAATACTATGCAGCCATAAAAAAGGATAAGTTCGTGTCCTTTGTAGGGACATGGATGCAGCTGGAAACCATCATTCTCAGCAAACTATTGCAAGAACAGAAAACTAAACACCGCATGTTCTCACTCATAGATGGGAATTGAACAATGAGATTACTTGGACTCTGGAAGGGGAACATCACACACCGGGGCCTATTATGGGGAGGGGGGAGCGGGGAGGGATGGCATTGGGAGTCATACCTGATGTAAATGATGAGTTGATGGGTGCCGACGAGTTGATGGGTGCAGCACACCAACATGGCACAAGTATACATATGTAACAAACCTGCACGTTGTGCACATGTACTCTAGAACTTAAATTAAAAAATTAAAAAAAAAAACAGAAAAAAAATTTATGGGTAAAGGAAAGGGACAAATGGAGCACCAAATGTGGTTTGAGGTGTGACTTCTGTGACTTACATGAGGCAACTTACATGAGGTTATGCTTCTCATAAGCCCTTCAAACCCCTTCAAACCCTTCAAAGCCCTTCAAACCCCAGATTCCAATAAAGCAACACTCCTCTGCCCCCTTGTCTGTGACATCTAGTGTGGTTCTTCTACCCTCTGGTACCAATGGTGGATGCAATACAGTGTTTAGCAAGATAGCAGTCACACAACTATCATTATTTCCCTTCTGTGCCATCCCCTTATTAACCAGTCAATGTGGTTCTGTGCCTGGATTCTCTCAGCCATTCCCCAAAATAAATGCTGTCCTTTGGTCTGGAGGGAATAAACTTGTATCACTTCAACCCAAAGGACATTTAAATACAACTATGCATGAACCCCTCTATAGAGCCAAAACCTTTAGCTTTTCAGTTCACCCTTGTTTTTAGCTATAATAACTTCAGTATTACCCTCTTACGACTTTTGATGTTTCTCGTTTTTCCAAGCTCTGCCTTAAATGAGAACCTAATGCTCAGCTTCTTGTTTCTGGAAGCCAAGGACTTCGAAAAACACTGAGAATTCTCATGGGTCTCCCCGCAATACTGGAAGAAACAGCAGAAGACCCCAGCTGGCTTGGGCTTAACCGTTGGTGGTTTTTAACATACAGCTTCCCCTTAGGCATGTTAACACAGGAAGCTCTTCATAGCTTGAGAGAACAGCAAAAGTTCCACTGAAAAATAAGATGGGGAAGGGTGGGAGAAGGGAACGGTCATATCGTGAACTTTGAAAATGGCCAGGTTCTGCTCTGTCAGCAGCACTGGGTTTGAATCTGAGCCTTGCCACAGATTACTTGGTGACCATGATCTCAGTTTCTTCTCTCAAACAGGTGAGTATGCTGTACCCACTTTAAGAGCATAGAGTCCACTACGGTGAAATTAAGCCACCTACTATTTGACTGGAACTCAGCTTCTTTGTGAAAGAAGGGGGCACACTGATGAATAAGGCCTGAATTGTCGGCTATTTCGCTTTAATCTATCCCTAGTAAAGAATGAAACCAAACAGATACTGCATGGGCCTGCACTGCATGGGCCTGCACTGCACACTGCTATTATTCAGAAGTGAAACTCACTGTCTTAATTTGGAAAGCAGCTAATTCTTACCTCACACACATGCAGCCTCACCCATTAATGTTGATGGGGCATGGAAGTGCAAGATCAATTATTTCATGGTGCCTCCCTACATCTTGGAATCTTTATGAATTTTATTTAGACTTTATTCACTCTATTCCCCACCCCCACCCCCAGCTCCTGAGGGTGGGGAACAGGAGGTGCAGAGATTGGCCAGTCACTAAGTGAGTCAAGAACAGAGAGGAAATAAGACTCAACAGCCTTACCTTTAGCCTAGAGACACTTCCTCTTCCTTGAGGTTTCCTAATTGGCTTACTCTAATTCCTATTTTCTTACCACAAAATTAAGTCATCTGTGATGCTCAGAATGAACCAAATTCTCTTGAGGGTAATTGGAGAGAGGGAGAGAGAAAATGCAAATGAATGAGGTTTCTGATCATTTTGACCAATATTTTCAGCCACTAATTTAGAAACTAGTTCTTGAGAGTCCAGTTATTGATAGAAAAGCAAGAGTGTGCTACAGTTTTTTTTTTTCTTTTTTGATAGAGTTTTGCTCTGTCACCCTGACTAGAGTGCAGTGGTACGATCTTGGCTCACTGCAACCTTTGCCTCCCAGGTGATCCTCCCACTTCAGCCTCCCAAGTAGCTGGGACTACAGGCATGCACCACCATGCTTGGCTGATTTTTAATTTTTTTGTAGAGATAATGTCTCACTATATTGCCCAGGCTGGTCTTGAACTCCTGGGCTTAAGCGATCCTCCTGCCTCGGCCTCCCAAAGTGCTGGGATTACAGTCATCACACCTGACTCCTGTTTTATTTTCTACTTGCTTTTGAATGACTTGATGAACCTCAGCTGAGATCCTCAAACTTCACTCTAAATGTATTTCTTTTTTTTTTTTTTTTTTGAGGCGGAGTCTGGCTCTCTTGCCCAGGCTGGAGTGCAGTGGCCGGATCTCAGCTCACTGCAAGCTCCGCCTCCTGGGTTCACGCCATTCTCCTGCCTCAGCCTCCCGAGTAGCTGGGACTACAGGCGCCCGCCACCTCGCCCGGCTAGTTTTTTGTATTTTTTAGTAGAGACAGGGTTTCACCGTGTTAGCCAGGATGGTCTCGATCTCCTGACCTCGTGATCCGCCCTTCTCGGTCTCCCAAAGTGTTGGGATTACAGGCTTGAGCCACCGCGCCCGGCCTTTCTAAATGTATTTCATCCATAATGGCGAAACAAAGGCAAGTTCCAAAAATCAACCACAGACAGCAGATTTAGGCACTGAAACATTCCAAAGATTAAAAACTCTGGGATGATGTCTTACAACTACATAGCAAGAGGCCAGGCGCGGTGGCTCATGCCTGTAATCCCAGCACTTTGGGAGGCCGAGGCGGGCGGATCACGAGGACAGGAGATCGAGACCATCCTGGCTAACACGGTGAAACCCCGTCTCTACTAAAAATACAAAAAATTAGCCGGGCGTGGTGGTGGGCATCTGTAGTCCCAGCTACTCGGGAGGCTGAAGCAGGAGAATGGCGTGAACCCGGGAGGCGGAGCTTGCAGTGAGCGGAGATCGCGAGGCCACTGCACTCCAGCCTGGAGGAAAGAGTAAGACTCCATCTCAAAAAAAAAAAAAAAAAAAAAAAAAAAAAAAAAAGTACATAGCAAGTTTTATTTGTTACCACAGTACCATGTACAGAGTAGAAGTCTAATGAATAAACCTTTAATTCACTGAATATATCATATGATTATAGAGGATGGCACTGAGAAGTTATTATTTTTTGAGTATCAGTGAGGCGTCAGACACCACAGATTAAGTTCCCACTTAGCCAGCTCACACACAAAATACCAAGGAGCAAGAGGGGAATTCACTTAAAGGAGAAGTAGGCATTAGAGGTAAAAATCAGGAAGACATTTTCAAACAACTTCTCCAAAGTAATTCAACATTTACTGAGCCCCCTCTTTGGGCAAGAAGCTGGGCCAGCTGCTCTGGGAGACACACAGATGAACCTGATGGCATCCCCACCAGAGTTCCATGGGGAAGACGAAACATGAATGAAAGCAAAGCTAACATGAAGCAGTCTGTAGTACATAAGGAAATGTGTAACAGCAGCACAGATGAGAAAATGACCTTATATGCTCATGGGCCAGAGGGAATGTAAGACTACCTGTTGGAAGATGCATGTCCAAGCTCAGCTTAGGACAGGGAGAACTCTTAACAAGTATGTTAAGAGCAATGTTAGGAGCAATGTGGTAGGTACTACAATGCAACATGGAATGGGAGTGGCATAAACAAACAGAGGAAGAAGAAAAGAGCCCGTGTTTAGGGCAAGTTAGGCAATGGCCTAACTTAACTAGGACACAAAAAATGTTTTGGATTATGGTACAAATGAAAGGAGCTGGCCTTGGATACTAAGCTAAGGAATTTATGCTCTATCTAGTTGGAAGGCTATGGGGAGACATTTAGTGTTTTTGAGCAAGGAGAGTGCCCAAGACTAGAATTATGCTTTGGGAAGATAAACCTGGTAGCTGTATTTATGAGGAACTGTCACTGGAGACGTCAGCCAGGAGGCTATTGATAATAGACCAAGTGAAAGTTTTTGAAGGTCTGAACTGGGGTAAGTAGCAATAGGAATGGAAAGGAGAGATTATCTGCAAGAAAATTTTAAAGGCTGGATGCGGTGGCTCATGCCTATTTATAATCCCAGCACTTTGGGAGGCCAAGTTGGGAGGATTGCTTGAGCCCAGGAGTTTGAGACCAGCTTGGGCATCGTGGCAAAACCCTGTATCTACAAAAAATAAATTAACCAGGTATGGCGGTGTCCACCTTATAGGGTGTGTGCCAATGGTCCCAGTTACTTGGGAGGCTGAGGCAGGATAATTGTTTGAGCCCAGGAGGTCAAGGCTGCAGTGAGCTATGATTGCATCATGGCACTCCAGCCTGGGCAACAGAGTGAGACCCCATCTCCTAAAAAAAAAAGAAAAAGTTCTAGTCTAATATCCTATTACACCTATTGTAAAAATTTTAGACTATGCAGAAGATGAAGTAAAAATCATCCACAACCCAACATCCAGAGATATCTATTAACATTGTAGAATCAATGAAATGTTATTCCTTCCAGACATTCTCCTCCAAGTATTTTCTTTCTTTCTCTCTCTTTTTTTTTTTTTTTTTAGAGATAGGGGTCTCCCTGTGTTGCCCAGGGTGGTCTTGTACTCCTGGGCTCAAAAGATTCTCCCACCTCAGCCTCCCAAAGTCTTAGGATTACAGGTGTGACCCACCACACTTGACCAGCCGAGTATTTTCTTTCCTTCATTTAAAAAATGGGATCTTACTAGACATACCATTTTGGAGCTGCTTTTTCATTGACTCTATGCCAAGGTACAAAGTATCAGCGGGGCACAGTGGCTCACACCTGTAATCCCAGCACTTTGGGAGGTGAAGGTGAATGGAACACCTGAGGTTAGGAGTTTGAGACCAGCCTGGCCAACATGGTGAAACCCCATCTCCACTAAAAAATACAAGAAAATACTCCACTAAAAATTAGCCGAGTGTGGTGGCATGTGCCCGTAGTCCCAGCTACTTGGGAGGCTGAGGAAGGAGAATCGCTTGAGCCCAGGAGGTAGAGGTTGCAGTGAGCCGAGATCTTTCCTTTGCACTCTAGCCTGACCCTGTGGGGTCTCACTCTGTTGCCCAGGCTGGAGTGCAATGGCTCAATCTTGGCTCACTGCAACCTCTGCCTCCCAGGCTCAAGCAATCCTCCTACCTCAGCCTTCTGAGTAGCTGAGATGACAGACACATGCCACCGTGCCCAGCTAATTTTTGTCTTTTTGTGGAGATGGGGGGAATCTCACCAGGCTGCCCAGGCTGGTCTTGAACTCCTGGACGCAAGAAATCCTCCTGCCTTGACCTCCCAAAGTACAAAGTATCATTTTAATCATTGTAATGTTAAAAGTTATGTTTAGGTTAGGTGCAATGGCTCATTTCTATAATCCCAGAGCTCTGGAAAGCTGAGATAAGTGGATTGCTTGAGGCCAGGAGTTTAAGACCAGCCTAGGAAACATAGTGAGACCCTGTCGCTAAATTTTTTTTAAATTTACAAGTAGGTTAGAAAATTATCTGGGGGTGGTAGAGCGTGCCAGTAGTACCAGCTACTCAGGAGGCTGAGGCAGGAGGATTGCTTGAGCCCAGGAGGTCAAGGCTGCAGTGAGTCATGATCACACTGCGCTGTACTACAGCCTCGGTGACAGCAGGACCTTGTCTCAAAAAATAAAAAATTAAACTATTGTTATTTACTTCTTCCCTTATTTTGAATAATTACTTCCAATTTCATTATTGTCAATTACACTATTATGAATAAGCTGTTTTCAAAGTGGTTCAGTTTGAGTGTCTCAGGTGAAGCTGCTCAGATGCAAATGTGGAATTGGAAAGAAACCAGTGATAGAGATGACGCCTTCTTTTCAGAAAGTTGCTATGAAACTGTCCCTGGGGAAGCACAGTTTTGTCCAGTCAGAAGCCTAAAGGTATTTATAAGTAAATGGGAAAGAGCTGGAGGAAAAGGATTAACTGAGAATAAGATCCCAATTCAGCAAGAAGGAACAGCACGGAAGTAGGTGGAAAAAGTAACCTAGGGCCGGGAGTAGTGGCTGATGCCTGTAATCCTAGCACCTTGAGAGGCCAAGGCAGGAGGATTGATAGAGACCAAGAGTTCAAGGCCAACCTGATCCTGTCTCTATTTTATAATTAAAAAAATTTTTTTTTTCTTTTTAAAGTAATCTAGGAAAGAAAAGGGAGAAAAGATTCAGGAGAGGAAAATTATTGGAAAAGGCAAACATTGATGAAGAGGTTCGTAACAGATGGCTTTTAGTTTCTGGTTAAGTCTGCTGAGCCTGAGAATGATGAGACTGACTCAGGACTTGGGCTCACGGGTGTCGTTTTATTACTATTGTTTATATAATTGTGGAGCTCATTGAGGCCCTTACTTCTCAAATTATAGTCTGCAGCACTGGCATCACGAGGTATGTCAGATCTGAATCAGAACTGCCATTTTGAGTGGGATCCCCAGGTGATTCTATGCCCATTCAATTTGAGAAGCACTGTGATGGCCCATCTTCCCCACTTAACAGAAAAGGAAATGAACGCTCCAGGAGATTAGCTGCTTGCAACTTACTTTTGCAGAGTTAAGACTGCAAAGGTTGGGAGAGCTCCTTCAGGAAATTAATGGGAATTTCATGACTTTTCTAGCAATACTATGGTATATAGGAGTGGAGAATGTGGAATGGTCTGTGGTTACTCAAAATAAGGTTTAGAATTGAAAAGATGATCAAAGGAGGTAAAAAGTATGAAAGAATTTGCATTGCTATTGAAGCCATCACTCTCATTAATGCTTTGACAGGCAGGGTAGGGAGAAAGGCAAGCAAAGTCAGATGAGAAAGGGCAATAGAGGCTTCCTAGGTGAGAAAGGGATATGTCCAAGAACAGGTCAATGGGAATTTAACCCAATGGTGGTTGGGTTAAAGGAGTGGGGCAGGTAAGGAGGCTGTGGACAAAATGAGGAACTTGAAAGTTTACAATCCTGAAACTAATCAAAAAGGTTGGCCATCTCATAGGGAGCCAAAAATCACAAAATCAGTTAAGCGTGGTTGTGCGTGCCTGTAATCCCGGCTACTTGGGAGGCTGAGGCAGGAGGATCGCTTGAGCCCAGGAGTTTGAGGCTGCAGTGAGCTCTGACCACACCTGTGAATAGCTACTGCACTGCAGCCCGAGCAACACAGTGAGACCCCATTTCTAGAACAAACAACAACAACAAATCATGAGACTGGAGTTAAGAAACAATGAGATCAGGCTGGGTGTGGTGGCTAATGCCTGTAATCCCAGCACTTTGGGAGGCCAAGGTGGGCTGATCACTCGAGGTCAGGAGTTCAAGACCAGCTTGGCCAACATGATGAAATCCTCTCTCTACTAAAAATACAAAAATTAGCTGGGCATGGTGGTGCGTGCCTGTAATCCCAGCTACTCGGGAGGCTGAGGCATAAGAATCACTTGAATCCGGGAGACAGAGGTTGCAGTGAGCTGAGATCACACCACTGCACCCCAGCCTAGGTGACAGAGTGAGACTCCAACTCAAGAAAAAAAAAAAAAAGAAAAAAGAAAAGAAACAATGAGACCAAAATGTGGATGGAGTTGGAATCTCTGGTGATACTGGTAGTGGGAGTGGAAGAAAAGCACATTTTTTTTTTTTCTGTATTTTTAGTAGAGACGGGGTTTTGCCATGTTGGCCAGCCTGGCCTCGAACTCCTGACCTCAGGTGATCCACCTGCCTCGGCCTCCCAAAAGGCTGGGATTACAGGAGTGAGCCACCATGCCAGGCCGAAAAGTACATTCTTATAACATGTATAACGTACAAACTAATCAATACTGATTTCCTCACATAAACTTCCCTTGGTGTGTTGATGAACGAAGAGTTACATGATTTGCTTTAAAAAATAAAAAGTTCTTTATCTGTGTAAAGCAGCAATTGTTCCTTAGATGTTCTCTTCAAAAACACGGTCTGACCAGAGTTTACTTTTTTAGGAGTTGGAGATCAGAGGGCCTGAATTAGAAAAGACCCATTACATCAAGGATTTGACCACTCCTACCAGAATAGCACTAAGTGCCAAAGGACGTGACCCTTAATTTGAGCCAATAGCTATTATCAGGGTTCAGCTTCTGTGAATACAGATTTCCTTCTGAATAAAGCAAGCCTTGAGTAGAAATTTGTGAGTATACAGCTATGCAAGTAGTATTTGATGGTGTCCAGCAATGCTCTAGTTTAAGGTGGCTGCCCCTTTTTATGAATTTACATTATTAATTATTAGAATACATGAGGCTGAGTGCGGTGGCTCACACCTGTAATCCCAGCACTTTGGGAGGCTGAGGTGGGCGGATCACCTGAGGTCTGGAGTTCGAGACTAGCCTGACCAACATGGAGAAACTCTGTCTCTACTAAAAATACAAAATTAGCTGAGCATAGTGGCGCATGCCTGTAATCCCAGCTACTCGGGAGGCTGACGCAGAAGAATTGCTTGAACCAGGGAGGCAGAGGTTGCAGTGAGCCGAGATCACGCCATTGCACTCCAGCCTGGGCAACAAGAGCAAAACTCCATCTCACACAAACACACAAAAAGAATACATGAGGATGAAGTGACTATAATAACGGGGAAAATTTTTCATTTTCTGTCAGGTGAAAAAAAACATGTTACGAAAGAGTTCATAGAGAATAAGTATACATGTATAGAAAAATAAAAAATGAGTATATATGTATAAAAAATATATACGTATAACAACTTAATAGCAATAGACTGTCCAGTCATGGAACACAGGACAGAAAAAAAAGCAGGTTTGGATTCTAGAGCAAGGTCATTGAAAAGAGGAATAAAATATAAGAATGATTTATTTTCAAAGAATCAGTAATATAAGTACACCTAAGCAACAAGTCTGGGTGAGGGACTTACCTCTCCGAAGACCTGCCATAGCCACCTCCAAAGGAAGCTACTTCACGAGGTGGAGGCTCCATCCCATTCTCCCAGCTTAGGACACTACCCTGCTCCAGCAGGGCCACATGGATGGAATTGTCAGGGAATTCCATTGGTATCCTATTGGATACTGACATTCTCTGTTCTGATGCAGTCATAGAAAGCACAAGAAACCTCTTTTATTTATTTATTTATTTATTTATTTTTGAGATGGAGTCTTGCTCTGTCATCAGGCTGGAGTACAGTGGTGCAATCTCAGCTCACTACAACCTCCGCCTCCCGGGTTCAAGCAATTCTCCTGCCTCAGCCTCCTGAGTAGCTGGAACTACAGGTGCACACCACCACGCTCAGCTAATTTTTGTATTTTTAGTAGAGGCGGGGTTTCATCGTATTGGCCAGGATGGTCTCAATGTCTTGACCTCAGGTGATCCGCCTGCCTCGGCCTTCCAAAGTGCTGGGATTACAGACATGAGTCACCGCGCCTGGCCAGGAAATCTCTTTTAATAGTAGACTTTAACTATTTAGATGTGAACTGAAATTGTTATCTATATAATGTTCTAGTCTATCTGAGAGTGATGAGGCAACCTGATCTGGTCTCATTAAAATGAATTAATGTTTAACATATTCAAAATTAAAGCCCCTACTAATGATTTCTTAAGTATTTGCTTCTTGGGCTGGCTTTTAGCACTGAAGAGATGAGTGGGGTAGTCATTTTAATGTGCTCGATATTAACTCTCTACATCAAATTTCTTGTCAGAAGTTACCAAAAAAAACCTTCCCATGTTACTGCTATTTATAACAAATTATCACGATTATCATAATAACTCAATCCATTAGATAGGAGTATACTTCTGAGGGCACTCTGGTAGCAAAACAAACTATTTTTAGCTGCCATCAGTGACTAGATAATTGTCTTCCTGTTTACTTCAATTACCACTTAAAAGCAAGTTGTGTATGTAGTAGAGCCTCTGGAAGCACTCGTCAGATCAAATAATGGCAAAAAATGAAACAAAACAAAACAAAACAAAAAAACCAAAAACAAAAAACTAAACTTGGGGAGACAGAATGTCAGGAAATCACGAAAAAGTATAAATGGAGATGATGAAAGAAAATTAAAGATTATTTCTCAAATTTTATTACATTTATTCATCTGTGTTCCTGTCTCTGGTATTTTCATCCTGTTATTTTCTATGGCTTCCTCTATGTAGAGCTCTAAATGGAACTTCCTTTGTTTATTTAGCATAGACTTAAGCAGACTGCTTGTCACTGGCCAGGACTGCGCAGGTAAAAGCTGGTCCTATATCCTTTCTGCTCACTCCTAAGTGCCTTCTACAAATTTCCTTTCTTATTCTTGCTCCCCTCCTGCCTCCTGTAGGGCTGCTGGACTATAGAGATGCCTCATTTCAGGCTGTGCCGGGTGGCTCATGCCTGTAATACCAGCACTTTGGGAGGCTGAGGTGGGTGGATCACCTGAGGCCAAGAGTTTGAGAGCAACCAGGGCAACATGGTGAAACCCTGTCTCTACTAAAAAAGGAAAAATCAGCCGGGCGTCATGGCGCGTGCCTGTAATTCCAGCTGCCCGAGAGGCAGAGGCATGAGAATTGCTTGAACCCGGGAGGCAGAAGTTGCAGTGAACCGAGATCATACCGTTGCACTCCAGCCTAGATAAAAGATCAAGACTCTGTCTCAAAACAAAAACAAAACGGTGAGAAATCTGCTAGAGGACCAAGGAAGCAGTAATTATATTTAAGTACAGACTTGAGGAGAAAATTAATTGCATATGAAGAACAAGCCACCTCAGATGAGGTAGTCCCAACAGAGCCCTGAGAGAATAAACTCAGCCTTCTCCCTTGAGATTTTCTTTTCACTGGGTCTGAGAACAGCAGGAGGAAAAGAGTATAAATTCAGAATGCCAGGGGGAAGCACAAAGTATTTTAGAAATACTTTTAAGTGGCAAAGTCAATGCTCTTTCAAATCCTTCATTGTTCACAACTGATTTTAAAGATACTAACAATTTAAGAGTACAGCTTTTAAAGTAATTTCTTCTCGTGGTGTCCAGGAACTTGCTTGACAGGTAGCTTTTTTTTTCACTCAAATGATCAGAACACAAATGGGCAGCCTAAGTGTCTGGTTCCAGGGCTTCCTTCAGGGAATCCCTGCACTCCTCAAGGTCACTGTGGCAGCATAACTTACTCTGAGCAACCCTACACTGGTTCCCCACTCCTGGACAAGGGACCGATGTACCTCAGTTTATCTCAAGCAGAAGTTAGGGTTTTGTTTCTAAATGGTATTAGAGTTGTTTTAAAATGTAATTTCTCTACCACAATGTTCTATACTGGTGAGCCATTCAGGATACTTGGGCCCTTAAAAGACGTACTCCCCTGTTCCTTCCTCTCATTCTTACCTCCCTCCCTTTGAGACAGGGTCTCGCTCTGTCACCCAGGCTGGAGTGTAGTAGCATGATCATAGCTCACTGCAGCCTTGACCTCTGGGGCTCAAGTGATCCTCCCACCTCAATCTCCTGAGTAGCTGGGACCATAGGCATGGGCTACCATGCCCAGCTAATCTTTACATTTTTTGTCGTCACGGCTCTCCCTATGTTGCCTAGGCTGGTCTCCAACTCCTGGCTTCAAGCAATTCTCTCATTTAGCCTCCCAAAGTGCTGACTCCTCCCCCATCTCTATGTGCCAGTAGAAGAAAGAGTATTTGGGAATTAGAAGAGGTGGGTTATGGCTGAAATGTCTGTACTAACTAGCCGTGGGACTCAGGGAAGCCAGGTCATCTTTCTGGGTCTGTTCCTTATCTCCAAAATAGACTTTACATGCTCTAAGGTTTACTCCTGCTCTAAAGTTCTAGGTTTCTTCTTGTAGCTTCTCCCATCTTTTTTTTTTTTTTTTAAAGAGACAGGGTCTTCCTATGTTGCCCAGGCTGGTCTCCAACTCTGGGCCTAAAGTGATCCTCCTGTCTTGGCCTCCCAAAGTGCTGGAATTAACAGGTGTGAGGCACCACGTTGGCCTCCTCCTCTATCTCTATGTGCTCCTTTTTTTGAAATTTGCATTAGTTTTTAGATGGGCTTAATAAATACTTTTTGTCTTCTTAAAATGTTTTTCTTAAAACTATGATAGTTCCTTAAAAAAGAAGTTTAGCTCACTGAAAGCACAGTTTTCTAAGTATGTAGTTTATGAAACTTGGAAAATAAACAGACTGAATTTATTAGGGCTTTCTCAGTATCTTTTAACACTCTCAATATATCCAATGTTTTCCTGGAGAGCTCTTTTGTCTTGGTGTGCAGTAATGTTGCATTCAGTAAATGGGTAAGAAGATAAAATGTCCCCTCCTTGGATTTTCCTGAATTGTTTCTCTGTACATAATACATACCCTAAATGTACACATGTATACGGTTTGATGTAAATGAGGTCATTGTTTATTTCATGTAAATAATTACCTTTTTTTACCCTAACTTACTTTTTTTGAGGTATATTGTCATAAATGTAAATGTATCAATTTAAAATATTTACTGTGAAGAATTTTAACTAATATATACATGTAGCTATGTTACTATTACCCAAATCAATATAAGAAACTTTCCATCACCCCGAGAAAGTTATTTCATATCCCTTTCCTCAGGCAATTACTATTCTGATTTTTATCATAATAGAGTAGTTTTTGCCTGTTCTTGACTATTGAATACAGTATGTAAAAATTAGCCAAGCCTGGTGGTACATGCCTGTAGTCCCAATTACTCAGGAGGGCTGAGGTAGGAAGATTGCTTGAGCCTGGGAGTTTGAGGCTGCAGTGAGCTGTGATCGCATCACTGCACTCCAGCCCTGGTGACACAGTTAGGTGAGACTCTTTTTCCAAAAAAAATAAGAAAAAGAGGAGTGAATGCCCCCTCTTCTCCAATCCAAATAATTGGATGATAAGTAATTAAAAATTGCTATTAATAGTAAGCCTTAGTATCTTGGCCAGTTTCTTACAGAGGACGATAAATGATTCCATGTGGATAGGGCATAACATATAGAGAATGAGACTATGTCAGAAGAGGGAGAAGGGATTTGAAACAACATGAGTTTCTCAGGGACAGATGGATTGGTTCTGCTATTGGTAGGCCTGGAAGGCAAGGTCAGAAGTAGCAAAAAATGGATAACAAAAGCACTACTTGTCACCCAAGCTAAGTGGAATAGCTGGCCCAGTAGGAGAAATGTAGGTTTTGCTCTACACTGAGTTCTCCAACTCTTGATAAGCCTCCAAAAACAAATGTTAGGGAAAAAAAATGCAGCTGGTTATGAAAAGATATTTTATCTCATTTCATTAAAAAATCAACGTCAACACTGTTAATAGAATCATTTTATCCTCAGGATAGAGGCAATGCTCTAAACAAACACCAATTCAAGAGCCTCTGATGCCAACCCAGGGGGTACCCAAACACAAACTTAGCATAGAGGTAAGAGTCTCTATGTCTTTTGGTGGAGGCAAAGCCATTTGGTTGGTACTTCATAGGAATATCTTTCTACCACGTCTTCATCATATGGTATGTGCCACGAGTCTCCAGTTGTTTGCACCACTGTGTCATAGCTGAGAATATGCTGTTGAATTAAAAAGAGAACAAAACATTGAGAACAACACTAAAGGGCTACCTGGCCATTTCCCTTTCTGACACTTCTCAAGTTTGCTTCAGAAGAGTATTAATAATGGATTATCTCACTTAATGATGGATTTTCAAAGGGCAGCTAACTCTGTGAAGATGAGCCCTAGCATTAGGAGTTTCTTTTTTTGAGGGGTCTCATTTTTACGTCTAAAGACTCTCTATAGAAGTATTACATTTATGTAAGACAGATGTTCTTTTGTTGGCTCTATCAGTTTTGTGTGTGTGAGTGAAAAATTTCAAATACAGTCAGCCTTCCATAACTGCAGGCTTTGTATCCCTGGCAAACCACCACGGACTGAAAATATTTGAAAACAACAACAACAACAACAAAAAACTGAACATGTACAGACTTTTTTTCTTCTTGGCATTTTTCTTCTTCCCTAAACAATACAGAAACAACTATTTATATAGCATTTACATTGTATTAGGTATTATAAATAATCTAGATGACTCAAAGTATACAGGAGGATGTGTGTAGGTTATATGCAAATACTATGCCATTTTATATAAGGGACTTAAGCATTTGAGGATTTTAGTATCTGTGAGAGGTCCTGAGACCAATTCCTCATGGATACCAAGGAACAACTGCACACAAAAGTAGAGAAATGGTATCATGAACTCCCATGTACTCATCACCTAGGTTCGGCCATTATCAATTCATCTCTAGTCTTATTTCATCCATACGGTGCCCCCCCCCACCTCAGATATGTAATTTCTTCTGTAATACTTCAGTATGTATCTCTAAGAAATAAGGTCTTATTTTATAAATGTAAGATCAATATCTGTATACCTTTATTATACTTAAGAATTAATAGTTCTTCAACTATATCTTGAATCACTATGGTATCATTTGATACCATATTTACCACAAATCTATTGTTTTGGATATTCTTATTTATTTACTTTTATAGAGACAGGGTCTTACCATGTTGCCCAGGCTAGTCTTAAACTCCTAGGCTCAGGCAATCTTCCTGCTTTGGGCCTCCCAAAGTGCTGGGATTACACAAGTGAGCCACTACACCCAGCCATTCTTACTTATTTTTAAATTGATGAATAACAATTATATACATTTATCATGTACAGCATGTTTTTGAAATATGCATACATTGTAGAATAGCTAAATTGAGCTAATTAACATGAGCATTACCTTATATATTTACAATTTTTGTGGTGAGAACACTTAAAATCTACTCTTAGCAATTTTCAAGGATACAATACATTGTTATTAATTATTAACTACAGTCATCATGGAACTTATTCCTCTTATCTAACTGAAATTTTTTTTCCTTTGACCAACATCTCCCCACTCCCCTTTTTTTTTTTTGAGACGGAGTCTTGCTCTGTCACCCAGGCTGGAGTGCAGTAGCACAATCTCAGTTCACTGAAACCTTCACCTCCCAGGTTCAAGCGATTCTTGTACCTCAGCCTCCTGTGTAGCTGGGATTACAGGCACACACCACCACGCCTGGCTAATTTTTGTATTTTTAGTAGAGATGAGGTTTCGCTATGTTGGCAAGGCTTGTCTTCAACTCCTGACCTCAAGTGATCCACCCACCTTGGCCTCCCAAAGTGCTGAGATTACTGGCGTGAGCCATCACGCCTGGCCAATATTTTCTGATCATTGAACCTTATTTATTATACCACGGGCCAGTGTACTTTTCTGTAATAACTCACTTTGGATTCTCTACCTTTGCTTTCACACAAGATATGTCCTTATATTATAGATATCTTAACTAGAATCAAACGAGAATTCAATTGAGACTGTGTCATAGAAATGAATTAAACAGGGAAAACAAATTACTTAAAAGTATAACAAACTAAGAAATAAGGAATTTGAGCTATTGCAAATAAACAAAAATAAAAAACGTATATAAGAAGTCACAATTTATGGCAGGGTACGGCGGTTCACACCTGTAATCCCAGCACTTCGGGAGGCCGAGGTGGGCAGATTATGAGGTCAGAAGTTCAAGACCAGCCTGACCAACATGGTGAAACCCCATCTCTACTAAAAATACAAAAATGAGCTGGGCGTGGTGGCACGTGCCTGTAGTCCCAGCTACTCCAGAGGCTAAGGCAGGAGAATCGCTTGAACCCAGGAGGCGGAGGCTGTAGTGAGCCGAGATTGTGCCACTGTACTTCAGCCTGGGCGACAGAGCGAGACTACATCTCCAAAAAAAAAAAAAAGGTCATAATTTATGACATAATTAATTGAAGTCAAAATTGGTGATATCCTAAATGTTTTTTGGTTTTTGTTTTTGAGACAGCGTCTTGCTCTGTTGCCCAGGCTGGAGTGCAGTGGCGTGATCTCGGCTTACTGCAAGCTCTGCCTCCAGGGTTCACACCATTCTCCTGCCTCAGCCTCCTGAGTAGCTGGGACTACAGGCACACACCAACACACCTGGCTAATTTTTTTTTTTTTTTTTTTTTTTTTTTGTATTTTTGGTAGAGACGGGGTTTCACCTTGTTAGCCAGGATGGTCTCGATCTCCTGACCTTGTGATTTGCCTACCTTGGCCTCCCAAAGTGCTGGGATTACAGGCGTGAGCCACCGTGCCCGGCCCCTAAATGTTTTAATTAATTTGAGGTTGGCCTATGAAACCTTTAGCAGACTCTTTCTAGGAACTGGCTAGTAATAAATACTAACCTAAAACTGAGAAAAATAAAGCATTTAGAACTTTCAATTAGATGTGACACTCTTTTTCTATGCCACATTCTTACTGTATACTTGACTCTGTTAATATTACATAGAGAACAGATACCATTACCTGAAAGGTCAGTTTTGATCCTGGAAACCCATTTATAATTGCCAGCTGATGTCCCTGCTGCCACTTAAAAAACAAGCGTTGGGTCTTGGCATCAGGCAGACAGGCCTTGTGGTCCCGCATCAGGTCTTTTGTGATAAACCTGCAGTGATTCCCAGAGTGCAGTGTGGCATACAGAAGGAATGGATCATCCTTCGAGCTGAACCAGGCATAAGAAAGGACACAATCAAGCACAGCTGAAGAGGCAGAAGACAGCATTTTTTCGCTACACTTTTTACTTACTTTCCTTGGAGGTGCCTCTGAATTCTTGACCAGCATGATCCTAGTAATACTTAAGAACTACCTGAAAGTCCTTAGCTGGTAAGCAATACCATCTAGAACACAGATGGAAAGCTGAGGGGAATGGAATGCTATGCCTGGGATTCTCACAGCTTACTGGACTCTTCCACTAGAACGATGAATTCTAACAGTGCTCTCCTCACACTTAAAAGTTGCTTCTCTTTGGGCATTTTTCGTATTTGCCTTATCTATCACAGAGCACACCTTTTCCCTCTCTCTTCACCCAAATTCAAGAAACACCCAATATACTACTAGGGCAGGATGAGACTTTCTTGCAAGCCACCAAATAACTGGCTGCCCCTGAAGCTGAACTGGTATTTCAGAGCAGCTTCTAGACAGTCACCTGGATCAGCACCCCAAAACATCTTCTTTGGTAAGAGCCAGTGACTCAAAGCCTCCAACAGACCATCAACCTTAGCACTTATCATTTTAATAAATGTGCTCTAAAAATGGCAGTAACGGCCTTGCTTTAGGAGATTCAGACTGCAACTTGTGATATGCCCTATGCCTTGATTCAAATGACCCTAAATAGGACGATTTAAAGTTTTCTTTATCCTGAAGTATTTCAAGTGAAATGATAAAATGACGAAATCTGCCTTATAACTCTCCAGGAAAAAAAGAAAAAGAAAAAAAGTGTGCGGTTTATAGAACAAAATTAGCAAAATGATGGTAATTGTTGGAGCTGGGTGACAGTTACATGGGGACTCACTATTCACTACACTATTCTCTCTAGTGTATGTTTGAAAAGCTTCTTTAGTACATTAGTGGAAAACAGATTTAGTGATAAACATTTAAATATTCAAATCCAAAGCCACAGAAGGTAAGTGAATTGATCGTTACAACTGAGTTTGGAACTTCAGCTGATGCAACAAATACAGACCCCAAACCAAGCAGTGAGACCACTTTCCGACAGGTTTCTTGGTCATAACGCTTCAAATTTATCTAATTCTTCCATATAAGGAAAACAATAATGATCATGACAGCAACTAACATAAATAAATGGTTTTCATGTACTTGGTGCTGTGCCAAGAGTTTTACATGAGTTATTTACAGGTATTATCTTATTTAATCCTTAAAACAACCCCATAAAGGTTACACAGGAGATAAAGAAGACAGAGAGAAAGGAAACACTTTTCCCAAACATGGAGTGGCAGGGCCATGATCTCAACCTGGGTAAACTAATTCCCAAGCCTGCAATCTTACTGTCTACCCAATGTTGCCATTAGGTCTTCTGCTCTTGGAGAAATGGAAGCACCATCTTCCAGCTAAAAAAAGAAGGTATGTGGTTTGGGAACTGGATGAGAGGTTTGCTTCTCCCTTGCTTTATGCATTGAGAACCATTGCACTTTTTAAATAATAAATGATTTGGGGGCCAGGCGAGGTGGCTCATGCCTGTAATCCTAGCACTTTGGGAGGCTGAGAGGCAGGCGGATCACGAGGTCAGGAGTTCGAGACCAGCCTGGCCAACATGGTGAAACTCCATCGCTACTAAAAATAAAAAAATTAGCTGGGCATGGTGGCGGGTGCCTGTAATCCCAGCTACTTGGGAGGCTGAGGCAGGAGAATTGCTTGAATCCGGGAGGCAGAGGTTGCAGTGAGTCAAGATTGTGCCACTGTACTACTCCAGCCTGGGTGACAGAGCAGGACTCCGTCTCAATAAAATAAAATAAATGATTTGGAGAATACTGACAAATCTTGAAGTTATCACATTCAGACTATGAAACCTAGATTTGGGGCTGAGGCATATACATTCATTATCTAAGCAAAGTTGGAAATAAAGTTGTGTTAGCATAAACAATACGAAAACCTCAATGCACAAGAGTGCACTGAGTTCACGTGTGCTGTTGCGGATCTGTGGTCCTCCTAATTAGCTATCTTTTTCCTTACTTTATAGCGACTGTAGGTTGGTGGTTTTTTTTTTTTTTTTTTTTTTTTTGAGACTGTCTCACTCTGTAACCCAAGCTGGAGTGCAGTGGCACGATCTCAGCTCACTGCAACCTCTGCTTTCCAGGCTCAAGTGATTCTGCTGTCTCAGCCTCCCAAGTGGCTGGAACTACATGCGTGTGCCACCACACCCGGCTAATTGTATTTTTATTTATTTTATTTTATTTTATTTTATTTTATTTTATTTTTGAGACAGAGTCTCGCTCTGTCGCCCAGGCTGGAGTGCAGTGGCCGGATCTCAGCTCACTGCAAGCTCCGCCTCCCGGGTTCACGCCATTCTCCTGCCTCAGCCTCCCGAGTAGCTGGGACTACAGGCGCCCGCCACCTCGCCTGGCTAGTTTTTTGCATTTTTTAGTAGAGACAGGGTTTCACCGTATTAGCCAGGATGGTCTCGATCTTCTGACCTCGTGATCCGCCCGTCTCGGCCTCCCAAAGTGCTGGGATTACAGGCTTGAGCCACCGCGCCCGGCCTAATTGTATTTTTAGTAGAGATGGGGTTTGCTATGTTGGCCAGGCTGGTCTCGAACTCCTGATCTTGAGTGATCTGCCTGCCTTGGCTTCCCAAAGTGCTGTGATTATAGGCATGAGCCACCGTGGCTGGCTTACTGTAGGTTTTGTTACTGACCATGTTTACCATGTTCCTTTGGCTTCCTGGGAAGCTGCAGCTCAACAGTAATTTTCTCCTTACATTTAGCATAAAATCTAGGCCTCCTGCTTGTCTACCAGGATCTGTAAGTTCCTCCGTATTGGGGTCTCTGCCTTCTCTCTAATCTCAGAACTTATTACTTTCCCTCTTGCTATTATAGCCCAACTGGCCTTCTTGCTTTCCTCAAACACATGCCAAGCTTACGCCTGCCTCAGGGCTCTTTTTTTTTTTTTTTTTGAGATGGAGTCTCGCACTGTTACCCAGGCTGGAGTGCAGTGGCGCGATCTCGGCTCACTGCAAGCTCCGCCTCCCGAGTTCATGCCATTCTCCTGCCTCAGCCTCCTCAGCATCTGGGACTACAGGCACCCGCCACCACGCCCAGTTAATGTTTTGTATTTTTAGTAGAGACAGGGTTTCACCATGTTAGCCAGGATGGTCTCGATCTCCTGACCTCATGATCCGCCTGCCTCGGCCTCCCAAAGTGTTGGGATTACAGGTGTGAGCCCGGCCTGCCTCAGGGCTTTTTAAATATTTCATGTTATTTGGGATGTTCTTCCCACCATCTCTCCCCCTTTCTCAAATAACTCACTCCTCATCAAATTTGCCCCTCAGAAAGGCTGTTCTTGACCACCCCATTCACAACCCTCTGAACTATCCCTTACCTAAACTCTATCTACCTTGCTTTATTGTCCCCATAGTACTAATCACTGCCTGGAATGACATTACCTGTTTATTTATCTGTTTATTGTAAATTCTAAGAGGGTACTGCTCTTTCTCCAAGAACATAGAAAGTGCTCCTGTTGGTCAAGTATTTGCTAAATGATCTACTTAGGATCTTATGGCATGTATTTGGTGTACTAATCTCACTCCTGACTTATCTTCTCCCCACTTCTCCTTTACCCTGATTTCCTCATCTGTTTAAGTTTATCCTGCCATAGAAACTGTAGTGTTTTTTTTTTTTTTTAGAAGAAACTAGTTTTGTAAGTTGTCTCAAATCTTTTTTTTTTTTAAATGAGGGTGAGTATACATATACACATGCATTTAAAAAATAGGTTTTAAAGTAGGTAACTAATAAGCAGATGTCTGGAGCACTGTATAATTCACCTATTACCCCCAACACTTACATGTTATCAGCAAAAAAACAGCTGGCTTGCTTTTGCACCTCTGCCATCTCATCCTTTCTCCACTGGAAACTCGGTCTTAACATGTGCTTTCGGCCTAGGACCAGCAGTCGCAGATTCTGTTTGGCTAGTTGAGAGACGACATTCAAGAGCTAAAAAACACAAAGCCAGAACCCCAAAAGGTCAAGTGAAGACTCTAAAATTAGTGGAGTGATTTTTTCCAGCAGGTCACCTCAATGGTAAAGCACTATTTTCTGGTAAGGGGTAAGAAAACAATCCATAATAATTTCCCATCTTTGAAAGCCTGAGGAAAATGCTTCCCTATTACACATTAATGTCTAACATCTACCTATTGGTCAGGCTACATTGCAGAGAGGTTTTTCTTTTTTGTGTATGTGTGTGACAGGGTCTCACTCTGTTGTCCAGACTGCAGTGCACAGGTGCAATCACAGCTCATTGCAGCCTTGAATTCCTGGGCTCAAGCAATCTTCCCACTTCAGTCTCCTGAGTAGTTGGGACCACAGATGTGAGCCATCACGTCTGGCTTTTTTTTTTTTTTCTCTGAGACAGAGTTTCACTTTTGTTGCCCAGGCTGGAGTACAATGGCGTGATCTCAGCTCACTGCAGCCTCTGCCTCCCAGGTTCAAGCAATTTTCCTGCCTCAGCCTCCCAAGTAGCTGGGATTACAGGCATGCACCACCACGGCCAGCTAATTTTGTATTTTTAGTAGAGACGGGGTTTCACAATGTTGGTGAGGCTGGTCTCGAACTCCTGACCTCAGGTGATCCACCCGCCTGAGCCTCCCAAAGAGATGGGATTACAGCCGTGAGCCACCATGCCCAGCCTAATCAGCCTAATTTTTTTTTTTTTTTGGTACAGATGGGATCTCACTATGCTGCCCAGGCTGGTCTTGAACTTCTGGCCTCAATAAATTCTCCTGTGTTGGCCTCCCAAAGCACTGGGATTACAAGTGTGAGCCACTGCACCCAGCCTAGTTCAGTTGTTTTAAACTGTGCTCTTTAGGGCCCACTAGGATAGAGATAGAGAGGCTCAAGAGGGATGGGATTTTGTTTCCTAGGATTTCATTTCCTATACATTTCAAACCTTGTTTCAACCCAAACAGCTCAACCTTTATATATTTATCACATTGGTATTCTGCATAAGTTTTGATTTGAATAAAGGCTTCTACTTCTTTTTAAGTTTGTAAATGATTAGACTAGACAGTGACTTTTCTATGTTATGACTTGATTGCTAATACTGCCTCCTTTCATTGAAATTCCCTTTTCTACAAAAGATCTGTCGATTTCTACCCTGTAGCCTACTTTCCAGTCAGTTACTTTATCCCCATTCTCTCTACTTCCCATAGGCCTCCACTTCATTGTGTGCACATGAACTCCTCAAAGGTCTAGACTTGGGTTTTTTTTTTTTTTTTGAGACGGAGTCTTGCTGTGTCACCCAGGCTGGAGTGCAGTGGCGCGATCTCGGCTCACTGCAAGCTCCGCCTCCCGGGTTTACGCCATTCTCCTGCCTCAGCCTCCCGAGTAGCTGGGACTACAGGCGCCCGCCACCTCGCCCGGCTAGTTTTTTGTATTTTTAGTAGAGGCGGGGTTTCACCATGTTAGCCAGGATGGTGTCGATCTCCTGACCTCGTGATCCGCCCGCCTCGGCCTCCCAAAGTGCTGGGATTACAGGCTTGAGCCACCGCGCCCGGCTAGACTTGGGTTTTTAGAAATCTAGTACTTTGGTGAGCTTGCCTATACTCAATTTTTCATAAGGAAAAGTAGATAAATTACTTTTATGTACCACCTATTAAACTAAGCTATAAATGGATATTACTAAGTAAAACAAAAGCTGAAAAAACTGTAACTTGTATTATATAATCATATATCAGAAATATAAAAGATCTTTAATTTATAAGAATTGCTGGGCCCACAAAAACCACAAGTTGAAAGGTCTTGCAGAAATCCTTAATTTTCTTGGGTCTTGGTTGGAAGAGGTATTTATTTTAGTCTAGCTTCTCTTTACTCATAAGTTCCTCCTCTGTAGATTTTCAGGACATTATTTAAAGCCTTATAATAAATAAAATTAATTCATTTATTTAATCAGTTATCAAATATTACATTAGTACCTGTTATATCCAATATACATGTAGACTCTGATGATCTAATAATGAATTAGCAAGGGCTGAATTTTTTTATTTTTTATTTATTTATTTTTTAATTTTTGAGACGAAGTCTCGCTCTGTCGCCCAGGCTGGAGTGCAGTGGCGCAATCTCACTTCACTGCAACCTCCGCCTCCCGGGTTCTTCTGCCTCAGCTTCCAGAGTAGCTGGGACTACAGGCATGCGCCATCATGCCTGGCTAATTTTTGTATTTTTAGTAGAGATGGGGTTTCACCATATTGGCCAGGCTGGTCTGGAACTCCTGACCTCGTGATCCACCTGCCTCGGCCTCCCAAAGTGTTGGGATTACAGGCGTGAGCCACTGTGCTTGGCCAGCTGAATTTTAAAAATATTACTGTTTATTGCTTTGGACCGATACTGAATTTTTGTCCACTCCATTGCTAATCTTATTTCAGTAAGGAGTAGTTGGCTTTTTAATCCCTAATTATTAGTTCTATAATTAAGACATAGAATGGGCTGGGTATGGTAGCTCACATCTGTAATCTCAGCACTGTGGGAGGATGAGACTGGAGGGCTGCTTGAGGTAAGAAGTTTTAGACCAGCCTAGTCAACACAGCAAGACCTTGTCTCTATTTAAAAAAAAAAAAAAATTAGGCCAGGCACCGTGGCTCTCACCTGTAATCCCAGCATTTTGGGAGGCCGAGGCGGGCGGACCACTTGAGGTCAGGAGTTTAAGACCAGCCTGGCCAACATGGCTCCACCTCTACTACAAATACAAAAATTAGCTGGGCATGGTGATGCATGTCTGTAATCCCAGCTACTGTGGAGGCTGAGGCAGGAGAATTGCTTGAACCCATGAGGTGGAGGTTGCCGTGAGCTGAGATTGCACCACTGCACTCCAGCCTGGGTGACAGAGCAAGACTCCATCTCAAACAAATGAATGAATGAATGAATGAATGAATGAATAAATAAATAAAATAAAAATTAGCCAGGCATGGTGGCATGCACCTGTGGTACTGACTACATGAGAGGCTGAGGCAGGAGGATTGCTTGAAGGAGTTCAAGGCTACAGTGAGCTACAATTGTACCACTGCACTCCTTGGCAACAGAGTGAGACACCATCTCTTAAAAAAAAAAGAATGGACACAACTTGCCCACTTCAGATTCAAGTTTAGCTCAACTTGCAGGTTGAGCTAAACCTGCTTGAGTGTTAGCTCAACCTTAAAACACTTGAAACACTCAACCTTGAAACACTCAACCTTGAGGACACCAAACCCAAAGATTTACAACTAGTAAAATACAGTTCTTTCCTTCAAAGCTAGGAACAATGGTTTCTGTGCTCAGGCAGTTATTTCCTAGACCTCTCTATGTGTAAGGCATATGGTAGGTATCACAGCTACAGAATTTTAAGCCATAGTTCCTGCCTTTAGTAACGGAGTACCCAATATTATTATAATTATTTTGAGACAGAGTCTTGCTCTCTCACTCAGGCTGGAGTGCAGTAGCACAATCTCAGCTCATTGCAACCTCCGCCTCCTGGGTTCAAGTGATTCTCCTGCCTCAGCCTCCTGAGTACCTTGGATTACAGGCACCCACCACCACACCTGGCTAATTTTTGTATTTTTAGTAGAGACGGAGTTTCACCATGTGGCCAGGCTGGTCTCAAACTCCTGACCTCAGGTGATCCACCCACCTCGGCCTACCAAAGTGCTGGGATTATAGGCGTGAGCCACCGTGCCCAGCCTCCAATATTTTCTTATGTAACTATCAAGACTAAGAAAACATATATGCTGGCTCTACACATATTGGATGGGTCATAAATATATTTTTTTCATTAATAAATATTTTCTGATTAGCTGAAGAATATGCCCAACATCCATTTTCATCCATCATAAAGTAGCTCATATTTGAAAACTTGAAAAATGAAAGAACAAATGACTCACAGCTCACTACCCAAAGACAATGTCTATTTACCAGTCTTTCTGTTCTATTTATTTTTTATTTTTATTTTATTTTATTTTATTTTTCTTTCCAAATCAATAGGTCTTTTGCATCATTTAAATATCACAAATAGCTCTCGGGAATCATCCGGCATCTTATTTCAGAAGCTGGACTACTCTTAGATCTTATTCATCAGCCGGCTGAACGGTTCCTTTTTCAGGGACATAGATACCATCCAAAAATTTCCTATATCCTTGTTTTTAACTGCTGTGGCTTGCTTAATCAAAGCCTCTAAATTGGAAACAAGCTCAATGTCATTACCTTCAAGGATTAATTCATCTTTCTGGGCTTGAGATACTGAACAAGCAACACCTGGTCTCATCCAAACCCTGAGGACATATTTTTCACCCAAGAAATTTCAGATTTCAACAAGAGATCCATTCTCCTGGATAATGACATTGATGGGGAAGTAAGCATACATAGACCTCACCTTATAATGGAAGCCCAGTGTTAACACCCTTGATCATGTTCTGTACATGACTACAAATAGTCTGAACGGCAGCCAGTTCCTTTCTGTTTCCCCACCATTTGTCAACCTGGAGCCTCTTTTTTTTCTTTCCAAGAAGATTGAATCTACACTGATGTGACTGAAGTCCCTCTGCAGGGTTCTTCTGGGGCCTTTCACAATAACTGTGTGTCCCTTCACAGTAATGTCACCATTTTTTGGAATGTAGACAGTCTGATTGCTGAGAATGGTCTTCATTCTCTCAGTAGACACAGCAAAGAAAGCTATTCTATGTATGTTTAAACATAATCTTATAAGCTATTTTAAAAGTTGGGTTAGTAATAAAAGAGCAAACATCTATACTAGTAAACTTTGATTCATAGATTCAAATAGCTCAAAAGACATAGGCTGGGTCTGGTGGCTCAGGCCTGTAATCCCAGCACTTTGGGAGGCTGAGGCAGGAGGACTGCTTGAGGCCAGGAGTTCGAGACCAGCCTGGGCAACACAACAAGACCCCGTCTCTAAATAATAATAATAATAATACAATTATTAAATAATTCAAACAAAAACTATTTCTGATACTGATTGCTTAAGTTTCCAGGCAAATGGGAAAACATGGCTTAAAGATAAATACAGTTGTGTCTTCATAGCTGTATCTTGGTTTAGATAAATGGTCTTGAGTTTACTAATAGTACATTAAAGACTGGGGCCCAGGGAAGAACAGAAAAGCCTATCTTGAACTACTCTGGGGAACCATCTTGTGGCTGAGAAGTCTCTACTAGAAGCAGCTCTCTGAAAACAATGAAAACAAGGAGAATAAATGAAAGACACGGGGAAAAAGATGAGTGTGCAGCATAAAAGCCCTGGCCTGAAACTCCATGACAGTCCAGCCATGAACCCACTTCTTCTAGGGTAAATTACAAGGCTGGATCCAGTGGGCTGGGTCAGTGTCATAGGTATACTTGGAATAGTTTTTAAAAAAATACAAAAAATTCAACTTAAGATTCTACGTTAGATCAAAAGTGAAACCAGGAGGGAAAATGGAGTGAGTAGATATACTTCTCCCTATGTCTCCTACTAAGTGCAACTAAAAACCTTGGACATTATATACAAAATGAACATAAGACTTGGAAAGGTAGAGGGAAAAATGGCAAACTGGCTGGAGAACTCAGCACACAAGGACTGACATGGTGGTGAGTTCCCTGGGTTTTCTTTTTGCCACATATATCCCAGAATTGGAGCTGAAGAAGCTGTCAACCTAGAAATGCCAATGTGTGCAGACAAAAAAAAAAAACCAACAAAGGCTTGTTCTCTTTAGCCAAAAGACCAGGAAAGAGGCAGTCTTACTCAGAAAACTTGGTTAAAAAAAAAAATAACATCAGTAGACTATGATGCTGTGTATGTGTGTGTGTCTGTGTATGTATAAAACAAGTAGAGTTGGCTGGGTGTGGTAGTTCATACCTGTAACCCAGCACTTTGGGAGGCCAAGTTGGGTGGATTGCTTTGTTGTGGGAATCAGGAGGACTAGAGACACTTCGGGGTAAAGCAGGATGATCTTTATTGAGTGCACTCAGACCTAGCAGACTTAACATCTAAAAAACTGGGCTAAGAACAAAGACAGCACTTGACTTTTATATACCCTTCAAAAAGGGGGTGGGCTAGCCTGAAACAAACTTATGGTGGTGTGAAAGCAAAAATACAGAGGCAGAACAAAGAGAGTTAATCAAACTGTGACAGGTGTATAACTCAGGATTACACATGACTGTTGCTATGCAACCTAGATGGCTGTTATCTAGGTTTGCCTTAGTGCCTTGCTAGGCAAGGCACTAGCTTATTCTATGACATTCACTATGGCACCGAGGTGGCTGTAGCTCAGGCCTGCTTAGATGGCTCATGACTTTCACTGTACTGTTTAGGTAAAGCAGAATACTTGAAGTTACTAGTTACAGAGAATAGGAGTCTATAAACTCACACTATAAGGTAAAGGAAAATTTGTTTTTCTCTTCCTTACGTTGAGGGAGTACTGGGAGAGTCTTCAGGGCACATTAGATAGTATTATCAAGACTTTTCTTGGGTCTGGACTGTGCCTGTTGCTGCCTCTGGGACAAGTCAGCCTAATATAGGAAACCTTATTTCTCTCTTTTTTTTAATTTTATTTTTTCTTTCTTTCTTTAATTTCTGCCTCAGCTTGAGTTCAGGAGTTTGAGACCAGCCTGGGAAACAAAGCAAGATTTTTTCTCTACCAAAAATAAAAAACATTAGTTGGGCATGGTGGTATGTGCCTGTAGTCCCAGCTACTCTGGAGGCTGAACTGGGAGGATCCTTTGGGCCCAATAGATAACGCTGCAATAAGCTATGAGAGCGCCACTGCACTCCAGCCTGTGCAACAGAGTGAGGCCCTATCTGAAAAAACCCCCACCAAAATAAAAACACACAAAAAACCGAAAAACCCCCCAAACACCTACAGTGACCACTAAAAATGCTATACAAAAAGATACACTCAAAAACACTATAGATTTTATTTTATTTTATTTATTTTTTGAGACAGAATCTCACTGTCCCCCACACTGCAGTACAGTAGTGTGATCTCGGCTCACTGCAACTTCCGCCTCCCGGGTTCAAGCAATTTTCCTGCCTCAACCTCCCGAGTAGCTGGGATTACAGGAGCATGGCACCATGCCTGGCTAATTTTTTTTTGTATTTTTAGTAAAGACTGATTTTCACCATGTTGGCCAGGCTGGTTTTGAACTCCTGACCTCAAATGATTCACCTGCCTCAGCCTCCCAAAGTGCTGGAATTACAGCACCCAGAAAAAAACACTATAGATTTTAAAAAGCCATTATACAGAAATAAAAATGGAATTCTAAAAAAGTTCAGTAGTCCATAGGAAGGGAGGAAAAGTAAAACAGAGACAAAACACAGAAGACAAAAATAAACGGCAAGTATAAGCCCTAACATATGAATAACAGTATGAGCTATAAAAAGTCTATATATACCAATTAAAAGACAGAGGCTGGCAGAGTGGATTAAAAAACATGACCCAACTATATGCTATCTAAAAAACACTCACCTCAAATATAAACATATAGACTGGTGGAAAGTAGAAGGATGGAAAAAGTTATATAGCATGCAAACAATGAAAGGAAAGCTGGAGTGGCTACATTAATATTAAATAAGATATACCTCAGGGCAGAAGAAATTACCAGAGACGCAAAAGACGTTATATAATGATAAGAGGGTCAATCTAAGAAAACATAGCAATCTTAAATGTATGTACCAAACAACAGAGCTGCAAAATATGTGAAAGCAAAAGCTGACAGAACCAAAAGGAGAAATAGCCAACTCTACAACTACAGTTGGAGACCTCAATACTCCTCTCTCAACAATTGAGAGAACAACTAGACAGAAAATCAGCAAGCATATAGAAGAACTCAATATCACCATCCAGGTTCATGAATTGGAAGGCTATAGCTAGTAAAGACAAAGGAAGTAGAATAGCTCAAACAATTTTGAAAAGAAAGAATGAAGTACAAAAATCAGTTTACCTCATTTTTAGTCCTTCTTATACAGCTATGGTAATCAAAACTGTGTGATAAAAGTGGAAGGATAAATTCTGGAGTCTGGACCACATAGCAGAACAAAATAAACAATATACAATTCATTCTAGAGCATATCTAAAATTCCAAACTGATCCCAGAACTAATACCTCCTGAGTAACCAACACCTCAAGCTTAACCTAAAATAAGGTATCACTCTGCCCCGTCCCCATCCCCTGCTTGCCCTATCCCACACAAGACATCACTGGTCCTCCTTAGTGATACCTTCCCTTACTGATAAGGAGTACACTTGCCCCAGACTTCTGGAATGGGAAGATGGAGGCTTACTCAAGTCAGACTTACCATCTTAAAACTCTTTTTTTCTCTCTTATGATTTGGGGTTTCTGTTTCCAATATTTCCTACTATTTCACCTTTCCTTTTCACAAAATAATTTTTCCTTGAAATATGGTCTCCTTTTGCCACTGCATTTTCTTTATTCTGATTACTATCGGGGTTAAATTTTAATTTTCTGTCTATCGTTTTTCCTCAAGATGATAAAGGATAATTCTCTAAAAATCAGAAGAATAAAAACATATTTTGCCAGGTGCGGTGGCTCATGCCTGTAATCCCAGTGCTTTGAGAGGCCGAGATGGGAGGATGTCTTGAACCCAGGAGTTCGAGACCAGCCTGAGCAACATGGTGAGACTCTGTCTCAAACAAACAAAACAAACAAACAAACAAACAAACACGTTTTAGATTCATTTTTGGTTTAAACTTTTTCTGGTTTGGCTTCTACCCTAATTTGGCTTATCTCCAGTAGGAGGAGATGAGATTTTTTTTTTTTTTTTTTAACTTGTATGTGATACACTAACTTTTGGCATAAAACTGATGAAAAGTAGTTCCTGAGCTTAGGGTAAAAATATAGTTGGCAGGGCTACATGGGTTAGAAATAACTGAGTAGGGATGCTCCGGAAACAGAAAATCTGCCTGGGAGGTAAGAGAGGCCAATGAGAGCAAGAGCTTTGCTGAGTAATCCTAAATAGCAAATGTTAACTTCCTTTCCCTGTGCTTATACCTTTTTACCTCCTCCTCTGCAGTCTATGGCACTTCCTGAGGTTGTATGGATTGTAGTTGTTCAGAAAAAGCCTTTGGAATCTGATGTCTTCAGAAATTAAACATTCTATGTCTGTTCCTCAGCAAGATAACTATCATCAATATACCTCATTTATAAGAACCTTCATTATGGGATACCTCCAGGAAAGAACTTAAAAACTGTTTTGGAAGCAACCCAAATGTCAATTTCTGAAAGATGAATGGATCGATAAAATGTGGTATATACATATAATAGATTATTATTCAGCCTTAAACAGGAATGAAATTCTAATACAGGCTACAACATGGATGAACTTGAAAACTAAGTGAAAAAAGCCAGACACTAAAGGACAAATACCAAATGATTCCACTTACATAAGTTACCTAAAGTTCAAATTCATAAACATAGCACAGAATGGTGGTTGTCAGGGCAGCAGGGAGGGGGGATGAGGAGCTATTGTTTAAGGGATACAGAGTTTCAGTTTGGGAAGATGACAAAAGTCTGGAGATGAATGGTGGCAATAGTTGCACAACAACATGAAGTAGTTAATGCCACTGAACTGTATACTGAAAAATGGTTGAAATGGTAAATTTTATATTAAATATATTTTACAACAATAAAAGATTTTATCAGTCCAGACACGGTGGCTAACGCTTGTAATGCCAGCACTTTGGGAGGCCAAGGCAGGCAAATCACTTGAGGTCAGGAGTTTGAGACCAGCCTGGCCAACATGGTGGAATCCAGTCCCTACTAAAAATACAAAAAACTTAGCTGAGTATGGTGGCAAGCACCTGTAGTCCCAGTTACTTGGGAGGCTGAGGCAGGAGAATTGCTTGAACCTGGGAGGAGGAGGTTGCAGTGAGCTGAGATGGTGCCACTACACTCTAGTCTGGGCGACAGAGTGAGACTCAGTCTCAAAAAACAAACAAACACAAAAGGATTTTATTATAAAAATTTTAAATATAAACAAAAACAGGCAGAATAGCATAATGAACTGCCATGTACACATCGCTCAGCTGCAATAATTATCAGCTCACAGCCAATCTAATTTCAACTATATACCCATTCACTTCCTTCTGTCAGATTATTTTGAAACAAATCCCAGATATATCATTTCACCTGTAAATATGTTGGAATGCATTTCTAAATATAAGAACACTTTAAAAGATAAGCACAGGGGCCGGGTGCGGTGGCTCACGCCTGTAATCCCAACACTTTGGGAGGCCAAGGTGGGTGGATCACGAGGTCACGAGATCGAGACCATTCTGGCTAACACGGTGAAACCCCGTCTCTACTAAAAATACAAAAAATTAGCCAGGCGTGGTGGTGGGTGCCTGTAGTCCCAGCTACTTGGGAGGCTGAGGCAGGAGAATGGCGTGAACCCAGGAGGCAGAGCTTGCAGTGAGCCGAGATAGTGCCACTGCACTCCAGCCTGGGTGATAGAGCGAGACTCTGCCTCAAAAAAAAAAAAAAAAAAAAAAAATATATATATATATATATATATACACACATAAGCACAAGGCAGGTTGCAGTGGCTCATACCTATAGTCCCAGCACTTTGGGAGGCCGAGGTGGGCGGATCATGAGGTCAGGAGTTCGAGACCAGCCTAGCCAACATGGTGAAACCCCATCGCTACTAAAAATACAAAAATTACTTGGGTGTGGTGGCAGGCGCCTGTAATCCCAGATGCTCAGGAGGCTGAGGCAGGAGAATCGCTTAAGCCCAGGAGGTGGAGGCTGCAGTGAGCCGAGATCACACCTAAGCACACGCCGGGCTTGTTGGCTCACGCCTGTAGTCCTAGCACTTTGGGAGGCCAAGGCAAGTGGATGACTTGAGGTCAGGAGTTTGAGACGAACCTGGCCAACTTGGTGAAACCTCATCTCTACTAACAGTACAAAAAAATTAGCTGGGGGTGGTGGCATGTGCCTGTAAACCCAGTTACTTGGGAGGCTGACGTAGGAGAATCGCTTCAACCTGGGCGATGGAGGTTGCAGTGAGCTGAGATTGTGCCACTGCACTCCAGCCTGAGCAAAAGAGCGAGACTCCGTCTCAAAAAAAAAAAAAAAGATAAGCACAATTTTTTTTTTTTTTTTTTGAGACAGAGTCTTACTCTGTCACCTAGGCTGGAGTACAGTGTCGCAATCTTGGCTCACTGTAACCCCTGCCTCCCGGGTTCAAGTGATTCTCATGCCTCAGCCTCCCAAATAGCTGGGATTACAGGTGCTCACCACTATGCCTGGCTAATTTTTCTATTTTTGGAAGAGACAGGGTTTCACCATGTTGGCCAGGCTGGTCTCAAGCTCCTGACTTCAAGTGATCTGCCTACCTCAGCCTCCCAAAGTGCTGGGATTATAGGCATGAGCCACCGTGCCCAGCCCGATAAAATCTTTTATTGTTGTAAAATATATTTAATATAAAATTTATGTAACATAAATGACTCATATTTCTGAGTCACAATTGTTTTTTGAATAAGGATCTAAAAAATTCCCATACATTGAAATTGCCTGATATCTCTCTTAAGGCTCTGTAGAACCTCTTTCCCCATTTAGCTTTTCTCCCTTATAGTTTAAGGCATATGATTGTTCATACAGAATTTCCTCCATTTAGATTTTACCGACTGCATCCCTACGGTATCATGTAACATAGTCTCCAGTCTTCTATGCTTCTTGTGAACTGGTAGTTGAATCTAGAGGCTAGGTTTGGTGGTATACGCATGTAGTCCCAGCTACTTGGGATGCTGAGGTAGGAGGATTGCTTGAGCCCAGTAGTTCAAGTGTAGCCTGGGCAACACAACAAGACCCTATCTCTTAATAAAATAAAACATTATGGTCCTGATGAAAAGGCCAGTTCATTTATCAAAGATTAACAAGAACCTCCTCTGTAAGTCACTAGGCATATGGTACTTGGGATACAGATATAAAAAAACAGTTATTCCAGCCAGGTATGGTGGCTCATGCCTGTAATCCCAGCACTTTGGGAGGCCGAGGTGGGTGGATCATTTGAGGTCAGGAGTTCGAGACCAGCCTGACCAACATGGTGAAACCCTGTCTCTACTAAAAAATACAAAAAAATTAGCCGGGCGTGGTGGCATATGCTTGTAGTCCCAGCTACTCGGGAGGCTGAGGCAGGAGAATTGCTTGAACCCAGGAGACAGAGGTTGCAGTGAGCTGAGATCGCGCCACTGCACTCCAGCCTGGGAGACAAAGCGAGACTGTCTCAAACAAACAAAAAAACAACTAAACACAGTTATCTCTAACCTCAAGGACTTTGCAGTCAAATTATTAAAATACAATGTATGCACTAAGACAGAACACAAAGGATGGGCACTTCAATCAGACTGTAGGTGAGGAAGGGGGTCAGGGAAGTCACCACAGAGGAAGTGACAGCTGAGCTGAGTTTTCAGATGAACTAGCCCAGCAAGGAATGGGAATTTCCAAGGACAGGAGCAGCAAGTTGAAGGTGGAGGCTCTTTATTAGCACGCTGAATTTGAGGAACTGCAAGGTGTCAAATGTGACTCAAGCAGAGGTGTGGGAGGATGACATGGGACGTGCCAGAAATAAGACTGGAAATGAATGCAAGGGTTAGATCCCAGAGGTCCTTATAAGTTCTGTAAAGTGTTTTCCTGCCTGAAAGCAATGGGGGAAAATCAAAGGATTTAAAACAGGAGAGTGAGCTGGGCACGGTGGCTCATGCCTGTAATCCCAGCACTTTGGGAGGCCAAGGCGGGCGGATCACCTGAGGTCAGGAGTTCAAGACCTGCCTGACCAACATGGAGAAACCTCATCTCTACTAAAAATACAAAAACTAGCTGGGCGTGGTGGCACATGCCTGTAATCCCAGCTACTCAGGAGGCTGAGGCAGGAGAATCGCTTGAACTCGGGAGGCGGAGGTTGTGGTGAGCTGAGATTGCGTCATTGCACTCCAGCCTGGGCAACAAGAGCGAAACTCCGTCACAAACAAACAAACAAACAAACAAACAAAACAAAACAGGAGAGTGACATGACTTCCATTTTAGAGAGATAAAAATTGTGGACTGCATGAAGGCTGGGCTACAAAAGGGAGATCAATTAGGAGGGTTCTGCAGTAATTCAGGCAAGAGCTAATGAGAAAAGCGGCAGTAAAGATGAAGAGAACAGAGCCCTCTGGGAGTTAGTAAAGCAGAACTGAGCAGACTTAGTCACTGACTGGATATGGGAAATAAAGAGAGGGACAAAGGAAGACAGATTGGACAGCTGGAGTCTATGAGAGGAGGAGCTTTTGATATCCCAAGGTGGAAGAGATCTAGTAGGCAGCCAGTTATGTGGCTCTCTACCACTTAGGAGAGGGATCTGGGCTGCAAATAAAGATTTGGGAGTCAGGGAACATGCAATGGCAGGTGCCATCAGAGAGTAGATGAGCTGTAACAGGATAGGTAAAGACTCTGGAGGGAAGATAATGGAGGATGACACTTGAGGAATACCATTATTTGAAGGATGGGGTACTAAGAAAAGCTTGTAACAGAGACTGAAGCATGACCAAAAAGATGAAAACCCAGGAGACAGTGGTCTCTCAGAAAGAGACTATAAGGAGCATTTCAAGAAGGAGGGAGCGGCTATGTACCAGTGCTACGGGGACACCATGTCAGATAGAACCAAAGTGTGGCCTGCAACCCGGGGAGTCATTTTGATGATGCCAGAGGGGGCAGGAGTGAGATTTCAGTTGGTTCCCTAAATCCTATATAAGGATGCAGTTTGTTTTGCCCAGAGAGACTCTGTCCTACAAGTATAGCTCTATTATGTCTGAGCAAACAATCAGTTCTGCTCTTCATTTCAGATACTGAGTGTTGTGGCCTCTTCAAAATCCCACCTCCCAGAAGCTTCACTGCGAAGGGAGAAAGGTTTGTGTGTGTGTGTGTGTGTTTTCTTTTTTTTTTTTTTTTGCCTCATTCCGTCACCCAGGCTGGAGGACTGCAGTGGCATGAATCACGCTAACTGCAGCCTCAACCTCCTGGGCTCAAGTGATTCTCTCACCTCTGCCTCCTGAATAGCTGGGACTATAGGTGCACACCACCATACCTGGCTAATTTTTGTATTATTTGTAGAGATGGGGTTTCACCACGTTGCCCAGGCTGGTCTGGAACTCCTGACCTCAAGCAATCTGTCTGACTTGGCCTCCCAAAGTACTGGGATTACAGGTGTAAGCCACTGCACCCAACCAGCAGAAAGTTTCTCAATTTTTTTAAGGATGGAAGGGACTTAAGAATATTCATATTTTGATCAGAAAAAGCAAGTAGCAAGGTAGAGGCTGAAGATATGGGCACAGAAAAGAAAACAAGGTTCCTAAGAAAGCCGGGGACAGAATCTAGAGAACAGGTGGACAGAACACCTCTTGCAACTGAGATGGAAGGATAAGGGTAGGTCAAAAAACAGGAAAGTCTGATTGTGTGGTTTGTGTGTAGGTGTGTGTATGTGGTGTGTATGTAGAGATGTGAAGTCATTCATCCTGATATTTTCTATTTTCTATGTGCAACAGGAGGTAAGTCATTGGCAGAGGGATGGTGCAGGGGGTGGAGTAGGAGGCTTGAGGGCAACAGTGCAGATGAGATATAGGCTGGTGTGGGGACTAGGAGCAGGAGCTGACTGCAGACACATAGAGAGAGCTGGACAGGGTAAAGCCCAGTCATGGTTGGAGACCAGCCACACCTACAGGCAGCAGCAGTTCACCCAGTGGGGAGATTTACAGGGCTCAGCATCCAGCCTGCACCATGAAAGAAGACAGCCAGAGAGGATAATGACTACCTTCTTTTTAATTTGTTTTTTGTTGTTGTTGTTGTTTTTGAGACAGGGTTTCACTCTGTCACCCAGGCTGGAGTGCAGCAGTGGCACAAACATGGCTCACTGCAGCCTTGATGTCCTGGGCCCAAGCCATCCTCCTGCTTCAGCATCCTGAGTAGCTGGTACCACAGGCCTGTGCCGCTACACCCAGCTAATTTTTTTCTTCTTTAGAGATGGGGTCTCACTATGTTGCCCAAGCTAGACTCGAATTCCTGGGTTTAAGCAATCCTCCCACCTCGGCCTCCCAAAATGTTGGGATTACAGGCGTGAGATAACATGCCTGGCCATGATTGACTTCTGGTTTCATGTTAATATTTGGCCAAAATGCACTTTCTGGTAGAAACATAATTGAAATGTCAGTCATCTAATATCATTCTTCCTATTTATTTACTATTAGTAATTGGAACTACTATTCCAAATTTATATTTGTATCAGTATAGGATCCGAGATTTTGTGTTCTGGTCCAAGGTAGGAATTCCTCAGGTACCCTCCTGCCTGCACCTGTGCCTCCCCTACCCCTCCACTATCCTTACAGTGTTATTAAAATTTATCAAGTTATCATTAACAAAAATATTAAACATTATTTACATACAATTTTTTTGCATGTAAAGATGAAATTATCTTTGATAGTTTACTATTATTTCTCATAGCAATTTATGAGGGCAGTCGGCAGTATTTTCTCGTTTAGAGAATAAAGAAGCTAAAGGAAAAAGAAATTAGGGACTTAGTCAAGGAGTTCCTACGTGGTAATATAAAGAAAGGATTTTGTTTTTGCAATTGCGAACTGTGCTGCTATAAACTTGCGTCTTTTTCGTATAATGACTTCCATGCCTACCAATCAACGAGTGGATTAAAAAACTGTGGTATAGGCCAAGCGCGGTGGCTCATGCCTGTAATCCCAGCACTTTGGGAGGCCGAGGTGGGAGGATCATGAGGTCAGGAGATCGAGACCATCCTGGCTAACACGGTGAAACCCCGTCTCTACTAAAAATACAAAAAATTAGCTGGGCGTGGTGGCGGGCGCCTGTAGTCCCAGCTACTTGGGAACTGAGGCAGGAGAATTGCATGAACCCGGGAGGCAGAGCTTACAGTGAGCCGAGATCATGCCACTGCACTCCAGCCTGGGCGACAGAGGGAGACTCCGTCTCAAAAAAAAAAAAAAAAAGAAAAAAACAAAAACAACTGTGGTATATGTATATGATGGAATATTACTCAGCCATAAAAAGGAATGAATTAATGGCATTTGCAGCAACCTGGATGAAATTGGAGACTATTATTATGAGTGAAGTAACTCAGGAATGGAAAACCAATCATCAAATATTCTCACTCATAAGTGGAGGCTAAGCTATGAAAATGCAAAGGCAAAAGAATGACCAAATGGATTTTGGGGACTCAGAGGGAAAGAGTGGGAAGGGGGTGAGGGATAAAAGGCTACAAATTGTGTGCAGTGTATACTGCTTGGGTGATGGGTGCACCAAAATCTCACAAATCAACACTACAGAACTTAATCATGAACCAAACACCACCTTTTCCCCAATAACCTACGGCAATAAAAAAAAAATTTTAAAAAAAGAGAAAATAAAATGGAGATTGGTCATCTCCAAAAAAAAAAAAAAAAAAAAAAAGGATCTCAAAACCCCCTGGCTCTCAAGGCAAGTTCTTTCTGGCAATATCTCCCTCTTTTAATGACTTTAGGAAACAAGTAGGGGCCTATTTGATAAGGTGATTCAGGGAGGCCATGTGTCAGTGCTTAAGTACATTTCCTTCCTCAATCTACCTCTCTACCTTCTGTTCAACTTCCCTCCCTTTAATGAATCAGTCGCGGGATGGTGAGAAGAAGCTCCACTTTATCTGAGCCTTAGTTAGGAGCAGACCTCAGTTCTATTCAGCTAGTCTGGCACTCCTTGGATAATGCATCCGTGTCATTTCCTGGCAGCTTCTGATGTTATTATTCTATGTGTAAAATGAATCAATGTAAATAGCTCTTCAGGAACCAGAAGAAGTTCACGGATCCCTAAACTCAGGAATAATTTCCTCTAAAGGACCTGATGTAGAAGGGGAGTCTAATTAAAGTAGAAACTGTTCTCCCTGAAAATGGTCAGCAGTTGTTCTAAGTCCAAACTGGGAGTACGTAGGGTGCTTGAGGAGCAAAGCACCACGCATTTGAGGGGTGTAAGACATCTTCTTCTTCTTTTTTTTCTTTTTTTTGAGACTGAGTCTCGTTCTGTCACCCAGGCTGGTGTGCAGTGACACAATCTTGGCTCGCTGGGTTCAGGCGATTCTCCTGCCTCAGCCTCCCAAGTAGCTGGGACCACAGGCATGCGCCACCATGCCCGGCTATTTTTTGTATTTTTGATAGAGACAGGGTTTCGCCATGTTGTCCAGGCTGGTCTCGAACTCCTGGCCTCAAGTGATCTGCCCACCTGGGCCTCCCAAAGTGCTGGGATTACAGGCGTGAGCCACTGTGCCCGGCCCCTTTTCTCAGATAAAACCATGTGAGTGTACATACCAGGAAGGATGTAAAGTGATTTAGTCTTTGACCTGCCTCCTCTTTACACATTCACATAGCTATAGTTCAGAACCTGAACTATGAAAGGAGAGCAAATTCATTTTAAATATATGATATTTAAGACAGTATCTTTAGTTATTTATAAGCTGAGATATTTAAAATTCCATTAAAAATGGAAGTTCTTAAAATAACCACAGGTAACCCACATAATGTACTAATATAAAGGATTTCTAATACCAGTTCTACAATTGTTTGGGAAACAAAAGCCAGGAAATATACTATCACACTGGTCTTTAAGAACCACAACAACAAAAAAGCCAGGAAATAATTCATCTTCATTTTTTTTTTTTTGATCCTGCTCTGTTATCCAGGCTGCAGTGCAGTGGCATGATCATGGTTCATTATGGTCTCAATCTCCCAGGCTCCAGCGATCCTCCCACCTCAGCCTCCTGACTAGGTGGGACTGCAGGTGTATGCTATTGTAGCCAGCTAGTTTTTTTTTTTTTTAAATTTTTTGTAGAGATAGGGTCTCATGATGTTGCCCAGGCTGGTCTTGAATTCCTGGGTTCAAGCAATCCTCCTGCCTCTGCTTCCCAAAGTGCTGAGATTATAGGTAGGAGTCACCATGCCCAGCCCATCTTCACTTTTTATGTGATTACCTCACTAAAGAACCTCATGGTAACTTGGGGCTTGAACTGGAATTAATTGTCCTGGGTGGAAATTTTCCTACTTGAGTCTGGCTGGATTTGAGGATATAATGGGGTTAAGTCAAAAGCAGACAAGAGAAAGCAAGAAAAGTAAATATTCTTTCATGTGCATTTATTAATTTTGATAATTATTTCCCACAAACTGAGAGAACGCAAGACCACTTTAGGGATGAAGACAATGATTGATGAACTCTCCTGAGGCAGTGTTCTAGAACTTAGGAGATCACAAACATTAATGCCTGTAATTGATGCATTGTGTTCGCCACAAAATTTACAGTGGAAAAAAACAGGGAACTCGTAACTTACACTAGTCCAGTGGAGCTTTCTACTTGTTTTTATGTTATTACTCTCTGCAGGTTAGCTAATATGCAGTTTAAGTCCCTTCTTTGTCTTCGTTCCTCTTGTTTTTTTCTTGAGCTAAGTTTTGGGATGAGAATCCCTGTCCTAGACATAGAGTGTCTCTGTATTTCTCAAATGACTGCTATATTCAACATTTTTCTGTGTACCTCTGAAAATGCCACCAAGGGGGAGAGCTCAGGAAACCTAACAAAGCTGTGGCTTGAGGCTTCTAGTTTCAAATATTCTTGTCATATTTTCACTAGCAGCCTGCTCCATTGGTGCTGCCTTGGCCTCAGTTCTACCTTTGACAGCTGTTGCTGCTTGCAGAGAGATAAAGAGATCATGATTTATTTAAAGGAAGCTTAATCATATTGTCTTGCTGGAACTACTTAAGTGCTATATACCATACAACAGACAGATTAGCACTTGATGAAAATGAGAGACATGGAAGATAAGAAAAAGAAACTTTCACCGGGCGGTATGTAAGCTGCAAGCTTTGTAAGTCTGGTGGTGTATCCAGAGGAGAAAGGCTGAGGCTGACTGAGCAGGAGTCCTACTTCTACCTCTTCGTACACAGATCTAAAAGTATTCAATGACTGACTCACTATGTAAAGCACTTTGAATCTCTTGGGGGAAAAAATGGATATATGGATATATACAAAATACTATTACTTCATTATAATGTCATAAATGATCCCACTGGTTTACATCAGACCCACCATGTCCTATATCCTGCTTTCGTCAGTCTTTGGTATTTTAGGGAGATTTCAATTATCTCATCTTGTCCTTAGTTAATGAAACAGTTCTACGGAGGAAGAGAAATCCCTTCCTGCTTTGGGAACATCCTGTCAAGTGTGGGATGTTTCCTGCTCACCACTATCTTCTCTGATGCCATTAGCACCCACACAGTCATCCAGTCTTTTAGAAAACTATTAAATTGTTGGCCTAGATGGATTTCCCCAGTTAGCCAAGAGTCAAAGCTGTCTAGAAGACAGATTTGCCACCTGACTCATAGTGTGACTTTTCTCCAAACATTTATATGCATTTGGTCCTTTTATTTTCTCTGTAAGATATCTGTGTTTCCTCCTTATCCTGTGAGGCAAGAAAGGATAGGTATTCTGAGGACTGCAAACTAATTTCAGGAAGATTAAACTAACTTATTTTGATGCATTTAAATTTCCACTCTCAAAAGGTTTATTAAAAATTCCCCCTAGGGTTCTAGGTCCAGTCCATATAGGGAATAATTTGCTCACTCTGGGAAAGTATATGAATACTGTCAGGATAAAAGGGCTCCATTTCATGACTAGAAGAGAAAGAGTAAGATGAGTGGGGAGCTCAGAAGCTTGAAAATTTGTGTAGCCTGGACAAGGCTGCACTAATTCACACAGCTTTTGTTTTGCTACAAAGCCACACACAATTGTACGCTATGGTTATTGATTCCGTTTTCTGGTAAAGTACTGTCTGTTCGAAATATACAAAATACCTGGCTATATAAAAAGACACCTTATAATGGATGACTGGATGCAGAAAAAATAATAAGAGGGAGGAAGGAAGGGAGGGAGGGACACCTTAGACATCTCCAGTTCATGTTTTAAGCACTCTATGAAGCTCTGCAGTGGAAGGACTTATACATAAATAAAACTGGATAGACACATAATAGAGACCTTTCCAACTTGTATTACTTAATAGTTCAATAATCATAATTAAGAGCACAAGCTTTGGCATCAGGCTGTCTGGGTTCAGATTCTAATTCTACTATGTACCAACTGTGTGACCTTGGGGAAGTTACATTTCCTCTCTGAGCCTGTTTTATCATTGGTAAACTAGAAATAATAATTGGGTTATTATGAGGGTTACTTTAGATAACGTATGTAGACACAAAGCACATGGGAAAATAATAAATGTTAGCTATTACTACACAATAGGGACTGGATTAGGGAATTTAGAGCTCCCAATCCTTACTATTTCTCCCCACCTCCAAAACAAAGAGCAAAAAAGAAAAGAAAAGGAAAGAATAAAACAAAAGACAGAGAAAAAAAGAGTTTCTTTTGGCATTATCACAGATTTGGGTGGTTTTTGTGATAATCTCTGTCAACACTTGGTAAGAGTAGAACATAAACTTTCAGGTTAAGGCAAACTGAACACAAGCATCTCATCTTAACCCCACTTGAAATTCCATTAAAACTATAATATAGGCCGGGCGCGGTGGCAGAAGCTTGTAATCCCAGCACTTTGGGAGACTGAGGCGGGCGGATCACGAAGTCAGGAGATGGAGACCATCCTGGCTAACTCGGTGAAACCCCATCTCTACTAAAAATACAAAAAAAAAAAAGAAATTAGCCGGGCGTAGTGGCGGGCGCCTGTAGTCCCAGCTACTCCAGAGGCTGAGGCGGGAGAATGGCATGAAGCGGAGCTTGCAGTGAGCCGAGATCGCGCCACTGCACTCCAGCCAGGGCGACAGAGCAAGGCTCTGTCTCAAAAACAAACAAACAAACAAACAAACAACAACAACAAAAAACTATAATATAGACCTTGTAAAATGACAAATCCACAATGACTTTGGAGACAATAGCAACAAAATTTTGGAAGCTGGAAAGCAGATAAACAAGTAGTAACTGACTTTACAGACCAACAAAATCAAATCTGAAGAGAGGTAAGCTAAAAACCAACCCAATTTTCAAAAGACTCCAGAACTGGAAGTAAAGGAGTAAGACTTAATGGAAGTGTGTGGCTGAACTAAGGAGAACTGGGGAAAACTGCTGAAGAAGCATTAGATTCCTAGACTCACACCCCCTTGCCCCCTCTGTTACATATTGCTTTTGCTGGGGTAGGAGATAGAAGTCTGAAGATTCATTATTTGAGTTTAGAGAGAGAGAACCAGGAAACAGAGGGGAAGGAATCATCAACAAAATAACCAACGAACATTTCCCCAAATAAGAAGATATCAGTTTCTAGAATGAAATAGTTTGTGTGTTCAACTCAATGAATGAAAATAGACCATAAAAGTCACAGCACTGCAAAATTTTAAAACACTGGAGACAAAAAGAAGACTCCAAAAATCTCCAGAGAGAATAAAGCAGATCATATACAAAGGAGCCAGAATGTCTTCAGACTTCAAGAGTAACACCAGGAGCATAAAACACTGCCTTCAAAATTCTGAAATATTATTATTTCTAATCTGAGATCTATTTTCAGCTATACCATCATGTGTACGAATAATATAAAGACATTTTCAGACATGGAAACTCACAAAAATTTTACCTCCCATGTACCCTTCTTTGAGAAGCTCCTGGAGAATTTTTCACTAAAGAGACTAATCCAAGAAAGAGGAAGACAGGAAATTGGAGTTCCAATACAGGAGAGCGGTAATGGGAATCCCCCAGAGGATGGTGAAGGGAGATCCCAGGATGATTGCTGTGTATCAGATACAGAGGACAATTAATCCAGATTGAAAAGTGACTCAAGAGATAGCCACATTGCATACTATCATTGCTAAGATCCCCACTGCCATCACTTATTTTATTATTTTTATTTATTTATTTTTTTGAGACGGAGTCTCGCTCTGTCGCCCAGGCTGGAGTGCAGTGGCCAGATCTCAGCTCACTGCAAGCTCCGCCTCCCGGGTTCACGCCATTCTCCTGCCTCAGCCTCCCGAGCAGCTGGGACTACAGGCGCCCGCCACCTCGCCCGGCTATTTTTTTTTTTTTGTATTTTTTTAGGAGAGACGGGGTTTCACTGGGTTAGCCAGGATGGTCTCGATCTCCTGACCTCGTGATCCGCCCGCCTCGGCCTCCCAAAGTGCTGGGATTACAGGCTTGAGCCACCGTGCCTGGCCTTTATTATTTTTTTGAGACAGGGTCTCATTCTCTTGCCTAGGCTGGAGTGCAAGTGGCACAATGAGGGCTCATTGCAACCTAGACCTCCTGGACTCAAGCGATTCTCCTGCCTCAGCCCCCCAAGTAGCTGGGATTACAGGTGTGCACCACAACACCTAGCTAATTTTTTGTATTTTTAGTAGAGATGGGAATCTCATCATGTTGCTAGATTGGTCTTGAACTCCTGGCCTCAAACAGTCCGCCCGCCTCGGCCTCCCAAAGTGCTGGTATTAGAGGTGTGAACCACTGTGCATGGCCACCATCCTTTTAACCGGAGCACAGAATGCCTTAGTGAGCCTGTACTTGGCTTCTTTTAACCACAGTCCAGAGTTTCCTTACTCCCTGACATTCCATGGTGCCTTAATCAGTGAAGATTTGCAGTTTATTGAAAATGTAAGAAAAATTTGCTTTGACCTACTCCTAAAGCTGAGGGAAAGCCATGGTGAGTTTAGAGGCAGAAAAACAGCAGCTTGTTCTGTTTGACCATATTTTCTGTTGCATGTTATTGGGTACCTGGTCCAAACTACAGCTTTGCCAGATGCCCTGACTGTGGTAAACCTTCCGTTTCCTAAGACTTGACCTTGAGCTCTGACTTCCCCAGAAGGAGCTCCCAAAGAATAAAGCCAGATCATAAACCAAAGACCTTGCTCAGCTTATCTTCTCAAGGGAGCTTTCTCTGATAGTGACAATCTTGCCCCTTCCTCACACAGCTAGAGTTGAGCTTGCTCCTCAGTTTTTCAATCCTAAACAATGAAAAGCAAGAAAATTATTCACACAGAAGTCAGGATTATGTTACCTGACTCGGGTGGAGAGTTGGAGAAGAAGTTAGTAGGGAAAAGGAGACAAGGTTAGAAGAGGTTCAACAGGACATACAGGGAACTTCTTAACCCAACTGGTGGGTACAAAGGTATTAGTTTTATTATTTACTCTTTAAACTACACATTTACATTTAAACAGTCTTCATACATGATCTATTTTATGCACACACACACAGAGGCTTTGTATTTATTAGAGAACCACATAAATTGCCATTATTCTACCATTTTTGATGTACAAAAATAGCAACCTCATATGTTTAAACCCAGTTGTTCAGGCTCAGTAATGTACTTTGTGCCTTTGAGGCAAATTAAGAGCCTAAGTTTCCCCATGTGCAAAATGGAGTTTAAAAAAAAAAAAGATATCCAAGAAGATAAGTAAACATAAGGGAAAAAAATTTTTTTTAAAGTGAGTTTCTGCATTAAATTATATTTAATGAACTCTCATAATTGAGTAATTCTCATATTATGTATGTAACACCATAATACCTGTCTTCTAAAAAGTTAAAATGTTAGTCTCTAATGGAGGAAATTCTTTGTGTTTCCCAGAGGGAAGATTTGGCAAATATTACATTAACATAACTATAATTCAATATAGTTGTATTGAACATAACAATGAGTATTTATGAAAAGTTTTTAGAAATCCCCAAGCCCTCACATCTCCCTTACTTCTGCTTTTCTTGGCAGAAATGGGACACAGAAAGTGGAAATGGTGGGAAGCAATAACGGGGATTGATGTGAGTAATTAGAATATAAAATGAGACAAGTGTATTCACTATACTTGAATCAAGGCAGAAACATGGATGGTCTGAGTTTGTTCTTGGTAGAAGAGCTGTTTTAAGCTGCTTTTTTTCAGGCATATAGGTTAAAAAGTGATCTAAACCAAAAAGAAGAATCTTCCATTTTTTTCACCTTTAGCTATGAGTTAGTAGGCAATTATGTGTCAAAAGTACTTTAAATATTAATGTGTTTATACACATTACCATTTAATCCTCATAGACACCCTTATGAATTTGGTACCATTATTACCACCCACTCCTACTTCCCTTTTACTTATGGGGAAACTGAGCCACAGCAAGGGTAAGAAACTAGTTCAAAGTTATAGGCCAGTAAGTAGCAGAGCTAGGTTTCAAACCTAGGCAATTCTAACCACAAACCCACATTCTTCATCGGTCACTCTTCTTGTAGCATATAACTCTCAATTTTAACTCCTTTCTTTTTAAAACATTCCCTTATTAAACCTGTCCCTTATTCTTCTTTTTAGACATGTTCTCACTCTTGCCCAGCCTGGAGTGCAGTGGTGCAATCATGGTTCATTGTAGCCTCAATCTCCTGGGCTCAAGCCATCCTCCTGCCTCAGCCTCCCAAGTAACTGGGACCACCGGGGCGCACCACCACACCTGGCTAATTTTTGTATTTTTTTGTAGAGACGAGAGTAGTGAGACTCTCGTCTCTACAACATAGAGATGTTGCTCATAGGCTGGTGTCAAACTCCTGGGCTCAAGAGATCTGCCTCCCTCTGCCTCCCAAAATGCTGGGATTACAGGTGTGAGCCACCATACTGGGCCCTGTCCTTTACTCTACGGCTAACTGTGACTATGATTATTCCAGTAACATCTTTTGCATCCTTCTTACGTGAACTGTGGGAAATCCTTAGGTACTTTTGTTGGAAACCTAACACTATATTTCTCAGCTGGGGTGTACATGAGCAGTACTTGGCAATACACTGAATGTACTTGAAGCCATAGGATAAACAAGACATAACTTCCTGGAGTGACCATTACTGCAGGCTCAGTTTTTTGGGAGAAACTCCTTGTAAAAAAAAAAAAAAAAAAAAAAAGAAAAAAAAAAAAGGAAACAAACACAGATATACCATGATGTCTTTGAATGCAAGATCTGCACTAAATTTTAAGATAAAAGAAATAACACTCCAAAGACATTTTGCACTTCCCTCAGGGCCGTTTGCTCCAGTCTTTGGGGACAGTAGCTCTTTCTCCTCTGCTGGTAAGAGCACTCTGCAAATAATGTCAGGAGTGATCACTTGATTGTAAAATATGTCAGCTAAGCCCAGCACTCTACCCAGGTCAGGAACAAAGTCACAATACCAAACATGGCTCTAATCTGACTACTTAAAACTTCCAAAATATTGCACTTGGAAATATGTGAGATGTATATATATATACAGAGAGAGAGAGAGAGAAAGAGAGAGCTAGATGAAAATGTAAATTTTAGAACAATATATTTAATTATGCCATATTTGTGCAAAATACATATGTATGTATGTGCTGAAAATAGTCTTAAAAGATACATACTACACTGTTATCAGTGGTCTCTTCCGGGGAATAGGACTAGGGAGATGGCTTTCATTTTCTATCATTTGATATGATTTGACTCCACCCCAACAATAAACATGTATACTATCTTTGTAAAGGAAGAAAAACAACACCCAAAGAGTGAAAAACACCAACAGCAGAACATACAGTAACCCCAAAGCCCAAAAATAAATGAGGATCCCTAGAGATCGTCCAAGACAGTAACCCTATGAATGTGTCTAAAGGTTAATCTGAAAGTCATCACAATATATACAGAGCAGGTTCAGCCTGAGTTTATTAAATTCAACACAAATATTTATATGGTATCCACATATGATAGGTGCTACCTGAGGTGCAGGGATATTTAGATCTTCCTATCAATAAGATTCAGTTCTTTTCTTTAAATAATTCTTTCCATAGTAGGAAGATAGACATAAATAAATCACTGTAACGTACATTATTCTAATGCAATACAAATAATACACAAATTTACCAAATGGGTGTACCTTTTCTGCTGCAGGTACTACCTGAAGCACAGGTGGATATAAGAGTAAACAAGACATGGTCCCTGTCCTCAGTGAGTTTAGAGCCCAGTGGGAGTAAATAAACGGTGTCAGTAGAATCAACAGGGTAGGAGAAAAGAGAAGCCTATGAAAAGCTTTGAAAGCTAAAATGTAACTCCCCAGTTTAGAACTTCTTTAATCTTCTAGATTAAAGAATCAGCAAATGCAAAGGCACAAATGAGTGAAATGGTATGGTATGTTGAGGGAATAACAAGAATTTTAGGACCAGTGGAGTGTACAGTGCAGGGTGGGAGAGAGGAGAAGCTGAGGAGAGGTGAGAGTCGAGGCTGGGAGGTAGGCAGGACTCTTGCATAAGGCACACAGGATTTTGGGTTTTGTGATGAGAAGCCTCTGAAGGGTGGTAGTAGCAGGGAAGTGACAGTTTCAGACGTCCATTTCAGAAAGAACATTCTCACTGAGGTTCAGAATGTATCAAGGCCAATTATTAGACTTCAGCAACAGTCAGAGATGAAAAGGGTCTAAGACCAAAATAAACCAGAGCAGACTGTCCAAGATAAATATAATGTGAGCCACAAATGAGAGCCAAAAGTTTAACGTAAATTTGAATGCTCAGGTCCCTGATATAAAATTGCCATCCTCGTATACTTTTGTTTTTTTTTGAGACGGAGTCTCCCTCTCTCACCCAGGCTGGAGTGCAGTGGCATGGTCTTGGCTCACTGCAACCTCTGCTTTCCAGGTTCAAGCGATTCTCCTACCTCAGCCTCCTCAGTAGCTGGGATTACAGGCATTTGCCACCATGCCCCACTAATTTTTGTATTTTTAGTAGAGATGGGGTTTCATCATGTTGGCCAGGCTGGTCTCAGACTCCTGACCTCAAGTGATGCTCCCGCCTCAGCCTCCCAAAGTGCTGGGATTACAGGTATGAGCCATTGCGCTCAGCCTTCCCTCCCATATATTTTAAATCATCTCTAGACTACTTATAATAGTTAATATAATGTGAATGCTATGTAAGTAGTTGTTATACTATATTATTTAGGGAATAATGACAAGAAAAAAAAGTCTGTACATGTTTAGTACAGACACAATTTTTTTCAAGTATTTTCGATTTGTGGTTGGTTGAATCCACAGATGAGGGGAACCCACAAATATGGAAGGCTATTTCACACAGCACATCTCAATTTGGTTAGACACATTTCAAGTGCTCAACAGACCCACTGGCTAGTAGCTACCATATTGGATAGTGCAGGACCAGAGGAACTAACTGAGGAGGCAGCATCAGCAGAATTTATTGATTTAGTCAATGTGGAGAAGGAGGAATAAGGAGGTAGAAATCACTGTGACTGCTGGCTTGGGTAACTCAATAGGTGAAGATTGTAAATTTTAAGAACAATCTAATAGCCAGAAAACTGCTATGAACCTCTGATACGTTGTAGAATAAAAAAAATGACGCGATCCAGTGTGATCCTAAATGCTAGTCCAAGGATGTTTACTTGAACTAAATGTTGGTTCTTTTCCAACACCTGTATACAGCATAGGAAAAGTGACACCACTAAAAGAAGATGGGAGGCACCACAGCTGTCCCTGAAATTATTTGCTGTCTCGAAACACAATTGGTTGCCTTGGAAATGGCTGTGACTACCTGCACGTGTGCATACACACGTAGCTATGGATGGGGGTAAACAAACAAAGATCAAGAAAACCCACCAGGGTAAATTTTAAAACCAAAAAAAAAAAAAAAACATGGTTTAAAAGTTGACCACTACCCAGGAAGCAGGAACCACAGTATTTTTAAAGAAGGCTAAAATAAAAATGTATATATGCAGAATGCAAGGAAACTGGCATAACCTTGGTAGCAGTGACATGATTGATGAATCACCAACTCTAATGCCAATCAGTACAACATTCTTACTAAGCTCTCAAAATCTTTTCTAATTTCTTCTTTTCTTTTTTTTTTTTTTTTTGAGATGGAGTCTCGCTCTGTCACCTAGGCTGGAGTGCAGTGGCACAATCTCCACTCACTACAACCTCTGCCTTCTCGGTCCAAGCGATTTTCCTGTCTCAGTCTCCTGAGTAGCTGGGACTACAGGCGCACGCCACCATGCCCAGCTAATTTTTGTATTTTTTAGTAGAGATGGCATTTCACCATGTTGGCCAGGATGGTCTCGATCTCCTGACTGCAGGTGATCTGCCCACCTCTGCCTCCCAAAGTGCTGGGATTACAGGCATGGGCCACCGCGCCCAGTCAACTTTTCTAATTTATTGTATAGAGGCCAGAGCAGAAGACCCTCGGTTTTCTTTCGTCGTACAGGGCAGGACAGTTCATGAGTTGGCATGACACTGGTATGGCTTCATTCACATAATGCTTGCAGGCAATGTCTGAAATGCCAAAGAAACAATGAGTCATGTACATGTAACCTGTCAAAGGTCACAAGAATCGTGTTTGTAAAATTTAGACTAGCCATCTAATTTTATGATCACTATAAAGTAGTCTGTTCTTGTTCTTCACCAGCTCATTATATTGCCTGATCTAATAAATAAACTCTTATTTATAAGCTGGTATTCAAATGCTGAGGAGAAAAGGGGCTCCAGCTTGATCATGTACTTTGAAAAAATATTGTTTGTTTTTGGGGAAGCAGACATCTCTGGAGAAAGCATAGGAAGTGGATTTAGTGTAGCTTTTTTTTTTTCTTGAGATAGAGTCTCACTCTGTCACCCAAGCTGGAGTACAGTGGTGCGAACTCGGCTCATTGCAACCTCTGCCTCCTGGGTTCTCCTGTCTCAGCCTCCCAAGTAGCTGGGATTACAGGCACCTGCCACCATACCTGGCTATTTTTTTTTTTTTTTTTTTTTTTTTTGTATTTTTAGTAGAGACGGGGTTTCACCATGTTGGCCAGGCTGGTTTTGAACTCCTGATCTCAAGAGATCTGCCCACCTCGCCTCCTAAAGTGCTAGGATTACAGCCGTGAGCCACCACTATACCTGGCCTAGTGTAGTGTTTTGAGAGCTGTTACCTCTGGGCAAGTCACAGCATTTTAAGCCAGTTCCCTTATACGTAAAGTAAGAAAAGTACAACTACTTAGTCCATAGGGATGTGTGAGGATCAAACCACTTAATATTTATGAAAGGGCTCTGTAAGCTGTAAAAGACTACCTATTGTTATTGTTAGGCTGTAAAAGCACAACGTGATACATTTATATATAGCTTTGTTATGCCTTAACAAAGCTTTGATATGCCTTACTTCATATGACTGCTTAAGCACAGTGTCCAGCTTTAATAGAGTGTTTGGTTTCTGGACCTTCAGATAAAACACAGAGAAGGAAAAGATGTGTTCACTTAGAATGGCTATGTGCATTGTATTTAAAGAGTTTTGTTTGTTTCACTTAATGAATCTTAACCTTAAAAGGGTTAAGATTTTAAGAGAATTAAGAGGTTTTATGACAACAGAATTGACATATTTTTCCCAAAGTCCTCGACTTTAATTTCTTTAAGCACACTCTTTTCCTCTTTTTTAGATTCCACTGTCATCACTTTAGTTCAAGATGTCATTAGGTCTTTTGGTTGGTCTTTCAATGCTGTTTCTCCTGTGACATTGCCAGGTTACCTTTCCTACAACCTTGCTTTCTTTGTGTCATTTTCCTATACATACTCATCCTCCAAATCCTAATTTCTGGCACTGGTAGGCTGTCCACATCTACAGGTGTAAACAAATCCAGAGAACTACCTGGTGAGGGGCAGTCTAGATATGTGGGTTTGGGAATTACAAATGCACACCACAGGGCATGATAGTATGGCACGGTAAAAGACCACAGACTTTGATGTCAGACTGGCATTTCAATTCTGAATCTGTTACTTGTATTAATGATCTCAGGGAAGTGACTTAATTGCACCTCAGTTTTCTCATTTGTAAAATGAGAATCTAATTACTTCATAGGATTGTTTAAGCACAGGGTCCACCTTTAATAGAGTGTTCGGTTTCTGGCCCTTCACATAAAATGCAAAGAAAAAAAAATGTGTTAACCTAGAATGGCTATGTGCACTGTATTTAGAGTTTGGTTTGTTTGACTTAATGAACAGATATTATATCTAATTTAAAAGTTTAAGGCCAGGCATGGTGGCTCATGCCTGTAATCCCAGCATTTGGGAGGCTGAGGTGGGTGCAGCACAAGGTCAGGAGATCAAGACCATCCTGGCTAACACAGTGAAACCCCACCTCTAATAGAAATACAAAAAAAATTAGCCGGGCATGGTGGCATGCACCTGTGTGCCAGCAGAGGCTGAAGCAGGAGAATCTCTGAATCTCTTGTACCCGGGAGGCAGAGGTTGCAGTGAGCCAAGATAGCGCCACTGTACTCCAGCCTGGGTGACAGAGCAAGACTCTGTCTCAAAAAAAAAAAAAAATATATATATATATATACACACACACACACACACACACACACATAATAAAATTAAAAATTAAAAATAAAAGTTTAAGAAGGTAAAAAGGCAAAATTGGAAAGGGGAACTATACTTTAATATATTCAGGTATCTCCCTAGTCAAAACATTAACTGTAAATCAATTTAAGTTACATGGTCATTTTTGCCTGTGGAAGAGGATAGATTTGAAAGAAACAAAACTGAAGATGAGAAACCAGTTAGGAGGCTATGGTAGCGATTTAAGCAGGTACTAATAAGCATCTGATGAGAAGGATATGGTAAAAGAGGAAGGGAAGAGAATGGATTTGAGAAACAGAGCTGGGCACGGTGGTTCATGCCTATAATCCCAGCACTTTGGGAAGTCTAGGTGGGAGGATCGCTTGAGTCTGGGAGTTTGAGATCAGCCTGGGCAACACAGGGAGACTTTGTCTCTACGAAAAATTTAAAAATTAGTTGGATGTGGTGTGGTCCCAGCTACTCAGGATGCAGAGGCAGGAGGATCACTTCAGCCTAGGAGGTCGAGGCTGCAGTGAGCTGTGATGGTGCCAGTGCAGTGTAGCCTGGGTGACAGAGCAAGACTCTGTTGAGAGAGAGAGAGAGAGACAGAGAGAGAGAGAGAGAGAGAGAGAGAGAGAGAGGAAGGAAGGAAGGAAGGAAGGAAGGAAGGAAGGAAGGAAGGAAGGAAGGAAGGAAGGAAGGAAGGAAGGAAGGAGGGAAGGAGGAAAGGAGGGAAGGAGGGAAGGAGGGAAGGAGGGAAGGAGGGAAGGAGGGAAGGAGGGAAGGAGGGAGGGAGGGAGGGAGGGAGGGAGGAAGGGAGGGAGGAAAGAAAAGGTGAAAGAAAGAAAGAGAAAGAAAGAAAGAGAAAGAAAGAATAAAGAAAGAAATAAAGAAAAAATAAAGAGAAAGAAGACGAGAGAGAAAGAAAGAAGACGAGAGAGAGAAATAATTAGGAGGTAAAACTGGCAAGACTTGGTGAATGACTGGTACCACCTATTGGTGTACATGTCTGGCAGGAAGATGGCAAGTTGAGTTTTGGCCATACAGTATTTAGTTTGAAGTACCTGTCTAAGGCAAAGATGTAGAGATAGAACATCAGAGAACACTAACATTTAAGGAGTAAGAGAAGGAAGGCAAGTTCAAAAACAAGAGAGAACAAGGAATGGTCAGAGAGTGTAATGAGAAGGATAAGAATGTGAAGTCCACAGAATTCAAAGACAGACAATTTCAAGAAGAAAGGAATAAATAAAGTATTAAACGAAGAAAAAGAGTGATAAAGACTAAAATATGTTCATCAAAATTGGCAATTAGGAAATTACTGATGTCCTGAGGGAGAGCATTTTCAATGCAGTGATGGAGACTAAGCCAGACTTCAGTGGGCTTAGGGGTTAGGAAGCAAATGGGTAGCAAGAAAAGAATTGTATACCAGTCTTTTGAGAAGTTTAGATGAGGAGGAGAGAAACTAGAGCAAGCTAGCTATTTATGAGTTAGTGATTAAAGCAATGGAGATCCAAGAGAACCAGAAAAGCAAGTCTCAAAGAGTCTACCGTAGTATTTCAAGAAAATAGATAAATAGATCAGTATGTTAAAATATAAAGAACAGTGTGTTACAGGGGAAAGAACAAGGACTTTGGAATGACACATGTCTAATTCTGTTACTTTGCCATTTACTAGCTATGAGACAAGTTACTTAAGCTTTTATGGATCTTAGTTTCCTTCTTTTTCTTTTTTCTTTTTTTTTTTTTTGAGATGGGGTCTTGCTGTGTTACCCAGGTTGGAGTGCAGTGGCATAATCTCGGCTCACTGCAACCTCTGCCTCCTGGGCTCAAGATATCCTCCCACTTCAGCCTCCCCAGTAGCTAAGACTGTATGTGTGTATCGCCCTGCCCAGCTAATTTTTTGTTTTCTGTTTTTGTTTTTCTTTTTGGTAGAGATGGGTTTTGTCACCTTGCCCCAGCTTGTCTCAATCTCCTGAGCTCAAGCAATCCATGACCTCGGCCTCCCAAAATGCTGGGATTACAGGCATGAGCCACCTCGCCCAGCTAGTTTCCACATTCTTAAGGAGGTAATACCAATAACAGCTGTAAGAATTAAATGAGGTAACTCCATATACAAGTGTCTAGCATTGGCAACTTTTGCTTGGTCTACAGAAGGTACTACAAAATATTAGCTTCCCAAGAGAAGAAGCAGAGGCTGTTTGCCTGGGCCAAGAAGAGAGCTGCTGGCAAAGGGGACGTCCCCACTAAGAGACCACCTGTCCTTCGAGCAGGAGTTAACACCGTCACCACGTTGGAGGAGAACAAGAAGGCTCAGCTGGTGGTGACTGCACACGAAGTGGATCCCATCAAGCTGGTGGTTTTCCTGCTTGCCTTGTGTCATAAAATGGGGGTCCCTTACTGCATTATCAAGGGAAAGGCAAGACTGGGATATCTAGTTCACAGGAAGACCTGCACCACTCTCAACTTTACACAGATTAACTCAGAAGACAAAGGCACTTTGGCTAAGCTGGTGGAAGCTATCAGGACCAATTACAACGACAGATACAATGAGATCCGCCATCACTAGGGAGGCAATGTCCTGGGTCCCAAGTCTGTGGCTCGCATTGCCAAGCTTGAAAAGGCAAAGGCTAAAGAACTTGCCACTGAACTGGGTTAAATGTACACTGTTGAGTTTTCCATACATAAAAATAATTAAAATAATACAAATTTTCCTTCAAAAAAATATTGGCTTCTGTTTCCCCTTGGAGGTTACTAGTAACATTGAAAGAGTGCCATTTCAATTAAGCAGTGAAGATGTATCCTAAGTTGCCCAGGATTAAAGCATTCAGTTATAAGATATTAAAAATAGGGAACAGTTGTGGTGGCTTATGCCTGTAATCCCAGCACTTTGGGAGGCCAAGGCGGGAGGATCACTTGAAGCCAGGAGTTTGAGACTAGCCTGGACAACAAAGCGGGATTCTGTCTCTAGAAAAACATTTAAAAAAAATTAGCTGGGCATGGTGGTGTGTGCCTGTAGTCTCAGCTACTCTGGGAGGTGGGTGGGAGGACTGCTTGAGCCCAGGAGTTCAGAGGCTACATAAGCTATGATCACACCACTGCACTACAACCTGGGTGACACAGCGAGACCCCATTTCTTAAAAAAAAAAAAAAGGAACAACAGTTGAAAGAGGAAAGGATTTGAGAGAGTTAATCATATGTGAAGTCTAAAAAAAAACGAAGTAAGTAAAAGTGCCAAGAGGGGAAGTGAGGCCTAGGGGAGTAGGAGCTTTTGTGTCTCATATATGATTAGCATACATCCAAAAATTATTTGAAAGAGTGCCTCACTGCACCATATAAGATGACATTTGCAGCAGAGATGGTTTTAAGAGGCTGAACATGGTTTTAAGAGGCTGAACATGGACAGAAAAGATCAAAGGACAAACAAAGCTACCTTAAAGAGAAAAGTTGGTGCAGTTCATACCTAATGTTGATCATTTCAGTAAAGATCTAGGAAATACAGTATTTGGAAAAAATAGTTTCCAAAGCAGACGTGAATCCAAGTATCCTTGGGCCTAATTGTTAATGAATGTGAAACACACGGCTAGAGAATCTGTGGGTAGAAAACATTCCCTAATTGCACAATCTCTAAACCTTTCCATCTGATTTCAACTATAATGACGTGCAAGTAAACGTACTTCTCAACTTTTCCAATCCTACATGCACAAAGAATTACTCTCTTTGAGCACACATTTCATTGTAAGATGCGTCTTTACATGATTTCTTAGACAAATTCAGTTATTTTCTATATAAGGGTGTAGAGTAAGTAGTATTAATAAGTGTTTTTCAGATCCATATTTTGATCATAAGGAAAGCCTGAGCTTTAACGAACTTAAGAGTACTGAGCAGAGTCACAAAGCAAGAAAATATTATAATGGAATCTAATGGTATTATTTTTCTACATCTCTCTTCCTAATAAATATATGAATTCTAACTTTGTCTTCAAAATGCAGAGCAGACTTCTTACTAATTGCACATTTACTGAACATAAATCAAGGTGGAAGAACCAACTGCACAGCTCAGGAAAAAAAACATGCTATAATCATTGTAAAGGAAAAGAAATGTGAACACGGTTTTTCTGTGCAGGGAAAAAAAAAAGAAAAAAAGGGAAAAGAAAAAAATTAGAGAACTACTCTAAGACACAGGAAAAAAAAACCCTTCAATACTGCTGAAGGTAAAGAAAGAAGCAACAAGCAAATTGCAAATTTTAGGGTGGCCTAACACAGGCAATCTGAGGAAATACAAAGGATGGTTTCTCCACAAAATCCTCTTCCACCCCATGGAGAGGACTGCATGCTTTTCTTAAACGAAGGGATAGCACTTTGGCAATTGTTGGAATGTGGAAGCTGACTGATTTTACTACAGGAAATTAGTTTTGACAGACATCCTAATTAAGCACAGTATAGAACTAAGGACTACCGTATAGAACTAAGCTGGCTGTGCACTGAACAACTCTAGAGGCAATATTCACACAGACTACAACATGAATGGCGCCCTGTAGAGTTATGCAATGCAGTAGCCATTGTATCTATCAGAAACAATGTAAGCTCCATGAGGGAAAGGAGTTTTCTCTATTTAATTCATTGGTGTATCCCTGGCACATAGAACAGGGCCTGATGCTTAAGATGATCAATAAATATTTGCCGAATGGGTTGATGAATGAAAAGAAAAGGGGAAACTGAAGTTTGAGATCACAGAAGAGAGATGGATTTCTTACAACTGAAAGAGATTAAGAGAGTGAGTCCAAAAATCCAGAACCTGTTATAAAAGAGGAAAGAGGGCTGGGCGCGGTGGCTCACGCCTGTAATCCGAGCACTTTGGTAGGCTGAGGCAGGCGGATCATGAGGTCAGGAGATCAAGACCATCTTGGCTAACACAGTGAAACCCCGTCTCTACTAAAAATACAAAAAAATTAGATGATCGTGGTGGCATGCGCCTGTAGTCCCAGCTACTCAGGAGGCTGAGGCAGGAGAATCGCTTGAACCTGGGAGGTGGAGGTTGCAGTAAGCCAAGATTGTACCACTGCACTCCAGCCTGGTGACAAAGCAAGACTCTTTGTCAAAAAAAAAAAAAAAAAAAAAAAAAAAAAAAAAGGGGGAGAAGGAATGGTAGAGACAGTTTGGGACGTTACCAGATTTTACTATGCTCTGGCAAGGACTTACTATGGACTAAGCAAAAATTAAGTAATAAAAAGGGGTAGAAACACCACGTTAGCAGAGATGGAGATTTTCTTCTTAATTGGTAGGCTAAGTATGTTAAGAAAAGTTTACATAATTGCTGTTTTTCTATCAAAAACTTCTACATGGGTTGAGGCAGGAGAATTGCTTGAGGCCAGGAGTTAGAAACTAACCTGGGCAACACAGTGAGACCCCATCTCTACAATTTTTGTTTTGTTTTTTTTTTGTATTAGCTAGGCATGGTGGCGCATGCCTATAATCCCAGCTACTTGGGAGGCTGAGGTGAGAGGATCGCTTGAGGCCAGGAGTCTGAGGCTGCAGTAAGCTATGTTTGTGTCACTGCACTCCAGCCTGGGTGATAAAAACGAGACCCTGTCTCAAAAACACTCCAAAATGGGGAAAAAAAAAAAAAAATCTACATGGCCATACCAAACAGGGAGATGGAAGTCAGAATAAAAGACATGATTTTCATTATGATATAAACCATCTCCCCAAATATTAATAAAATCTTGAACCTATGATTAAGTGAGATAAACACTGCAGAAGTGATCTGTAAACTGTTATATGCTACCATGGTATTAGCTGTTTTTATTATCCAATTAATAGAAACAGAGTTCATAAAGATTAACCAGCCATTTGATGTCTACTGACTATATATTGTGCTTTAGCAAGTATGCATGTATATAAAGTTCATAACTTATACAATTCCTTGTGTATACGTGACTTTCATTCTGTTTTATTTATCAGGTTTCAACCAGACCTAAAGTTCCCTAGGTTGAACAAACCTATACTTTACAACCCTCAACATCATCTTTACATGATCCATAAACACATATTGAATTTCTAAGGACCCCTGGGTATGGCTGATTCAAAGGACTTTCTTTTCACATTTCCAGTATTCTTAAATTTCAGCTATAAAAATTTATTTCAAGAGAGTTGGTGCCTCTATCTGTCCTACTATAACTACTCCAATTCATCTCAACATGGAAATATGTTAATTTGCTCTAAATTCTGAGCAATGCAAATGGACTTACTAACCGTATGTCTTCTGTTCACAATCTGTTTTCTGCCAGGATTATCTGGCACACCTCATGTATAATTTCCATTAAAACAACAAAGTCAAACAAACACAAAAACACATAGCACTTTGCTGCATATATAAAAAAATCTATAGTTGGCTTTTGTGGGAGGAACCACTCCCACTCACAGCCACTCAAGGTTTATCAGGATATACTAGTTGAGAGGCATGAAAAATAAAAACTGGTAATTCCCCATAACCAAAACAAAAAGTGTTACAGGATACTTAAATGATCCTTGGCAATACTTGTATTCTATTTAGTATATGTTTGGGAGTTTAGTAGATTATACAAGCCACCAAATAAAAGACAACTGGTATATATTCTCCTCAGATATGGTAATGTGATGTAAGGTAGTAAACCTTCAACTTCATTTTTGTATGGGTAATAAATTCACATGGCTCAAACTCCAAAAGAAACCAAATGATATTCAATAAAAAGTTTCTCTCCCACTCTATCCCCCAGTCACCTAGTTGTTCTCCCCAGAGACAACCAGTATTATCCATTTCTTGGGTAGTTGTTGGGTAGCCTTCTAGAGACTAGACATCAACAAACAAGTGTGTGTGTGTGCGTGTGTGTGTGTGTTCTCTTTTCCTGTATTGACACAGTTGGTGGCATACTGCATAACATTTCTAGGTAGTATCTTAGGCACTACTCCCACCATGCCATGTTTAGGCAACAGGCTTCTTGCATGTCTTCTTTGATTGAACAATACCAGCTTCTCAAGTGTTGTGAAGGAGTTTGAGACCAGCAGACTCTGAAGGAAAGTGTGTTGTAATTAATTGGTAATATCTACCATAACCATCTATTCCTATTCTGTGATTTTAACGTATCTTCCACATACCTCTCTTACAAGAATCACCACATTTCACTAACTTGAAAAGGCATGTCTGAAAGTAGGGCCTATGTCCTTTCATTATTGTAATGCAGGATGCCTACCCAGCACAGTGCCTAACATACAAGTACTCGATAAATACTTACTAAATGAATACCACAGTCAAAATCCTCAATGTTTAGGGAGAACAAGACAGCTTTTTATATTCCTGAATGAGTTACTTTCTCCCACTCAAAGATATACTTGATTGACCCTATAACTGTAGATTTGTAATGAAATCATATTTGAAAGCTATGTGATAGTGCTTTCCCTGTATCAGAATTTACAGTAATGGGTTGGGTGTGGTGGCTCACGCCTGTAATCCCAACACTTTGGGAGGCTGAGGCAGGTGGGCTGCTTGAGTCCAGGAGTTAGAGAACAGCCTGGGCAACATGGCGAAACCTGTTTCTACTAAAAATACAAAAATGAGCCAGGAGTCATGGCACATACCTGTAATCCCAGCCACTAGGGAGGCTGAGGCAGAAGAATTGCTTGAACCTGGGAGGCAGAGGTTGCAGTGAGCAGAGATTGCACCACTGCACTCCAGCCTGGGCAACAGAGCGAGACTTGGTCTAAAAAAAAAAAAAAGAAAGAAAAAAAAAAAAAGAATTTACAGTAATGATATCTGGCTGGCACTCAACCTTCTTGAGAAAAAAATATGTACCCAGAACTTTACACAGGATCCTATCATATATGTAATTACCTAGTTTCCAATTACTGCCCTCTAAAGAGAAAATGATTGTGTAACATGTGATTTCTGAAACAAAAGTGGGGTCTAGGGAGGTCAGGCGATGGTGAAAGAAAACTCAACGGAAACATCATGAGTGATAAAGAAAGTCTGTGATTGTTTGAAAAAAATCCAGTGAATGAAAAAAATTGACAAAGAAAGAACATTTCAATTAAACCTTACTCCTTAAAGACCCCACCTGCTAATCATTCTCAAAGAGCTTTCTCAACTTACGTTTTCCATGTAAGTACTGCCATCTACAGGGCATAATGGAAACAAAGTATTTTATGAGGAGTGGGGAGTAAGTGAAATGAAAAGGCTGGCATACTATAGGCTAACATCTTCATGCCCTTTTAAAATACCAGCATTAATAGGGAAAAGACTCCCTATTCAATAAATGGTGCTGGGATACCTGGCCAGTCACAGCAGAAGAATGAAACTGGACCTTTACCTTTCACCATACATAAAAATTAAGTCAAGATGAATTAAAGATTTAAACATAAAATCTCAAACTATAGAAATCCTAAAAGAAAACCTAGTAAACACCATTCTGGACATCGGCCTTCAGAAAGAATTTATGACTAAGTCCTCAAAAGCAACTGCAACAAAAACAAAAATCAACAAGTGGGACCTAATTAAACTAAAGAGTTTCTGCACAACAAAAGAAACTATCAACAGAAGAAACAATCTACAGATAGGAGAAAATAATCACAAACTACGCATCCAACAAAAATCTAATATCCAGGAATCTATAAGGAGCTTAAGCAATTTAATAAGCAAAAAACAAATAGTCCCATTATAAAGTGGGCAAAAGACATGAATTGACACTTCTCAAAAGAAGACATACAAGTGGGCAACAAACATGAAAAAATGCTCAATATCGCTAATCATCAGAGAACTATAAATCGAAACCATAATGAGATCCCATCTCATACCAGTCAGAATGGTATTATTTAAAAGTAAAAAACAGATGCTGGCAAGGCTGCGGAGAAAAGGGAAGGCTTATACACTGTTGGTGGGAATATAGATTGGCTCAGTCACCATGGAAAGCAGTTTGGAGATTTTTCAAATAACTTAAAAGAGAACTATCATTCCACCCAGCAATCCCATTACTGGGTATATATTAAAAATAAAATTATTTTACCAAAAAGACACATGAACTCATATGTTCATCACAACACTATTCACAATAGCAAAGACATGGACTCAACCTAGATGCCCATCAATGGTGGACTGGATAATGAAAATGTGGTACATATGCACCATGGAATACTATGTCGCCATAGAAAGGAACAAAATCATATCCTTTGCAGGAACATGGATGCAGCTGGAGGCGATTATCCTATGCAAATTAACACAGGAACAGAAAGCTAAATACTGTATGTTCTCACTTATAAGTACGAGATAAACATTGGGTACTCATGGACATAAAGATGGCAACAACGGACACTGGGACTACTAGCGGGGAGATGGAGGGAGGAAGGCAAGGGTTGAAAACACTAACTATTGGGTACTATGCTCACTTTCTGGGTGAGGGGATCACTCGTAATCCAAACCTCAGCATCATGCAATATATCTATGTAACAAACCTGCACATGTAGTCCCAGAATCTAAAACAGAAGTTGAAATTCTTTTTTTAACTCTACATTTATTCAGAGTTACATGTTATGTTTTCTCTTTTTCACACACAAGGAAAGGTAATAATGCTCAATGGACTGGCTATTATCTTTTAAAAAGTAATATTATAAAGCTAGGACTTATGATTTTAAGTCTTCATTTATTTATTTATTTATTTTGAGACAGAGTCTCGTTGCTCTGTCACCCAGGCTGGAGTGCAGTGGGGCGATCTTGGCTCACTGCAACCTCCGCTTCCTGGGTTCAAGCAATTTTTCTACCTCAGCCTCCCAAGTACCTGGAACTATAGGCATGTGCCACCATGCCCGGCTAATTTTTGTACTTTTAGTAGAGATGGGATTTCACCATATTGGCCAGGCTGGTCTTGAACTCCTGACCTTGTGATCCACCCACCTCGGCCTCCCAAAGTGCTGGGATTACAGGGATGAGCCACTGTGCCCAACTGATTTTAAGTCTTTAAATTACCTGTTACATATTTCTGCGGGCTTGTGCAAAAAAAAAAAATTAGTTGTTACTTAACGATTAACAATAAAGAAAAAAATTATAATTTTAAACTAAAATTTAAAAAAAATGTTTAAAATATGCCCAAATTCCAATTCATTTCATTCTGCTGTAAGATATAAACTGGGACTCTCTGAGAAGTAAAGAGTCCCTGGGAGAAGAAGGGCTATTTTTGGTGGGAGTTCTTTTACATTAAGGATAGACCAGGATGGAAGAGGAAGAAGAACATTAAAAGCTAATGGACTGGTTTGGATTTATAGGTACAAGCTGGAGAAACCTGAATGAAGGAAAGCACAGATGATTTCCATGCTTCTAAGGGGACATTATGCCAATGTGTTGTATTGTCATAACAACTTTTTCTTTTTTTGAGATGGAGTCTTGCTCTGTCACCCAGGTGGGAATGCAGTGGCATGATCTCAGCTCACTGCAAGCTCTGCCTCCCAGGTTCTCGTCATTCTCCTGCCTCAGCCTCCCGAGTAGCTGGGCTACAGGCGCCTGCCACCACGCCTGGCAAATTTTTTTGTATTTTTAGTAGAGACGAGTTTTCACTGTGTTGGCCAGGATGGTCTTGATCTCCTGACCTCGTGATTCGCCCGCTTCGGCCTCCCAAAGTGTTGGGATTACAGGCGTGAGCCACCGCACCCAGCTAACATAACTTTTAAGGAAAATAAGCGGAATCCATTAAAACGGTTTCTTATAATCAAAAGGAAGAAATCTGATTTTAGAGATAATCAAAATCCACCAATATCACAAGGACAGTAAGAATTTTTGTTGGGGCCAGGCACGGTGGCTCATGCCTGTATCCCAGAACTTTGGGAGACAGAGGAGGGTGGATCGCTTGAGCTTAGGAGTTCAAGACTAGCCGGGGCAACATGGTGAAACCCTGTCTCTTCAAAATATACAAAAATTAGCCAGGCGTGGTAGTGCATGTCTCTAGTCCCAGCTACTCGGGAGGCTGAAGTGGGAGGATTGCCTGAGCCTGGGAGTTTGAGGCTGCAGTGAGCCATGATTGCACCACTGCACTCCAGCCTGGATGATACAGAGAGACTTTGTCTCAAAAAATAATAAAATAATAATAAGAATAATTTTTGCTTGTTTGTTTAACCATCTATTTTCAATTGGGTATTAAATTTTATCTTTCTTCTCAAATCTCGTCACAGTAAAGTTGCCATAAGTTTGATAATAGAACAAAGTTAGGCAATATTTATTACTCCCCCCAACCCATCACTGCCTATCTCCAAAGTACTACTTTATTATGTGGTGCTGTCTGAACAGTGCTGTTGTCTGAATTAGCCCCTCTTCCACTCCCCAAATCAGATTATCAAAGTCTAACCCGTCAAGATCCAGATTAAATGCCAATTTCCCCATAAAGAATTATTTGATCCCTCTCTTTAGCTAAAAGTAGTTTTCCTTTGCTTATGAATGTTTTAGCTCTTTGCCTAAACATTTCTTACAGCCCTTGTAAATATTCTACATATTAATGGTTTAGGTATTTGTGGGATTATAAACCCCTAAACAAAGGAAGGAACTACATTTTATTCATCTTTGCATGTGTCATAATATCTAGCACAGAGCCTGGCACATGACAAGGAGTTAATAAAGATTTAGTGAATATTGAATGTTTGTATTTGAAAGTTTACATGGGTAAAACCAAATAGTTAATTTGAGAAACATCATGGCATAAATATTAACAACAGAGGGTCTTTGTTAAATATTTCACAGACTAGGAAAACTAGAATATATACCTACTATAGTAAAATATATATACTTAAGCCAGTGGTTTTATGAGAGTAACAACAGGTATCATTAAGTCACCAGAAGTCTAATGAAAACTTAATGTTACAGCTTTGGTTAGGCTACAGGCAAGTGATTTAGGAGCTATACTTCTTAAGCTCTTTTCTCATTTGTTTATTTATATTATTTTTTAAAGACGGGTTTTCATTATGTTGCCCAGACTGGTCTTGAACTCCTAAGCTCAAGCAATCTGCCAGTCTTCGCCTCACAAAGTGCTGGGCTTACAGGTATGAGCCACTGTGCCCAGCCCTAAGTTGTTTTCTAACCTTCACTATAATTTATAGACGAGACAGGCTGTACAGTTGCCAGGGAGATGTCATGGCTACCAAAAACGAAAGCATAAACACATTTTAAAATATACCAAGTGGGCCGGACGCAGTGGCTCACGCCTGTAATCCCAGCACTTTGGGAGGCCAAGGTGGGTGGATCACCTGAGCTTAGGAGTTTGAGACCAGCCTGGTCACCATCGTGAAACCCCATCGCTACTAAAAATAAAAAATTAGCTGAGCATGGTGGTGGGCACCTGTAATCCCAGCTACTTGGCAGGCTGAGGCAGGAGAATCGCTTGAACCCGGGAGGCAGAGGTTGTAGTGAGCCGAGATTGCACCATTGCACTCCAGCCTGGGGGACAAGAGCAAAACTCCATCTCAAAAAAAAAAAAAAAAATAATAATACACCAAGCGTTGGGTAAAAAAGCAGGTATTAAACAGAATCCTTAGCTTTTTGTTTACTGATTTAGCTTCTTGGGGCTTCCTTCATTACAGGAGAAAAATCTCCTATACCAAAGTATTCAAGTTCTCAGTAAACATATTCAGAAGCTCTAGTAAATACATGTATGTGGTATGTCATACTATATTAACTATAATAAAGTTTCTCTTTAAACAATAAAGATTAATACATTTAGGAAAGAATCAAATAAAACCTATGCAAACATGGAAAAAATATCTGATACCAGCAACACTTACATGGAAGAGAAGATTGGATGTGAATATGGATAGACAGAAATAATTAGCAGGTGAGAACTATAATTAAGGTAAAAGAGAATTAAAGGACATCATTCGTCTAACCCTGGACAATATCAATAAACTTTCCACAATCTCAGAACACATGTGACCGAAAAAAAAAGGAGTTCATGGTCAAATATACACAAACAAGAGCTAGATACCAACCGTCTAATTTGAATCTTAGGAAACAGGTGGGAGGCCAAGCAGACAAAAATATGTGGAAGGAACATTGTTTTAACTAAGCGGCTTTTGGCCAAGTTATAACTCAGAAGGTTAAAGTGTTACACATATGACAAAGTCCTTAATTAGCTGTTTTAAACACAAATAGTATTTCATGCTCATTGGGTATTTTCTAGTATGAGTTACTAGAATAATGATATTATTATTCTCCATTGGAACTTTAGGAAGAAAATATATTGGAGAGGCTGCATAAGCAGTGTTTAGGGCATAGACTCTGAAGCCAGGTTTCTTGAATTCAGATTCCAGCTCTCCCCCTTACTAGCTGTGAGTCCTTAGGGATGTTACTTAGCCTCTCTAAGCCTCATTTCCCTCATCCATTAGTAAAATGGGAACTGGTAGTAGTTCCTATCTGATAGGAGATTCCACTTGCTATGAGTATTCAATAAATTACTGTTCATAAAGCACTTTGAACATATATCCCACAGTAAGCTCTGTATGAATATTTGCTAAATAAAATCTGTCCTGGATAATTTAGATATTTATCTGATTTAAGACAAATTTTGGCTCCTATGATAGAGAATATCTCTAGATACATATAGTATTATGACACTAGGTGTAACTTAAAAGTTTTCTATTTTTGAAGAAGTACTGCTCTTTTTCTGTCCTTTCTTTCCTCTGTGATTCGTATCTCTGGCTTTACAATGCTAGCTAAAAGACAAACATTATGCCACTTGCTCAGGTTCCTTAAGTGTTCATCTCCTCCAGGTCTGCCATGCCTTTAAGGAAATGAGAGAGAAAGCAAGGAATGTATCAATTCCCTTACTAGATACACGACAGCATTAAAGCCAGTGATGGGATAGAGTCTGCAATCTCATAAGATTATCTAAAACTGAGCAGAACTCCCATACAGAGGTACTAGAGGTGCTGGTATGCTACCTAAAATTATTATTTAGTAGTAGAGTCTTCCAATAACGTATCAGCAAAAACTCAAGTAGATGGAAAATAAGCTACTGGCCTCATTCCTAATAACAATCTCTGGAATCTGAACAATGTACACGTAGAAGTTAAAGTCTAGGCTGGGCATGGTGGCTCACGCCTGTAAACCCAGCACTTTGGGAAGCTGAGGCAGGCAGATCACGAGGTCAGGAGTTCAAGACCATTCTGGCTAACACAGTGAAACCCCGTCTCTACTAAAAACACAAAAAATTAGCCGGGCGAGGTGGTACGTGCCTGTAATCCCAGCTATTTGGGAGGTTAAGGCAGGAGAATTGCTTGAACCTGGGAGGCAGGGGTTGCAGTGAGCCAAGATCACACCACTGTACTCTAGCCTGGGCGAGACAGTGAGACTCCATCTCAAAAAAAAAAAAAAAAAAAAAAAAAAAAAAAATTTAAAGTCTAAAGTACACTTAGAAGGTTAATACAAGGAGGCAAGTGTCACTACAGCTCATGACATTAGTAAAGTATGTTCTATTCTAGTGATACTGTTGCGGTTGATATAGTGATGATTTCCTAATACAGATTACAAAACAGATATAGACACAATATACAGTAGTAACGGGAAACGTCACCTCTCCCAGCATTGGGGAGAGGTTTCATTCTGGTAAAAAAAAAAAAAAAGAGCACCTGATAAGGTGATACCACATCGACAATTTCATTTCTCAGAAAGTGGAGAAAACAACAAAGAGAACTGCTATCCAAGACTATAATGACTGACAAGAAGGAAACTGTAAGTGATGTGGGGTGACAAGAGTTTTATAAGAAGACAGTATGTTAGTTAGCTTCCGTGTTGTAATAGCAAAGGAAACCTGGAAACTTGACCCTAAGAGAGTAAATTTCAAGCATTCAGTGGTAGGATAGGTAATTCTAAGCCAGAAACTATAACAGGGAGTGTAACCCAAGACAGATAGAAGGTAAGGCTTCAAAAACAAAATTATAACTGACTCTGATGGGGAAAAATTGAGAGAAGCAACAAAACAAAAACAGGTAGAGGTTCATTTATTATAGGATAAATGTGGAGAGTAGCACAAACTCATTAAACTATCAGGAAAGGTAATGCCCAGCATGAGGTAAACAATTTTTGCTACTCTATTGTTTTTCTCTCTTGCAAGTCAGAACGGCCAGTTAAGTTCTACCTAGGTGAAGAGACCAAAGAATCAGAACTTGGGCAAAGAACTTGGGAGTCCAAAATGGGGAAGGGCAGTATATATTATAGTCTTGGCAGTAGTCATAATAGGGTATTTTATGGCCAACAGAGTTATCTGTGTTAAAATTGCGACATGCTAACTTGGACTGAAGGTGCCAGATGATTTATAGAAATGGGAGAGGCAGGGCTGGCACCAGTAGTGGATCTGGGTGGTGTGCCAATATTTCTCTCCACTCTTCCCTAAGGTAATTGTTATTATTGAGTCTTCTGTTGTTTTTATTGAATATGGCTGTATTTTCATTTCTTGAGTTTTGCTCTGAGGTTCTTGAACTAAATCTGTAGTACTGGTGGAGATATGCCAGTTTTTGAGGCAATTCTTTCTAAAGACTGGAGTTTGGGTATGGGTTCTTAATGAATAACATCTCTAAATCTTCCAGTTGTTTCTTGGTGAACATTGTTTTCTTTATGGATGCCTCTGGTGCTCGCTTTTAGTGAGGGCCTCTGAATCTGGCATCCTTTAATCTCTGTTGTTCATGTGTTCAGGTTCAGTGACTGTTATTATTATTCTTCTTAAGCCAAAGATAACAGAAAATTTTTGCGTTTGGAGAGGTTAATATAATATTAAGAAATGACAACTAAAAATAAATCTTCAAGGTTACGTTCAGATTGGAAATGATGGAGAAAGATTAAATGGTAAAAGAAGTACAAGACAAGTGAAGTGACTGAAAAAAATAGTTACTTCCGATGAATTCATTTTGCTATACCTGGATAAATTTTGTCCTTAGATACCAAGAAAGCTTGCATATATTAATATACAACCACTACTGGTTATCTCTAAAGAAGGGAGAATGGGAAGAATAGAAGTCTGAAGATAAACAAACATGACTGTGATTTCCAAAAACGAAGAAAATATGGTTCTTGAATACCAGAACAACAGCTCAGAAAATGGGCATGACCACGGGAGGCCAGGTCATAGCAGGATACTAACCTCTGCTGCTGCCACTGTGAAATGTCTCTAACCACATTTATGCTCCAGAGCCAAAGCCCCAGGAGACAGCACAACTGGCCAAGCATAGATTTTGTGTGTATATCCTAGTTGTAGGGCTGGGTCAGGGTGAGGTGACTAAGGCACTCATTTTTTGGCACAAAATTTCAAGGAGCACCAAAAAACTCTCCAATCAAGATAAACAATATTTCAAAAAATCAAAATTAATGCAAAAAAAATCCATGTTGAAATACAATAGAAAAATTTAAAGAATCAACAGCAGTGCCATACCAAGTCATATTAGAGCTTGAGGCAAAAGGGAAAACCAATTGTACTGATCATGTCTTTCTTTAAAGTTTTGATATTTTATTCATCATGGATTTTTCTGCATCAATTATGATTTTAATAAACATTGCATTAAAATATTATTTGTCTTAATTATAAGTTTTTTGGTATCCCCTTAAATGTTACAGCTGAGTCAAGTGCCTCACTCTCCTCACCCTAGTCCCAGTCCTGCCAATTGCTTGGAACCACCTTGCATTCTCCCCTATGGAAGGCAAGGCTCTAAAACAGGAAGTGGACGAGGATGCTGGGCATCTAAAAACCCAGCTAATATCCACTACAACTTGTGGGCATTTGTACTGGCTGCTTCCTCTGCCTGGAATGTGAATCTGTCCTGCCTCCCTCCTCTCTTCTTGATCTTCAGGTCTTTAACACTGGCTTAGGTAGCTCTGCTTGTGCTCCCTTAGATCCTATACTTAACATTATCCAAATACTTATCACAGTGTCTTGCTATTTATTTGTTTACATTCTCCCCCAGATTATAATCTTAGATGACATGGATTCTAGGATACTCATCCCTGCATCATTCTAATACCTACTAGACTGCCTGGCACATATTAAGCCCTCGATAAATATTTGCTGAATGAATAGAATAAAAGCCATATCATAGGGGAATAATTAAAATTAAAGGTATAGATCTTGGAAAAGAACAGACTCAGGAAAATATAGTAGTTGTCTTCATCTGAATGGTGATCATGAGGAAGACTGAAATTGCTGTTCCTCCATCTTTTGTTTGCTCCCAACCCTCCTGGAGGGGATTCATTACATTTCCATCACAACTGGCTCACAATGTCATGAACTGTTCATTAAGTCTGAGGTTTTTCCCGGGCTGGTGTTAGAGAGGATCTTATAATGCCGTAACAGAATGGTGGAGAAGCAGTGCATGTGTTATTCTCCCTCAACCTGAGAATCATGGGACTAGTCTTTCTCATCCCCTATTAACTGTGCAGGAGAGATCTGGAATGTGTTCTCAAATATTATCCCAGGATAGATTTAGCTCAATATAAGCAATAATTTTTAACCTTTAGAGCTGTTCATAAACAGCATATATAGACATAAAATGACGAATGTGTCATGACTGCAAACCTGAAACTCCTTGTTTGGAGTGTTGTAAAGTGAATCTGGCAGAAAGGAAAGTGAGATAGGGGACATGGTGGTATAGTGTGTTGAAGGGTGAACTTCAAAAATGTATGTTTATGTCCTAACACCCAGAACCTGTGAACGTGACCTTATTTGGGAAAAGGATCTTTTCAAATGCAATCAAGTTAAGGACTCAAGATGAGATCCTCCTAGACTACACCCATGTGGTATTAAATACAACAACCTTTTGAGACAAAAAGAGACAACACACAGAGAAAGCAGTTGTGTGAAGATGGAGGCAGATAATTTAGACAAGTAGACTTTAAGACCTTCTAAATTTAAGAAACTTTTTTCTAGCCATTTCCTGCCTGGTGGAAAAAAACCAAACAATTCAAAACATAGAGTCCATGTGGGAAGTTACCACATGGAAAGCTAGGAAAGTTTTTCTGCAATGTTTCCAGAAACTGAGACCTCTACTCTCCAGGCAATAAAGAGAGGTATTTTGATACAAGCAAATACTAAGTAGGCATACAAGAATCTGCCAGTAAATTAACTAGCAATGTTATAAATTTCTCAGTACCAGTCTACCTCTAACCAATGCATGAAGCTGTGTCCAACATGTAGGGTGCCATTAGGTACCCCCAAATATCATGGTCACTTAGAGAATGACAGCAAATCCAAATCATGCAGGTAAGGCGTAAGGTATGCTTTTTGAGTGGCTACCAAATACTTTTCAAGTCCTCAGGACCTAAACACTGTCACATGTGGGCCAACAGTTTTCATAAATGCTGCATGTCCCTTTGTAGAAAAAAATGTCTCCATAGGCCTATCTCACCAACCTTTAGCTTGCTATTAATTTTACAGAATGGCCTTAGAAAATCTGAGTAGGAAGGCAGCAGAAGGCCCCACCCTGAGGTGGGCACGTTTCTGCCATGCAGAGACTCCTAAGGGGCTCAGCCACATGCACCATGTTCCTGACTGCCTTCCTCTGCTGCAGTCGTATTCCTGGCAGGCAGTGGACTGGGAAACACCAGTGGTCGCAGACTGTATGGAGAACCATTACTGCCCGGGCATGCCCTATCTGATCGCAGGACAGGAGTAAGGCCATAGCACGGTGTGCAGAGCTAAGGTCTTCGAGGCCATGAAGGTGGCCAACACTTCCAAGTTCCCCTGTATATATTTGTTCTAGACCAGCCCAACCATCTCAACATTACCAAGAAATGGCCCTAACCCTGAGCCATCGACCTTCAGTTTTACGGATAAGAGGGCTGCCTGTCTTTATTTGCTCCTGGAACTGAAAAAGTATAGCTTCTATCAAAATGTGACCCTTTGTACCAGAGTCTTATTAAAACAAACAAACATGAGCATCATGATCTCCACATAGAGTATCTGGGGCTCTAAACTCCTTAGTACTTAAAAGTACAATTGGCCGGGCGCAGTGGCTCATACCTGTAATCCCAGCACTTTGGGAGGCTAAGGTGGGCAGATCACTTGAGGTCAGGAGTTCAAGACCAGCCTGGTCAACATGGTGAAACTCCATCTCTACTAAACATACAAAAATTAGCTGGGCGTGGTGGCGGCACCTGTAATCCAAACTACTCAGGAGGCTGAGGCAGGAGAATGGCTTAAACTCAGGAGGCAGAAGTTGCAGTGAGCTGAGATCGCGTCGCTGCATTCTAGCCTGGGCAACAGAGTGAGACAGGATCTTGCTCTGTTGCCCAGGCTACTATGCAGTGGCACAATAACAGCTTACTGCAGCCTTGACCTCCTGGGCTCAAGTGATCCTCCCGCCTCAGCATCCATAGTAGCTGGGACTACAGGTGCACACCACCACACCCAGCCAATTTTTAAATTTATTTGTAGAGACAGGGTCTTACTGTGTTGCCCAGGCTGGTCTCCAACTCCTAGGCTCAAGTGATACTCCCACCTCGGCTTCCCAAAGTACTGAGATTACATGCATGGGCCACCATGTCCGGTTCTATTGTGTTTCTTGATAGGAGGGTGTCAGAGATTTCCTGGCTTATAGAAACGATATGAATTTGCAGAAGAAACTAAAACTGTTAACAAACATTTGAAAAAAGTTAGCCCCATTATTTATTTTTTAAATGCAAATTAAAACAACATACCCCAGATTTAATGTAATTTCTATCAAAATCTCTGCTGGTTTCTTTGTAGAAATTGACAAACTCATTCTAAAATTCACATGGAAATTCAAGGGACTAAGAATAGCCAAAACAACCTAGAAAAGGAACAAAGTTAGGGGACTCACACTTTCTGACTTCAAAACTTGCTACAAAGCTACACTAATCAAGACTGTGTGGTACTGGCATAAAGATAGACAAACAGATCAATGGAATAAAATTGAGAGTCCAGAAATAAACCTTCACATTTACGGTGAATTCATTTTTAAGAAGGGTACCAAGACAATTCAAGTAGGGGAAAAACAGTCTTTTCAACAAATGGTGCCAGGACAACTAGATATCCACATACTAACAAGTGAAGTTGGACTCATACCATGTACAAAAATCAACTCAAAGAGAAAAAAAACCCTAAATGTAAAACTATAAAACTCCTTAGAAAAAAAGATGTAAATCATTGTTACTTTGGATTAGACAATGGTTTCTTTTCTCTCTCTCTTTTTTTTTTTTTTGAGACGCAGTCTTGCTCTGTCGCCCAGGCTGGAGTGCAGTGACACAATCTTGGTTTACTTCAAACTCTGCCTCCCAGGTTCAAGTGATTCTCCTGCCTCAGCCTCCCAAATAGCTGGGATTACAGGTGCCTGCCACCACACCAGGTTAATTTTTGTATTTTCAGTAGAGACGGGGTTTCACCATGTTGGCAAGGCTGGTCTCCAACTCCTGACCTCAGGTGATTCGCCCACCTTGGCTTCCCAAAGTGCTGGGATTACAGGTGTGAGCCACTGCACCCACCCTAGACAATGGTTTCTTAAGGTACAAAACCAAAAGGACAAGTTACAAAAGAAAAAAGGTAGACTGGACATCATCCCAATTAAAAACTTTTGTGCTTCAAAAGTCATCTTCAAGAAAGTGAAGCCAAAAACAGAATGGGAGGAAATTTTTGCAAATATATATCTGACAAGGACCTAATATCCAAAATGCATAAAGAACTCTTACAATTCAACAAAAAAAGAAAATTAATCCAATTTAAAAATAGGCAAAGGATCTGAATGGACATTTCTCCATAGAATATACACAAATGGCTAATAAGCATATTAAAAGATGCTCAATATCATTAGCCATCAGAGAAATACAAGTTAAAAATCACTTGCGATACCACTTCACACCTATTAGTACGACTATAATAAAAAAGACAGTTAATAACAAGTGCTAGCAAGGATATGGAGGAATTAGATCCTTTATATACTGCTGGCGAGAATGTAGAATGGTACAGCCCTTTGGAGAAAAAAGTCTGACAGTTTCTCAAAAACCTAATAGAAGAGTTACTATATGAACCGACAATTCTACTCCTATGTATACACTAAAGAGAAATAAAAACACATGTCAACACAAAAACAGGCACACAAACGTTTATACAGCAGTATTATTCATTATAGCCAAAAAGCAGGAACAACTCAACAGATGAATGGATAAATAAAATGCGGTATACCAGCCTGGACAACATAGTGAGACCTCATCTTTACTAAAAATAAAAAAAGAAAGGTGTGATGGCACATGCCTCTGGTCCCAGTTACTCGAGGGAGTACTGCGGGAGGATTGCTTGAGCCCAGGAGGTTGAGAATGCAGTGGGCTGTGATCATGCCACTCTATTCCAGCTTGGGCAACAGAACAAGACCTTGTCAAAAAAAAAAAAAAAAAAAAAAAAAACCAGGAAAAAAAAAGACAAAAACAAATAAAATGACACACACGCACATATAATTTATATATTTTCTCAATTTTATGGGAAGAAGTTGAATGAGAGTGAAAATACATCAAAATGTTAAAACTCTCTCCTTCTCTCTCCATATATATATACACATACATATATATACATACATACACACATATATCATATATATACACACATACATATATATACACACACACATATATATATATATTTAGAGCTAGATTCTTATGGTTGGGTGTGGTGGCTCACACCTGTAATCCCAGCACTTTGGGAGGCCAAGGCGGGTGGATCAATTGAGGTCAGGAGTTCAAGACCAGGCTGGCCAACATGGTGAAACCCCATCTCTACTAAAAATACAAAAATTAGCCAGGCGTGGTGGCAGGCACCTATAATCCAAACTACTCAGGAGGCTGAGGCAGAGAATCGCTTGAACCCAGGAGGCGGAGGTTGTGGTGAGCTGAGATCACACCACCGCATTCCAGTCTGGGCAACAGAGTGAGACCCTGTACCCCCAAGAAAAAAAAAAAAAAGAGAGAGATAGAGTCTTACTCTGTCACCAGGGCTGGAGTGCAGTGGTGAAATAATTGCTCAATCATAGCTCACTGAAACCTCGAATTTCTGGGCTCAAGCAATCCTCCCGCCTCCAAGCCAATCAAACAGCTAAGACTATAGGCACACACCACCATTCCTAGATAATTTTAAATTTTTTTTTTAGAGTCCGGGTCACTTTGTTGCTCAGGCTGGTTTCAAACTAGCAGCCTCAAGTGATCCTCCTGCAGTGCTGGGAGCCACCACATCTGACAAAACTGTCTCTATTTGCCTGGTAGAATCACGTGTATTTTTTTTTTCTTTGAAACTTAATTAAAGTGTCAGTAACATCGGGAATTGGTTTATATCACCTCATCTAAATAAAGTAAGGAATTAGACACTATTTCTCAAAGGTTGGGAGTCTGAAGACACAAAATTAAGCTGAGATTCTACCCTTTTCAGTTCCTTTCAGGACCATGCTAAAGTACTGAGAAATACCACAGCACCCTCTTTTGGAAGAAATGCATTGTTCTTCACAGGCAACCTGCTTGAATCATTAAGTTTTTAGAGCTGAAAGAATCTTCAGAGATTATTAAATCTGGTCTCTTCACTATCTCCTTATAAATAAGGAAACTGGTGTTCGAATAGGAGAAGAGACCACTCAAGATCATAAAAGGAGGTAGTAACAGAGCTGAAAATGAAGCCCCACATCAAATCCTAACCAGAGCTTATTTTTCTGATCTTGCCATTCTTTATTCAATAAATATTTCAAGGTTAAAAAAAAAAAATGCTCTCCCAATCCTCAGAAAGTCTGAAGGTCTATACTCAAAAGGCACTCAAGACACTCACCTTTGTTTTGTTTTGAAATGGGAGTCTCGCTCTGTCGCCCAGGCTGGAGTGCAGTGGAACGATCTCGGCTCACTGAAACCTCCATCTCCCAGATGGGATTACAGGTGTGCACCACCATACCCAGATAATTTTTGTATTTTTAGGGGAGACTGGGTTTCACCATGTTGGCCAGGCTGGTCTCGAACTCCTGTCCTCAGATGATCCACCCACCTCAGCCTCGCAAAGTGTTGGGATTATAGGCATGAGCCACCATGCCCAGCCCCAGCTTTGTTTTGGGGTGCCAGGAACCACACCCATGTAAGATGGAGAAAAGTCTTATTTTAGAAAAACATGTCCATTCTTGCCCTGTTGCTTGACAAGTCAGAGTAATAAAGAATTTATAAAACCACACAACTTCTGTATTTGTCTATTAATAATATATCCTTTTAAGATGCAACAGAAGATAAGCATATAAATCATTCCATTTAACTTCAGAAAACAAAATCATAATGAGAATATACTCAATATTTGTTTGGGGCTTCTGACCATATAATTGACCTAATGTACTGGGATATTATTCTAAACTCCTACAATTTCATTATTTAGGCTGGTTTACAAATGGCTATTCATAAACAATACTACACAACTCTTCTTCAAAAATAATATAGGGCTTGTCATATCAGCTTTTCTCATGCTCCTGCTCCTAGATCTGAGAAGTACCCTTGCTTCCTAGACAGTATTCTTTGAAAGAACATGCTGTTTTCCTCTTATTTGAAGGACGACTCACTAAAATAAACAAATGAACATTCTGACCAGTGATGAATAAAGAATGTGCGGCTTTTATCATCATCACCATTAACAGTCTTTAAAGTGTACTAAGCAGATGCGCAGGAAATATGATACAGGTACATATTATTTTATTGCACATTACTTTACAGATATTCATTTTTTACAAATTGAAGATTGGTGGCAGCCCTGTGTTTAGCAAGTCCATCAGCACCATTTTTCCAACAGCATGTGCTCACTTCTTGTCTTTATGTCAAATTTTGGTAATTCTCATAATATTTCCAATTTTTCATTATTATTATATCTGTCATAGTGATCCGTGATCTTTGATGTTACTACTGTAATTGTTTTGGGGTGCCATGAACCACACTCACATAAGATGGAGAATCTAATCAATAAATGTTGTGTGTGTTCTGACTGCCCCACCCATCAGCTGTTCTTCCATCTCTCTCCCTCTCTTCCCCTTTTCCCGAGACATAATATATAAAAATTAGGCCAATTAACCCTGTGATGATCACTAAGTGTTCAAAAGTGAAAGGAAGGTTGCATATTTCCTACCTTAAATAAAAATCTAGAGATGATTAGTGAGGAGGGTATGTTGAAAGCCAAGATAGGTTAAAAGCTAGGCCTTTTGTGCCAGTTACCCAAGTTGTGAACGCAAAGAAAAAGGGTTTTTCCTTTTTTTTTTAAAGGAGACAGGATCTCACTCTGCAGACTGGAGTGCAGTTGTGCAATCATAGCTCACTGCAGCCTTCAGCTCCTGGGCTCAAGTGATCCTCCCATCAGCTATCCAAGCTAGGACAACAGGAATGAGCCACCATGCCCAACCAGGAAAAGTTCTTGAAGGAAATTTAAAGTGTTACGCCAGTGAACATGCAAATGATAAAGAAAGCAAACCAGCCTATTGCTGAGATGAAGTTTTTGTGGCCTGGGTAGAAGACAAAACCAGCCACAACATGCCCTTACACCAAAACGTAATCCAGAGCAAGGCCCTAAACTCTCTTCAATTCTATGAAGGCTGAGAGAGGCAAGAAAGCTGCAAAAGAAAAGCAGGAAGTTGGCAGAGGTTGGCTCATGAGGTTTAAAGAAAGTAGTCATCTCCATGACATAAAAGTGTAAGATGAAGTAGCAAGTGCTGATGGAGAAGCTGTAGTGAGTTATTCCGAAGACCTAGCTAAGATCATTGATAAAGGTGGCTATGCTAAGCAACAGATGGGCAGTGGAGACAAAAACGCCTATCTATTAGAAGATACCATCTAGGACTTTCATAACTAGAAAAGTCAATGCCTGGCTTCAAAGCCTCAAAGGACAGGCTGACTCTCTTGTAAGGGCTAATGTAACTGTTGTCTTTAAGTTGAAGCCAACGCTCATTCACCATTCCAAAAATCCTAGGGCCCTTAAGAATTAAGCTAAATCTACCCTGCCTGTGCTTTACCAACGGAACAACAAAGCCTGGATGATGGCACATCTGTTTCCAGCATGATTTACTGAGTATTTTAAGCCCAGAAAACGAGCTCAGAAAGAGATTCCTTTCAAAATATTACAGCTCATTGACAATGTACCTAGTCACCCAAGAGCTCTTATGGAGATATACAAGGAGATGAATGCTGTTTTCATGCCTGTGAACACAACATGCTTTCTGAAGCCTATAGCTCAAGGAGTAATTTACACTTTCAAGTCTTATTATTTCAGAAATACATTTCATAAGGCTATAGCTGCCATAGTGATTCCTCTGATGGATCTAAGCAAAATCAATTGAAAACTTTCTGGAAAAGAGTCACCATTCTACATGCCACCAAGAACATTCATGATTCAAGGGAGGAGGTCAAAACACCAATAGTAACAGGAGTTTGGAAGGTGTGGATTCCAATGCTCATGGATGACTTGGTGGGATTCAAAAATTCAGTGGAGGAAGTCGCTGCAGATGTGGAAATGGCAAGAGAACCAGAATTAGAAGGGGAGCCTAAAGATGGGACTAAATTGCTGCAACCTCATAATAAAACTTGAACCTATGAGGAGTTGCTTGTTACGGAGAAACAAAGAAAATGGTTTCTTGAGACAGAATCAAAATCTGCTCCTGAGGAAGATGCTGTGGAGATTGTTGAAATGATAACAAAGGATAAGAAATATTCCATAAGTTTAGCTGATACAGCAAGTGGCAGGGTTTAAGAGGATTGACTCTAACTTTCAAAGAAGTCCTACTGTGGGTAAAATGCTATCAAACAGCATTGCATGCTACAGAGAAATCTTTTGTGAAAGGAAGAGTCAATCGATGCAGGAAACTTCATTGTTATCTTTAAGAAATCGCCACAGCCACCCCAACTGTCAGCAACAACCACCCTGATCAGCAGCCATCAACATTGAGGCCAAGACCCTCCATGAAAAAAATATTAGGATGCCCTGAAGGTTCAGATGATTTTAGCATTTTTTAGCAATAAAGTATTTTAAAATTTAGGTATGTGAATTATTTTTAGACATAATGTTATTGCATACATAATAGACTACAGTATAGTATAAACATAACTTTTACATACACTGGGAAACCAAAAAACTTGTGCGACTCTTTTTATTGCAGTGGTTTGGAACCAAACTTGCAATATCTCTGCAGTATACCTGTACTTCTTCTTGGCTGATAGTTATCTGTCTATTGATGAATCTGTAAAAACAAGAATCATTCATTCTTCTGCAAATATTTACTGAGCAGCCATTATATGCAAGGCATGGTTTTAGGTGCTGGGAATATAGCAGTAAATAAAAGAGGCCAGGTCTCTGCTCTCATGGAACTTACATGATTTAAAAGCGGGAAGCTGTCAGTAAACACAAACAAATAAATAAGATGTTTGAGAAGTGCTGAGAAGACAATAAAACAGATAATATATGAAAAACTTTAAAAATATCTCTATAGTGTTACACACTAAAAAATGTTCACCAGTTCCACTATGGTGTCTAAGCCAATCTATATATGTATATCACTGTTCATTATGATGTAATAGGATATGCGCATGAGGCCTATAGTAATTTGCTTTACTAAAGAAAACTGTTTTGACCAGGCGTGGTGGCTCACACCTATAATCTTAACACTTTGGGAGGCTGAGCTGGAAGGATCACTTGAGCCCAGCAGTTCAAGACCAGCCTGGGCAACATAGTAAGACCCTGTGTCTCTACAAAAAGATAATTTTTAAAAAATTAGCCAGATATGGTAGCATGTACCTGTAGTCTCAGTTACTTGGGAGGCTGAGGTGGGAAGATAGCTTGAGTCTGGGAGATCAAGGCAGCAGTGAGCCATTTCATGCTACTGCACTCCAGCCTAGGAAACAGACGAGGACCTTGTCTTTAAAAAAAAAAAAAAAAAAAAAAAAAAAAAAAGCAAAAGAAAAGAAAAACTTTTCCAGAAGCCCAGTGGCATATCTTAGTATTCTAGATATCTAAATTAATTTATTTATCTAGTATCTAAATTAGGGTGACTTAGGTATTTCTAGCTAGTCACATGCGTTGATTTTCAAGATAACTGATACTTATCAACATGAGCCTCTTCCTGCAAAATTCTGCCACTGTCAGAATACTAGCTATTCTTGCCACTCCTGCTGACTTCCCTGTATAAGTCTTTTACTATGGGCTGAATAAATCTCCTAACTGCAAACTAAAAGTTAAAAACAAAAACAACCAAGATATATCTGAAGTCAGATATATTTTATATGAATTTTATATGAATTATGAAATATAATTCAAAGCAGAGAATAAGATTAAACATATTCATGATCCAAAATTAATCATTTTGTTAGTGGAGAAAGGAAGAATATAGATGCTTTTGACAAGTAATTATTGGGGACTGAGTTTGCACTTTATAGGTAGGATTATTTTTCCAGTAACTCTTTCTTCTAGTCAAATAAAATAAAAACTTCAATTCATAATACTTAACCAAGTTCTTTTTTTCCATTTGTGAGTATGTGTGCAGTTTTTGTGGATTTTAATGACCACCACAATTAGGATACAGAACAATTTTACTGTTAATTTTAATTTTTACAATTCTGTGTGCTGATTAATAATTTAACACTAGCATGTGTTTTTTATTTTTATAAGAGAAATTTAAAGATCTTATCTCATTTAGAGAGAGTGCTCTAGCAAAAATAAGAGAAGATATATTAGTGGGGTATGAAACTAGAGGAAGGATGGAAGACAAGTAATAAAATAACTCAACATTGCTAGAGGGAATGTAATTCAACTGAGCATATATGTCAAGAAATCAAGAGAGGCCGGGCATGGTGGCTCACGCCTGTAATCCCAGCACTTTGGGAGGCCAAGGAGGGTGGATCACTTGAGGTCAGGAGTTCCAGAGTAGCCTGGCCAACCTGGTGAACCTCCATCTCTACCAAAAATGCAAAAATTAGCCAGCTGTGGTGGCACGGCCTGTAATCCCAGCTACTTGGGAGGCTGAGGTAGGAGAATCACTTGAACCTGGGAGGCAGAGGTTGCAACCACTGCATTCCAGCCTGGGCAATAGAGCGAGACCCTGTCTCAAAAAACAAAACAAAACAAAAAAGAAATCAAGAGAAATGAATAAAGGAAAAAAAAACCCTAAGAAGTTTCTGACAAGGAAACTAAAATTAAAACTGACCTTAACATGAAACAGTATAATTAGGGCTTGCTGTGATGAACATCACTACTTCTTTTGCATTTAATAGGAAATTTGGCTGCTAACTCAGTATATACAGACTATGGAAATTTATGAGGAGGAATGTACTCCTATGTGTGAAGGTCTAGAACTGCTGTCCAACACGGAAGCCACTAGCTACATATTACTACCATTGAGCTCTTGAAGTACGGCTAATTAGAATTGAGATGTACTGGATTTGTATAAAAGTTACTATAAAAAAGATGGTAAAGTATTTCATTAATAACTTTTTTTTTTAAGGCAGAGTCTCACTCTGTCACCCAGGCTGGGGTTCAGTGGCGCAATCTCGGCTCACTGTAATCTTTGCCTCCTGGGTTCAAGTGAGCATGTCTGACTAATTTTTGTATTTTTATTTTTATTATTCTTTATTTTTATTTTTTGAGACAGAGTCTCACTCTGTCACCCAGGCTGGAGTGCAGTGGTGCAATCTTGGCTCACTGCAACCTCTGCCTCTCAAGTTCAAGCAATTCTCCTGCCTCAGACTCCTGAGTAGCTGAGATTACAGGCGTGCTACCAGGACCGGCTAATTTTTATATTTTTAGTAGAGACAAGGTTTCATTTACCATGTGGGCCAGGCTGGTCTTGAACTCCTAACTTCAGGTGATCCACCCACCTCGGCCTCCCAAAGTGCTGGGATTACAGGTGTGAGCCACCATGCCCGGCCTCATTTTTGTATTTTTAGTAGAGATGGGTTGTCTCCATGTTGGCCCGGCTGGTCTCGAACTCCTGACCTCAAGTGATCCACCTGCCTCGGCCTCCCAAAGTGCAGGGATTACAGGCGTAAGCCACCATGCCCAGCCATTAATAATTTTTTTGAGCTACATGTTGAAATGATAACATTTTGGATGTGCTGAGTTAAATAAAACTTAAAACTATTTGACCTATTAATTTTAACTTTTTAAATGTGGCTACTAGAACATTTAAAATTACATTATATGTCTTTCTTTATAATTTTTAGAAATTATTATTATTTTTAGAGGTGGGGCCTCACTAAAATAATAGTCTGCCCCGTCAGTCCTTGAACTCCTGGGCTCAAGGGATTCTCCTGTTTCAGCCCCAGGAGTAGCTGGGACTACAAGCACTTACCACTATGCCCAGCTAAAACCACATTATATTTCTTTTGGTGCTAATCTAGAATGTCACTGGTCAGCTCTATGAAAACCACTTTGCACAGGCTGACAGCACAGTACTAATAAGGCCAGTGATATGGGTTACATCTTACATAAGTCAGTAAGAAGAAGTAATTGTGCCTACATACTTGAGCTCAGTGAATTTTAGCAGAAAAATGAAACTCATCAAAAGAGAAATAGGTATAGATATAGACATCTTCAAAATGCTATGAAATGCATTTAAAAACCCACATGGATTAATGAATGGAGGGAGAGACAGATACCCGAGAAAGCAAGTACAATAAAATGTTAATGGTGGAATCTAAGGAGACAGCTGTGTTAAGTGTTCACTATAACATATTCTTTAAACTTTGTTGTATTTTTGAACATTTTATAAATAAAATGCTGATAAAAAGGGAAACAGGAAGGCTGTAGCAACATAGAATAATAGAAAAAGGAATGAATGAGAGGGTTAGAAGACCTGTTACAGATACCCTCCTCTTTAAAAATGCTGTATACTTTGTAGTTTCTTTATTGATGGTGAATAGTACAACAATGTACTTGTAGTAATACTGAAGAAGGTAATTTTTTGTGACTACAACAGTTCTTAACTTTCCTTGTCTGATTTCTGCCTTAAGGAAGTAAGCCTTTAATAAAGCAGAATTGTAGGTCTTTTTACTTTACATTCAAGAACTGAATTTTGAGAGTAGAGAGTTAAAGCGTGTAGGCATTAACATTTCAGCATGCATCTCATGTACTGATATGAATGTATGCATGTGCCCAAAGGGCTCTGCCATCCCCACATAAATGGCCTGACGGTATACATTTGTTTGGCATATTAGGCTGTTAGCCTTAAAGAAAAAAGAAAGAAAGAAAAGCAGCCACCTTTGGAAGAAAAATTTACAAAGAGAGGCCTCCATGTGATATTAATAATCCTAAAAGCAGGAAAATGTAGGGGTTAAAATCACAACCATGAATGTAATAAGTTCATGTTTTAAGATTTCAACACTGTTAAATTACAAAGAAATGATATTATGTATAATCCCTACAGAGAAGAAAACTTCTAATTGTCCTTCTAAGTGAGCATTAGAACGTGATGAATATTTCATATAAATTATGCATCTTAATATGGAAATGGAATGGGCCTTGACAAAAAAATCCAGTTCAGCCCCATAGTCTCAGGAACATAAAATCTTAGCACTCCCACCTTAGAAAGGAGATGATTAAGGCCCAGAGGGGCTCACTATCTTACCTATAATCACCCAGTCAATAAATAGTGGTGGTGGGATGGTGTGCAGTTCTCCTGCCTTCTGATATATGATGATGTTGCTAGTCTATAGACTTATGGTAAAGATGATGATTTCAGGTTAGAAGTGAACACTTAGGAATGATCTATCATCTCGAGTTACAAAGTTTAAACCTGGCTCTGGCTGGTGGGAATATAAAGCTGTATAAAACAGCTACAGGTCTGAACAGAGTAGACCTGGCCAGTACTTAAAACAGAAGTCCCAACCAGTAAACAGTGAACTACTACTGAAAATCTCTGGGGCTTAATGTTATCGTGATTATCTTCCTCCAAACTCTAAAGCTTGGCCACATTCTCACCAGGGGAAGAAGGAAGCAGAGTAACAGTGTCCTCTACCTCACTCAGGGAATTCGCTAACATCATTCCCTCACTCCTCTCCCAGCTAATGACCTCAAGGATTCAGAGATATGAAAAACACACCTTCTTTGCCAGAAAGACTAGAGGATCAAAAGGGACATGTCCGTCATAAGCAGCACTCTATCACAAGTCACGTTTGGTGCAAAAACACAGACTAAAAGGAGTCACCAAACATTCTGCAAGTCTGAAAATGCACTTCAAGTCAAACACTCATTCAACATTTTTTTTTTTTTTTTGTACCTATGACATGCCAAACACCATGCTGGATATTGTGATTTCTAACACAAAGAACAGTCCCTGCTGTCAAGGAGCTGAGACCATTGCAGTGGTGTGAGTGGTGGTATGACAGAGATTATAATAAGCTTCTTAGAGAGAACATAGGAGGGGTCAAGCATACAGACTTAAGAGGACTTGGTGGCAGGGGTAGGATGGAGATTAAGGAAGACTTCCTGGAGAGGACCTCCCAAGTTGAGACCTGAAGGGTGAGAAGAAATTAGCCCAGCGAAAAAGCTACGTTTTCATCCCTGAGAGGTGTGAGAAAAAACAAACAAAACAAACTGTGTGTATGAAGCCACCATGGTGATAGTACAAACTTGAGTCATATGCTAGACTGAATATTTTCTACTTCAAAAACATAAATACCGAATTAAAACAAACAAAAACCATTAATAAGTTTTCTTTCCCTTCTGAAACTGCTTTTCTCTGTTAATAGAGCAGGTATCACTGGGTATGCTGGGTCATGCCTGTAATCTCAACGCTGTGGCAGGCCAAGCTGCTTGAGCCTAGGAGTTCGAGACCAGTCTGGGTAACATAGCGAGACCTTGTCTCTATATTTAAAACTGTAGGTCGGGCACGGTGGCTCACACCTGTAATCCCAGCACTTTGGGAGGCCGAGGTGGACAGATTACCTGAGGTCAGGAGTTCGAGACCAGTCTGGCCAACATGGTGAAACCTCATCTCTACTAAAAATAAAATACAAAAAAATTAGCCAAGCATGGTGGCATGCACCTGTAATGCCAGCTAATCGGGAGGCTGAGGCAGGAGATTGCTTGAACCAGGGAGGTGGAGGTTGCAGTGGGCTGAGATCATGCCATTGCACTCCAGCCTGGGCGACAGAGCGAGACTCCATCTCAAAACAACAACAACAAAAACTGCATTTTTTTTTAAAGAAAGAGAGCAGATGTGAAGAATGTTGACAAAGCCCATAGAGAGAGAAAATAATAGTATCATTAAGTTCAGGTTCTGGCATAGAAATTCTGGGTTTGAATCCCAATTCTGATATTTACTAGCTCTGAATTTATCATGGGCGAGTATCTTGACTTCTCTAACCCTTAGTTTTTACGTCTGTAAAATAAAAATAATACCTTATTTGACTGTTGAGAGGATTAAATGAGATAATGCGTATAAAGTACTCAAAACAGTTGCTGGTACATGTGAAATTCTTAATGTTAGTGAAAACCAAAAAAAGCAAAAGATGTTGGGGCCATTATGAATAAGTTGACTGGAAATACCATAGAGGCTTAATACTTCTGAACAACTGGACAGAGAGAATAGTCTGAACTATAAGAAAATCTGAGAAATCTAAGAAATGTTACTTGCAGTTCTTATACATAGAGTTACTGGTATAATGAACATGTTGCTGATACTATCTTCTGCTACAGATATTTATCTTTTTTTTTCTTATTTCCCCCAAGTGATTATAAAACTCTTAAGGATCAAGACTATGTTTCTTTCACCTTTGTACTTCTGAAACACCCAGTACAGGGTCTTAAAACAAGGAGCACCTCAAAAAATACTTGATGAATAAAATGATTAGGATGTTCAGATCAATGTAGTTGTGGTCACTGAAGACAGGCCAAATAAATTTAGTAACTTTGTAGCATAGCAATATCTTAAAAAATATATAACAAAATCATAAAGTAACTAGAATGTGATTCATTAAAGAAATTGAACAGTGTTCTTAAGGGGTAACTTTGTGACTAGCGAGGCAGGAGTCTTGACACATAAAACTAAATGTTAGGTTTTGTGGTCTCATTGACCTATTTTCTTTCTCAAGCAGAAAAAAAAATTTTTTTCTCATTTCTTTCTCAAATCTTTTCCCAATACTACTTTCCAGTAACACGACCATGTGACATGAGTATCACCTTTGACAAAGGTTTAAAGTGGAAGAAAAAAAAATTAAAGGAGAAAGGTAAATAAGTAGAGTATCACCTAAGAATACAAAGTGTTCCTCCACAGGAAGCTTTTTTGTGGTTGCCAGATTAAGGGAGATAACAGATACCATTTGTGAAATACAAAGTTCAAGATAACTATACAATATATACATACTTAGTGGTTCAGAATTTAATGAACCAATTCAATAAATAACCTGAGGATGTTCTTGCTTTATCTTCAAAGGAGAATTTTTGTTGTTATTGCCTCCATGCAATAATAAAATGATTGGTTCTATCAAAAGAATATCCTTAGACTAAAATCTGGATTTTTAATTTAATTTTAATTTTTATTTCTTTGAGACAGGGTCTCACTCTGTCATGCAGGCTGGAGAGCAGTGGCGTGATCTTGGCTCACTGCAGCCTCCACTTCCTGGGGTCAAGTGATCCTCCCACCTCAGCCTCCCAAGTAGCTGGGAATACAGAAGCCCACCACCACATCCAGCTAATTTTTGCATTTTTTGTAGAGACAGGGTTTCGCCATGTTGCCCAAGCTGGCCTCAGACTCTTCAAATGCTAAAGTGATCGTCGCAATTAAATAAAAACAATTGAGCCGAAGTGCCAATTTCATTAGCACAGCTAAACTAGTGAAAAACAGGTACAGCCAAACAAAATTAATGCAAAATAATCAAAACTTTTGAGTGCATCAAGTATGGAAAAAAGTTCTCAAGTTCTAAAGTATTTCAAACCACAGAAAGGGTAAGTTCTTTTCTTTGCATTTCCAGTAACTCTAAAAATAAACCTTTATTATTTTCCAGATTATTTTTAAAAAACCTTGTTATTAAAAAAATTAACACTATACAAATACATAATATCAAAAACCAACGTTTTATTTCAATTTCTCCTTTGGAGGTAACTGGTGCTATCAATTGAGTTTTAACAACCACTTTTCAGGCCAAGTGCCCTTGCTCACACCTGTAATTCCAGCACTTTAGGAGGCTAAGGTGAGGGGATTGCTTGAGGTCAGGAGTTCAAGACCAGCCTGGGCAACACAGCAAGACTCCATCTCTACAAAATTTTTTAAAAAATTAGCCAGGTGTGGCAGCACATGCCTGTTGTCCTAGCTACTCAAGAGGCCGAGGCAGAAGGACTGCTTGAGTCCAGGAGTTCAAGGCTGCAGTGAGCTATAATCCCGCCACTATACTCCAGCCTGGGTGGTAGAAGGAGGCCCTGTCTCTAAAAAATAAAAAAACCAAACTAACCAAACAAACAAAAAACCACCTTTTGATCGCATGAGACAGTAATAGGAGAGCTGCTCTAAATAAGTTTATACTAATTGCTTAAATTTCTCCTTTTATCTGTGCCCTTCCTACTCCATTGCTAAGGAAACACACAAAAACAAAAATCAAAAATACATGCTAATCTTCCAAAAAGACAACCTGCAAATAAGATTAACCCCTGAAAAAAAAAAATAAGGTGACTGGGCAAAATTGTGACACCAAGTGGCTGAAACACATTTCCTTTAATTGCCCTCAATAATTAAAAACAGGAACAGCATTTTTCTTTTAAAGACGATTGGAAGAACCTACCTAATTATCATGTTTTTTAGCTTTTACAAAATAATTTTGTGACTGGGTGCGGTGACTCACGCCTATAATCCCAGCACCTTGGGAGGCCCAGGTGGGCGGATCACCTGAGGTCAAGAGTTTGAGATCAGCCTGGCCAACACAGTGAAACCCCGTCTCTACTAAAAATACAAAAACTAGCCAGATATGGTGGTGCACACCTGTAATCCCAGCTATTCAGGAGGCTGAGGCATGAGAATCACTTAACCTGGGAGGCGGAGGCTGCAGTGAGCCAAGATCGCACCACTGCACTCTAGCCTGGACGATAGAACGAGACTCAGTCTCTAAATAAATAAATGAATAAAATTTTGTATACAATGAGGCATTTTGTAGTGCCAGAGAGTAAGGAAGTACTAAAAAGTATATAAAAAAACAAAAAACACCTACAGCAACAAAAAGCTTGCAATGGCTAAAGGTAGAACACAATGAGCAACAAAATAAAGTAGTATTAGATTACAATCCAAAGTACTAAAAATAAATATCCATGAGTCCATACTACCATAAATAAATAAGTAAACAAGGTAGAACAGACAATTTAATGGGGAGAATTCCAAATAATTTACGTAAATACTCTGCCCTCAAGGAAGTGAAACATAACTCCTCCCGCCAGCTCTTCAACTGAGGGTTGCACATAGTGACTTCCTTCTGAAGAGTACAGTATGGCAAGGGGGAAAAAAGAGTAACTTTACAATTGAGAAAGCTGACAAAACTCCCTAGCCCGGTGATCAAGGTTAACATCAACAGTGATAAGTCATGTTGATACTATCTACTTTTGATATGGTATGATGAGAATGGCATTTTGCCTCTGTGGTCTTCCTACTAAAAAACCCACAATGGCAGTCTAATTATGAAAAACACAACATAAAAATCTCAATTGAGGGGCATTCTACAAAATATTTGATCATTATTCTCAAAATTGTCAATTTCTTCATCAAAACTGAAGAAAAGTCTGAGTGACTGTCATAGGAACAAGAAGCCTAAGAAACAAAATGACTAAATGTAATATGGTATCCTGGATGGGATTCCAGAAGAGAACAAGGACAATAAGCAAATCTAAATAAGTATGGACTTTAGTTAACAGTAACATATCAATATTGGTTCACTAATTTTGAAAATGTACCATACTAATATCTTAGTGATAGAAAAAACTGGGTGTGGGGTATATGAGAACTCTACTACCTTTGAAACTTTTCTATAAATTTAAAACTATTCTAAAATAAAAGTCTTATTGTAAAAAATCTTGAAATCTGCTATATATATAACATATATATATAATTTTCTCGATGGGATGAATAAATATCATAAAAGTCAATTCTTCCTGAAGAATTATTTTATTAATAAAAATAATATGACACTGGTTTAAAAATATTGTTTAAATGAGATATAAGAAATGGAGATGCTAAAACAAAATACTGGAGAGTAATTAAGAGTTTTGCATACTTAGGCTGGGCGTGGTAGCTCACACCTGTAATCCCAGCACTTTGGGAGGCCAAGGTGGGTGGATCACGAGGTCAGGAGTTCAAGACCAGCCTGGCCATGATAGTGAAACCCTGTCTCTACTAAAAATACAAAATTAGCTGGGCCTGGTGGTAGGTGCCTGTAATCCCAGCCACTAGGGAGGCTGAGGCAGAGAACTGCGTGAACCCAGGAGGCGGAGGTTGCAGTGAGCCGAGATCATACCACTGCACTCTAGCCTGGGCGACAGAGTGGAGACTCTGTCTCAAAAGAAAAACAAAACCAACAAAAATTTTGCATACTTAATATTTTCACAATCATGGAATTGTTGTGGCTTTTGGGATTTTCACCTTCAAGTTCTTTTGGTAAAATATTAATACTGTTAAAATACTGTATTTTTATCTTGCAGGATTATTTTGGTTCATTTGAAGATGAACTGCTGTTTCCATTTATCCTCCAAGTTTAAACTCAATAAGATTACCTGTTATCTCTTTCCTCAACAGATGAGAAAATTTTCAGGAGATTTTCCTGATATAACAGAGGTTTTCATAACATAACATGGAGAGAGAGACCTATTATAATTGGAAAGTTTCCATTTAAATTAATTCTATAACTTTACATGTATAAGCAATTTCTAGGTATTTGTAGTCTAGGTAAGACTGACTAAACTAAATGATGTCAGGTTGACTTTGCAAGCTTCTTTTTCCACATTAAATAAATAGTACGGGCTCAGTCTGTTCATACAAAACACCTGAGACTAGGTAATTTATAAAGAACAGGAATTTGTTTCTCCAGAGTTCTGGAGGCTGGGAACTCTAAGATCAAGGTGCCAGCAGGTTCTGTATCTGGTGAAGGCCTTGGGTCTCTGCTTCCAAGATGGCACCTTGAACACTGTCCTCACACAGTGAGGCAAAAGGAAAAGAAGGACAAAAAGAGCTGAACTCACTCCCTCAAGCCCTTTTACAAGGGTGCTAATCCCATCCATGAAGGCAGAGCCCTCATGACCTAATCACCTCCTAAAGGCCTCACTTGTTAATAGTGTTAAACTGAGAATTAAGTTTCAACATGAATGTGGAGTGGACACATTCAAACTATAGCAAGTACTCACTATATATATATATATTTTTTTTTTTTTTTTTTTTAGATGGAGTCTCACTCTGTTGCCAGGCTGGAGTGCAGTGGCGCAATCTCAGCTCACTGCAACATCCGCCTTCCGGGTTCAAGCGATTCTCCTGCCTCAGCCTCTTGAGTAGCTGGGATTACAGGCACATGCCACCACGTCCAGCTAATTTTTGTATTTTTTTTTTTTTCAATGGAGTTTCACTCTTGTTGCCCAGGCTGGAGTGCAATGGCACGATCTCGGCTCACTGCAGCCTCCACCCCCCAGGTTCAAGCAATTCTCCTACCTCAGCGTCCAGAGTAGCTGGGATTACAGGTGCCTGCCAGCATGCCTGGCTAATTTTTGGTATTTTTAGTAGAAATGGGGTTTCGCCACGTTGGTCAGGCTGATCTCAAACTCCTGACCTCAGGTAATCCACCTGCCTCGGCCTCCCAAAGGCCACCATGGCCGGCCTAATTTCTGTATTTTTAGTAGAGATGGGGTTTCACCATGTTGGCCAGGATGGTCTTGATCTCTTGACCTCGTGATCTGCCCGCCTCAGCCTCCCAAAGTTCTGGGATTACAGGCGTGAGCCACCACGCCCAGCCTTCACTATAATTATTTAACAGACATTGAAGGCAATTCTGATACTAGAACTTACATAAGTACCTCTTCAGAGTGCTTACTACACAGCAGTAATATTAGGGACATATGCTTCTTTTTGTAACCAAACTTTTAAAAAAACTGAAATGAAACTATAATTATAAAATTTTAAAACAAGGTCCAGCACTGCTGTGGATTACCGTGGATCTGAAGTGAAGAATCAGCTTAAAAATTCATTTTCCAAAAGGGTCAAAGGGCAGGAGTCTTCCGACCAACTTCCTAGCATTAGTTTTTGCTGAGTTATTGAGGCCTGTTCAGTACTTTCAGAAGCCTCTCTCAAGCTCACCCATGGTTCTCCTGACTCCTTTACTGCTGATGCTTACACAATCCATTCACCTGCTCCTAACAAGAATGTTGGGAATAGTACTCAGAGTGCCCACATGGCCCTGCCCTGTGAGGGTCCACAGGAAAAATCCCTTTGGTTTCAATATTAGGAATAATGGAACATTCTCTGAACAATTTATTTCTATTTAATCTTACGAATTATGTGAAGCCGATAAATGAGTGAGTCTTATAGTGGAAATAGCTCCTTTGGAAGATATATCAGAATTGGGTGTTCCTTCAAACTTCCCCATTCTCCAAAGTTCTGATCTCTCTCTTCTGCCCCTGATCATAGCCTACCGCCTTGGAGAATCTCTTCAGGAAAGAGAAACGTTTATGATGAGAATGTGGGGTACTTATAAATGATGTGCAAGCAGATAAAGGCATGAACCCCTGCTCTTAAGTGATCATGTTATCTATCTTCAGGTTTGTTGACAGAATTTACAGCCAAATTAATAGAGCACTTCACCATATGCATTTTGTGCACAAACCTTAAACCTTTTATTTCCCTAAGCTTATTTTCTCTTTGTATCCTTTTTACATTAACTTATTTTAAATTTATTTTATTTTCTGTATCGCATACATTATAACCATCCTACATCTTTCATAAGACAAAATGGGGTAGAAATAATATATCAATAAGGAGTATCTACTTGAGGTGGCAGAGCGAATACTCTAAGGAACAATATACCCTTCCTAATACTATCTAGAAAAAAAGCTATGTCTAAATCACTGCAAAAAAAATCTAAGATCTGAACTGATCTTAATCAACTGATCTTAATTGTATTTGACCAGGATAAAAACCAGCCTTTATGTTAGTGAAAATTGTGAAATAGAAACAATTTTAAAAGGAAAAAAATGCTGTTTTAAAATAAACATTACCAGAAAATTATAATTAATAAAGTGTTACCACTGTAATAATTAGGTAAGAATAATTTATATAGCTTTATAAAAAGTTTAAGTAAATTTACTACTCACTCTGCAATTGCCATTTACCTTACTGACAACAAATATTTAAACTTTTTTTGTTCAAATGGATATTTTCATAAGTGGCCTCTTCCTACCACATTCCCAAGAAGAGTGTTTTAAAACACTGTCATGGAAGCAAGATATACACAATAATGACTCACAGAGACAATCCCACCACACCCCAAATGGTTATTACACAGACATTATCAATGACACATCAGTGATGGGAAATCAACTTGCTATTAGGATTTTGCCAGAGAGAGGACAGATATGGGAGCTTGGCAACACAGTGTTTTTAACGCTCTTCGAAGACACTGGATCACTTGACTTCTACAACAATTGGGGAAATCTTGTTTCAAACACTATGCAGAATGTTCCTTTCTGGGACATTTGAAAAGAAAGGACTATGAAGCCAAATCACTATACAAATTTTGCCTGGCTCCATTCATCTTGCTAGTTATGCCCTTGATCACTTCACTAAAAACCCAGCTGACAGTTGATCATTAACTTCATTAGCAGTTGGTAAGAATAATTCTGAGTGATGCAGACTATCCCAGCAGTCACATGACAAAACATAACTCTTACACATGTCAAGGCAAGAGTGGGTGAAGTGATACATGACAAAAGGAAGTAGTCAGCTTGGCACTGTTTGACCCAGGGCAATGTGACTTCCCTGAGTTACCATGTCATGAAAAATGAATAGTAAGAAAAAAAAACAACCATTCTTTTGTGTTATTTAGTGATTTCTGGATTGGCATCCACGAATGCAAATTTATTTCCTCAAGTCACTTATATCACCTTTGACTACCCAGCAGTTAACTCCTTAAAACTAAGGAGTCGTGATTAGATTTACTTTTCCCATGTGATAAAAATATTTATTTTTTGAGACAGGGTCTCACTCTGTTACCCAGGATGGAGTGCATCAGTGCAATCATGGCTCACTGCAGCCTAGATTCTCCAGGGCTCAAGTGATGCTCCCCCCGCCTCAGCCTCCTGAGTTGGTGGGACTACAGGTGTGTGCTACCACATCCAGCTTATTTTTTAAAATTTATTTTTCGTAGAGATGGCAGAGGGCAGGGAGGTCTCACTATGTTGCCCAGGCTAGTCTCTTAACTCCTGAGCTCAAGTGGTCCTCCCACCTCGGCCTCCAAAAGTGTTGGGATTACAGGTATGAGCCACCATGCCTGGCCTGATATAGGATTTAAATGCTGCTACCTGATTAGTTGTTTTAAGATTCACAGCCCAAGTTTACCATTTCTATTGATTTATTTATTTTTAGATCTTCTTCCATGAATCCACACTAACAGTGACTTGTTTGGGTGATATTTGTTGGGTGATATTTCAGATTCCCTAGGGAGAAACTTACAATTACATTGCTTTGATATTACATATAATTACTTTAAGTCTGAGGTTTTTCCCAATTTATACATTCCCAATTTATACATTCTCCTTGGGCTACTCAACATAAGTTTTTTAAAGTCATAATCTAGGTACTTTAAACTATTATAATACTAAAGTCACTCCTCGATAACATAACTGTTGGTTATGAAAATATGACAAACTTTTTTGAAAATGAAAGAAGTATATCACTCTTAGAACTAAGTTCTAGTTTCCTAAGTTTCACATATGTAGTTAAAAAAATAGATTTCTACCCTAAGAATCATTAAAAGACCTACGTGACTTCTAAAATTGCTTGTTTTTGAATTTCTCAAACTCAAATTTGAGAATTAATATTCTGCCGAATGGCAGAAACATTAGTTTTATACCACTGAAGATTTATTTTAGTTTCTTATCTTTAAAATATGTGTGAGTTTTTAAAATGAACTAGAGTAAGTATCTGTAAAAATACATAACTATATAAAGGAAAAAGTGACTGGTCAGTGAAGAATTTCTACTTCTAGGCGTTTTTCCTTGAATATGCATAAATACATGCACAGTAATTTTTTTTTATTTTCAAAAACTGGGGTCATCCTGTACATTTTGTTTTCAACTTGTCTTTTTCATGTATCCTGGGTATCTTTCTATGTCAGTAAACTCACCTCCAGTATTCAGTTGGCTTCTGTATAATTTCCAATTTTTTGCTATTACAGAGATACAACAAAAATTATGTATCTTTATGTACCTGTGCAAATATTTCCGCAGAACAGATTTCTGAAAGTGGAACTGATACATCACTGTATATTTTGAATAGATACAGTACCAAACTGACTCCACATATCTTATGGTATAAGAGAGTATGCTTAATGTTTTAAAATATCTATAAGTAAAATATTTTATATAATAAAACACTGCATATGCTAATACCACATTTATCTGAACACTGTTCAAATATGTTTCATATAAATTAATATCAAGATAAACAATAAAACTTAAAATCATGTGTGAGAGGAACTTTCTGAAAAGCATTATGATTTTCTTGCCTTCTTAATTATGCAGAATAGTTACAATTTAGGATTTTCTTTACAATTATAAATTTTCAAAAAAGAAATCACAATTTGCCTATCTTCTGAAATAGGATATACTAGTCATAGTTTAAGATTTTCTTTATAATTTTGAAGATTATATATTGGATGCTACTTTCTTTAATACAGTAATGGCTGTTGCGGTTACTGAGCTGTTTGACAGAAGGCTGAGCTATATCCAGAAAGTTGTACTTTTTGACTTTTAAAAAAATTAATTAATTTATTATACTTTAAGTTCTAGGGTACATGTGCCGAACTTGCAGGTTTGTTACAATAGGTATACACGTGTGATGGTGGTTTGCTGCACCTATCAACCCGTCATCTACATTAGGTATTTCTTCTAATGCTATCCCTCCCCTAGGCCACCACCCCCTGACAGGCCCCGGTGTGTGATGTTCCCCTCCCTGTGTCCATGTATTCTCATTGTTCAACTTCCACTTATGAGTGAGGACATGAGGTGTTTGGTTTTCTGTTCCTGTGTTAGTTTGCTGAGAATGATGGTTTCCAGCTTTCTCCATGTCCCTGCAAAGGACATGAACTCATCCTTTTTTATGGCTGCATAGTATTCCATGGTGTATACATGCCATGTTTTCTTTATCCAGTCTATCATTGATGGACATTTGGGTTGCATTTCTATACACCAATAACAGACAAACAGAGAGCCAAATCATGAGTGAACTCCCATTCATAATTGCTACAAAGAGAGTAAAATACCTAGAAATATAACTTACAAGGGAATGTGAAGGACTTTTTGACTTCTTATGGCAGCATTTCTCTTTCAACCTGGGCAACAGTCTCTCTCTTCTTCCTAATGTAAGCATGCCTGCCTCTAGTAGTAATCCCATCCCTCCACTTTCAACCCATACATACAAACTCTAATATGCTGCTCCTCATATATGTATTTGAAAAAGAAAAGAAAAAAAAAATCCTCAAATAGCTTTTCAGAGCAGACATGAGGACAGTATGTTCTTCCAGAAGGACACCCAAGTGTGAATAAGACACCCAAGTTTTGGGACATAAGGAACAAGACATTCTACCTCTAAAGCCAGATGTCAAGAGAGAGTCTTTAAGCAGGAGAAACAATTATATGGAAAAGGGTATTTAAAAGTTAAGGAGGTATGATAAAAATTCTACTTCAATATTTAACATTTCCTATTGTAAACATAATAGGGTATTTTTAAGTTTCCTTCCCACTTTAACATTATTGAAACATAATTTCAAGCACGGGGACTGAGAAACTCAACATTTCTACAGTTCGGGAAAAAAAAAATGTGTGTGTGTATATATATATGCCTGGGATTATATACACACAAAAATACTGAGCATAGTCTATTGTATCTTAGGTGCTTTATGGTATTGAAACTTTTACAAGAGGTTATGTAAATCGACAGAAAGAAATAAAATAACTTGAGTGGCAGAAAAATAAGAACTTACTGCCAAATAAACACTTCGCCAAATGACCTTTAATGACTAATACTCTTGCCTCCATTTTTCTCTCACTGTAGTAAAACCAACTAAGAGACGGCAATCAAAACAAATTCTACAGTGTTTTCACCAAACACTCTCTATTCAATGCCCTAAGCATGCAATAAGAATGAAAGCATTCAGTGCTGGTGTCAGCCATAATTCTTTTAAATTACATTATAAATTTTCATTCTGCTGAAGCCATTTTAACCAATTCTCAGTTATCCACAGAAAATAAGGAGGAGAATTTTGAACAGCTAGCATGATTAACTAAAATGATATGCTTTTCCCCCCTATATATCCTCTATTAGAGGATATATATATTCAGCTTATAAACACTGAAAATCCAAAACGCAAGCAGCAAAAGGAACAAAGAACAAAAGCATTAGGACTGAATCATGGGTAGGTGTGTGGGGGAAGAGAGAATGAGAGAGAAAATGCAGCATTAGAAGCTTTCCACTTTATATCCTTTTGTTGTCTTTCTCTCTTTTTTTTTTTCCACTCTGTCACCCAGGCTGGAGTACAGTGGCGTGATCTTGGCTCACTCAACCTCTGGCTCCCAGGTTCAAGTGATTCTCCTGCCTCAGTCTCCCTACTAGCTGGGATTACAGGCACGCGCCACCACGCCTGGCTAGTTTTTGTATTTTTAGTAGAGACAGGGTTTCACCACGTTGGTCAGGCTGGTCTTGAACTCCTGACCTCAGGTGATCCACCCTCCTTGACCTCCCAAAATGCTGGGATTACAGTACAGGTGTGAGCCACTGCACCCGGCCACTCCTTTTGTTTTCTTAATGGAAATTTATTATACTATGTTGTCCCTGCCTCCTCAAGGGGGTCTCACAGCACCAATTATTAGTGATAACTGAAAAGAAAACCTAATTTCTTGAAATGAAAGTTACAAAGGTATGTGTAAAGTATGAGTCATGGAGACTTTTAGAATTCCCTCCCTGATCATTCTAGGATAAATGGTCAACAAAAGCAAGGTCTCTTTTCACATAAAACTACTATGAAGGAACTTGATATTGAAAAAGAGAATCCAAAGAAAGAAAAAGAAAGAAAAAGAGAATCCAGGCAAAGACAGTTTTGCATTGCCATGTTGAAACTCATCTCTAGTTCCTGGGCTAGACTTGGCAATCCTGATGTAACTGAAAATACAGATAGAAATGATGAGGCAGGGCCGGGCGCGGTGGCTCAAGCCTGTAATCCCAGCACTTTGGGAGGCCGAGACGGGCGGATCACAAGGTCAGGAGATCGAGACCATCCTGGCTAACAAGGTGAAACCCCGTCTCTACTAAAAAAAAAAATACAAAAAAAACTAGCCAGGCAAGGTGGCGGGCGCCTGTAGTCCCAGCTACTCGGGAGGCTGAGGCAGGAGAATGGCGGGAACCCGGGAGGCGGAGCTTGCAGTGAGCTGAGATCCAGCCACAGCACTCCAGCCTGGGCGACAGAGCGAGACTCTGTCTCAAAAAAAAAAAAAAAAAAAAAAAAAAGAAATGATGAGGCAGAATGAGGTTACTTTGGAAGAATCAAGAAAAACCTTTGAGGTGCTGATAATAATCCAGCCATTTGAAGATGGAAGAATACTAAAGAAATAGCAAGTACGAAGATTTGGGGGCAGGAACAAATTCAGCATGTTTAAGGGACAGGAAAAATTCTAGTATACCTATAATTCAGTGAAAGACAAAGAGAAAAAACCAGATGAGGTTGAAAAGAGAGGTAAAGACCAGATAATGAGAGTTCTTATAATCCATGATGAGGAATTTGGATTTTATTCTAAGTGCAATGGGAAGTTATTGAGGCAAGCATGAAAAAAAGCAAGGAGATCACTTAGGAGTTTTGGTGAGAGATGATGTAAATGGAGATGGAAAGAAGCGACTAGACTATGGGATATTTTGGGGGGTTAAAACCAAGAAAACTTGTCAGTCTACTGGATATGGGGGTAGAGAGAAAGAGTAATTGTGGCTGTCTGGAATACTTGGTTTTTGGCTTGAGCAATTTGGTGGATAGTAGTGCCAATTACCCACTCCAGTTTTTTTTTCGTTTTTTGTTTTTGTTTTTGTTTTGGTTTGGTTTTGGTTTTGGTTTTTGAGACTCTTGTCCAGGCTGGAGTGCAGTGGCATGATCACAGCTCACTACAGCCTCGAATTCCTGGGCTCAAGCAATCCTCCTGCTTCAGCCTTCTGAGAAGCTGGAACCACAGGTGCATGCCATCACATCCAGCTAATATTTTTGATCTTCTGTAGAGATGGGGTCTCGCTACGTTGCCTAGGCTGGTCTTGTACTCCTGGGCTTAAGTGATTCTCCCACCTCAGCCTCCTAAAGTGCTGGGATTACAGGTTGTGTTAGTCTGTTTTCATGCTGCTGATAAAGACATACCCGAAACTGGCTAATTTATAATGAAAAAGAGGTTTAATGGACTCACAGTTCCACGTGGCTTGAGAGGCCTCACAATCATGGCAGAAGGTAAAAGGCACGTCTTACATGGCAGTGGGCAAGAGAGAATGAGAGAAGGGAAAGGGGCAACCTCTTATAAAACCATCAGATCTCATGAGACTTATTCACTACCACAAGAAGAGTATGAGGGAAACCACCCCCATGATTCAATTATCTCCCACCAAGTCCCTCCCACAACATGTGGGAATTATGGGAGCTACAATTCAAGATGAGATTTGGGTGGGGACATAGCCAAATCATATAACAGGTGCATGCTTCCATGCCTGGCTTTGTTCAGAAGTATTTGTAAGAGTCCAAATAACATGTACGGAAATGGCTGTTCATAAAAAGGAATACATGAACCTAAAGCTGCTCTAGGAAAATTAAGTTTATTAAATTAAAAAAGAAAGAAATCCAATCCAAGAAAATCTAAAATACCTTGCAACAGATAATGATGAAGAGATGTTGGTTCAAGTGCTATATAAAAGTTGACTCAAGCAGAATATAAGGGTCCGTAACTAATACTTTCAAATTTAGTCGGCCTGGTGCTGTGGCTCACACCTGTAATCCCAGCACTTTGGGAGGCCAAGCGGGCAGATCAGGAGGTCAGGAGATCGAGACCATCCTGGCCAACATGGTGAAACCCTGTCTCTACTAAAATTACAAAAATTAGCCAGATGTGGTGGCACGTGCCTGTAATCCCAGCTACTCAGGAGGCTGAGGCAGGAGAATCGCTTGAACGTGGGCGGCAGAGGTTGCAGTGAGCCAAGATCATGCCACTGCATTCCAACCTGGGTGACAGAGCAAGACTCCATCTCAAAAAAACAAAAATAAATAAAAATTTTTAAAAAATAAAATAAATTTAGTCATAGTTTCTTCAAAATTACAACATATTCTAGAGATTTAAATGTTACTAAATACTAAAAGTACTTGCAATACTTCTTTTTTTTTTTTGAGACAGAGTTTCACTCTTGTTACCCAGGCTGAAGTGCAATGGTTCGATCTCGACTCACTGCAACCTCCGCCTCCTGGGTTCAAGCGATTCCCCTGCTTCAGTCTCCCAAGTAGCTGGGATTACAGGCATGCACCACCACGCCTGGCTAATTTTGTATTTTTAATAGAGATGGGGTTTCCCCATGTTGGCCAGGCTGGTCTTGAACTCCTGACCCAGATGATCTGTCCAGCTCGGCCTCCCAAAGTGCTAGGATTACAGGCATGAGCCACTGCACCCGGCCCTTTTTTTTTTTTAAGAAGGAGTCTCGCTCTGTCGCCCAGGCTGGAGTGCAGTGGCATGATCTCCGCTCACTGCAACCTCTGCCGCTGGGTTCAAGCGATTCTCCTGCCTCAGCCTCCCGAGTAGCTGAGATTACAGGCAAGTGCCACCACACCCAGCTAATTTTTGTAGTTTTAGTAGAGACAGGTTTCAGCATCTTGGCCAGGCTGGTCTTGAACTTCTGACCTCTGGATCCACCCGCCTCAGCTTCCCAAAGCGCTGGAATTACAGGCATGAGACACCATGCCTGGCCTGCAATGCTTATTTTTTTAAAAAATCTTATCTCATGTATTTTGGGTAAATATTATTTTCTATTCTGATAATTCAAGTAAATCTTTAAGGAAAAGAGTCAAGCACAAACACAAGAATCATTGTTAATAGACAACAGGATGCACAATATGCATTTCTTGTTTAGATAACACAACCATTAGCCTAACCTTGTGCCTAGCATTCCTGTTATTGATCTATGGTCATATTCTCACAGTTTAAAACAGTATCTGGCTTGGAACAGGGGCTCAAGAAACAGTAACTGAATCAACCTAATAATTCCCTGCCAAGTTTCTACAACTGTTCTTCTTAAAATGCAGGCTATACAATCAATCTGCTAGTCACTCAGAACCCTTCCCTCTTCTTTAAAAAAAAGAAGAAAAAAAAAAAAGCTCAGAATTTTTCTTTTTCTCAAAATTTGAAACCAGGGAATTATATTACTTCATGCAGGCTGTGCGCCGTGGCTCACACCCATAATCCCAACACTTTGGGAGGCTGAAGCAGGCGGATCACTTGAGCCCAAGGGTTTGAGACTAGCCTGGACAACATGGCAAGACCCCATCTCTAAAAACAACAACAACAAAAATACTTTAAGCAAAATACAATTTACACTTGAAAAACAGCTACAAGATAAGTAGCAAGGCTTAGTCTGCCTAAATTTACAGGTTAAACAAATAAACAGGGTGAAGGTTAGTCCCCTTTAATCTCAGTATATTCTAAATTATGTTGCTTCATCATGTACTCAAGATTGAACTGTTTCCCTAAGAATGCAAACATTGTAAGTGCAAGAAATAAAACTATAAAACTCTTAGAAGAATCAAAGGCATTAATCTTCATGACCTTGGATTAGGCAATATTTTCTTCTTTTTTTTGAGAAAGAGTCTTGCTCTGTCGACAGGCTGGAGTGCAGTGGCGCGATCTTGGCTTACTACAACCTCTGCCTCGTGAGTAGCTGGTACTACAGGCACCCACCACCACACCCAGCTAATTGTTGTATTTTTAGTAGAGACAGAGTTTCACTCTGTTGGCCAGGATGGTCTCCATCTCTTGACCTCTGATCCACCCGCCTTGGCCTCCCAAAATTCTGGGATTACAGGCGTGAGCCACCACACCCGGGCCCTAGGCAATGATTTCTTAGATTAGACATCAAAAGCACAGGCAACAAAAGAAAAAATAAATTGGACTTCTGTGCTTCAAAAGATATCATCAAAACACTGAAAAGAGAATCCAAAGCCTGGGAAAAAATACTTACAGATTATATATCTGATAAAGATCTAATATTTGGTATATAGTTAAAAATTATAACTCGGCTGGGTGTGATGGCTCACGCCTGTAATCCTAGCACTTTGGGAGGCCAAGATGGGCAGATCACGAGGTCAGGAGTTCGAGACCAGCCTGACCAACATGGTAAAACACCGTCTCTACTAAAAATACAAAAATGATCCGGGCATGGTGGTGCACACCCGTAATCCCAGCTACTCAGGAGGCTGAGGCAGGAGAATCACTTAAACCCGGGAGGTGGAGGTTGCAGTAAGCCGAGATCATGCCACTGCACTCCAGCCTGGGCGACAAGGCGAGACTCTGTCTCAAAAAAAAAAAATTACAACTCAACAGTAATAACAAAAAACAATTGAAAATGGGCAAAGAAATAGACATTTCTGGCCAGGCACGGTGGCTCATGCCTGTAAGCCCAACACTTTGGGAGGCTGAAGTCAGGCGTTCAAGACCAGCCTAACCAACATGGTGAAACCCCGTCTCTAACAAAAACACAAAAATTAGCCGGGCGTGGTGGCACACGCCTGTAATCCCAGCTACTCGGGAGGCTGAGGCAGGAGAATCACTTGAACCTGGTAGGTGAAGGTTGCAGTGAACTGAGATTGCGCCACTGCACTCTAGCCTGGGCGACAGAGTAAGACTCTGCCTCAAAAAAAAAAAAAAAAAAAAAAGACATTTCTTCAAAGAAGATATATAAATGGCCAATAAATATATTAAAGGATATTCAACATCAGGCATCATTAACAAATGCAAATCAAAACTACAAGATACTGGGCCAGGTGAGGTAGCTCACACCTGTAATCCCAGCACTTTGGGAGGCTGAGGCAGGCAGATCACCTGAGGTCAGGAGTTTGAGACCAGCCTGGCCAACATGGCGAAAACCCGTCTCTACTCCAAAAAAAAAAAAAAAAAATTAGCCAGGCATGGTGGCGCATGCCTGCAGTCCCAGCTACTTAGGAGGCTGAGCCATGATAATTGCTTGAATCCGGGAGGCAGAGGTTGCAGTGAGCTGAGATCATGCCACTGCACTCCAGCCTCGGTGACAGTGAGATTCCATCATCTAAAAAAAAAAAAAAAACTAAAAAAACTAAAAGATACTACTTCCTGCATTTCTTACATGATCAAAACAAACAAAAAAAGATACCACTTCACACCCGCTAGGAGGACTATAATCAAAAAGACAAATAACAAGTGTTCCTGAGGATGTGGAGACATTAGAACCTTTATACACAGCTGATGAGAATACAAAATGATGCAGCTGCTTTGGAAAACAGTTGAGAAGTTCAAAAGATTAAACACAAAGTTACCATATGACCCACCAATTCTACTCCCAGGTGCATAGCCAAAAGAAATGAAAACCTATGTCCACATAAAAACTTGTGCCCAAATGTTCATAGTAGCATTATTCATAATAGCCAAAAAGTGGTAACAACCCAAAGGTCCATCAACTACAGAACGAATGAATAAAATGTGGCATATCCATACAATGGAACACGATTTGGCAATAAAAGGGAATGAAATACTGATTCCTGCTACAAAATGGATGAACTTTGAAACACTATGCTAAGTGAAAATATGAAATGTCTGGAATAGGTAAATTCATAAAGATGTAAAGAAGGCCGGACATGGTGGCTCACACCTGTTAATTCCAGCACTTTGGGAGGACTGCCTGAGGCCAGGAGTTCAAGACCAGCCTGAGCAACACAGTGAGACCCTGTTTCTATGAATAAATAAATAAATAATAAAAGTAGCTGGGCCTGGTGGTATGTGCCTGTAGTTCTAGCTACTTGGAAGGCTGAGGCAGGAGGACCACTTGAGCCCAGGAGGTCAAGGTTGCAGTGAGATATGACTGCACCCTTACCCTCCAGCTTGGGCAACACAAGTACCTGTCTCAAAAGAAAAAAAAAAAGAAAAAAGGAAAAGACAGAATGGTTGCCAGGGACCAAGGGGAGGAAGAAATTGGGAGTTAGTGCTAATGGGTATGAGGTTTCTTCAAGGAAAATGAAAATGTCCTGGAATTGGATAGTGGTGATGATTGCAAAACTTTGTGAATACAGCAAAAACCACTGAATTGTACACTTTAAAAGGGTGAATATTATGGTATATAAATATTATATTTCCCAATAAAAAAGAAAAAAAATGCCAACATTAAAGAATTGAGACATGACTTGGCCAAGTCTCCAATTGTGTCAAAAGCAAAATCTACTGGCGTGGTGGTTTATACCTGTAATCCCAACACTTTGGGAGGCCACAGCAGGCCGATTGCTTAAGCCCAGGAGTTCAAGACCAGCCCGGGCAACATGACAAAACTCCGTCTCCACAAAAAAAAAAAACAAAAAAACAAAAATTAGCTGGATGTGGTGGCATGTGTCTGTAGTCCCAGCTACTGAGGAGGCTGAGGTTGGGGGGTGTCTTGAGCCCAGGGACTTTATAGTCCACAGTTCCACTTAGCACATCTTGTAATCGTACTCCCTCATTATTAAGACGCCAGAAACTATAAGATGAAACACTGATTTAGGAATAAATAACTTTTAAGCAAAAAAACACAAACAAAAAAGTATACCATTTCAGTAACCAACAAAATCATACATTAATCCATATAGTTCCATACCATAACCTTGTTTTGGAATCACAATTAACATGTAAGTATACACTTTCATATCTGAGTTGAAGGCTGTTTGTTCTAGATCACTTTTGGCCATAACAGTTCTGTACATCCTCATGGTGACACATTACATACCACTGTCCTTAGAGCCTGTGCTATTCATCTTCACTTTTATAACACTTTTAGGACCAACAGCATGACACTAAGATAGGTTGAAAAATACTGGAGCTTACCTGTATTTCACATCTGATCATTGCTTTTTCTTTCTTTGAATTATGCCATTCTGGAAGTTAGTCAACTTTGCTTGAATGTCTATGGGAAGGTATTGGCAGGTAGAAGTTTGCAGGCTCAGTGACAACTTTTCAAAATGCAAAAATCAGTCATAACAACCTCCTCTTGCTTTAAAATTCTGTACCTTAGTCTTAGAAAAGTGTCAATTTCCACTGTTTTTTATTACATTGTCAGGAAACCTTTGGCAAATATTTAAAGTTAAGATTTAGGTTAAAATTACAAATTTACAAGAGAAAAACAACCCCATTAAAAAGTGGGCAAAGGACATGAACAGACACTTCACAAAAGAAGACAAACATGTGGCCAACAAGCATATGAAAAAAAGCTCAATATCAATGATCATTAGAGAAATGCAAATCAAAATCACAATGAGATACCATTTCACACCAGTCAGAATGGCTATTATAAGAAAAGTCAAAAAATAATACATGCTGGTGAGGTTGCAGAGAAAAGGGAACACTTACACACTGTTGGTGGGAGTGTAAATGAGTTTAACCATTGTGGAAAGTAGTATGGCAATTTCTCAAAGAGCTAAAAGCAGAACTATCATTCAACCCAGCAATCCCATTACTGGGTATATACACAGACGAGTAGAAATCATTCTACCATAAAGACACATGCACACGAATGTTCACTGCAGTACTATTCACAATAGCAAAGACATGGAATCAACCTAAATGCCCATCAGTGACAGATTGGATAAAGAAAATGTGGCACATATACACCATGGAGTACTATGCAGCCAAAAAAGGAACAAGATCATGTCTTTTGTAGGAACGCGGACAGAGCTGGAGGCTATTACCCTTAGCAAACTAATGCAGAAACAGAAATCCAAATACTACATGTTCTCGCTTATAAGTGGGAACTAAATTATAAAAGCTTATGAACACAAAGAAACAACAGACACTGGGGTCTACTTGACGGGGAGTGTGGGAGAAGGGACAGGAGCAGAAAAGATAACTATTGGGTACTGGGCTTAATACCTGGGTGATGAAATAATATGTACAACGAACCCCCTTGACAAATGTTTATGTATGTAACAAGTCTTCCCATGTACCCCCAAGCCTAAAATAAAAGTTTAAAAAAAAAAGATTTAGGTTAAAATTAAACAGTGTAACAGTGTGTAGAGCTACAAATACAACTAATTCAACTGAGGTGGCAAACAGATGAATAGACATACGCTATATATAGCTAATTTTGTACACACCCAGGCTATAACAGTCACCAATAAATCTCTACATGGTGGCTGGCAAGTTTCTACTGACATTAATTATAGCATATACTCAGACTTCAGAAAAATTAAAATATAAAAAAGATTCATCTGAAAATTAAGAAAATAAAATACATTCACAACTAGAACTTTCTTTTTTTAGTTCCTTAATCTCTATCACCCTTAAGCTATAGGTTCTGAGATCAAGATATGTGATAATGGTGCTACTCCTTAAACAATGAATGTAAAAAAGTTATTTTCTCATTAATGAACTTACAGAGAATAATACTAGATATATAATCAACCATTAATGTAAAAGGACTGAGAAAAATGTGTAACATATAATGCAGAGAGTTTACAGGAAGAGCATAAATAATACGTACATCATTCCACAGAAAAAAAAAATCTGGAAATCTCTTCAAAGATGGAAAAAACTTAAGACTTTGGAACTTCAAATTCCTAATTTTTCCTTTATGTACACTTAAAGGTAATTGTATTAAGAGAAAGATAAGTACATAAAAGACAATGAAGAATATTCCCTCTCTGGAACTATTTCATTAAAGTTTGTCCCACAATTTAAAAAAATCTGTTTGACCTAAAAAATGAGGAAAAAACCGTCCAGTCCTTTTCACTTAGCGGACTCATGGCATAGGTGAGTGGCTGAAACAATCATGTAATAAGTAACCTTAAAGAAATGTGTTATATTTAGGCACCCCTATACACTTTTGCTGGTAGTATAAATTATTATAATCATTTTGGAAAGCAATTTGGCAATATATAGTGAGATCTTTAAAAATATACATACTCTTTGACTAAAGAGTCCTGTTTCTGAAAATCTACTCCAAAGACATCCTATGAAACATGCACAGAGGTTGTCTTCCAAAGCATTACTTATCATAGTAAAAAATGGAAAACCTCATTTGTCTAACAACAGGGAGATGACTTAAAAATTATTGTATATCCACAAGACACAGAGTATTATAAAACTATTTTAAAATATTTACCAAGAATGCTTTTTAACCTTTTTCCTTTCCTGATATTTTTAAAATTTTCATGGTAAAAGAAAATTCAAAAAATGTAAACAAAAACCAGAAATCCTCTCATTCTCTTATACAGTATTCTATTCCCAATTCCCAAAGGTAACTACACTGTTAAATTGTGTATGTGTGCATGCACGTGTGTGTGTGTTAAGCTTCTAGAAATTTTTTGGGCATGCACATGCAAACTTATCTAACAAACATTTATCTATAGATGGGTAATTTTTTGCTTTGTTTTTAATATAAGTAGAGCAATTCTAAGCATGTTGTTTTTCATTTTGCTTCTTATATTCTGACAACTGTTCCATAGCAGCACATATAGGTTTACCTTTTTCACAAAAATGAATATTTAAATATGTATTGGGCTTTAGATTGATAGATATTCAGGTTGTTTAGATTTTTCTGCTTACCAATAATGCAATAATGAACATATTTGAATACATTTCTTTATGTACTAGTGTTACTATGTCAGTTCCTGAAAACAGAATTTCAATATTTTAGATAATGAAAGTTATAGACAAATCATCCACCAAAAATACTGCACTGATACCATCCTTCCTACCTCTTCAAACTATTCTAAACACTGAATATTACCAACTTTTAAATATCTACCAATCTGGAAGATAAATATTTTAATCTCTGTATCTATAAATATGAATAAAGTTAAACCACTTTTCCACTGCATGGTCCATCTTTTTCTTTTTTGTTTTCGAGATGGAGTCTCACTCTGTTACCCAGGCTGGAGTGCAATGGCATGATCTCAGCTCACTGCAACCTCTGCCTCCCAGGTTCAAGAGATTCTCTTGACTCAGCCTCTCAAGTAGCTGGGATTACAGGCACCCGCCACCATGCCCAGCTAATTTTTGCATTTTTAATAGAGACGGGATTTCACCATGTTGGCCAGGCTGGTCTTGAACTCCTGACCTCAAGTGACCCACCCGCCTTGGCCTCCCAAAGTGCTGGAATTACAGGCGTGAGCCATCATGCCCAGCCGGTTCATCTCTTTCTTATAGGTTTATAACAGTTCTGATACAGTCAGGAAATCTGCTCTTTGTCACATACTGTAAACATTTTTTTTTTTTAAGACGGAGTCTTGCTCTGTTGCCCAGGCTGGAGTGCAGTGGCTTGATCTCAGCTCACTGAAACCACTGCCTTCTGGGTTCAAGCGATTCTCCTGTCTCAGCCTCCCAAGTAGCTGGGACTACAGGCATGTGCCACCATGCCTGGTTAATTTTTTTGTATTTTTAGTAGAGATGGGGTTTCATCATGTTAGCCAGGCTGGTCTCGAACTCCTGACCTCAGGCAATCCACCCGCCTCGGCCCCCCAAAGTGCTGGGATTACAGGCGTGACCCACCATGCCCGGTCTACATTTTGCAGTTTGTTGTATTTTAACAGTGTTTATGTTTTTTAGTTTAGTTTTGTTTTTAACTGTCTAGCAAATTTATCTATTCTTCCCATTAGGGCTCCTCAATTTTACATAGGCTTCAATTTCAAATATAAAAATAATACATATGTATTTTACTACTCCTTTTATCATTACTTTTTTTTTTTTTTTTTTTTTTTTTGAGACGGAGTCTGGCTCTGTCGCCCAGGCTGGAGTGCAGTGGCCGGATCTCAGCTCACTGCAGGCTCCGCCTCCCGGGTTCACGCAATTCTCCTGCCTCAGCCTCCCCAGTAGCTGGGACTACAGGCGCCCGCCACCTCGCCCGGCTAGTTTTTTGTATTTTTTAGTAGAGACGGGGTTTCACCGTGTCAGCCAGGATGGTCTCGATCTCCTGACCTCGTGATCCGCCCGCCTCGGCCTCCCAAAGTGCTGGGATTACAGGCTTGAGCCACCGCGCCCGGCCCTTATCATTACTTTTTAATTTTTTTGAGACAGTTTCACTCTTGTTGCCCAGGCTGGAGTGCAATGGCGCAATCTCGGTTCACCACAACCTCCGCCTCCCATGTTCAAGCAATTCTCCTGCCTCAGCCTCCCGAGTAGCTGGGATTACAGGCATGTGCCACCATGCCCAACTAATTTTTGTATTTTTAGTAGAGACAGGGTTTCACCATGTTGGCCAGGCTTGTCTCGAACGCCTGACCTCAGGTGATCTGCCAGCCTCGGCCTCCCAGAGTGCTGGGATTACAGGCGTGAGCCATCATGCCCAGCCGGTTCATCTCTTTCTTATAGGTTTATAACAGTTCTGATACAGTCAGGAAATCTGCTCTTTGTCACATACTGTAAACATTTTTTTTTTTTAAGACGGAGTCTTGCTCTGTTGCCCAGGCTGGAGTGCAGTGGCTTGATCTCAGCTCACTGAAACCACTGCCTTCTGGGTTCAAGCGATTCTCCTGTCTCAGCCTCCCAAGTAGCTGGGACTACAGGCATGTGCCACCATGCCTGGTTAATTTTTTTGTATTTTTAGTAGAGATGGGGTTTCATCATGTTAGCCAGGCTGGTCTCGAACTCCTGACCTCAGGCAATCCACCCGCCTCGGCCCCCCAAAGTGCTGGGATTACAGGCGTGACCCACCATGCCCGGTCTACATTTTGCAGTTTGTTGTATTTTAACAGTGTTTATGTTTTTTAGTTTAGTTTTGTTTTTAACTGTCTAGCAAATTTATCTATTCTTCCCATTAGGGCTCCTCAATTTTACATAGGCTTCAATTTCAAATATAAAAATAATACATATGTATTTTACTACTCCTTTTATCATTACTTTTTTTTTTTTTTTTTTTTTTGAGACGGAGTCTGGCTCTGTCGCCCAGGCTGGAGTGCAGTGGCCGGATCTCAGCTCACTGCAGGCTCCGCCTCCCGGGTTCACGCAATTCTCCTGCCTCAGCCTCCCCAGTAGCTGGGACTACAGGCGCCCGCCACCTCGCCCGGCTAGTTTTTTGTATTTTTTAGTAGAGACGGGGTTTCACCGTGTCAGCCAGGATGGTCTCGATCTCCTGACCTCGTGATCCGCCCGCCTCGGCCTCCCAAAGTGCTGGGATTACAGGCTTGAGCCACCGCGCCCGGCCCTTATCATTACTTTTTAATTTTTTTGAGACAGTTTCACTCTTGTTGCCCAGGCTGGAGTGCAATGGCGCAATCTCGGTTCACCACAACCTCCGCCTCCCATGTTCAAGCAATTCTCCTGCCTCAGCCTCCCGAGTAGCTGGGATTACAGGCATGTGCCACCATGCCCAACTAATTTTTGTATTTTTAGTAGAGACAGGGTTTCACCATGTTGGCCAGGCTTGTCTCGAACGCCTGACCTCAGGTGATCTGCCAGCCTCGGCCTCCCAGAGTGCTGGGATTACAGGCGTGAGCCATCATGCCCAGCCGGTTCATCTCTTTCTTATAGGTTTATAACAGTTCTGATACAGTCAGGAAATCTGCTCTTTGTCACATACTGTAAACATTTTTTTTTTTTAAGACGGAGTCTTGCTCTGTTGCCCAGGCTGGAGTGCAGTGGCTTGATCTCAGCTCACTGAAACCACTGCCTTCTGGGTTCAAGCGATTCTCCTGTCTCAGCCTCCCAAGTAGCTGGGACTACAGGCATGTGCCACCATGCCTGGTTAATTTTTTTGTATTTTTAGTAGAGATGGGGTTTCATCATGTTAGCCAGGCTGGTCTCGAACTCCTGACCTCAGGCAATCCACCCGCCTCGGCCCCCCAAAGTGCTGGGATTACAGGCGTGACCCACCATGCCCGGTCTACATTTTGCAGTTTGTTGTATTTTAACAGTGTTTATGTTTTTTAGTTTAGTTTTGTTTTTAACTGTCTAGCAAATTTATCTATTCTTCCCATTAGGGCTCCTCAATTTTACATAGGCTTCAATTTCAAATATAAAAATAATACATATGTATTTTACTACTCCTTTTATCATTACTTTTTTTTTTTTTTTTTTTTTTTTTTTGAGACGGAGTCTGGCTCTGTCGCCCAGGCTGGAGTGCAGTGGCCGGATCTCAGCTCACTGCAGGCTCCGCCTCCCGGGTTCACGCAATTCTCCTGCCTCAGCCTCCCCAGTAGCTGGGACTACAGGCGCCCGCCACCTCGCCCGGCTAGTTTTTTGTATTTTTTAGTAGAGACGGGGTTTCACCGTGTCAGCCAGGATGGTCTCGATCTCCTGACCTCGTGATCCGCCCGCCTCGGCCTCCCAAAGTGCTGGGATTACAGGCTTGAGCCACCGCGCCCGGCCCTTATCATTACTTTTTAATTTTTTTGAGACAGTTTCACTCTTGTTGCCCAGGCTGGAGTGCAATGGCGCAATCTCGGTTCACCACAACCTCCGCCTCCCATGTTCAAGCAATTCTCCTGCCTCAGCCTCCCGAGTAGCTGGGATTACAGGCATGTGCCACCATGCCCAACTAATTTTTGTATTTTTAGTAGAGACAGGGTTTCACCATGTTGGCCAGGCTTGTCTCGAACGCCTGACCTCAGGTGATCTGCCAGCCTCGGCCTCCCAGAGTGCTGGGATTACAGGCATGAGCCACTGTGCCCGCCAGTGGCAGCAATTTTTAAGACACAGTTTAATTACAGATGAATGGCTATAGATTGTCAGTGATAAGTGCCACAAATCTGAAACCCAGGAGCTCTCTACAATCCAATTTTGATATTATGACTGTTTTCTATAGATTTACTATACAAAATTAGCCTCAATTTTTTAATCTACAAAATAGAGATGAAAGTAACTGCTAATTGCTGCTATGAAAAATGATATTCTTATTAGAAACTAGTAGGGCATTTATAAATTGACAAATGGCTACCATATAGAAAAAAAACTGCTTAGGTTAATTTATGAATATACTATGTTTGGAAAAAACAAATGTGAGTAATGAGTGATTAATATCTCTTGATACTGTATATTGATAATTTTCAAATATAAGAATATGACCCACAGGGAAATGACAGAGTGATCCCAAAGAGAAAGCAGAAACCCAGAAGAAGGTTAGTTTTATACAAAACAGGAAAATCTGGCCCTGCATTGCAATCTTTCTTTTAATTCCTCACTTTTAATCGCTTTCTCCCAGCCTTGAAGAGCAACTTATTTGTGATGAAAATAGTAAATGTTAGGGGAGCATGCAGTTGGTCATTGTGGCACCCTGAGGACCTTAGTTTTAGAGGAAGAAAAACTGAGGAGCTAAGAGCCCCAAGAAGGTCATAAATGGGTACAACAAATGTTTCCAGAGATGTGGAATAACAAAGTAAAACTTATACTTACAACTTGAGATTCACGAGCTTTAGGAAACATTTTGGCAACGTTGAGGCCATCAATGACAATATCAAAAGGAGGACAAGATTTTACGAAGTTCTCAAATCTCTTAAGTTCCTAATAAAGAAAAGTCAGACAAAACATTATTAAGAACTTAGTAAGGACTTTATTATAAACACACTGCAGTAAACCTTATTACTGTTTTGATAATTCAAAATATTCATCCCTTAAAAATACACAAACACACACACACACACAGAATATTCTCAAAATTAAATCTGAAAAAGCCAGCCTAATGGATGCAACTGCAAACAATTATCTAACACACTTTATAATCTTATAGTACTTTACACTTCACAAAGCACTTTCATACGTAATTTCATTTGATCTGCAGCTGGCCTATCTAGACTTCTGAATTAACCCACATGATAGTTATGATAAGAATGAACTGTCAAAATCTCTAAGTCCTGTTCTATAAGCCAAGGAGAAGTGAACCTTAGATATGCCACACTACCATTGCAACTGTGCTGAAAGAACAAGGCTGTAAAACGTATAGGTCCTCTTTTGTCATTAAGAGCTTTTATTATGGCTGTTTTGGAGAGGTAAAGATTCAGTCAATCATTAATTCAAAAAATATTTGCTGAGCACCTACTATATGCCTAGCAGTTTATCAAAGAGACAAAACAAAACAGAACAAAAAAATCCCACTTAATGGAGCTTAGTGGGAGGATGCACAAAATAAAACAAGTAAATAAGTAAATAATATTAAATGTGAGAATGCTATGGAGAAAAAAAAGAGGGGAGGGAGTTCCACCTCTGGTAATGATGGAATAGTTTGTATTGGATTACTAGATAATAATATAAATTCTAGATAAATACCCAGCAATTTGAAAGTACCAAAGAATGAGCAAAAGCAGGCAGAAACTGGAGAGGACATGACATTTGAAAGGTTTGGTAGTTTTAAAATCTGTCTGAAAATTAGTTGACACTCCCCTCTCAAAAGGTGGGGTCTAATACCCTGTGCTTGAATACGGGCTCTCCTTTGTAACTGCCTCAATGAATAGGATGTGGCAGAAGTGACATTACGTGATTTCTGAGGCTAGGAAATAAAAGATAATACAGCATTCATCTGGCTCTCACTCTCAGGATGCTTGCTCTTGGAAACCAGCCATCCTGAGAATGCCCAAGTAGACGTTACATGTAAGTGTTCCATCTGACAGTCCAACGGAATCTCACCAACAGCCAGCTAGCATCAATTACCACACCGATAAGACTGAGGGGGATTTCAAGATGACCCCTAGCCCCTATTTGACTACAACAATAGGAGACCCAAGCAAGAACCATCAACGAAGTCTCATTAACCCCTAGAACCGCGAGAGAGAACAACAATAATAATAGTAATAAATGGTTGTGTTTTTTTAATGCCACTATATTTGGGAAAATAAAGGAAAGAAAAGAAGGGAATTATACCAGGTAAAATTTGTCTAGGTCAGCGGGCAATCTCCAGACAGTGTGACCAGCAGGAACAACTGGAAATCAAGCAGAAAGCTGCAGAACTTACTGATTTGAGGATAGAGAAGACAGAGTTTGAGGCAACCAGAGGCTGGAAAATGATGGGGAATCCTAGAAAGGATAAAACCACAAAATTTGCACATAAATCTCCTCAAATTCTTGGGTAAAACATGATCTGCACATGCTTGGAGAAGATTCCAAAGAGCCCAGCAAAAAAGCAACAGCTGAAAGACTTGAAAGACCTAACCAGAGATCTCAGCTGCTACCCACTGCAAGGGAGACAGTTTGGAGACTAAGTCTAAAGAACTTTAACAGCCTACTAAATTAGCAAAAAATCAGTAATTTCCAGACAAACATAGATAATCTCTAAAGCCTCTGCAATGTGTCATTCACAATGTCTGATACACAATTAAAAATTAATAAACATAAAAAATACAAACATGTGATCCACACAGTCAAGAAAAAAGGGATTCAAAATAAATCAATCTGGGCTGGGCGCAGTGGCTCAAGCCTGTAATCCCAGTACTTTGGGAGGCTGAGGTGGGTGGATCACTTGATGTCAGGAGTTCAAGACCAGCCTGGCCAACATGGTGAAACCTCATCTCTACCAAAAATATAAAAATTAGCTGGGCATGGTGGTGCATGCCTGTAATCCCAGCTACTCAGGAGGCTAAGGCAAGAGAATCACTTGATCTCGGGAAGCGTAGGTTGCAGTTAGCCAAGATCATGCCACTGCATTCCAGCTTTGGCAACAGAGAGAAACTCCATCTCCAAAAACAAAAATGAAACTGGCTGGGCACAGTGGCTCACACCTGTAATCCCAGCACTTTGGGAGGCCAAGGCAGGCGGATCATGAGGTCAAGAGATCAAGACCATCCTGGCCAACATGGTGAAACCCCGTCTCTACTAAAAGTAAAAAAATTAACTTAAGGCCGGGCGCAGTGGCTCAAGCCTGTAATCCGTAATCCCAGCACTTTGGGAGGGCGAGACGGGCGGATCACGAGGTCAGGAGATCGAGACCATCCTGGCTAACCCGGTGAAACCCCGTCTCTACCAAAAAAATACAAAAAACTAGCTGGGCGAGATGGCGGGTGCCTGTAGTCCCAGCTACTCGGGAGGCTGAGGCAGGAGAATGGCGTAAATCTGGGAGGCGGAGCTTGCAGTGAGCTGAGATCCGGCCACTGCACTCCAACCTGGGCCACAGAGCGAGACTCCGTCTCAAAAAAAAAAAAAAAAAATTAACTTAAAAATAAAAAATTAGCTGGGCATGGTGGCGCACACCTGTAGTCCCAGCTACTTGGGAGGCTAAGGCAGGAGAATTGCTTGAACCCGGGAGGCGAACGTTGCAGTGAGCTGAGATCGTGCAACTGCACTCCAGCCTGGTGACAGAGTGAGACTCCGCCTCAAAAAAAAAAGAAAGAAAGAAAGAAACCAATCCAAAGGGTAGATGCTTGAGTTAGCAGATAAGAACTATAAAGTAACTATTGCAAATATAATCAAGAATTATGCCTGTAATTCCAGCACTTTGGGAGGCTGAGGCAGGTGGATCACCTGAGGTCAGGAGTTCGAGACCAGCCTGGCCAACATGGTGAAACCCTGTCTCTACTAAAAATACAAAATTTAGCCAGGCATGGTGGCACACACCTGTAATCCCAGCGACTTGGGAGGCTAAGGCAGGAGAATCACTTGAACCTGGGAGGCGAGGCTTGCAGTGAGCCAAGATTGTACCACTGTGCTCCAGCCTGGGCAACAGAGTGAAACTCCATCTCAAAAAAAAAAAAAAAAGTAAAGGTAAATATAGTCATAATGAATGCAAAGAAAGAAAATCTCCACAGAGATTGTAAACTAGAAAAATTAACAAAATGAACATTATAGAACCAAAAACCACAAATGTGAAATAAAATATTCATAGGATGGATTTAATAGCAGATTGGAGATGGCAGAAGAAACAGTCAGTGAACATGAAAGACAGAGCAACAAAAAACTATACAATTTAATGAAAACAAAAAGCTGAATTGGGTCTCAGTAACCTGTGGTACAATATCAAACAGATTAACATGTGTAATTACAGTCCAGAAGGAGAGGATAGAAAGGACAGAGTAGTAAAAAGTATTTGAATGGCCAAAACATCCCCAAATTTGATGAAATACATAACTTGCCCAAGAAGCAGAGCAAACTCAAAGCAGAATATACACAAAGAAAACCATAAGTAAAACTATAACTAGGTACATCATAGTAAAACTGATGAAAATCAAAAATAGAAAAACCTTAAAAGCAGTCAGAAAAAAAGGATACATAACATAAAAAAGAATAATAATACAAATGACAGTTTAGTTTTCATCAGACACAACGGGGCCAGAGAACATCTTTAAAAGGATGACAGACAACAAATAAAATAACAACAACACAAAACTGCTTTCAATCCACAATTCTGTATCTAGTAAAAATATCCTTTAAAAATTGAGGCCAAAAAAAAATTAAGGTAAAATAAAGATATATTCAGGTAAATGAAAACAGAGAATTCATCACCAGCAAGCCTGCAACATAAGGAACGCTAAAGCTGGCCAGTGCCATGGCTTATGCCTGTAATCCCAGCATTTTGAGAGGCCCAGGTAGGATGATCACTTGAGGTCAGGAATTCAAGACCAGCCTAGGCAACATAGCAAGATACTGTCTCTACAAAAGAGAAAGAAGGCTGGGCACGGTGGCTCATGCTTGTAATCCCAGCACTTTGGGAGGCCGAGGCGGGCAGATCACCTGAGGTTGGGAGTTCAAGACCTGCTTGACAAACATGGAGAAACTCCGTCTCTACTAAAAATACAAAATTAGCTGGGTGTGGTGGCACATGCCTGTAATCCCAGCTGCTCAGGAGCCTGAGGCAGGAGAATTGCTTGAATCCGGGAGGCAGAGGTTGTGGTGAGCTGAGATTGAGCCATTATACTCCAGCCTGGGCAACAAGAGTGAAATTCTGTCACAAAAAAAAAAAAAAAAGGAAAGAAAAGAAAGAAAGAAATGCTAAAGCAATTTCTTCAGGCTGGGGAAATAATATCAGATGAAAAGCTAGACTTGGAAGAAATGAAAAAACACCAAAAATAAAATGATAAAGATGTGGGTATTTATAAAAAAGAATATACTTTTTCCTCTTTTAATTTCTTTAAAAGACATATGACTACTTAAAGCAAAACTTATCACAGCACTACCTTATAGGGCTTAAAACATATACAGATGTAACATATGTTTTAAGCTACAATAAAACAATAGCACAAAGACCAGGAAGTGGTAAATGGAATCCTACTGCTATAATGTTCTGATATTTCATGTGAAATTGTTCAATATAAATTCTAAGTAGACTGAATTAAGTTAAGGATTCAGATTGTAAAGTTCAAATCGTACATTTAAAAAATAATGTAGATCTATAGGCCAGAGCTGATAAAATTTTTAAAAAGTTAAAAAAAAAAGTAGAAAGGTATAGATAAAAGCCAATAGATGAATTAAATGAAAAATTAAAAGAAACTGGATTAACCCAAAAGGAGACATGAAAGGAGAAACAGAAGAACAAAAAGCAGATGGGATAAATAGAAGACAAATAGCAAAATAAAATGTTTAAATCCAACCTTATAAAAAATGCTATCTATAATAGATGTACTTATCTTTAATACAGAATAAGTGGGAAGTGAAAAGTAGGGAAAAATATGTATCATGCATCAGTAAGTTTAAGAAACTTGGAACGGTGACACTAACGTTAGACAAAATAGACTTGGAAGAAAAGGAGTACTACAAAAAGAAGGGACATTTCATAATGATGACAGGATCAATACATCAAAGTCATAAGAATAGAGCTTCAAGATGTGGATAAAGGAAAAGCTGACAGAACAAAGGAGGAATAGGTAAATCTACAATTACAGATGGAGATTTCAATACCTTATCTGCATAATTGATTGAACAAGTAGGTAAAAATCAGTAAGGACTTAGAAGACAAATCTGTCTCTGTAGGACACTATGCCCAACAATAGCAGACTACATATTCTTTTTCAAGTGCACATGGAACATCTACCAAGACAGACCACAATCTAGGCCATTGATACGGTTTGGCTTTGTGTCCCCACCCAAATCTCATCTTGAATTGTAATCCCCAGGTGTTGAAGGAGAGACCTGGTAAAAAGTGATTAGATTATGGGGGTGGTTTCTTCCATGATGTTCTCGTGATAGTGAGTGAATTCTCACGAGATCTGAAGGTTTTATAAATGGTAGTTTTTCCTGTGCTCTCACATGCTCTCTTGCCTGCTGCCGTGTAAGACGTGCCTGCTTCCCCTTCTGCCATCATTGTAAGTTTCCTAAGCCTCCCTAGCCATGCAGAACCTTGAGTCAATTAAACCTCTTTTCTCTGTAAATTTACCCAGGTCCAGACAGTTCTTTATAGCAGTATTAGAATAGACTAACCATAAAATAAGTTTCAGTACATTTCAAAATCCTGAGATCTTAAAGAGTATATTTGCTGATACACACACACACACACTTAAACAAAAAACCAATAGCAGTAAAATATCTATAAAAGCCGCAAATATTCCTAAATACACTTCTCAATAACCCAAGGATCAAAAAAAATTACAAAGGGAATTAGGAAATATTTTGAACTAAGTGATAATAAAAATTACATACCAAAATTCAGGGGATGCAGTGTACTAGTACTTAGCAAGAAATATAAAGCTTTAAATACTTATATAAAAAGAAGAAAGGTCATAAAAATTGACCTAAGTTTTCAACTTAAAAAGGTGGAAAAAGAAGAGCAAATTAAATTTCAAAGAAAGTAGAATAATAATAAGCAGAAATCAAAGAAATAGGAAAAGCTAATAAGGCAAAATGTTGAAAAAAAAAAAGAATGAACCTCAATCCCTATTTCACTTCACACACACAAAATATATCTAAATAGATCATAAACCTAAAAGCCAAAACTATGAAAATTCTAGAAGAAAACAGGAAAATTCTTAGCAACATCAGAATAGGCATAAATTTCTTGGGTAACATATAAAGTCATCATTAATATTCACAGGTGGGGCCCTTGATACAATGCCCTTGAAAAGGTTACAACATAATTTTTGTAACATTCTTGCCAAAAATGCCAACCCAAATCTTATCATAAGGAAATATCAGATAAACCCAAATTGAGAGACATGTTACAAAATAATAGGCCTATGCTTTATTATTATTTTTTTTTAAGTTGAGGTCCAAGAAAGACAAAGAAAACTGAGATTAAAAGAGACCAAAGAAACATGACAACTAAATCCAATGTGTGGTCATAGTTTGGATCTAGAGGAAGGAAAAGCTTGTTAAGGACATTATTGGGACAAGTGACAAAACCTGAGTATCAACTCTCGATTAGATAATCTTATCATATCAATGTTACAAAGATGATAACAATAACCTTTGGTCCAATAACTATTATAAAATACTCAACATCATTAGTCTTTAGGAAAATGCAAATTTAAAACCATAGCAAGATATCATTATAGACCCACTAGCATGGCCGAAATTAAAAAGACTGACCCATGACAAATATGTGGAGCAAATGGACTTTCCAAACATTGCTGGTGGGAATGCAGGAGGGTACAACTACTTTGGAAAATAATTCAGCAGTTTCTTACAAAGTTAAGCATATATTTATCATATAACTGAGCAGTCCCATTTATGAGTATTCACAGGAGAAATATGAAAATACACATCCACACAAAGACTTATATTGAATGTTAACAGTGGCTTTATTCCTAATTGCCAAAAACTGAGAACAATTCAAGTGTCTATTAACTAATGAAGGAATGGGGGAAGAATGTGGTGTTAAAGCCAGTTGCTTTAACACTCCTTTTCTTCTAATCCTTAGAAAATATTATCTGTGTCTGCAGTACATGGATATAGTTAACATGTGACAATCACTGCTTTTTATGTAAAGTTTTGAGTATGCATTATTGTTTTCCACTTATTTCTTCTTAGTTGCTAGAGTAGGACATTAAGTGAGAAAGGTCTTTTTAAAGAAACTGGCTTTAGTCATAGTAGATGTGGAAAAACAGGGGAATACCAGCTATTTTGGTTGGAAGCAGTGCTCTTAACATGGGAACAACAATAAAAAATGCATCTCTGTGTCTAATTACTTCCTGTGCATTCTTTAAACCATGGAGGCCAATCCTAAATAAGAACATTAACATGACTGCCTTAATGAAAATGAAGCCACATGGCTAAAAAGTATCATTGCAACCTAACAACTAACATGGAGGTTAGAGAAATTTTAAACTGGCAACAACAGTACTGTAAACTAAAGAGAAGTTTGGGAGAGTTCTCCTAACTAAATGACCAATGGTAATCAATGGTAATTTATTGATACAAACTATCTTAGCACATTTCTCCAGCTTTTGAGACAAAAAAGAGTAGAGGTAACTCAAAGTAAAGCAGGAAAAATACTTTAACTCAATTTCAGAAACAAGGGCTGCATTAAACAGAAAAACCGGTGATGGTTTCCTTACCACATGTCAAACATCTCTCAACCAAGTTTCCTTTACCATTCAATCCAGGTGGTCCATTAGCTGTTTTCTTCTATCCTAATTAAGTAATTAACCTTTAAGGCAGGAGAGTTAGGAGAACACAGCATCTTTGGACACTTTATCATCTAAAGACGAGTGGTATAAGCAGGTAATGGGACTGAAAGTGAGATAAGACAAGTACATGACACCAAGGAATAATCTGTCATATGCTGTTCAGAGGAGAATTATAAACCGCATCTGACTCGATAAGCCAGAGTGGAAAAATGCCCCATCTTCATGCAGCTAACCAGATAAACTGGACTAATATCCTGATGAGTCTAGATCCAAAAGGTGGAAATTGCCAGCATCCAAAAGGACAATGAAGGGGTAAGTACACTCTGCCCATCTACCTAATGGCTTATGCTGAGCATTAATGGATCTCTTTTCTCAAGGATAATTCAATAGGATGAAAAAATCCTTCACAGGCCAATGAAAGATACGACAACATTTGTTAGGAGTTTTGCTTTAAAGATTCAGATAGGCCGGGCACAGTGGCTCACGCCTGTAATCCCAGCACTTCGGGAGGCCAAGGTGGGCGGATCACAAGGTCAAGAGATCAAGACTATCCTGTTCAACATGGTGAAACCCTGTCTCTACTAAAAATACCCAAAAAATTATCTGGGCATGGTGGCACACACCTGTAGTCTCAGCTACTCAGGAGGCTGAGGCAGAAGAATCGCTTGAACCCCAAAGGCAGAGGTTGCAGTGAGCTGAGATTGCGCCACTGCACTCCAGCCTGGCGACAGTGAGACTCCGTCTCAAAAAAAAAAAAAAAAAAAAAAAAGATTCAGATAAAAGCATGTTCTGAAACTCAAATACAATTCAGAATTTAGAAGACCTCTGCCTGGATCCCTCAAAGAAGAGGACAAATTTGGTTGTATCTATGAAGAAAGAGCAATAAGCTTTAAGGAAAGAATAGCAACAGATGCAAAGAGATCCAAAATTAAAATAGAAATGAAAAAAATGCAACAACAGAATTTAAATATGCTTTGAAAGCAGTAAAGATTAGAAATAATATACTAGAACATGGATTTCATGAAATGCATCACAAATTTTGAGAAATTCTACTTCAGTGCAGAAGAAGAAAAAGAATGTTAAGAGAAAGAACATTATAGGTATGAGGGACAGAGAACAGAGATCTAACTTTTAAGCCTCAAAAGGGTGTTCTCAAGGAATAAATCAAAACAAAAAGAATTTTTTTTTTTAAATGAAATTTCAAGATTAAAAAATACCTACATTTTGGCCGGGTACAGTGGCTCATACCTATAATCCCAGCACTTTGGGAGGCTGAGGCGGGTGGATCACTTGAGGCCAGAAGTTCAAGACCAGACTGGCCAACATGGTGAAACCTTGTCTCTACAAAAAATACAAAAATTAGCTGGGCGTAGTGGCCAGCGCCTGTCATCCCAACTACCCAGGAGGCTGAGGCAGAACTGCTGGAACCCAGGAGGTAGAGGTTGCAGTGAGCCAAGATTGTGCCACTGCACTCCAGACTGGGCGACAGAGCAAGACTCTGTCTCCAAAAAAAACCTCACATTTTAAAGGACACATGACATGAAATTCAGGGAAACAATGAAAAAAATCACCTAATCACATCCCCACAAAATTTTTAATTGTGAGGTTAAAGAAAAAAATCCTACACACTTCCAAGTCAAATAATACCATAAACTTACATAGTGCTTTCCATGTGCCATGTAGATCACAATGCTATTAAGAAACAAAAATTCTAAGCACTTTACATATACTAACTTTCTTAATGCTGAAACAATGGTATGAGGGTTTGAGGTAGATATTATCATTTTTCCCACTTAACAGATTAGGAGAATAGAGCATAGGGAAGTTAAGCAGATCACCTAACTAGTAAATGGTGAACTTTGGGTTCAAAATCCAGAAGTTCATTCTCTCGTACTATCCCTCAGAGCAACAAAAATCAAGCTGGACCCCAGCTACTCAGGAGGCTGAGGCAGGAAGATTGCTGGAGTCCGGGGGTTCCAGTTCAGCCTGGGCAACATAGTAAGACCCCATCTCAAAACTAAGAAATTCAAGCTAGAAATCCCAAAAGCCAGAAGACATCAAAACAACTATGTTTGGCCGGGCGCAGTGGCTCAAGCCTGTAATCCCAGCACTTTGGGAGGCCGAGACGGGCGGATCACAAGGTCAGGAGATCGAGACCATCCTGGCGAACCCGGTGAAACCCCCTCTCTACTAAAAAATACAAAAAACTAGCCGGGCGAGGTGGTGGGCGCCTGTAGTCCCAGCTACTCGGGAGGCTGAGGCAGGAGAATGGCGTGAACCCGGGAGACGGAGCTTGCAGTGAGCTGAGATCCGGCTACTGCACTCCAGCCTGGGTGACAGAGCGAGACCCTGTCTCAAAAAAAAAAAAAAAAAAAAAAAAAAAAAAAAACTATGTTTAAGGATCATGGAGTAGTTTACACATGGGGCCTAAACCTCTTGGCACATGCACTATAATAGTATTTCCTTCTTCCTATACAGTATATTTTAGTAGTGTGCCCTGTATTCTTAAGCAAGGCATGCCAATCAAGACTGCTGCCCTTCCCTGCAAGGTCCTGCAAACAATGGGAAAGAAACTTTGCAAATGTCCTTCATGAGTTTTTTGGCTTAGAAATCCTACTTTCTTTGATGTGGTCTCCCTATTTTATTTAAGGACCTACATCACTCCCACTCCCCTACTCCCTCCCCAAAAGAGACTAATAAGGACTAATGGTATTTCACCTGGATATGTCTCATTGAGAGGTGACAACGTGCTAGCAGCCCTCACTCTCTGTGCCTCCTTGGCCACCAGCCTTGGCTTCCACTCTGGCGGCACTTGAGGAGCCCACGGCACCCTGGGAGCCCCTCTCTGAGCTGGCTGAGGCCAGAGCCTCCTCCCTCTACTTCTGGGGAGGTGTGGAGGGAGAGGGGCGGGTGGGAACCGGGGCTGCGCTCCCGGGCCCTTGTGAGTTCCGGGGGGCATGGGCGTAGGCTCGGCCGCCGGGCACACGGAACAGCCAGCAAGCACCGCCGGCCCAGGGCAGTGAGGGGCTTAGCACCCGGGCCAGCAGCTGCAGAGGTTGCCGGGTCCCCCAGCAGTGCCGGCCCGCCAGAGCCGCACTCAAATTCTCACCGGGCCCTAGCTGCCTCCCCCTGGGCAGGGCTTGGGACCTGCAGCCCGCCATGTCTGAGCTTCTCCCCATGCGGTGGGCTCCCTCAGGGCCTGAGCCTCCCCTACAGGTGCCGCCTCCTGCTCCGTGGCGACTGGTGCCATCCCGGTCCCACGGACAGCCCAAGGGCTGAGGAGTGCAGGTCTGGCTTGGGACTGGCAGGCAGCTGGCTTGCAGCCCTAGTGCAGGATCCACTGGGTGAAGCCAGCTGGGCTCCTGAACCAGATGGGGACTTGGAGAACTTTTAGATCTAGCTGGAGGATTGTATGTGCACCAATCAGCACTCTGTGACTCTGTGTCTAGCACAAGGATTGTAAATGCACCAATCAGCACTCTGCGTCTAGCTCAGGGTTTGTAAATACACCAATCAGCACTCTGTCAAAACGGACCAATCAGCTCTCTGTAAAGTGGACCAATCAGCAGGATATGGGTGGGGCCAGATAAGGGAATAAAAGCAGGGTGCCCCAGCCAGCCAGCCAGCCAGCCAGCCAGCGGCAACCTCCTTGGGTACCCTTCCACACTGTGGAAGCTTTATTCTTTCGCTCTTTGCAATAAATCTTGGGGCTGCTCACTTTGGGTCCACACTGCCTTTATGAGCTGCACTACTCACCAGGAAGGTCTGCAGCTTCACTTGTGACGGCGAGACCACGAACTCACCAGAAGGAAGAAACTCCAGACACATCTAAATGTCTGAAGGAACAAATTCTGGACACACTATCTTTAAGAACTGTAACACTGCGAGGGTCTGCGGCTTCATTCTTGAAGTCAGTGATGAAGTATTTTTATTTTTTCCTTGTTTTTATCTATTTTAGTATTTCAACTTTTATTTCAGATACAAGGGATCCATGTGGAGGTTTGTTACGTGGGTATACTGTACCCAGGCAGTGAACATAGTACCCAGTAGGTAGCTTTTCAACCCACACCCCGCCCCCTCTAGCAGTCTGCATTGTCTGTTGTTCCCATGTTTATGTCCATGTATGCTCAATGTTTAGTTCCCATTTATAAGAACTTGCAGTATCTGCTTTTCTCTTCCTGAATTAATTTGCTTAGGATTATAGCCTCCAGCTCCATCCATGTTGCTGCAAAGGACATGACTTTGTTCTTTTTTACGGTTGCCTAGTATTCCATGGTGTATAGTACCACATTTTCTTTAGCCAGTCCACCACTGATTGGCACTAGGTTGATTCCATGTCTTTGCTATTGTGAGTAGCACAGCAATGCACATGTGAGTGGATGTGTCTTTTTGGTATAATGATTCATTTCCCTTTGGGTATACACACAGCAGTGGGATTGCTGAGTTAAATGGTTGCTCTGTTTTAAGTTATTTGAGAAATCTCCAAGCTGCTTTCCACAGTGGCTGAACTAATTTACATCCCGTCAACAGTGTATAAGCATTCCCCTTTCTCTGCAGCCTCATACTGGTACAAAAACAGACATACAGACCAATGGAACAGAACAGAAAACTCAGAAACAAAGCTGTACATTCGCATACACCTGATTTTTGACAAGGCCAACAAAAACAAGCAATGGGGAAAGGAATTCCTATTCAATAAATGGTGCTGGGATAACTGGCTAGTTATATGTAGCAGAATGAAACTGGACCCTTAACTTTCACCACATATCAAAATTAACACAAGATGGATTAAAGATTTAAATGTAAACCCTCAAACTATAAAAATCCTAGAAGAAAACCTAGGAAATACCCTTCTTGACTTCAGCCTTGGCAAAGAATTTTTGGTTAAGTCCCCAAGAGCAACTGTAACAAAAACAAAAATTGACAAGTGGGACCTAATTAATTAATTAAAGAGACTCTGTATAGCAAAATAAACTATTTACTTTAAACAGACAACTTACGGAATAGGAGAAAATATTTACAAACTGCATCCAACAAAGGGCTAATATCCAGAATCTATAAGGAACTTAATTCAACAAGCAAAAAACAACCCCATTAAAAAACAGGCAAAAGACATGAACAGACACTTCTCAAAAGAAGGCATACAAGTGGTTAATAAACATGAAAAAATGCTCCATATCACTAATCATCAGAGAAATGCAAATTAAAACCACAATGAGATGCCATCTCACACCAGTTAGAATGGCTATGATTTAAAACATCAAATAATAAGGTGGTTTTTTAACTGCAGGTCACAACACCTTACTAGGTCATGAGATCAATTTAATACAGTTGCAACCAGCATTTCGGAGAGAAATAAACAGAACTAAAAATAGAGCGCAACAAATACAGCAAGAGTCCATAATTTTTTTAATGTATAAATTTTTTTTATTTATAAATGTGTTATTACATATAATGTATATTGTATCTGTGTTGTGTTCAAAAATGCTTAAAAGCTACTGGTAATAGGACTCTGTCACATATATAAAACGTGATTTTGCCCCAGGGAACATTGCTAATACATTTTATCATAGGCCTATAATATTTACCTCTGGTAAGTTTATTAAAGAAAGTGCCAGAACCCAAGTTATAAAAATTAGCTCTAATAGATATTACATATATCATGAAACTACAATAATCAAAATAGTGTCATACTGTTAAGAAGTATGCAGATTAGTGAATCAGAAAAGAAGGTCCAAAAAGAGACCTAAATATTCATATGAAGAATTTGGTACATGCTAACAGTAACATCCCACTTTATCACTAGTTGGGTAAAATATGGGTTGCTAAACAAATGATGTTGACACAATTGGCTAATTAGCTGGGGAAGAAATTAAGTTGGAACTATACCTCACATCAGAAAAAAATTCCAAATGGATGAAAAATTTAGAGAAGGCCGGGCGCGGTGGCTCAAGCCTGTAATCCCAGCACTTTGGGAGGCCGAGACGGGCGGATCACGAGGTCAGGAGATCGAGACCATCCTGGCTAACACGGTGAAACCCCATCTCTACTAAAAAAATACAAAAAACTAGCCGGGCGAGGTGGCGGGCGCCTGTAGTCCCAGCTTCTTGGGAGGCTGAGGCAGGAGAATGGCGTAAACCCGGGAGGCGGAGCTTGCAGTGAGCTGAGATCCGGCCACTGCACTCTAGCCTGGGCGACAGAGCAAGACTCCGTCTCAAAAAAAAAAAAAAAAAAAAAAAAAAAAATTTAGAGAAAAACAACAAAAGTGTAGGGAGCAAAAGCAAGTTTTTGTGTTTGTTGGCTTTTCAATAACCTTGCAACAGAAAAAATCTTTCTAAATATGAAACCCAGGAGCCATAAAAGGAAAGTCTGATAAATTTGAATATTTTAAAATGTACATAGAGAAAAAAACATAAGTAAAGCTTCAAAAATTGTAATTTAAACCACAGATTTTTCAAATAAAGAGCTCCTAAAATTGATAAGAAAACAGTCAGAACTCAAAAAACGGGCAAGACAGGAGTAAAGTTTGCAGAAAATAAATATAAGTGACTCTTAAACCTGTGAAAATATGCTCCACCACACTCCAAGAAAACTGTAAATTAATCCTATACTGCAATTTTATTTTTTACTTCATATAGGCAAAGATCAAAATGTTTGATAGCACACTGAATCTTAAAGGTGTGGAGAAAGAATTCTCATATTTTGCTGATTATTAACTAGCAAATATTAATCTATAATTTGCTGAGTATATACTGATAAAATTTCCATGAAGGCCAATCAAAATTAATATGTCTCCATTGTGCTAGCAATTCAATTTGTGGGAATCTATCTTACATCTATATCAGAATGTGAGAAATTACAAATGTGTAAGTGATTCACTGTGGCACTTTTGTAATAGTGGAAGATTTGAAACCACTTAAATACTCATTAATAGAAGACTCAATGAATAATTAAATTGTCATTCCATACAGCCAGAAAGAAGAAAAAAAGAGAAGAGGAAGAGGAGAGGAAGGAGAAAGAAGATAATCTATTTTTTAATCTTGAAATATAAAATGATAGTCCACTATCAACTACATGAAGGACTAAAAAACTTTCCCTAAAAAATTCTCAATCATCTAGAATCATGAGCTAAAGATGCATGCTCCCTAGCAGTTAGGTATTATTTCCAAGTATTAATACATTCTCCTATAAATTCCAGATAGAACAGAATTTACTTACAAGTTTAAAGTTATTTCTTAAATCTTGTCTGAGCTTTGCAGAAAGATCTAACTCAGGTAAAGATAGTTTAGAAATTAAATGTCTAGACAGAATCAGCCATATTATTTTTAATCCCACTCTCCTTCCTTTTCATATCATATTCTGACAGATTTATGGAGAACAGCTAAAAGAAAGGGCAATAGGCAATATATTTTTAATTATAAAATCTTGCTCCTAAATTAGAAAGAAACAAATCAGGCCAAAAAAAGAAAAAAAGAAAAAAAGGCAGTAACACAGCCTGAGTCCTGCAAACCCCAAAACGCTGTTAACTACTTAAAAAAAAAATTCTGCTTTCATTCAAGGAGTTTGTTCGTGTTTACACACCCTGGAAATCCCCTCTGCTTCACAACTAACCCAGAACCTGCTGTAAAGTGCCAATACAGTGCCTAACTTCCCTTCGTCTTTGAAAGGAAACGTGTAGAACATTTAAGCCCCTTCACTGATCAAGTCGCTTCACTTTTCTGGGCCTTACGTTCCTCAGGAATAAAGTGGGGCTATTAATACATACTTCAAAGGGCTATTGTAAGAACTCAATAAAATTAAATGATTTGACTGTAAAAAGTCTATACTATAAAAGCCCCTGTATGTGCTTTAGGTAAATAATAATACCACAAGTTTTACCAATAGTTTGTCAACATTTATAAACTTTTTGGGTTTCAACATTGGATACCAGGAAAGTAACTTTTCCTGCTTCCTATTCCTGACTGAGAAATGGGTTCCTGTCTTCACATGGCAGCAGAGTAGATGAATCCCTGAAAGGACCCATAACCTAACTGCTCCCACATGTATAAGAAAAATATGTCTACATTTCAGTTGTTCCTAGGTATTCTGATTCGGGGGCCAAAAAGACCATTTAGCTTGTCACCTTCAAAGGGCACTAGACTGAGGTAAGATCCATCCCTTTGTAGTACGCATGTATGCGTGGTTCATAAATCAGGTTTCTCGGCTGAGGACTGCCTGTAGTGCATCCTTAAGGATTACTTTATGCTTTACAGTGTGCATATGTCTTCTGATCTATCCTCAAAACAAACCTGTGAGAAAACTGAGATGCGGACAGAAAGACCAAATTAATGACAACAAAAAAATACAGAATCTTTATTTCTAATTCCATTTACTAATGACTTCATTGAATTGAATGAGCTATTTCCTTTCTTTATAAAGCAGAAACAATTTATCAGTCATTTGCAGAAGCCATCAAGTTTTCAATGTTTCCACAGAAATGAAGCAGAATTTACTACCATCTATACTCAATTCTATTGCTAATTTTTTATAAAAAGAAAATAGTTTGGGTTATTTTTGTTCTCTTTTAGTGAAAAAAAATCAGAAGCAGAAAAGAGAATGAAAAAGGAAAAATTTAAATTCCTGAAACTTCTAGTGCATAAATTCAACAGTAAATCTGACTAATGTTAAATATGTAGACAGTAAATCTTTGTGCACTGCAGTAGTAAGAGAGTAGACTGTGAAAGTTATCCAAGTGGAAAGCAGAAAGGAAATGGGAAGTGATTTTACTCTGAAAGAAAACCAAAAGGTGAAAGAGTCAAACAGTAAATAGGACAGGCAAGAATACTCAGGTAGAAATCTTGGGGATATCCCGGGAACATTCATCAGCTCAAATGACGTGTCTTGTACATCTCATTGGTGGTTTTCCTTCCACTGTCTAACTTATACAAATATCTGAGTAACTCAAGAGCAATGTACAACTGGAAGATGAGTCATTCCACCAGTAATCAACGAGATTAAGGGAAATTCTATTTTCCTGTGAACTTCGGCACAGTTTGAATCTGTTTCATTATTCCTGCTAGGAATCACTACAAATCCAGGTTTGCACACTTTTTCTTCTGCCATTATTAAGTAAATAATAGTAAGTTAAGTGGTAGGTAATTTCCCATCCTCAAAACACATACATCAGTCTCATAAGGTGGCAGAATTACCAGTATGGTTAAACAGCATGTGTCACTGAGTCCAAAGATGTGGGTTTGAATCCTGACTTCATCACTTAACCTGTGTGGTTTCAGCAAGTTACCGAACTTTTCTGAGCCTCAGTTTCCTCATTTGTCACGGAGAGAAAATACTCATTCCCTCAAAGTTACTGTAAAGATTAACTGAAATGGTGGCTATGACATAATAAATGTAAGCACTGGATTATTTAATGTATAAATAACCATATTTATTACACACACCTACTGGATGCCACGCATTGTGGAAAATACGCAAACGGGTGTCCCGTCCCTCAGAGTTTCTAATCTGGTTGAAATAACAATAGACACTAACGTGAAAAACTAAACACTAAAACAAGAACACATAGTATAGGACCAATAGCCAGATGTGTGCCAGGGTTAATAAATGCTACAAGTTCCAAGGAAGAAAAGATAAATGCAGACTACAGAGGTCAAAAAAGGTTGTGTGACAGAAAAGGGACTGAGATAGCCATGAAGGAAAAACAGGATTTGGAGGTAGGAGTATATTTTAGATAAGGGGAAAAAGAAAAGGAAGAAAACACAAAGCAGTCTAGAGCCACTAATTAGCTGGCACTGGCTGAAGCAGAGTCTCTAGAGGAGAATGGTAAGCAATATGGCCTGAAAAGTAGGCTGCGGCCAAACTGGAAGAATTACTTTCAGGGCAGGAATGGGTAACTGCTGAAGGTTTTGAGGCAGGGGAGTAACAGCATTACATCAGCGTTTTGAAAAGAATGACCTGGAGTGCAAGATCCACTGCTGCTTAGGAGAGGAGCATCAACAGCAGCACCATGGTTCCTCTGTGGATTTCTTCTGTTGGAATCTGGACGACTGGAATGATGGAAATGTGTGGGATTTGCCAATCTCCGAAATCAAGTATCCAGAGAATCAGTGAAGAGAAGGTTTGAATTCACACTTATGGTAGTGGGAAATCCGGGAAAGACAACATTAATCTACTCATGATTCCTCATAGATTTGCATTCTCCAGAATATCCAAGTCTTTCTCATAGAATTATTACTAAAAAGATTGTACAGGAGGAACAATCCAAAGTTTTAATCAAAGAAGGTAGTGTTAAGTTGCTGCTTACAATAGTTGATACCCCAGGATTTGGAGATGCAGTAGATAATAGTAATTGCTGGCAGCTCGTTATCGACTACATTGATACTAAATCTGTGGACTACCTAAATGCAGAATCATGAGTGAACAGATGTCAGGTGCCCGATAACAGGGTGCAGGTTTGTTTATACTTCATTGCTCCTTCAGGACATGGAATTAAACCAGATAATAACTTTAAAACAGATAATGAAAGAAATCTAAGAACTGAAAACATATAAATTTCCAGAAACAGATGAAGAAGACAATAAGCTTGTTAAAAAGATGAAGGACCATTTACCTCTTGCTTAGGTAGGTAGTAATACTGTATCATTGAACTTAATGGCAAAAGGGTTAGGGGAAGGCAGTATCCTTGGGGTGTTGCTAAAGTTAAAAATGGCGAACATTGTTTTTACAATTTTAAGAAATACGTTAATAACACATATGCATGATTTGAAAGATGTTATTAAATGCCCACTATGAAAGCAGAAAACTGGCAGTTGTGACTTATAATGTAGTTGATAACAAATAAGGGCTAAGAGACTTCTGGCACAAATGGAAGAAGAAAGGAGTATGTAGCTAAAATGAAGGACGGAGCTGGAGATGGAGCAGGTGTTTGAAATGAAGGTCAAAAAAAAAAAAGCTCAAAAACTGAAGGACTCTGAAGTTGAGTTCCAATGGCAGCGCCATGAGCAAATGAAAAAGAAGCATAACACAAAGAATTAGAGAAAAAACATTGTCAGTTTGAGGATGAGAAAGCAAACTGGGAAGCTCAACAACATATTTTGAAACAACAAAGCTCTTTGAGAACCTTCAAAAAGAAAAAGAATAAAGAGAAGATCTTTTAAACTACTGACCAAGAGTTATGCATTATTAATAGTTACCAATATCCCAACTTGGACATCAGTGTTTGTTGGATCCATTTGACCAATTTGCACCAGTTTTATCCATAGTGATAGATTTAACAGCATGACAAAAATTACTTTGTTGTTGTTCTTAATGGAGATTAAGATGCCTTGAATTGTTTAGGGTGTTGTGTACTTATTAATAGAAACTAACAGGCCAGGCACTGTGGCTCACACCTGTAATCCCAGCACTTTGGGAGGCCAAGGCGGGTGGATCACTTGAGGTCAGGAGTTCGAGACCAGCCTGGCCAACATTCTGAAAACCTGTCTCTACTGAAAATACAAAAATTAGCTGAGTGTAGTGGTGGGTGCCTGGGTTTTAAATACTAGTTTAGCTTCACTGATCACATAGTTTACAGTAATAATGAATGCTGTGGTTTGGATCTGATCATCCAGCTCTGCTAATCTGGTACTTAATAATCAGTTCTTGTTTACTAATAGTCATTTGACGTTTCTCTGATTGCAAGTGGAGAAGCCTTGTACCATCAACACAATGGTGAATGACTTGGGAAGAAACCACATCCAAAAATATCCAAAGGTCTGGCCCATGTTTAGGATAGGCTCCTAAGTATATTTTGAAAAAAATGAACGTCCGGGCACGGTGGCTCATGCCTGTAATCCCAGCACTTTGGGAGCCTGAGGCGGGAGGATCATGAGGTCAGGAGATGGAGGCCATCCTGGCTAACATGGCTAACATTTCTACTAAAAATATAAAAAATTAGTTGGGCGTGGTAGCGGGTGCCTGTAATCCCAGCTACTCGGGAGGCTGAGGCAGGAGAATGGCGTGAAACCAGGAGGCGGAGCTTGCAGTGAGCCAAGATCGCGCCACTGCACTCCAGCCTGGGTGACAGAGCAAGATTCTGTCTCAAAAAAAAAAAAAAAAAAAAGAAAAAAGAAAAAAAATCAACTACCGTTAATAGGACAAGAAATATTGACAATGACTACAAAAAGAAGTATTAATTTATGATAAGAACTTTCACCTAAGTCTAATGACTCCTGAGCATCTACTCTGCGAATAAGTTCTTTTCAATTCCCACTGACATTGTATCTGGGAACATTGTACCTTGATATGGCCTTACCATATTTTCTTGAAAAACATCCTCTGCCTATTTTTCTCATTTTGGAAAATTCTGCAGGTTATATAATCAAGATAAGCATTTATACTGTATGAATCTGCAAAGGAACTACAGTATTTTTATTAATATGACAGAATGCACTTTTGCCATTGGTGGTTTTTCAGTCAGCTTGCAAAGAATCACACTGTTAAAGCAGTGATCAGCCTAGAGAGAAGCCTGCTTTTGAAACAACCTGAGTTATCTGCTAATTCAAAACATCTGAACAAAAATACTCCTGGCACAAATGCAGTGAACTCATTACAAAAACAAAAACAAAAATAAAACACCTATGTTTAAATTAGCCCTGTAGGTAGCTTAATCCATATGCATTCCACCCTTCCAATTATAAGTCTCTGAAAGAAAAGCTAGAACTCCTAAATGCAGGAAATCACATTTTACTTCTGTGCAGCTGCTTCATAGCAAAGGAAAATGCAAAAACAAAGAGGAAATGCACTGGAGATCTTGTAAAGAGTGGAAATCCCCTCACTCCACATCTCCCAATTAGCACTGTTGGGGACATAGGCTCTCAGGTTCAAGTTTCCCTTTGTGTAAAGCCTAACCACACCAGAATTAATCTGCAGTTGCCACCTGTGATAAAAGCAGGGATTGTGCACACTGGAGCATTCCACATTGCCTCTTTAGCTATAGCTTTTACCACACAATGGATTAACCTGTACAGGAGTTTTTAAAAACCTGTACAGGATTTTTAAAAACTCCTCCCCTAACCCAGAAAAAAAATGTTAATAACCTCTTTGCAAAGCAAAAACAATGCAGTACAGTAGGAAACCTTTATAGAACTGACTCTGAATCTAAATTAGTTGTTCTAGTCTATTAAGAAATTTTATCTTGTGCATTTAAAAAATGGAAAAAGAAACATATGTGCAAATGTCATGACAATTTTCAGCATTTAAAAAGTATCATGTGCTTTAAGAAGGGGACTTTCACTCTCTATAGTGGTATTTCTGAACCGGTTATATCCTTTCTAATGAATATATACTATATATATTATAATAAACATATAATATGTTTACTTGAGGAAACCTTTACTATAGGAAGATGTTGCTTCTGCATGAAAATCACTGAGAAAGCAATGTTTTATAATCTCCCTTTTCATAACTTCTATCATGAAAGTATATGTGTATTTGTCAGCTTTTTTTTTTTTTTTTTTTTTTTTTTTTAAATAGACATGGGGTCTCACTATGTTGCCTAGGCTTGTCTCAAACTCCTGGGCTCAAGCGATCCTCCCACCTCAGCCTCCCAAAGTGCTGGGATTACAGTCGTGAGCCACCACAGCTGGCCCTTTGTCAGCTTTTAAAAAAAGATTTTCAAGATGAAAATCTTAAACATATATAAAGGCAGACAGAATAGTATAATAAATCCCCATGAACCCATAAACTAGCTTTATCATCTCATGACCAATTTTGTTTCATATATAACTCCATCTATTCCATCCCCTATTTCCCAGTTATTTTTGAAGCATATCTTAGACATCACATCATTTCATCCATAAATATTTCAGTGTTTAGCTCTGAATCTAAAGAGTTTGGGCCAGGTACAGTGACTCACGCCTGTAATTCCAGCACTTTGGGAGGCCAAAAAAAGGGCAATCACTTGAGCCCAGAAGTTCGAGACCAGCCTGGGAAAATGGTGAAACCCCCTCTCTACAAAAAGTACAAAACTTAGCCGGGTGTGGTGGCATGCACCTGTAGTCCTTGCTACTCAGGAGGCTGAGGTGGGAGGATCACCTGAGCCTGGGAGGTTGAGGCTGTGATGAGCCGTGATTGTGCCACTGCACTCCAGCCTGGGTGACAGATTAAGACCCTGCCTCAAAAAAAAAAAAAAAAAAAAAGAGTTTTAACTCACTAACATTATTAACCCTAAATAAAAATCAACAAAAATTTCTTAATACCTCCAATAACTGGTGTTCAGATTCCCCTGATTGTTCAAATCAGGAACTAAGGGTCCAATATGATCCATACACTGCAAATGGTTGCTTTATCTCCAATTGCTTTTATCTATAGGTCATTGCTCCATCTCTCTTTTTTTTTTTTTTCAATTGATTTATTGGAAGAAACTGGGTTGCCCTGTAGTTTCCCACAGATGGTATTTGGTAATTGTACCCTTGAGGCGTAATTTAACATATTCCTCTGCCCCCTGTTTTTCCAGTAAATTAGTAGTGAGCTCTAGATGCTTGATCAGATTCAGGTTTGATATTTTCATGTACCAAATCCTTAACTCTCCTATTTCCTATTTCTTAAAATCTTGAAGAACCACAAGCCATATTTCAACCTATAGCTAAAAAGTAGTGTTGATTAATAAGGAGGTGTCATGTGCTCTGCTCAAGACATAATAACTTGGAATTTCTCCCTTTAGATATTAAGGAAAGGAGCTTCACATCATCAAAACCTCAGCAATGATTTGATGCTGACTTCCTTCCCTCCCAAACTGACACTGTGCTACATACAGACTCTGCACTTTTAATTCACCTAAATCACAACTTTCGGTTCTACTCTGCACTGTCTTTGGGGCTCCACTCTCATCTCTGCTCCCACTAGGAAAAGCTGACCTTATCTAACTTCCTTAACACATAACTAACTATGTGTTAGTTAGAAAGCCTTAACACTGCAGAACTGGAGTGGGCTTTGGAGATCATCTGGACCAACTGTCTCTGTTTAAAGACCAGGAAAAAGAACAAAGTGCTGAAGTAACTTTCCCAAGGTTATTATAAAGATATATGTTAAGTTAGTTAATATTTATAAAGTACTCTTAACAGTGACTAGCTTCTAATAACCCTTATATAAATATTTGCTTTTTAAAAAGCAAGTTAAAATTAGTTAACAAACAGAATTAGTATTTGAGTGAGGACCTCTTAACCTTCTCTAAGAATACAAATAATACTCCCTTCTACTTTGCAGTTTGGGGGAATAATGCACTCTACATATACCTAAATATTCCAGATAACTGAGGCATGCTCCTTTAAACACCCAATTTTATTTCATTTTAATCTTTTAAAATCAAGATAATCCAAGATGGAAACTGTTGTCAGAAATATAGTATACAGGCTGGGCGCGGTGGCTCAAGCCTGTAATCCCAGCATTTTGGGAGGCCGAGATGGGCAGATCACAAGGTCAGGAGATCGAGACCATCCTGGCTAACACGTTGAAACCCCGTCTCTACTCAAAAAAAAATACAAAAAACTAGCCAGGCGATGTGGTGGGCGCCTGTAGTCCCAGCTACTTGGGAGGCTGAGGCAGGAGAATGGCGTAAACCCCGGAGGCGGAGCTTGCAGTGAGCTGAGATCCGGCCATTGCACTCCAGCCTGGGCAACAGAGCCAGACTCCGTCTCAAAAAAAAAAAAAAAAAAAGAAATATAGTATACAGTTTCCTTCATCAAATGAAGAACACTGAACAATATCTTATTAAATTTTTCAGTGACCCTTTCATTATGAATACAGGGAAGCTTAATGAATAGAACTCATATTTGGGAATCAGACAGATGTGCATTCCAATCTTAATTCTGTTACTTACAAACCTTGCTTGGCAAGTCACTTAACCTCTCTGAGGTTTAGCAAAAAAGGGGAGGCTGCCTTCCTTGTAGTATTGTCACAAAAATTAGAAATAACTGATACAAAGATCCTAGTACAAAGATCTTAGCCTGACACTAAGAATTCAGTATGGTAACTATTATTTATTTATTCAACAAATTGAGCATCTTTATGTAAAGCACAAAGATACAGCAGTATTCTAAACAGAAGATACAGCAGTATTCTAAACAGACAAAAATCCCTACCCTTGTGGTGCTTTCACTCTATACAAAGAAAAGATATATAGTAAAAGCTGTGTGTGTGTGTGTGTGTGTGTAGCATATCAGATAAGTGCTATGGAGAAAAATAAAGCAGAGATAGAAAATAGGGAGTGCTAGGGGATATGAAGGAAAGCGCGGAATCAAGGATGATTCTGACCTTTTTGACCTGAATAGCTAGAAGGAAAAAGTTGTATTTACTGAGATAGGGAAGACTATAGGAGGAACATGTGTATAAAGATTGGGAGTTTGGTTCGGTGGAGATCAGAGGCCTTATTCTCAACATTTCGGCTGCTGCTTTTTCACACTGATAGATTTTTCTTCCTTCAGAAGTAAGCTGTCAGTCTTCAGCACCAGTATTATTGTTTCTAATCTAGTATCTTATTTACATTATTCTATTCTCTAAGAAGACCAAATGAAAAAGCAATAAAATCGATACATTTAGGCAACAGCTATAGAAAAACTAGGCAGAATTTTTAAAGAAATTTTTTAAGAAAAGTAACACTAAAAGTGTATCACAGCTGGGCGTGGTGGCTCAAGCCTGTAATCCCAGCACTTTGGGAGGCCGAGACGGGTGGATCACGAGGTCAGGAGATCGAAACCATCCTGGCTAACCCGGTGAAATCCCGTCTCTACTAAAAAATACAAAAAACTAGCCGGGCGAGGTGGCGGGCGCCTGTAGTCCCAGCTACTCGGGAGGCTGAGGCAGGAGAATGGCGTGAACCCGGGAGGCGAAGCTTGCAGTGAGCTGAGATCGGGCCACTGCACTCCAGCCTGAGCAACAGAGCGAGTCTCCATCTCAAAAAAAAAAAAAAAGTGTATCACTTTGGGGAGTACCTCACTTCTAAATATTGTTTCTAAAAATTCACTTAGAAGATGATTATATAGAACTCACAAAACTTTTCCCATAAATAAAAATTTATTTAAAAATGGCTTGGTTTCCATGACAAATGATGCAACGGGTTATAGTATAACAGTAATAATGCCAACCTGAATCTGAGAGAGAAAAGATCACAGGCTGTAAGAAAGACAAGACTCTCTTGCCCTTGGCGCAAGAAAAGTCAAATATCTCCTTTGCACACTCCCACCTTGTTTAAACCTCGTAAAGGTGACTTTATCCCTCTGTCTCTAGCACACTCCACATACAACGTTCCACTTGAGCACCCCCCTCAGATCAGCCCCTCAAAACGTTCTCTATGAAAAATCACCAACCCAACTCTAAAACAGCAGCAGCCAAACACCCATACCCACACCGAATTCTCATTTCCTTGTAAAGCCAAACTCAGCTATGCTTTAGCAGGAAAGTACACTGCTGCAAGCTAAATCTCATAAAAAAGACTGGATCCCAGCTGGTAGAATTTCAGTCAACTGTTACATAAAAGAAAAAGAATGAAGAAATAAGGAAAGCATTTGACATTGGGAAGGCCACTGCTAGGAGTGACCTGCTTGGCCTTTTAAGTTTTTAACCTTCCTAAAATTCTGAATTCATTGATTTTTCTAGAAGTTTCACATTTTTGGCCAGAATTCTTGCACCAACACACCTGAATGGTAACTGTTTTAGGGCACCAGAAACTGTGCTGCTGTAAGACAGCATACTTAATCAATAAATGTTGTGTGACTTCTGATTGCTCCACCAACAGCCATTTCCCCATCTTTCTCCCTCTGTTCAGGCCTCCCTATTACCTGAGACACAACAATATTGAAATTATGCCAATTAATAATTCTACAATGGCCTCTAGGTGTTCACGTGAAAGGAAGAGTCTCAGGTCTTATACTTTAAATCAAAAGCTAGAAATCATTGAGCTTAGTGAGGAACGCATGTCGAAAGCTAAGACTGGGCTGGGCATGGTGGCTCACGCCTGTAATCCCAACATTTTGGGAGGCCGAGGCAGGCGGATCACTTGAGGCCAGGAGTCCTAGACCAGCCTGGGAAACATGGCGACACCCCATCTCTACTAAAAATTAGCTGGGTGTGGTGACACACGCCTGTAATTCCCAGCTACTCAGGAGGCTGAGGCATGAGGATTGCTCAACTGAACCCGGGAGGCGGAGGATGCAGTGAACCGAGATCGTGCCACTGCACTCCAGCCTGGGTGACAGAGCGAGGCTCTGTCTCCCTGCCTCAAAAAAAAAAAAAAAAAAAAAAAAAAAAAAAAAGCTAAGATAGGCCAAAAGCTAGGTACCAAACTTTGCAAATGCAAAGTTCTCGGAAGAAATTAGAAGTGCTACTTCAGTGAACAAATAAATAAGAAAGCAAAATAGCCTTATTGCTGATATGAAGAAAGTTTTAGTGGTCTGGATAAAAGATCAAACCAGCCACAACATTCTCTTAAGCCAAAGCCTAATTCAGAGCAAGGCCTGAATGCTTCAATTCCACAAAGGCTAAGAGAGGTGAGGAAGTTGCAGAAGAAAAGTTGGAGGCTAGCAGAATTTGGCTCAAAAGGTTTAAGAAAATAAGCAATCTCCATAACATAAAAATGCAAGGTGCCAGGCATGGTGGCTCAATCTGTAATCACAGTACTTTGGGAGGCTGAAGCAAGAGGATCACTCGAGGTCAGGAGTTTAAGACGAGCTTGCACAGCATAGCAAGATCCTATCTCTACAAAAAATTTAAAAATGATCCAGGTATGGTGGTATGCTTGTAGTCTAGTTACTCAGGAGGCTTAGATGGGAGGATTGCTTGAGCACAGGAGTTCGAGGCCCCAATGGACTATGATCGTAGCACCACACTTCAGCCTGGATGACAGAATGAGACACTGTATTTAAAAAAAAAAAATTAAAAAGTGCAACATATAGGCTGCTGGGAGGTTACGGGCAAAGATGGGTGTAACCAACGCAAAAAACAAAACAAGTGCCAGGTGAAGCATCAAGTACTGATGTAGAAGCTGCAGCAAGTTATCCAGAAGATCTAAGATCACTGATGAAGGTGGCTACACTAAACAACAGATTTTCCGTGGAGACAAAACAGCCTTCTACTGGAAGAAGATGCCATCTAGAACTTTCATAGCTAGAGAGAAGTAGTCAATGCCTGACTTCAAAACTTCAAGGGACAGGCTGACTCTCTTGTTATGGGCTAATACAGCTGGTGACTTTAAATTGAAGTCAATGCCCATTTACCATTCTAAAAATCTTAGGGTCCTTAACAATTATGCTAAATCTCCTCTGCCTAAGCTCTATCAATGGAACAAAGCCTGGCTAATAGCACATCTGTTTACAGCATGGTTTACTGAATATTTCAAGCCCATTGTGGAGACCTACTGCTCCAAAAAAAAGACTCTTCAAAACAATATTGCTCAGTGACAACGCACATAGTCACCCAAGAGCTCTTATGGAGATGTATAAGGAGATGAAAGTTGTTTTCATGTCTACCAACACAACATCCATTCTAAAGCCCACGGATCAAAGAGTAAATTCGACTTTCTGGCCTTATTATTTGAAAAATATGTTTTATAAGGCTATAGCTGTCATCGACAGTGATTGCTCTGAAGGATATGGGCAAAGTCAATGGAAAACTTTCTGGAAAGGATTCACCATTCTACATGCCACTAAGAACATTTGTGATTCATGGAAAGAGGTCAAAATATCAACAGTAACATGTTTGGAAGAAGTTGACACCAACCCTGATGGATGACTTTGAGGGGTTCAAAATTTCAGTGAAAGAAGGAACTGCAGATATGGTGGAAATAGCAAGAGAACTAGAATTAGAAGTGGAGCCTGAAGATGTGACTGAATTGCTTCAATCACAAAATAAAACTTGGATTAGGAATTTCTTCTTATGGATGAGCAAAGAAAGTGGTTTCTTGAGATAAAACTCACTCCTAGTGGACACATTGTAAATATTGTTAAAATGATAACAAAGAATTTAGAATATTACGTAAACTTAGTTGACAAAGCAGCAGCAGGATTTGAGAGGACTGACTCCAATTCTGAAAACAGTTCTACTGTGGTAAAATGCTTTCAAAAAGCACTGCATGCTGCAGAAAAATTTTCTGTGATGAGAAGAGTCAATTTATGTGGCAAACTTCATTATTGTCTTATTTTAAGAAATTGCCACACAGTGGTTCATGCCTGTAATCCCAGCACTTTGGGAGGCTGAGGCGGGTGGACCATTTGAGCCCAGGAGTTCAAAACCAGCCTGGGCAACATGGCAAAACCCCATCTTGACAAAAAATTAGAAAAAATCAGCTAGACATAGTGATGTGAGCCTGAAGTTGCAGCTACTCAGGAGGCTGAAGTGGGAGGATCATGTGAGCCTGAGAAGTGGAGGCTACAGTAAGCCATGATCTTGCCAGTGCACTCCAGCCTGGGTGACAGAGTGAGACTCTGTCTCAAAAAAATAAAGAAATTATCATAGCTATCCCAGCCTTCAATAAACACCACCACTTTGATCAGTCAGCAGCTATCAACATCAAGGCAAGCAAGACTCCCCATCAGCAAAAAGATTACAACTTGCTGAAGGCTCAGATGACCATCAGCATATTTTTTAGCAATAAAGTATTTTTAAATTAAGGTATCTATACACGGTTTTTGGATTTTTTTGTTTGTTTGTTTTTAGATATAATGCTATTGATACTTAATAGTCTACAGCATAGTGGAAAGATAAGTTTTGTTGTTGTTTAGAGGCAGAGTCTCACTCTGTCACCCAGGCTGGAATTCAGTGGCACAATTATAACTCATTGTCACCGTGAACTCCTGGGCTTGAGTGATCCTACAAACTAAGCCTTCCAAAGTAGCTAGGACTACAGGTACACACCACCAAGCCCAGCTAATTAAAAAAAATTTTTTTGTAGAGATGAGGTCTCACTATGTTCCCCAGGCTGCAGTCGAACTCCTGGCCTCAAGCAATGTTCCTGCCTAGGCCCCAAAGCAGTGGGATTACAGGTGTGAGCCACCATATCCAGCCACGGAAAGATAACTTTTATATGACCTGGGTAACCAAAAAATTTGTGTGACCCACTTTATTGCAATATTTACAATAAAGCTTAGAACCAAACTTGCAATGTCTTCAAAGTATGCCTGTACTTTAAAATACGTGGCTTAAAACTATATTTTGCAGATAATTAAATTTCTTTCTCAGAGTTTAAAAAAATCACTAAGCCCCCAAAGTTTTCCATTTACCACACAACATTTATTTAAATGTGGGGGAAAAAACCCACAGTTCATTTTAGAGATGACAAGATCTTCAAACCCAGAGAAAAGAGAAGGCTCTGGAGACTGTGATAAAGAGCTCAGTTCACATCTTTCAGTTTGTAACCAAATAAAGAAAAAAATATATATCCCTAAAGACCTAAATTAGATAAGTTCTTATACTGACATTTCATTTGGGTCATATGTCCTGTCTTAAATTGGTATTTAGAGAAACACCAGAAGGCCCCCTCTTTGTCAATTAACTAAAGAGATACCATCAAGCAGCACAAATGGTTTGCTTTAAACTTAACCCTAAAAACTCAATTAAATGTACCACAGGCAATTTGTCTGCCTCCTTTTCTTTTCCAGAAAGGAGAATCCTAAATCATTAAAGCTTTATTTAAAAACTTCTAAATCACAGAATTATGGGGACTGTGATTATGATTAAAGTTTCATTAAATCTTCAAAATGGGGCTGGGTGCGGTGGCTCACACCTGTAATCCCAGCACTTTGGGAGGCCGAGGAGGGTGGATCACCTGAGGTCAGGAGTTCGAGACCAGCCTGGCCAACATGGTGAAACCCCTTCTTTACTAAAAATACAAAAAAATTAGCCAGGCATGGTAGCAGGAGCCTGTAATCACAGCTACTCAGGAGGCTGAGGCAGGAGAATCACTTGAACCCAGGAGGTGGAGGTTGCGGTGAGCCAAGACAGTGCCATTGCACTCTAGCTTGGGCAACAAGAGCAAAACTCCATCTCAAAAAATAAACAAATACATAAATAAATACATAATAAAATTAAATTAAAGTTCAAAATGAATGGATCAGGGTAGGCCAGCTAGCCTGCCTGCCTGCCTGCCTGCCTGCCTGCCTGCCTGCCTGCCTGCCTTCCTTCCTTCCTTCCTTCCTTCCTTCCTTCCTTCCTTCCTTCCTTCCCTCCCTCCCTCCCTCCCTCCTCCCTCCTCCCTCCTCCCTCCTTCCTTCCTTTCTTCCTTCCTTCTTTCCTGATGGAGTCCTGCTCTGTCGCCAGGCTGGAGTGCAGTGGCACAATCTCGACTCACTGCAGCCTCTGCCTCCTGGGTCCAAGCGATTCTCCTGTCTCAGCCTCCTGAGTAGCTGGGACTACAGGCGCACGCGCGCTACCAGGCCCAGCTAATTTTTCTATTTTTAGTAGAGCTGGGGTTCACAATGTTGGCCAGGATGGTCTTGATCTCTTGACTTCGTTATCCGCCTGCCTCAGCCTCCCAAAGTGCTAGGGTTATAGGCATGAGCCACTGCACCTGGCCTTTTATCTTTCTTTATAGCTATTTTGACAGAAAAAAAAATTTCCCCTTTTCACAAGTGTTGATGAAATTTTTTATACTTAATAAATATTATAATCAGAATGAAACCCACTTCCATTTTGAAAAGTAAAAGAAAATGATTAAGAAGTCTCAATAAGAACTAAAAAAGCACCAGGTGCAGTGGCTCACGCCTGTAATCCCAACCTTTGGGAGGCCAAGGCTGGAGGATTACTTGAGCCCAGGAGTTCATGACAAGCCCAGGCAACAAAGTGAGACCCCCATCTCTACAAAAAAATTAAAAAATTAGCTGGTCGTGGTGGTGCGTGCCTGTAGTCTCAAATACTCAGGAGGCTAAGGTGAGAGGATCACTTGAGCCTGGAAGGTTGAGGCTGCAATGAGCTATGATCACGCCACTGCACTCTAGCTTGGGTGACAAGGGTCTCGTAAAACAAACTAAAAAAGAACATAAGAAACTAATAGAAAATATACTGAGTACTGAGACTGTTGTCTTTTTGTTTTAGCTCCTTTGTTAATATGCTTGTGTAATAAAATAGAGGGAAATAAACTTTACTTGAACTTTTACAATAGAAAGAAAAAGAAAATCATGTCTAAACCAGAGTATTTTCTAAAACTGTGGTTCAAGGACTGCTGGGTATCCCCAAGACCCTCTCAGGGGATCTGCAAAGTTAAAACTATTTTCATAACACTGAGATGTTATATGCCGTTTTCACTCTCATAAGCTCACAAGTGTACAGTAGAGTTTGGGCATAGTATCAAAGAACAATTATGATTATCTCCAAGAGCCAACAAAATCCTCTCTGCTTTTCCAACTACCTATTTCCATGAGCTTCCATTTTCTTCATATGCTTCAACCAGAACACCATACCACAACAGACTGAATATAGAAACAGATACAAAAATCCAGCTGTCAACTCTTTTCACCAAAATGATGATGCTGAAAGCAAAGAAGGAAATCCCTGCTCCTCCCAAAGCCAAGTCCAAAGTTAAGGCTTTGAAGGCCAACAAGGCAGTGTTGAAAGGCATCCAGTCGCACACAAAAAAAGATCTGCAGGTCACCTATGTTCCAGTAGCCCAACACACTTTGGCTTTGAAGGTAGCCCAAACACCCTCAGTAGAGAACCTGCAGGAGAAACAAGCTTTACTATTATGCCATCAAGTTCCCCTTGACCACTGAGCTGACTGTGAAGACAATACCACATCTGTGTTCACTGTGGTTATCAAAGCCAACAAGCACCAGATCAAACAGGCTATATAAAGAAGGTCTGTGACACTGACATGGCCACGATCAACACCCTAATCAGGACTGATAGAGAGAAGCCAGCCTATGTTTGACCGGCTCCTAACTATGATGTTTTGGATGTTGCCAACAAAATTGGGATAACCTAAACTGAGTCCAACTGGCTAATTCTAAATATAAGGGTTTTTTTTGCCATTTATTTAAAAAAAAACTACTTGTCTTTGGCTGGGAGCGGTGGCTCACGCCTGTAATGCCAACACTTTGGGAGGCTGAGGTGGGCAGATCACCTGAGGTCGGGAGTTCGATACCAGCCTGACCAACATGGAGAAACCCCGTCTCTACCAGAAATACAAAATTATTCAGGCTTGGTGGCCCATGCCTATAATTCCAGCTACTTGGGAAGGCTGAGGCGGGAGAATCGCTTGAACCTGGGAGGCAGAGGTTGCGGTGAGCTAAGATCGTGCCATTGCACTCTAGTCTGGGCAACAAGAACAAAACTCTATCTCAAAAACCAAACAAACAAAAAAAAACTACCCATCTTTTATTAAGCCATATTATTGAAAAGACCTGCAAAAATGTAAGACAATGTACTCTTCTCACCAATATTGGTTTTGTTCTGGACAATAGAATTATTTTCTATAAAAATGTTATTGAGGCGGGGCGTGGTGGCTCACGCCTGTAATCCCAGCACTTTGGGGGGCTGAGGTGGGCGGATCACGCGAGACCATCCTGGCTAATCCCACTAAAAATACACTTGGTGGGGGGCTGAGGCGGGAATGGCATGGATCACCTGAGGCACTCCAGCCTGGGTGACAGGCAGTTGTCTCAAAAAAAAAAAAAAAAAAATTATTTATGACCAGGCTGGGCCTGGCCTGTAATCCCATGGTGAAACCATCCTGTCTCCACTAAAAATACAAAAATTAGCCACGTGTGGTGCATGCCTGGCTCGTCATTGCAGAGGTTGCGCAGAGATTACGCCACTGTAATGAGACCCAAAGCAAAACAAAAAACAAAAGCTTAGAACTCGGGAGGCTATAGGAACTGCAATTCTAAAGTATTTCTTAAAGTACAAGAAGTACTCATTTGAACAAAGAAAGCTGAAAAGAGAATTTAGGCCAAGCATGGTGGCTCCCAGCAATCCCAGAGGAAGCAGGTTGGATCAGTAGAGCCGCCTGGAAATCCCATCTTTACACGCCACTTGCAGGCTGCTGGAATGCAGTGGCGCAATCTAGGCTCACTGACTTCCCGGGTTCGAACTCAAGAGTAGCACTACAACCTTGCACCATCTCTAATTTTTTGCATTTTTATTAGAGAAAGAGTTTTGCCATGCTGCCCCAGGCTGGTCTCATCTTTTAAAAAAAAAAAAAAAATTGCCCAGATGTTGTGGCATATCGGCCTCCCAAAGTGCTAGGATTACACGTGTGAGCTACCAAGCCCAACCTCATCTCTACCCCATCTAATTTTTTTTTTTAATTTAAAAATTAGCCTGTAGTCCTGCAGTGAACTATGATCACACCATTGCAACCCCAGCTCGGCAAAAGGCAAGCCCTCAGGCAGGATGAGGTGGGGGGCTCCCACTTATAATCCCAGCACTTTGGGAGATCACTTTTGAGCCCAGCCTTGGCAGTGAGACTCCCTCTACAGCTGCAGTGAGCCATGATTGAGGCGGGTGGATCACCTGAGGTCAGGAGTTCAAGCCACTGCACTCCCCGTCTCCACTAAAAATACAAAAATTAGCTGGGCTTAGGTGTAATCCCAGTTACTCGGGAGGCTGAGGCAGGAGAATCATTTGAACTGAACCCAGGAGACAGGTTGCAGTAAGCCGAAATCACGCCATTGCACTCCAGACTGGGCGACAAGAGCAACACTCCATCTTTTAAAAAAAAAAAAAAAATTGCCCAGATGTTGTGGTCTGTATGAGTTAAGGATAATCATCCAGGGTGACAGAGCAAGACCCTGGGGGTCATGAGTTAATAATCATGGAGGATGGGGGTCCATTATATTAGTCTCTTTTTGCATATGTTTGAAATTTTCTCTAATGAAAAGATTAAAGAATTGAATTCTTATCTTTGTAGTTGAATATAAAAAATCTGACTGTCATTTAATGTTATTATCAAGAACCATGGCTGGGCATAGTAGCTCACACCTGAAATCTCAGCACTTTGGGAGGCCTAGGTGGGAGGACCACTAGAAGCCAGGAATTCAAGACCAGCCTAGGCAACATAGCGAGACCCCATCTCTACAAAAAAATTAAAATAAAAAAATTAGCCAGATGTGATGGCACACACCTGAATCCTAGCTACCCAGGAGGATGAGGCAGGAGGATTACTTCAGCCCAGGAGTTCAAAGCTGCAATGAGTTATGATCATGCCACTGTATTCCTGCCTGGGTGAATAGTAAGAACCTGTCTCAAAAAACAAAACAAAACAAACAAACAAACAAAAAAAAAAAAAAAAGAGAAAAAAAGAAGGAAAATAAGAAAAAAACCTAATTAACATTGAAGTAACACTATGCACATAGCTCCAAATTCACTTTTTGACCTTCACTGATGCCCACTCAATTAGTTTCAGTAGTTAAATCAGTAGATGCAAACTATTTGGAATTCTGCTTTGTTCACTTAAAATTCACATATACCACTGTCTTCTCTACCTACTATCACTAATCTGACTTACACAAAACCGACAGATATCTTTCAGTTTAATATTTAAAAAGTTCAACAAATCCTTTAACCTGATTGACCTGGTCATACCTAGAATAATTTATATGTAACATTATTGCCATCTGCTGGCTATGTTGTCTAATTACAGTAAACAAATGTTTAAAACAGAAAAGCTAAAAATTTATATAATAACTGAGATTTTTCTCCCAAAGCTATTCAACAGAAAAGCAGCTGCCATACCCGAAGGTTCTTCAAAATCTCACATTAGAAGCAACTGTTCTTGATTCTGGCTGCACTTTAAAATCACCTGGAAGCTTTTGAAAATCCTAATACCTGGACTCCACCAAGCCAAAGCAATTAAATCAGAATCTCCATGTTATGAAATGGAAGTCAACCACAGACTGAGAGAAAATATTTGCAAAATATATCGGACTTAGGACTTATATGTAGAGTGTAGAAACAGTTCTTACAACTTAATAATAAAACAATCCAATTTTTAAGATAGGCAAAAAATCTGAACAAATGTTACACCAAAGATATATGGATAGCAACTAAGCACATAAAAAGATGCTCAACAACATTAGTCATTAGGAAAATCTAAATTAAAATCACAATGAGATATCACTTCACACCTATTAGAACAGTAAAGAGACTAACCTTAACCATACTAAACATTGGCGAGGATGTGGGGCTACTATAGCCCTCCTACTCTGCTGGTGGAAATGCAAAATGGTACAGCTACTCTGGAAAACAGCTGGGCAGTTTCTGAAAAAGCTACAAACACACACACATCTACCATAAGACATCTACCATAAGACCCAACCATTCCAGTCCTAAGAGAGTTACCCAAGAGAAAAAAAAGCTGTAGTAGGTTGAATAGTGTAACCTCAAAATTTATGGCTAGCAGGAAACACAGAACGTGAATGTAGAAAGAGGGTCTTTGTAAATGAAATAAGACAAGGTCATGCTAAATCAGGGTGGGCTCTAAATCCCATAACTTGTAGCCTTATAGAAGAAGAGATGGCCCCCAGAGATACACACACACAGAGAAGGCCATGTGAAGACAGAAGCAGAGAATGGAGTGATGCAGCTAAAAGCCAAGGACACCATCAACTGCCAGGATCTGGCTTCTGAAGGTAGGAAGGAGAAGGAAGGATTCTTCCCTGGATCCTTCAAAAGGAGCATGACCGTGCCAACACCTTGATTTCAGATTTCTAGCCTCCAGAATTGTGACACAGTAAAGGTCTGTCATTTGAAGCTACCCAGTTTGTGGTAATTTGTTAGGGCAGCCCTAGAAAACTAACAACAAAAGCACAAAGACTTGTCTAAGACTGTTCTAAACAGCTTTATTTATAGTAGCACCAAACTGGAAATAACCTAAATGTCCATCAACAAATGTACAAATTGTAAAATAGTCACACATTGGAATACTACTCAAATATAAAAATGAAAGAACTATTGAGACACAAAACAAGGATGAAATCTCAAAATGATTATGCTGAATAAAACAAATCAGACCCCCCCCAAAAAAGTATATATTGTATGATTCCATAGTGGTTGCCTGGGGATAGTAGGGCAAGGGGGAGTCATTACAAAATGGCATGAGGAAACTTTTGGGGGTGATACATATGTTCATTATCTGGACTGCAGTAACAGTTCTACAGGTATATACATATGTCAAAACTCATAAAGTTGTACACTTTAAATATATGCTGTTTACTGTATGTCAGATATACCTCAATAAAACGATAGTTGAAAAAATCAAAATATTCCTGGGCACGGTGGCTCACATCTATAATCCCAGCACCTTAGGAGGCCAAGGCAGGAGAATTACTTGAGCCCAGGAGTTCAAGACCAGCCTGAGCAACACAGTGAGACCCCGTCTCTAATTTTAAAAACCAAAACCAAAAAAACTTATATAAAAAATCAGTATCTTTGGCCAGGCACAGCATCTCATGCTTGCAATCCCAGCACTTCAGGAGGCTGAGGTGGGCAGTCACTTGTGGTCAGGAGTTTGACACCAGCCTGGCCAACATGGTGAAACCCCGTCTCTACGAAAAATACAAAAACTAGCCAGGCGTGGTGGTATGCACCTGTAGTCGCAGCTACTCAGGAGGCTGAGGCAGGAGAATCGCTTGAACCCAGGAGACGGAGGTTGCAGTGAGCCCAGATGGCACCACTGTACTCCAGCCTGGGCAACAGAGGGAGACTCTGTCTAAAAAAAAATCAGTATCTTAGTGGCTGGGGTCCAGGTAGCAGTTTTAAACACTTCCCAAGTATTCTAACCAGCAGCCAGGGTTGAAAGCCACTACATTAGAGGTTATCATCTCATTTACTTTGTTTTGAACAAAAGAGTACTATTTGGGGAAAACATATAAGCCTAAAATAACTTTTATAATGCTCATTTTAGGTGCTCATGGAGGCTAGCTGACATAATTTTTTTAAGTAGACAAAAATATTCAACATGGATTTAATAATTATTCCTTGGTTTATACCTCATAATCTCAAATTATAGTCAAGCTTTAGAAAGCATCATTGAAGGCAGTTCCAGCTATTTGTCAACTAGATGTTTCTAATGCTCCTAACACAAAATAATTTAAAATGCTGAATATAATATAGTTTTATTAATACATATTTACAATGAACAGTATTACAATGACTTGTGTCCCCTCACCAAATTTATATGTTGAAGTCTCAACCCATAGTATTTCAGAATGTGACTGTATTTGGAGATAGACCTTTAAAGAGGTAATTAAGGTAAAATAAGGTCATAAGGATGGGCCCTGATCAAATCTGACTGGTGTCCTTATAAGAAGAGGAAATTTGCACAAAGATGGTAACAGGAACACACCAGAGGAAGGTCACGTGAAGATACCACAAGAAGGTAGCCATCGGCAAGCCAAAGAGAGAGGGATCAGGAGAAGTCAAATCTGACAACACCTTGATCTTGGACTTCTAGAATCCAGAATGGTGAGAAAATTAATTTCTGCTGGTAAAGCTACCCGATCTGTGGTATTTACAATAGCAGCTTTAGCAAATTAATACAAATGGCGAGAAAAAAAAACCACCAACCAACCAAAACAAAACCACACACACACACACACGTGCACGCACGAAGAGCCAACCAGTCCCTTGAATCCTCTCATATAGTGCTCTTTGGCCTTTCTCCTTTTCCTATCTGGCCTGGACCCCATGCAGACCATGTTAACTACTTACTCTGTCAGAAGCGCCTTCTCTTGCTTTTTATCATGTGCCACATCTAACCAACAAAACCCAAACTCTGGACCAATGCTACCCTTTGTCCTTACTACTTCTGTTCTTGGGTGAGCCAAGCTCTGTTGGAAATATATTAAATCACACCATCACAGACAGTAATATATACTAATTCACAGATTCAAACCTCAGCACCCACCCTCTGCCATAATCCTTCTGCCTTGAGTTAGCATCTTGACATCCCCTCAAGAACCATTCCAAACCTTCCCCACTCTCTCTAGTAATCTACTTGACTCTCATCTCTCTCATTTTGTATACTGCTTAACACGGCAGGTATCATTTCTCCCATTGTTCCCTCTTTCTACCAATATATCATCCACACCCATCTTCACTTTCTTTTCTACAGCCTCAAATGATATTTCCTTCATCTCCAACCTCCCCATTTGTGCTCTCTTTGGCAAACCTGCTACTTTTGCTCAGCAATATTCCTTTTTCTCTCCTACATATCCTGTTTACTCACTAATTTTTATCTCTGTTTTCTTTTCCTTCTTTTCTTTTCTTCTTCCTTCAAACAGGCACAAGCCTATCTCCCTAAACCCTCTCTTGACTCCACCATCCTCTAGCCACCACTATATCATCTTTCTAATTTTCATGTAAACTTCTCAAAAGTAGAGTTTACACTCAACGTGTATTCACTCAGCGGCTATAACCTGGCTGAATTTGGCCCCCATTAAACTACTGAAACTGTTCTTCCTAAGGTCATCAATGATTCCTTAGTTGCCAAACCCAATATATCCCTTCAGTCCTCACTTTACCAAATCTCTATTTTGTACTGTTTTGATATTTGTGACACTCTACTGAATAGATTCTTTCTGCCTTGTTCTGACTGTTCTAATATATGAAACTTCTTCTCTGACCTTCCTTCCTATGCTGGTGTTCCCCATCCCACCCCTAAAAAGTTGTGAACTCAGCCCACTACTCTTCTCACTGTTTTCCTGGATGAGCTCAGGCACTCTTAGCATTTAACCTATTACTACTATGTTGATGGTACCCAAACCTCCAGCATTAACTCTCCCCTGTAAGCTAGAACGCAAGTCCTGGATCTTCTGCTGACATTAAAACCCAATATGAGCCGGGTGTGGTGGCTCACACCTATAATCCCAGCACTTTGGGAGGCCAAGGTGGGTGGATCACCTGAGATTGGGAGTTTGAGACCAGTCTCACCAATATGGAGAAACCTCATCTCTATTAAAAATACAAAATTAGCTGGGCGTGGTAGTGCATGCCTGTAATCCCAGCTACATGGGAGGCTGAGGCAGAATTGCTTGAACCCAGGAGGCAGAGGTTGCGGTGAGCAGAGATTGCGCCATTGCACTGCAGCCTGGGCAGCAAGAGCGAAACTCTGTCTCAAAAAAACAAAAACAAACTAACAAAAAAACCCCATTATCAGATATTCAATTATCTTCTCCTCATACCTGTTCCTGATAGATAGCATCTTTCCAGGGTGACAAAAGAAAAGGAATTAGGGAGTGAGAGTTTGTTCATTCCATCACCCAAGCCGAAAACCTGAACATCATCCTGTCTTCTCCCATCACTGCAGCCAAACCAAATGGTGAGATTTTTATCTCCTAAAATGTTCTCAAAGCTGAGCTGGTCCTTCTCTACTCTTATTCTGGCTTTCATTTCCCTCATCATCCCACACCTGGATCACTCAGCAGCCTTCTGACTCAACTTCAGTGCCTCAGTCTTATCCTTTTCAACTCCTTTTTCCACCCAGCTGCCAGAGAGGTCTCTCTAAAATATACATATCACACTTTTGCTTAAAACATTTTTTTTTTTTTTTTTTTGAGACAGAGTCTCGCTCTGTCGCCCAGGCTGGAGTGCAGTGGCACAATCACAGCTCACTGCAACCTCCGCCTCCCAGGTTCCAGCAATTCTTCTGCCTCAGCCCCCTTAGTAGCTGGGACTACAGGCATGTGCCACCACGCCTGACTAATTTTTGTATTTTTAGTAGAGATGGGGTTTCCCCATATTGCCCAGGCTGGTCTCAAACTCCTGACCTCATGATCTGCCCGCCTTGGCCTCCCAAAGTGCTGGGATTACAGGCATGAGCCACCATGCCTGGCCTGCTTAAAACATTTTAATGGTTCCCCAGAACCTATGACAATGTTTCTTAATAATAGCTGCTCATTATCCTATAGTATGCTATAGGACCAACCAGTGAGAAAGGAGAGGTCCTCTCCTAGACGCCACTGCTCCTTCACACTCATTACTTCTCTACTCCTGACCTCAACTGAGGTTTATGATATTCATTGATACCAGGGATCAGCAATTTTTTTCTGTTAAGGGTCAAATGGTAAATATTTTAAGCTCTGTAGGCCACATGTTCTCCTTTATATCTACTCAACTCTACAGGACAAAAGTACCATAGACAGAGGAGAAGGGGTGGAGCAAGAAGGCAGAATAAAAGGCTCCACTGATCATCCCCTTGCAAGGATACCAATTTAACAACTATCTACACATGTACAAAAAGCACCTTCAAAAGAACCAAAAATCAGGTGAGCACTCACAGTACCTGGTTTTAACTTTGTATCACCAAAAGAGGCACTGAAGAGATACGAAAAACGGTCTTGAATCACCACTGCCATTCCTCTCCCATCCCCCTGCAGCAGCAATGTGGTGCAGAGAAAGAATCTGAGTGTTTGGGAGGGGGAGAGTGCAGCAATTGTGAGACATTGCATTGAACTCAGTGCTGCCCCATTAGAGCAGAAAGCAAAAATAGAACAAACTCAGCTGATGCCCACCCACAAAGGGGGCATTTAAACTAGCTCTAGCCAGAGGGAAACTGCCCATCCTAGTGGTTGAGACTGGAGTTCCCACAAGCCTCACCACCATGGGCCAAAGTGCTCTGCGCCTGTAAATAAATTTGAAAGTCAGTCTAGGCCACAAGGACTGTAACTCCTAGGTGAGTCCTAGTGGTGAACTGGGCTCAGAGCCAGTGGACTGGTAGGGGCATGTGGCCTACTAAGACACCAGCTAGGATAGCTAGGGGGGGTACCGGTGCCATACCTCCCCTAAGCCCAGGCCCCACATCTCAGTCTCCTAAACAGACCCCCTCCTTCTACTTGAGGAGAGGAGATGGAAGAGTGGGAAGGACTTTGTCTTGCATCTTGGACACCAGCTCAGCTACAGCAGGATGGGGTACCGGTCAGAGTCATGAGACACCACCTTTTCCAGGCCCTAGCTCATAGACATTTCTAGACACACTCTGAGCCAGAAGGGAACACACTGCCTTAAAGGGAAGGACCCAGTCATGGAAGGATTCATCACCTGCTAACTGAAGAGCCCTTGAGCCATGAATAAGCAGCAGCAATATCCAGGTAGTACATCATAGGCCTTGAGTGAGACTCTGATATTGCCGGCTTCAGATACCAACTCAGCCAGAGGTGGGCAGAACACCAAGGGTGAGTCCCAGGCCAGGCAGCATGCACCACAAGCTGACTGAAGAGCCCTTGGGCCTTAGGAGAACATCAGTGGGAGCCTGGCAGAACTCCCTGTGGGCTGGTGGTGGCGGTGGCCACAGGGTGGGGCTCCTCTGCTTCTGGAAAGGGGAGGAAAGAGTGGGAAGAACTGTGTCTTATGGTTTGAATGCCACCTCAGCCACAATACAATAGAACACTAGGTAGACTTCTAAGGTTTTTGACTCTACTCCCTGGCTCCCAAATGGCACTTCTGGACCTGCTGAGGTCTGGGGGAACTTGTCGCCCTGCAGGGAAGAACAAAGGCCTGGCTGGCTTTGCCACCTGCTGATTGTAGTGCCCCAGGGCCTTCAGTGAACACAGACAGTAGCCAGGGAGTAGTTAAGCAGGCCTTGGACAAGACCCAGTGCTGTGCTGGCTTAAGGTCTGACCCAGCACAGTCCTAGTGGTGGTGGCCACAAGGGTACTTGTGTGACTATATCCTCAGCTCCAGTTGGCTCAGAATGAGAGGGAGAGACTCTCTTTGTTTAGCAGAAAGTAAGGGAAGAGAATAAGAGCTTCTGCCTAGTAATCCAGAGAATTCTCCCTGATCTTGTTTAAGACCATTAGGGCAGTACCTCTTACCACGGCACTACTGGGCTTTGGGTGCCCCCTAAAGCAGATACAACTTAGATCACAACACCCAAGTCCTTTTAAATATCTGGAGAGCCTTCTCAGGAAGGAAAGGTACAAACAAGCCCAAACTGCAAAGACTACAATAAATACCTAACTCTTCAATGCCCAGACATGATATCAAGACCATCCAGGAAAAGAGGACATCACAAAATGAACTAAATAAGGCAGCAAGGAACAATACTGGAGAAACAGATGTATGACCTTTCAGACAGAGAATTCAAAATAGCTCTACTGAGTAAACTCAAAGAAATTCAAGATAACACCAAGAAGGAATTCAGAATTCTACCAGATAAATTTAACAAAGAGATTGAAAAAAATTTTTAAAAATTGAGCAGAAATTCTGAAGCTGAAAAATGTAATTGGCATGCTAAAGAATGCATGAGAGTCCGTTAACAGCAGAAGGGATCAAACAGAAGGATTAGTGAGATTGAAGACAGGTTATTTGAAAATACACAGTCAGGGCTGGGCACGGTAGCTCATGCCTGTAATCCCATCACTTTGGGAGGCCAAGTGGGCAGATCATGAGTCCAGGAGTTCCAGACCAGCCTGGTCAACATGGTGAAACCCCATCTCTACTAAAAATACAAAAATTAGAAGGGCATGGTGGTGTGCGCCTGTAATCCCAGCTACTCCAGAGGCTGAGGTAGGATAATCACTTGAACCTGGGAGGCAGAGGTTGCAGTGAGCCAAGATTATGCCACCGTACTCCAGCCTGGGCAACAAAGCAAGACTCCGTCTCAAAAAAAAAAGAAAAAAAAAAAACTACCTCAAGGCATTGAATGATCCAACTTTCTTTTTTTTTTTTTTTTGAGATGGAGTCTCACTCTGTCGCCCAGGCTGGAGTACTGTGGTGCAATCTTGGCTCACTGCAACCTCCACCTCACGGGTTCAAATGATTCCCCTGCTTCAGCCTCCCGATTAGCTAAGATTACAGGCACGCACCACCATGTCCGGCTAATTTTTTATTTTTAGTAGAGACAGGGTTTCACCATATTGGCCAGGCTGGTCTTGAACTCCTGAACTCAAGTGATTCACACCCACCTCGGCCTCCCAAAGTGCTGGGATTACAGGTGTGAGCCACTGCGCCTGGCCAAATAATCCAACTTTCTTTTTTTTCTGGTTTTTTATTGTTTTGAGATGGAGATTTGCTCTTGTTGCCCAGGCTGGAGTGCAATAGTCCGGCCTTGGCTCACTGCAACCTCCACCTCCCGGGTTCAAATGATTCTCCTGCCTCAGCCTCCCAAGTAACTGGAATTACAGAGGCCCGCCACCACACCCAGCTAATTTTTATATATTTTGTATAGACGGGGTTTCACAATGTTGGCCAGGCTGGTCTCGAACGCCTGACCTCAGGTGATCCACCCGCCTTGGCCTCCCAAAGTGCTGGGATTACAGGTGTGAGCCACCACGCCCGGCCAAATAATTCAACTTTCAATGAATAAAGAAAGGATTAGGGCAGTTACTCTGCCCTAAAGAAGAGGACAGTTACTCTAGTGACTCACGCCTATAATTCCAGCACTTTGGGAGGCCGAGGTGGGAAGATCACTTGTGCCCAAGAGTTTGAGAACAGCCTGGGCAGCATAGTAAGACCCTGCCTCTACATTCAAAAAAAAAAAAAAAAAGGCAGAAAGAAAAGGACGTAGGCCGAGTGCAGTGGCTCACAGCTGTAATCCCAGCATTTTGGGAGGCCGATGCAGGTGGATAACGTGAGGTCTGGAGTTCGAAACCACCCTGGCCAACGTGGTGAAACCCTGTCTCTACTAAAAACACAAAAATTAGCCAGGTCTGGTGGCAGGTGCCTGTAATCCCAGCTACTTGGGAGGGTGAGACACAAGAATCACTTGAACCCGGGGGGCAGAGGTTGCAGTAAGCTGAGATCATGCCACTCCATTCCAACCTGGGCAATACAGCGTGACTCCATTTCAATGAAAAAAAAAAGAAAAGGACATTAATGAGCAATAAGAAATCATCTGAGGGTATATATAGTAAGTACACAAAAAGACACAGTATATTATAACACTGTAACTATGGTGTGTAAACTACTCTTATCTTTAGAAAGACTAAACAATGAGTTTAGTGAGGCAGTGCCTCATGCCTGTAATTCTAGCACTTTGGGAGACCAAGGCAGGCAGATTACGAGGTCAGGAGATCAAGACCATCCTGGCTAACATGGTGAAACCTTGTCTCAACTAAAAAATACAAAAAAATTAGCCAGGCGTGGTGGCGGGCACCTGTAGTCCCAGCTGCTCGGGTGGCTGAGGCAGAAGAATCACTTGAACCCAGGAGGCGGAGGTTGCAGTGAGCCGAGATTGCACCACTGTACTCCAGCCTAGGCAACAGAGCGAGACTCTGTCTGATTAAAAAAAAAAGAAAAAAAAAAGACTAAACAATGAGTCAATCAAAAATAATAACTACTATAACTTTTCAAGACACTGATAGTACAATAAGATATAAATAGAAACAATAAAAAGTTAAAAAGCAGGGAGACAAAGTAAATCCCAGGTGTAGAGTTTTTATTAGTTTTGTAGTCCCAGCTTTTTGCTTGTTTGTTTATACAGTGTTAAAAAAAAAAAAAAAAAAAAAGCAGGGAGACAAAGTAAAGGTGTAGAGTTATTATCAGCTTAAAATAATAGGCTATAGAAAAGTATTAGTGAGCCTCATGGTAACCTCCAATCAAAAAACATACAACAAGGCCGGGCATGGTGGCTTACACTTAAAATCCCAGCACTTTGGGAGGCCAAGGTGGGCAGATCATGAGGTCAGGAGTTCAAGGCCAGCCTGACCAACATGGTGAAACCCTGTCTGTACTAAAAATACAAGAAAAAAAAATTGCTGGGCGTGGTGGTGTGCACCTGTAATTCCAGTTACTCAAGAGGCTGAGGCAGGAGAATCTCTTGAACCCAGGAGGTGGAGGATGCAGTGAGCCGAGATTGCGCCACCGCACTCTAGCCTGGGTGACACAGCAAGACTCCATCTCAAAAAAAAAAAAAAAGCATATAACAGATACACAAAAAATAAAAAGTAAGAAACTGAATTGTATCACCAGAGAAAATCATGTTCATTAAAGGGAAGAAAGGAAGGAAAAAAAGAAGACCACAAAACAACCAGAAAACAAAATGGTGGGACTAAGTCCTTACTTATCAATAACACTGAACGTATCTAAGCATGGTGGGATATAACAAAAGCAGCTATAAGTGCCTATATCAAAACAGAAGAAAAACTTCAAATAAACAACCTAAATATGCATTTCTTTTTTTTTTTTTGAGATGGAGTTTCGCTCTTGTTGCCCAAGTTGGAGTGCAATGGCATGATCTTGGCTCACTGCAACCTCCACCTTCTGGGTTCAAGCGATTCTCCTGCCTCAGTCTCCCAAGTAACTGGGACTACAGGCACACACCACCACGCTCAGCTCATTTTTTTTTTTTTTTGTATTTTTAGTAGAAACGGGATTTCACCATGTTAGCCAGGCTGGTCTCAAACTACTGACCTCAGGTGATCCACCTGCCTCGGTCTCCCAAAGTGCTGGGATTATAGGCGTGCGCCACTGCATCTGGCAAATATGCGTCTTAAAGAACTAGAAAAGCAAGAGTAAACCAAACCCAAAATGGGGAGACTAAATAATAAAGATCAGAGCAGAAATAAATGAAACTGAAATTAAGAAAACCATACAAAAGATCATGAAACAAAAAGTTGGTTTTTTGAAGTTAAATGAAATTGATAAACCTTTAGCCAGACTAAGAAAAAAGGAGAGAAGACCCAAATAAATAAAATCAGAGATGAAAAAGAAGACATTACAACAAATACTGCAGAAATTCAAAGGATCATTAGTGGCTACTACGAGCAACCATATGCCAATCAATTGGAAAACCTAGAGGAAATGGCCATATTCCTAGACAGATTCAATCTATTAAGATTGAACCAGGCCGGGCGCGGTGGCTCAAGCCTGTAATCCCAGCACTTTGGGAGGCCGAGACGGGTGGATCACGAGGTCAGGAGATCGAGACCATCCTGGCTAACACGGTGAAACTCCGTCTCTACTAAAAAATACAAAAAACTAGCCGGGTGTGGTGGCGGGCGCCTGTAGTCCTAGCTACTTGGGAGGCTGAGGCAGGAGAATGGCGTGAACCCGGGAGGCGGAGCTTGCAGTGAGCTGAGATCCGGCCACTGCACTCCAGCCTGGGCGACAGAGCCAGACTCCGTCTCAAAAAAAAAAAAAAAAAAAAAGATTGAACCATGAAGAAATAAAAACTTGAGAGCAATAACAAGTAACGAGATGGAAGCCATAAAGTGTCCCAGCAAAGAAAAGCCCGGGACCTGATGGCTTCACTGCTCAATTCTACCAAATATTTAAAGAATAATACCAATCCTATTCAAACTATTCCAAAAAATAGAGGAGGAAAGACTTCCAAACTCAATCCATGAGGATAGTGTTACCCTGATAGCAAAACCAGACAAAGACATAGCAAAATAAACAAACAAACAAACAAAAAACTACAGGCCAACATCTCTGATGAATATTGATGCAAAAATCCTCAACAAAATACTAGCACACCAAATTCAAAATACACTAAAAAGATCATTCATCATCAACAAGTGGGATTTATCCCTGAGACGTAAGGATGGTTCAACATACACAAATCAGTTAATGTGATAAACTCTTGACTAGAAAAGTTGTGAGAAACCACAATGTTTTCATGGCAGTCTACTTAAACACAGTTTTCTAGAAGCACTTACAGAAAAAATAAGCATCTTTTTAGTTTAAGTGCACTTATTATGTCCCGATATAATAGGATTGACTCCAACAGATGATGGTCTAACCCAATTATTCTGTGAAATTCTAAAGCAATCTCTCCAAAAGGTTGGCAATTGTAGCCAGCAGGCCAAATCCAGCGTACTGCTTGTTTTCATGAATAAAGTTTACTGGAACACAGCAATGTCTATTCATTTATGTATTATCTATGGCTGTTTTAACTACAACAGCAGAGTTGAAAAGTTGCAACAGGGACTGATGGCCTACAAAGCCTAAAATATTTACTATCTGGCATCTTACAGAAATTGCTGACCCCTGCTCTAGACAAGCAATCCAAGAAGGAATCAAAACTGTTAGACTCACCTGAGGCGTTGTCTTTTTGTACTGGTCACCTCCATCTATCACATCCCTCATGATTCTTCCCTTAAGAAATTCATATTCTTCTGGACTCAGCTGAATAGACTCTATGGTTTTTCCACAGCCCAAACACTGGCCACTGTAATTATAATTGTTAAATAACAATATTTAAATATGTCAAATAATGTTCTGAGGAAAATTTTTTGTGAAATGAACAATGAGGAAATTAAAAGGTAATAAAAAAGAACATTAAAACCTTTGTAATAATCACATACATCTAATTTTTTATAAACCTGATAATATCACAAATTAGTGTGCCAGAAAACCCAAAAAAGTAGACTGGTCATTTGAATGACTTTTTTTTTTTTTTTTTTGAGACAAGGTCTCACTCTGTTGCCCAGGCTGGAGTGCAGTGTCACAATTACGGCTCACTGCATCCTCAAGCTCCCAGGATCAAGGGATCCTCCTGCCTCAGCCACCAAAGCAGCTAGGACAACAGGTACGTGCTACCCTACCTAGCTAATTTTTGTATTTTGGCGCCTAATTTTTGTATTTTTTCTAGAGACAGGGTTTCTCAATGTTGCACAGGATGGTCTTGAACTCCTGGGCTTGAGCAATCTGCCAAGTCAGCCTCCCAAAGTGTTGGGATTACAGGTACAGGCAGGCATGAGCTACCATGCCTGACTCAGGTGACTTTTTTTTTTTTTGAGACAGAGTCTCGCTCTATCACCAGGATGGAGTGCAGTGGCACAATCTTGGCTCACTGCAACCTCCGTCTCCTGGGTTCAAGCAATTCTCCTGCCTCAGTCTCCCAAGTAGCTGGGACTACAGGCACACACCACCACACCCAGCTAATTTTGGTATTTTTAGTAGAGACTTGGTTTCAACATGTTGGCCAGGATGGTCTCAAATCTCCTGACCTCGTCATCCACCTGCCTCAGCCTCCCAAAGTGCTGGGATTACAGGCGTGATGGCGCCCAGCTCGCATGACATTTTTAAAGTAATTCCTATTATGTGAATTATCATATTGGTGAATTAAATAAATAAATAAATCCTAAAACACAACTGGGTCTGGAACCTCTAGGGAAAAACATCTCTAAGACATCATAAAGGCTCATAATACGCACTGGAAAAACGTTTTGGGTACTGCTACGTCTCTGTATGCAAAGTATGTTTTTTTCCTCAGATACTCTAATTACAAACTTGTAATTATCCTATCCTTAAGATGTTCTTAAATATTTTTCAATCAATAGCAACAAAACCTACTAAACTGAAAACAAACAAGTTAAAAATAAACATTGGTCTTCACCTTTTTTGGACTGTGGTGAATTGTCCTTTCCATTGTTTTCCAGGAACACTATGAAGATTGCAAAACCAAATCATGAGGTTAGATTCCTACTGAAATGAAAGACATTCATGATATTTGGAAACTCTTATAAGCAAGAACTCCGAAAAGTTCAAGATACTTCTGTAGAATGGTTTAATTTAAAAAGTGGCAGATATCCTGCATGAGGTTAAGAAGCTGCTGGTACCCTGTTCTGAATCTCCTTCTTCCCTATGGTTCTCCTCCCACCAACTAACTCTCATCTTCAAGTCTACAGAAAGCAGCTGACCTTAGTAGCATAACCTCTATACCAAACTCAACTCTTACCTTCTCCATAAAGCTGCCAGAAATTGCTCCTGCTCAGAGTAATTTACCTCTTACCACTATTATTTCACTGTGTGGTATTGTACTCCCAATTAAATTGAGAATGTCATAAAAGATTTTATAAAACACTTGCAATGCCTAGCCTATTTGGAAGCATTCAAAAGCTATGTATTGATGTATTTGTTCAATCAACGTATCCTCTCCTCCTTCCTCTTCCACATATTACCATCAGTTCTTCTGATTCTACTGCCTTCTTTCCTTCCTCAGTTCTTAATTCTCATCATCTCTCACCTAAACCTAAAATTGTATTCACGCAGATCTCCCTGTTTTCAATCTTAATCCCTCTCCTATCTACTCTTCTCACTTGGCAATTGCCTTTGTAAAACTCCATTCCAGCATTTTTTTTTTCTTTTGAGACAAGGTCTTGCTCTGTCACCCAGGTTGGAGTGCATGGCACAATCACGGCTCCCTGCAGCCTTGATTCCCTAGATTCAAGTGATCCTCTTGCTTCAGTCTCCAAGTAGCTGGGACTACTGGCACACACCGCCATGACAGGCTAAATTTTGTATTATCTGTAGAGACAGGGTTTCGCCATGTTGCCCAGGCTGGTCTCAAACTCCTGGCCTCAAGCTATCCTCCCACCTCAGTCTCTAAAAGTGCTCAGATTACAGGCATGAGCCACAGTTCCCGGCCAAATTCAGCATTCTTGATCAGAGAATAAAATTCAAACTCCTTGGTATTCAAAAATTTTCACAACCGGGCTCCTCCTCCCTTGATATTCAATAAGATAATTAAGCATAATTACTACTTCAAAGCTCTGTAAACATGATATAGAAAAAAAAAGACAAGGCCGGGTGCGGTGGCTCAAGCCTGTAATCCCAGCACTTTGGGAGGGCGAGACGGGCGGATCACGAGGTCAGGAGATCGAGACCATCCTGGCTAACACGATGAAACCCCATCTCTACTAAAAAATACAAAAAAAACTAGCCAGGTGAGTTGGCGGGCGCCTGTAGTCCCAGCTACTCGGGAGGCTGAGGCAGGAGAATGGCATAAACCCGGGAGGCGGAGCTTGCAGTGAGCTGAGATCCTGCCACTGCACTCCAGCCTGGGCGACAGAGCGAGACTCTGTCTCAAAAAAAAAAAAGAAAAAAAAAGACAAAAGAAAAACTACCTCAGGTGATCCGCCCAGCCTATTCTGTCTACTCTCTATAGTTCATGAACTCGGATAATATGGCTTATTTATATTATCTGTCATCTATAATCTCACTATTGAAATGTAAGCTGTGGCTAGGTGCGGTGGCTCACGCCTGTAATCCCAGCACTTTGGGAGGCCGAGGCGGGCGGACCACCTGAGGTAGTTGAGACCAGCCTGACCAACATGGAGAAACTCCATCTCTACTAAAAAGAAAATACAAAATTAGCTGGGCGTGGTGGCACATGCCTGTAATCCCAGCTATTTGGGAGGGTGAGGCAGAATTGCCTGAACCCGGGAGGCGGAGGTTGCAGTGAGCCAAGATCACGCCACTGCACTCCAGCCTGACAACAACAGCAAAACTCTGTCTTCAAAAAAAAAAAAAAAAAGACAGTGAGTAGACAGAATAAATATAAGCACATAATCACATTTTCAGAGGAACTTCTGAAAATACTAATATGGCCCGAGTTCCAGTCAAATGCTATATTCTTTTCTTGCTATGAACACTGGCCATAAGTAGTATTAAGTACTCACATCATACTAGATGCCTAAGAAAACAAAATTAATGATCCTTCTAAAAGGAAAAAAATACATAAAAGTGCTATAAAATTTCACTTTTATGTGATGGGTAAAGATTAGCACAAATTATGTATGCTGCTACTTTTTTTAAAGAGAGAAAATTTTGTCTTAAAGAGAAAATAAACCTTACTAAGAGATGGAAAAAAGTATAATCAGAATAGAATGATTCTCAGCAACTAACAACAAAAAAGAGTGGCTACTTTGAGGTTTAAAGTTATTAAGTTAAAAATAATTAGCCAGGTATGGTGGCACATGCCTGTAGTTTTAGATACTCAGGAGACTGAAGCGAGAGGATCACTTGAGGCCAGGAGTTTGAGATTACAGGGAGCTATGAACACACCACTGCACTCCAGTCTGGGCAACAGAGCAAGACCCTGCCTCAAAAAAAAAAAAAAAAAAATTAAAGAATAAAAACATACATATAAAAAAGTCAAAATTACCTCTCAAACCATGTTTTTATACTGTGTGCAAATGATTCCCCTGGATACAGCTGATTATTTCTTAGATATGAAAGAATATCTAGTAGTTTATTTGAATAATTATCATCCTTTATGTCTTTTCCAAAATCAAAGAAAGCTTTTAAAGTTTCCAACATAGGAACAAAATCATGACCTAGCAATTCCTGATACAAATTCCAAGCTGTGTTTATATCTTGATGAAGGAGAGCTCCCTGGATACAGTCATTATAGTTCTTTTTAGAAGGAGTGATAACTTTTTTGATGTCCTCTAACAGCAACAATGATTCTCTCCATCTGTCTGAATGGATCAGTCCCTGGATGAGAAGACTGTAACCTCCAGGTTCTAAAGTCTTATATCTGGTTTTCATAATTTCAAAGACATCAATAACTTCAGATGTCTGCATATGAAAGACACAGAGATACAAATACCCGACCAGTAAATCATAACTTACGATACCATTATTTTTTGCTGCTACCCATGCCAGCAGAGATTTAGCCACATCTACAGAGCTATGAGAGTGAGCCATCTGTGAAATGATGAATCTTTCAAAACTGGTCTTTCCTTTGAAATCCGCCTTAAGTTTATCCCACTCCTCTGAATTCAAAGGTTGTGTTGGGAGTTGAATAGTGTTCCTCACAGATGGCAAGGCATGATCTTTACTTTGAGGATTCATCTGTGATCTCTTCTTAGCTGCTCCAGCTGAAAAAAAATGAGGAACAGAAGAAACTTGCTTATTACTGCCCTCCTCTTTCCTGAGATATCTGGCCTTGGCAATCAGATTCGTTGCTTTGGTATTCTGTGGAGACATTGTTTTAAGAGAAAACAACCTCTGTTGGCTCCTGATGCCGCAGCTGTCTGAAAGAAAGAGAGAGACATAAGAGTGCCCTGGGCCTAGCCCAAGGTATGGGTTGCTCTTCCAAAGCTTAGGAAAGCTTCGAATACCAAACAAATAGAAAGTCATTATGCAGTGAGATCAGCACCAGATAGTGAGAGAGATGTTGGGAAAAAACCCTCTTCTATAGCAAAATTAAAGGGATTGGTGGTCGGCAGTGGAGAGTCGAAGTGCAGCTTTTTAAAAGAAGATTTGTGTTTCTTCCTTACAGACAAATCAAAGTTCTGCTTTTGGGGTTACTTAATAGCAAGAAGGCAGGTGAGTTTTCTCTATTAAACAACAATCCGGGGATGTCCAACGTCGCAAGCCGCAAACCAGGGGACAGAGCAGGAATCCTCTGGTGCCTCTTACATTCCAGTTCATGAACCTGAGGAAAAAGCACAAGAAGGAACGCCCAGTTTTACTCACGTGGATCACAGTTGTCCTGAAAAGGAACAGATTCCCACGGGAAGCTTGCTGGAAAGGGCGTATAAAGCCAAAACCGTATCCAGGAGCCTCCAACTCCAGCCCACCAGCAACAGCGGCGAAAGCCAAAGTCTAGGGGCCCTCACCCTGCATAACTCTCCAAAGACCGCAAAGCTCCTCCGATGGAGGGATGCGGAGGGAGGAGGTGGCGAGTCAGGTGCGCCAACGACTCGGGAAAGGAAGAGAGATCCAGGAAGGGCGCTGCCTAGACTGAGTACCTATCGCTGACAAACGAAGTTCACTTCATTCAACAACTCAACGCGGCACTCAGGCTTAACGCGGCCATAAACGCGGCGGGAACTACAGTGCCCACTATGCACCGCGCCAGCCCCGGCCGACTGACGAGACTGACCCGGACTTAGGCGTTCCGCCTGGGCTGGCGGCGAGGAAAAAAGGCAATTTTGAAGCATTTTGTGGCAAAAGGGGTAAGAGACGGCTGCGGAAGCGTCTACTACATTCAGGGGACCTGGAGGACTTACAGATATCCGCAATGAACAATGAAAAGAAATTGTGAAAGAAAGCGCTTCCCTCAAGCCGGAATCAATTAACTTCTGAGTCACGTGGTGCGCACGCGCCAAAGGCGCACGATAAAGGAAAACGCGGGCTTATCCTGCCTTTTAAAATCGGGCTTGGTGAGTTTGGGACGCCTCCTGAAGGGGAACCATTTTCCATCTCTTTCATAGCTTTGCCCCAGTCAGCGTGGTAGCGGTATTCTCCGCGGGAGTGACAGTAATTGTTTTTGCCTCTTTAGCCAAGACTTCCGCCCTTGTTCAAGATGGTGGTTGAGCGGCCTTCCTAACCTTTACGGGGCCTGGCGGTGCTGACGCCTGAGTTGGTAGGGGTGGAGCAGGTAGGAAACAGCAAATGCAGAAGCTGCTGCGCGAGAGTCGGCCATGGACTGGAAAGAAGTTCTTCGTCGGCGCTTAGCGACGCCCAACACCCGTCCGAACAGTGAGTTTTGGGAGGGGCCGTCCGTTGGGATGGCCCGGCCCTAAACTCCTAGAGGTAGGAGGGAGATGGGGAGGAGGAGCAAGGGGGAGCCGCACTTTCCGCTTCTGTGAAACCTCGCGACAAAGGAGGCGGAGTGGAATGTGCTTTAGGGATCCTGATAGGGTTGACCCAAACTTTCCTCGGACGGAGTCTGGGGGAACGAAAAACTTAGCCTTAGTCACTGACTTCCATGGTCTTAATCTAAACTTGTGAAGAATAACTTAGAACCCCGGATCCAACAACGCCTCAACCCCACCAGGACCTGTAATTGTCCTACCGCCTTTTTACTGTCACGCTTTTTGCTTCCCTCCTAATCCATTTTATATTTCATAATCCATTTTTCCTTTTATTTTTCTCCTTCACATTGCTTATTAACTAACCTCGTTAAATCTAGCTTTCCTATTCCACACCCGCACTAAGGGCTGTTGAAAGTGGCTGGAGAAAAACAGAACCTTGTCTCACTTTTTTTTTTTTTTTTTTTTTAGACGGAGTCTCTTGCTCTGTCGCCCAGGCTGGCTGGAATGCGGTGGCAGCATCTCAGCTCACTGCAGCCTCCGCCTCCCGGGTTCAAGCGATTCTTCTTCCTCAGCCTCGAGTAGCTGGAACTACAAGCGCGCGCCTCCACGGCGGGTTAATTTCTAGTAGAGACGGGGTTTCACCATATTGGTCAGGCTGGTTTCAAACTCCTGACCTCGTGATCCACCCACCTCGGCCTCCCAAAGTGCTGGAATTACAGTCGTGAGCTGCCGCGCCCCGCCGAGTTATCTCACTTTTAGTACATGTCCACTAAGCTAAAGTAGATGTTTCGGTCATGTCTACCGTGTTTTCCTGGACGTTCATTCTCCTACATTCAATTTTCATCTCCCAAACTGCCAATCTGTGTTTCCTTAGATACACTATTTTTTTTTTTTTTTATTCAGGCTCTCCCTCTGTTGCCCAGGCTGGAGTGCAGCAGCACAGTGACGTCTCGCTGCAACCTCGATTTCCTGGGCTCAAAGGATCCTCCCACCTCAGCCTCCTAAGCAGCTGGAAGTACAGGCACACGCCACCACATCCGCTAATTTTTTATTTTTAGTAGCGGTGAGGTCTTGCTATGTTAATAGGGCTGGTCTCGAATTCCTGGCCTCAGACAGTCTTCCTACCTCCACCTTCCAAAGTGTTGCTGTTACAGACGTGAGCGCCCAGGCAACACTCTTTTACAGTCCATTCTTCTCATCTCTTACACCTGCAGTCTGTCCTACCCACTTCTTACTTTAAGCTGATGAACTTGTTTTTTTAATATTAAGAAAGGAGAATATTAAGAAAGGAGAATCAGTTGGCCGGGCGCGGTGGCTCAGGCCTGTAATCCCAGCATTTTGGGAGGCTGAGGCGGGCGGATCACGAGGTCAGCAGATCGAGACCATCCTGGCTAACACGGGGAAACCCCGTCTCTACTAAAAATACAAAAAAAATTAGCCGGTCGTGGTGGCGGGCGCCTGTAGTCTCAGCTATTCCACAGGTTGAGGCCGAAGAATCGCTTGAACCCGAGAAGCGGAGCTTGCAGTGAGCCGAGATTGCACCACTGCCCTTCAGCCAGGGCGACTGAGCGAGACTCAGTCTCAAAAAAAAGCAGTCAAAGGAGAACCTCACCTGTCCCCCTTAACGTTTCTTTCAGCCCCACAACCCCACAGGTGCCCATACACTCTGGCTTCACTGTTAAAATGATGAACTGTCCATGTTCCTATTTAAGAGGTCCTCCACTCCACCACTAGATTGCATTCTTTCTCCTGTATTCACTGACTTCCTTCCAGCCTCATCCTTTCTTTCATACATCGTCAGATTTTCCTTCTGCTGGATCATTTTCACCAGCACAAGTGTGCTATTAATATCACCCATCTTTTTAAAAGGTGGGTGGGTGGGGGGAGTGTTGTTGGGAGGCCGGGTGGCTCACTCCCAGCACTTTGGAAGGCGAAGGTGGGAAGATCGCTTGAGGCCAGGAGTTTGAGACTGGCCTGGGCAATATAGTGAAACACCATTTCTACAAAAATAGAAAGTAAAAAAATTAGCCCTGGTGGTTCTGCACCCCTGTAGTCCTAACTACTCTAGAGGCTGAGGAAGGAGGGTTTGTTTCAATCTAGGAGTTTGGGGCTGCAGTGAGCTATGATCATGACACTATACTGCAGCCTGGGTGACAAGAGTCAGACCCTGTCTTAAAAAAAGTCATTTGGGCCGGGCACTGTGGCTCATGCCTGTAATCCCAACACTTTGGGAGGCCGAGGTAGGTGGATCACTTGAGGTCCAGAGTTTAAGACCAGCCTGGCCAACATGGTGAAACCCTGTCTCTACTAAAACTACAAAAAGTAGCTGAGCACAGTGGTTCGCACCTGTAATCCCAGCTACTTGGGAGGCTGAAGCAGGAGAATCGCTTGAACCCGGGAGGCAGAGGTTGCGGTAAACTGAGATTATGCCACTGCACTCCAGCCTGGGCGACAGAACGAGACTCCATCTCAAAAAAAAAAAAAAAAGAGTCATTTGATCCCACATTCCTCTCCAGCTTCTGCTGCATTTCTCTGCACTCTTTATAGGAAAACTTCTCAAAGAAGTTACCTGTACTTGGCTGGGCACAGTGGCTTACGCCTGCAATGCCAGCACTTTGGGAGGCTGAAGTGGGTGGATCACCTGAGGTCAGGAGACCGAGACCAGCCTGGCCAACATGGTGAAACGCTGTCTCTACTAAAAATTCAAAATTTAGCCCGGTGTTGTGGCAAGTGTCTGTAATCCCAGCTACTCAGGAGGCTTAGGCAGGAGAATCACTTGAACCCAGGAGGTGGAGGTTGCAGTGAGCCAAGATCGTGCCACTGCCCTCCAGCCTAGGTGACAGAGTACGACTCAGTCTCAAAAACAAAAGAAGGTACCTGTACTTTATGTGCTTTTTTGACCCCTTAACTCTTGAACACACTACATTCTTTTAGCAGATACTTACTCCATGCCTGTTTCGTGCCAAGTACCATTGTAGCTTAGAACACACAAAAATCCCTGTCTTTGTAGAACTTACACTTTAGTGTGGAGAGAAATAATAAAATAATAAGCAAATTATATAGGTTGTACAGCACCTGCTTAAGTCTGGTTCCTTCATCAGTGTACTAGATCCTATCCTTTGTAGTAGATTCCATTTTTGCCTGCTGCAGAATGTACTCTTGGCAGTTGTCCCTTCTCCTGCATCATCAGTTTTTCTTTAATCATTCCCATCAGCATATAAACATGCTGGTATTTCTCCCATCTTCAACTTTCTTAATTTCCACCTCTAACCATTCCTCATTTTTCTGTTCCCCTTATAGCAATATTTGTTAAAACAGTTATTGGTTAAATCTGTACTCGTCTCAGATTCCTGCTTCTCAAGAATCATCATTGACCGCCATATTGTTAACTTCAGCGGTCAGTTGTCAGTCTTGATTTTACTTGAAAAATTTTGCGGGCCGGGCGCGGTGGCTCAAGCCTGTAATCCCAGCACTTTGGGAGGCCGAGACGGGTGGATCACGAGGTCAGGAGATCGAAACCATCCTGGCTAACCCGGTGAAACCCCGTCTCTACTAAAAAATACAAAAAACTAGCCGGGCGAGGTGGCGGGCGCCTGTAGTCCCAGCTACTCGGGAGGCTGAGGCAGGAGAATGGCGTGAACCCGGGAGGCGGAGCTTGCAGTGAGCTGAGATCCGGCCACTGCACTCCAGCCTGGGTGACAGAGCGAGACTCCGTCTCAAAAAAAAAAAAAAAAAAAAAAAAAAATTTTGCAGTTTTCTCCAACAGCACTGAGCCATAGTAAAGAAATTAACTTACAGGTTTGGTCTAAAGTTAAAAATTAACATAATAGGCCAGGCACAGTGGCTCATGCCTGTAATCCCAGCACTTTGGGAGGCTGAGGCGGGCACATCACCTGCGGTCGGGAGATCCAGACCAGCCTGACCAACATGGAGAAACCCCATCTCTACTAAAAATACAAAATTAGCCAGGCGTGGTGGCGCATGCCTGTAATCCCAGCTACTCAGGAGGCTGAGGCAGGAGAATCACTTGAACCTGGGAGGCAGAGGTTGCATTGGGCCAAGATTGTGCCATTGCACTCCAGCCTGGGCAACAAGAGCGAAGCTCCGTCTCCAAAAAAAAAAAAAAAAAAAAATAACAGTTAACAGATGCAGCAGAAATACAGTCATAAAAGGAATTCAAGGAAACAATTACAGGCTTGTTGGGAAGGAAATGAGACCAGAAAGAGTAAAATAACTTTTGAGAAAACAGATCACAGAATTCAAGAGCTCAGTGAGGCTGAAGTGGAAATGCTATGGCAGTGAGGTTTTGAATTACCAGTAAGGATGATCTGAGAGTATATTTGAGCTTAAGATTTCAGAAAAGGTACAAGTAAAATCTGTGATCTTGCTGTAGAACCAAATGGCAGAATGAACTGGAGGTGAAAGTTTTTAGAGTTGCAGGACCCATGGTCACCCACATAAATGTTTATTTGTCCTAAATGATTGCAGGACCTTGTGAAGAACACTGTGTACCGGTCACTGTAGTCCACAAATAAGTGGGGAGGAATTGGCTGAATGAGACAGCCACGTGCCAATAGCAGGCGAGTTGCAGGGTAATAGAGCCCTGAGTTTTGAGCTTCAGACAGAGGATGTTTTTTTGTTTGTTTTCTCTACATTAGGTAGAGAAACAGTGATTGTGAAGCTGAAACTCCATGAGGTCAGGGACTGGCGCTGTCTTGCTCACCCCTCATTCCATGTCTACTACAGTGCTCTCTGTACATAGTAGGTGCTCAGTAAATTCTTTTCATTGAATGAATTAGCACTCTACAGAGTCCTGTAGGAGAGGTAATGACTTGAGGAAGAGACTAGCTTTAGCAATAAACAGAAGTAGAGGGAGCATGCTGAGAAATGGTTGAAGATGTAGAGGAGGCTGCTTCAGTAGAAGATAGTGATTCTTGGTATTTCAGAAAAGTTAATATGCTTAGTGTCTAAGCACAATTGTGAAGGCCTTTTTGGCACTGCAACTATTAAATTATTAATAAATTAATAATTAAATTATTAATATATAGGATGACCTGAGTAAAAGTACTGCTTGATTTTAAAAGTGCTCCCCTTAATCTGTTTTGTTACCAGAAAAAAAAAGTGAACAAGAATTAAAAGATGAAGAAATGGATTTATTTACAAAATATTACTCCGAATGGAAAGGAGGTAGAAAAAACACAAATGAATTCTATAAGACCATTCCCCGGTTTTATTATAGGGTAAGTAGTGTCTAATCAAATGTCCTGCAGAGTTTAAAAATGAAATACAATTTTTGGCAAGGCAAGATGGCTCATACCTATAATCCCAACACTTTGGGAGGCTGAGGCGGGAGGATCGCTTGAGTCTGGGAATTTGAGACCAGCCAGAGCAACATAGCAAGCCCCCATCTCTAAAAAAAAATTTTTTTTTAAATAGCTGGACATGGTGATGCATGCCTATAGTCCTAGCTTCTCAGGAGGCTGAAGCAGGAGGATCACTTGAGCCCAGGAGGTCGAGGCAGCAGTGAGCCGTGATTGTGTCACTACACTCCAGCCTGGGCAACAGAGTTAGACCCTGTCCTCCCACCCCCAGAAAAAAGTAATTTTAAAAATAGGACCAGAATTTTATGTTTTAAGAATAGAGGATTATATTTTAAATTTTGTATATTTATTATTTTATTGTAATCTTATCACTATTATAAAACATTTTGAGCCCAATAAAACCCCAAGTTTAGATTTAAGTGGGTATGTAAACACAAAGTTGTTAAACTGTCGGCTTTTTCTTTCTAATTTTTATTATAGATATTAGTAGTAAGTATTATATTGGATTGTGTTATCAGGTATACAACGCTTTGTTACAAAGTTTTAAAATTTTGCTCAAGGCTAAACCAAAAAATCGATTGAAAATGGAAAACTTAAAGAATTTCACTTGAGGCCAGGCATGGTGGCTCATGCCTGTAATCCCAGCACTTTGAGAGGCCAAGGTGGGTGGATCACAAGGTAAGGAGTTCGAGACCAGCCTGACCAATATGATGAAACCCAGTCTCTACTGAAAATACAAAAATTAGCCAGGAGTGGTGATGTGCACCTGTGATCCCAACTACTCAGGAGGCTGAGGCAGGATAATCTCTTGAACCTGAGAGGTGGAGGTTGCAGTGAGCTGAGATCACGCCACTGCACTCCAGCCTGGGTGACAGAGCAAGACTCCATCTCAAACAAACGAACAAACAAAAAGGAATTTCACTTGACTATTTCTTTCCCTGTGCCAAACTCTGAAAATGGCTTGAAGGGACATATAGACAAAATAGACCTTAAGAAAAGCTATTTACGATAGGGTCACTGCACTCCAGCCTGGGTGATAGAGCAAAGACCCTGTCTCAAAAAAAAAAAAAGGTTGGCCAGGAGCAGTGACTCACACCTATAACCCTACCACTTTGGGAGGCCATCAAATCAGGAGGATCACTTGAGGCCAGGAGTTTGAGAACCAGTCTGGGCAACTTGGTGAGATCTTGTCTCTCCAAAAAAACTTAGCCAGGCATGATGGTGACACCTGTAGTCCCCGCTACTCAGGAGGCTGAGGTGGAAGGATCACTTGAGCTCAGGAGGTTGAGGCTGCAGTGAGCTGTGATCATGCCACTGCATTCCAGCCTGGGTAGCAAAGCAAGAGCCTATCTCAAAAAAAGAAAAAAGAAAAAAAGCTGTTTACAACCTGGGTATGGTAGGGCATTCAACTGTAGTCCCAGCTACTCTGAGAGGGTGAGGAAGGGAGAATCTCTTAAGCTCAGGAGTTTGAGACCGGCCTGGGCAACATAGTGAGACCACCCCACACCCCATCTTTTTTTTTTTGAGACAGAGTCTCGCTGTTGCCCAGGCTGGAGTGCAACGGCCTGATCTCAGCTCACTGCAACCTCTGCCTCCCAGGTTCAAGCGATTCTCCTGCCTCAGCCCTCCCAAGTAGCTCGGATTATAGGTGTGTGCCACCACACCCAGCTAGTTTTTGTATTTTTAGTAGAGACGGGTTTTCGCCATGTTGGCCAGGCTGGTCTCGAACTCCTGATCTCAGGTGATCTACCTGCCTCGGCCTCCCAAAGTGCAGGGATTACAGGTGTGAGCCACCATGCTGGGCCCACCCCATCTTTTTATTTTATTTTATTTATTTATTTTTTTAAAAAAGAAAGCTATTTATACCTGAAAGTGAGGTCTACCAAAAAATATCTATTTAGTATTATGGAAAATGTAACCACTATACAAGTTAACTGGAATCTTAGCTGGATGTCCCTTGAACCTGTTACCTTCTAACTCTATTAATTATAACATTATTTGCAAATATAGTAAACATTTATTTAGGTAGTGTTCTTACAGGTTAAGGTATTTATATAAGTGAGTTATCCGGATACTGAAATATTTCTTCAAGTGCAAATTTTTTTCACTGAACATTTATATATACTTCTCAACCTTTTAAGAATCATATGCCAGTAATGCTAGCCCATATTTGTTTTGTTTCATTTAACTTAATTTAATTTAAGAGAGCTAAATAATTAAACATGAGGCCAAAGTACATAAGAAAGTGGCAGTCTTTTATTGCAAATATGTGCACACTCTCGGGCAAGGTTCTCTGGTCCTCAGGTGTTGGGGGGCCAGGGAAGTCGTGCCGGCGCTCTCGGGTGAGGTTCTCTGGCCCACGAATGTGGGGGTCGAAGAACTCACACCGGCTCCTGCCGGCAGCAAACTTTTATGCATTGGTACTGGAAGGGGGAGGGCAGTGGGCAGGATAAGGGCGTGATAGGGGCGTCTCCATAGGCATGGCCGGGTAAGTTTCGATCTCTTTGGATTGACATCACCTGGCGCATGCTCGCTTGATCTACATCTTCCCTGGCGCTGGCTGCATTTTCCCGCGCACTGGAAAGTTGGTGAGGAAGAACCCGGAAGCAACATGGATTGTGCCTTCTTGTTCACCTTCCTCCATCTTGTCCTTTCTCCCTCACCCAAACAATATTTATTGTAGAAAAGGAAAAAAATATGGCTAAACAAGTTGATCTCTTCCCATAACAACATCACCCAACAATGTAAACAGAACATTTTATATGAATCCTTCTACATATTTTTGTGGGTATCTGTGTATTTTTTAAAATGGGGTTACATCATACATACCTTTACTGCTTTTTGCATTTCACACTTTAACAGGGGCAGCTAGATAACTGAATATTTTTGATAACCTAGGGGAGAGAGAAGGGAATTGACATTTATTGAGTGTCTAAGCACTGCAGAGTGAAGGGGTGGCCTGCACCTCCACACCTGTGGGCATTTCCCTCATCAGGTGGAACGAGAGACTTAAGAAAAGAAAGACACAGAGACAAAGTATAGAGAAAGGAAAGTGGGCCCAGGGGACCAGCGCTCAGCATACAGAGGACCCAGGCCGCCGCCCTGGCCTCTGAGTTCCCTCAGTATTTTTTTGATCATTATCTTCACCATCTCGGAGAGGGGAAGTGGCAGGACCATAGGGTCATAGTAGGAAGAAGGTCAGCAAGGAGACATATGAATAAAGATCTCTGTGTCATGAATAAGTTTAAGGAAAAGTGCTGTGCTTTGATGTGCATATGCAAACATCTCCATAAACATTTTCAGGGCATTAAGAGTAGCATTGCCACTAGCACGTACCACCTCCAGCCCTAAGGTGGTTTTCTCCTACCTCAGTAAATAGAACATACAATCAGGTTTTACACCGAGACATTCCATTGCCCAGAGACGGGCAGGAGACCTTTTACTAATCCTCCTCAGCACCGACCCTTCAGGTCTTTCCCTTTCCACAAGGCCATATTTCAGACTATCACATGGGGAGAAACCTTGGACAATACATAGCTTTCCTAGGCAGAGGTCCCTGTGGCTTTCTGCAGTGTTTGTGTTCCCGAGATTAGAGAATGCTGATGACTTTTAACAAGTATACTGCCTTTAGGCACTTAACAAAGCACATCCTGCATAACCCCAAATCCATTAAACCTTGAGTAGACACAGCACATGTCTCTGCAAGGGCAGGTTTGGGGGTAGGGTTACAGATTAACAGTATCTCAAGGCAGAAGAATTTTTCTTAGTACAGAACAAAATGGAGTCTCATGTCTACTTCTTTCTACGTAGACACAGTAACAGTCTGATCTCTCTTTTTCCCACACAGAGCCTTTTGTATTATCTCATTTAACCTAGATTCTTACATAAGATCTTACTGTTATCGAACACAAGTTCTTGGGTTCTCAACGCAAAAGGGAGAGAGAGCACCTGACTCTCTGAAAAGAGCTGGTAGGGTTTTTTTTTTTTTAAATCAGGGATTGATATTAGGGTGGGGTATGCAGGCTGGGCTGGGCAAAGCAGATCAGGTAGGGTATGCAGGTGTGCATTATCTGGTTGCTATGGTTATCTTGAGCAGTGGGCCACCTGGTCTGGCTAGAGGCAACAAGGCTGTAAATCAGTTGTTCAGCGTTCCTTCCCTAGATAGGACACCCACTCCACAACTCTGGTTATCTCCTAAGGCTAGTTACTGGAATTCTTTTGAGTAAAAGGCATGGTTCAGACATTGTGGTATCAGTGAGGTGATGGCGTGGGTTTTGTGATGAGTGGAAATGCATGAAAAAGTGCCATAGTGGGAGTGAGCTGACCCAAGCCCCCTTTCCTACTCTGTGTCATTCCTAACAGCTCTTGGATAGGAATGGTGTGATCCCATTCCTGAGGCCAGGACTGAACTTTCTTGTACTTCCAGGACCAAACCTTCGCCTTCTTTTTCTGGTTTCTGAGGGAATCTCCTTTTTTCCCTGTCTTCGTGTCACTTCTCTCTTGGGCCACCTCTAGATCTTAGATGGTTTCCTGTCTGCAGCTATGGATTTGTAAAAAAGTTCTTTCCCTTCTTTCTTCTTCCTCTCCGTGGTCCCCACTGCTTCAGAGAAAACACGTATTATCTTGAGTCACCATTTCTTTCCTTGGCTGATTAGCTGGTTAACTAGTCACTGTTAGATCCAACATGGCGGTGTTACCCGGCGTAGCAGGCCTTTTGTTAAAGACTCCCTTTACCCTTGTACACACCCACAGACTTACATGCATCAGAGTTCTGGTTGGGCAACCACACCCCCCCAAGACCTGCAGCTCACCTGCATTTCACAAGTTCGTGAACAGCAGTTTCAGTTAAACAGTTTCCAAAGACCCCTTCCTCATGACCCTTACTCGACTCCTGCCCTAGTAGTTTCAAGACTCCCCAGGCCCTGTTTGTACAACCAGCTTCCCTACCTCTCAGGCTATAAAAAGCCCCTACCCTCCTCCCTCAGCGCGACTTCCTCGGCCTGCACCTTTGGACCGAGGAACCTCGCCCGCGAGTCCTAATAAAGGCTATTCTCACTGTCATTTGCCTTGTGTCTTCGTTCCTGGTTAGGCTCCAGCCTCAGTTTACCTTTACAGTCACTAGAACACAATCTCAGTCAGCCCCAACTGCAGCCCCATCCCCACCTCCTAATGTTTCTTCTGTTGATGAAGAGTCGAACTCTAAAATATTTGAAGAGATTTATTCTGAGCCAAATATGAGTGACCATGGCCTGTGACATAGCCTTCAAGAGATCCTGAGAACACGTGCCAAAGGTGGTTTGGGTGCAGTTTGGTTTCACATGTTTTAGGGAGGCATGAGACATCAATCAAATACATTTGAGAAATACATTGGTTTGGTCCAGAAAGGTGGGACAATTTGAAGCGGGGTTTCCAGGCTACAGGTAAATTCAAACATTTGCTGGTTGACACTTGGTTGAGTTTCTCTAAAGACCAGGGATCAAACAGAAAGGAATGTCTGGGTTAAGTTAAGAGGCTATGGCGACCAAGGTTTTATCATGCAGATGAAGCTTTTAGCTAGCAGGCTTCAGAGAGAATAGGTCATAAAATGTTTCTTATTAGACTTAAAGTCTGTGTTGATGTTAATGCCAGAGAGGTAGAATGAGGCATGTTTGACCCTCACTTCCCATCATGCCCTGAAACGGTCTCTCAGGTTAAATTTTAAGGGCCCTGACTGAAGAGGAAGACCATTCAGATTGTTGGGAGCCTTAGAATTTTATTTTTGGTTTGTACTCCTTTAACTCTGTTCCTTCTGATGGGAGGGATGGCATCTTAGTTCCTGGAAATGAAAGGTAAAAACCATAACCCTGAGTTTTGACGTTAAGGTTTACTGAGGTACATTTAATGGGGCTAAGATGTAGAAGAGGAAGAAGAGCTCTTTAAAGTAAATTGTTCTGACTGGGTGTGGTGGCTCATGCCTGTAATCCTAGCACTTTGGGAGGCCAAGGTGGGAGGATTGCTTGAGCCCAGGATCTCAAGACCAACCTGGGCAACATAGCAAGACCCTGCCTCTATTATTAATTAAAAAAAGAAGAAATGAAGTAGATTGTTCTAAGTCAGGTTGGAATGAGTCATTCTAAAGCTCTGCTCATGGAAATCACCCCAGTTGACAAACCCTCTTGCCTGGGAGGCCAACATAATAGGCACTGCCTTGACCATCTCCAAGAACAAAGGTGATCCAATCTCAACAGGCATGCTTTCCTAAAACTGGACAAGAAGAATAAATGGTTTTTGCTGGACAAGAAGAATTACAGGTGAGAACCACCCAACAGGTTCTTCTTGCCTGCTACCCAGATAGAGCCAATTTATCAAGATGGGAATTGCAAGAGAGAAAGAATTTAATATACATGGAGCCAACTAAATGGAAGACAGGAGTTTTATTATTCCTCAAATCAGCCTTCTTGAAAAGTTGGAGGCTAGGGTTTTTCAAGGATAGTTTGGTAGGCAGAGGGCTAGGGAATGGGTGCTACTGATTGGTTGGGGATGCAATCACACGGATATGGAAAAACAGTCCTGGTCCTTGCGTGCTGAGTCTGCTTCTGGGTTGGGGCCACAGAGGAGTGGCTGGTCCAAGAGGGGCCACTGGGTAGTCAGAAGTGCAAAAGCCTGAGAAGACATCTCAAAAGGCTGGTCCTGTGTACTACAATAGTGATGTTACTTACAGGAGTAATTGAGGATGTTGCAGATTTTTGTGACCTCTGGAATAATGACTGCTAATCATTTAACTGGCCTCCATCTTAGCAGAATTCTGGTCTTTCTCATCCTCCTGACGTGGTGGCCTTTCATTAGTTTTACAAAGGCAGTTTAGTTTGAGGATGAGCTATTATCATTTAAATCATAAACTAAATTTCTCCCAAATTTATTAATATCTTGGCCCATGCCCAGGAATGACCAAGGGCAGATTGGAGGTTAAAAACAAGATGGAGTTGGTTAGGTCAGGTCTCTTTCACTGTCATCATTTTCTCACTGTTATAATTTTGCAAAGGTGGTTTTGAAATTGTCAATCTTCAGTTAATCCTCATTTAATTCTGTATCTTTTTTTTTTTTTTTGAGACAGTGTCTCACTCTGTCACCAGGCTGGAGTGCAGTGTCACAATCTCAGCTCACTGTAACCTCCGCCTCCCGGGTTTAAGCAATTCTCCTGCCTCAGCCTCCTGAGTAGCTGGGACTACAGGTACATGCCACCATGCCCAGCTAATTTTTGTGTTTTTAGTAGGGGCGGGGCCAGGATGGTCTCGACCTCTTGACCTCGTGATCCACCTGCCTCTGCCTCCCAAACAGCTGGGATTACAGGTGTGTGAGCCACCGCCCCCAGCCAATTCTGTATCATTCTAAGGAAGCCACCGCACCCAGCCAATTCTGTATCATTCTAAGGTGACAATGGAAACACAGTGCTTTAAGGAAATAAAATGAAACTTGGACTAGACTAGCTTTTAGAATAGCTTTTTCAGGGCAGAGATCCAGCCTTGCTGATCACTGATTCTCTGTGGATCAGTTTTTGTTAAACAAATGTTAAGCACAATTAAGGTGAGATACAAGAAATAATTTGAGGCTGTGGCATACAGTTATTTTAGGAGACCACATACATTTTACAGGATCCAGTAGTCTAAAATTTACATGTAGAAATTTATGTTGTATTTTCAGCTGCCTGCTGAAGATGAAGTGTTACTACAGAAATTAAGAGAGGAATCAAGAGCTGTCTTTCTACAAAGAAAAAGCAGAGAACTGTTAGATAATGAAGAATTACAGGTAAGAACTAAGCAAAAAGTTGCTTTAGATATTAACCATTTCCCATTTGTACTACTTAAATCATGCAAGATTTTTTAGTGCCTAATGGAGTCCATACTACAGAGTGGTACTGCATAGGCTCTGAAGCAGCAGTTCCCACCAGAAACAACTGCTGAGTTTGCATGGGTCATATACCCCAAAAATAGTGTTGTTTGTTATTGTTGTTTAAGGCTCTAGGTGATTATACTGTGCAGCCAAGGTTCAGAACCACTGCTGTAGGGTCAGACTACAGAGGTTCAAATCCCAGCCCTGCTATACGACTTTAGGCAATGGACTTAACATCTCTGTGCTTGGATTATCATCTCTAAAGTAGGGATAGCTAACTGTATCATAGAGTTATGTGGATTAAAGAGGAAGTGTATATCAAAAGCTTAGTAGGCACTCAATACATGTTATTTTTATTGTTAGTAATCAAAAAGACAATAGGGCATGAGATTCATCTTAATATTGACTCTGCTAACAAACTATCATTTTAGTGGAAAGCACGCATTTAACTACATTTTTAAATCTTGTTTTTAACTTATAACATCTTCACTTCCACAATTCTCTTAAGAACTTATGGTTTTTGCTGGACAAACACCAGACACCACCTATGATTGGAGAGGAAGCGATGATCAATTATGAAAACTTTTTGAAGGTTGGTGAAAAGGCTGGAGCAAAGTGCAAGTAAGAATAATATAAATAACAAAAGAATATGTTATGTTAAGCATTTTAAATGCCTCAAATATTGGCTAGGCACACTGGCTCATACCTGTAATCCCAGCAGTTTTGGAGACTGAGGTGGGAGGATTGCTTGAGCTGGAGTGTTTGAGACCAGCCTGGGCAACTTAGGGAGATCTTGTCTCTACTAAAAATAAAAATATTATCTGGGTGTGGGGGTGTACACCTGTAGCTACTCAGGAGGCTGAGGTGGGAGAATTGCTTGAGCTCGGGAGGATGAGCTGTGATTAAGCCATTGCACTCCAGCCTGGGTGACAGAGCAAGACCCTGCCTTTAAAAAAAATAAATCCTCAAATATTAATTGAAGTAAATGGTATGACATTTGAGTCAATTTAAGTTACTAATGAAATTTAATAAAATTATTTACAGTCAAAAAATCACATTGGTATGAAGTTATTAAATAACTCCATCAAAAAAAAAAGAATATAGTTTATGACACTTTCAGCCTTAAGACAGACAAAAGCAAACAAAAAAGAATGCAAGGCCAGGCACTGTGGCTCACATGCCCATCTCTGCAAAATAAAACTTTTAATTAAAAAAAAAAAGAATGCAAACATTTATGACTTAGGCTAGGCATGGTGCCTCACATTTGTAATTCTAGTGCTTTGGGAGGCCAATACAGGTGGATCACTTGAGGACAGGAGATGGAGTCTTGCTCTGTCGCCAGGCTGCAGTGGAGTGGCGCAATCTCGGCTTACTACAACCTCCGCCTCCCGGGTTCAAGTGATTCTCCTGCCTTAGCCTCCCAAGTGCAAGTAAGAATAATATATTATTATTAATAATTATACTTATAAATACTATAATTATAATAAAATTATAATTATAAATACAGTATAATACAATATAAATACTGAATACAAATACTTTTTGTATTTTTACTAGAGATGGGGTTTCACCATGTTGGCCAAGATGGTCTCGATCTCTTGACTCGTGATCCTCCCACCTCGGCCTCCCAAAGTGCTGGGATTACAGGCAAGAGCCACCGCACCCGGCCAAATCTCTGTTTCTTTAAAAAAAAACAAAAAAACAAAGTAGGGCTTAATACTTTAAGTTTTTGAATTATAAGCAGTCTCTATTGTTCTTTCATTTTTTAATTGTATGAATTTATGCCATTTTCTAATTTATGTAGAAGGCATTTTCTCTTATGTTGGCAGATCATTTAAATCTTTATTTTCTTTTCTTAGGCAATTTTTCACAGCAAAAGTCTTTGCTAAACTCCTTCATACAGATTCATATGGAAGAATTTCCATCATGCAGTTCTTTAATTATGTCATGAGAAAAGGTGATTCATTTATACTGTGCTTGAACTCCTTATGTGGGAAGCAAGTAGGTTTTTGGTCTGTGCTTTTATAAGTATTTCTTCCATGTGAAATCACTCTAAGTTTGAAGTAGAACTTCTTATCTTTTGACCAAGATGTGTTACATAAACTTGGGTTATCATAAAAAAACAAAAAGTTTTTAAACCTTCATGTATCTTAAAGATAATAGTAGACTAGAAATATTAAGAGCTGAACCAAGGATTTTAATGTATGGTGATTTGAAATAATTTCAATTTACTGATAATTTTATTTTACCAAGATATTAGAAGTTGAGTTGACTGAAAGGATAGTTTCAAACCCACAACTGCGATATCAGTTTCAAGGAGCATCTATTAAACAGCTTGGACTTATGATTCCTACAAGTGCTATAATAATCTGTGAAAGCCTACTGTATACAATCTTTAATAATTGGTTGCTGTAATTAACCTCAGAAATAAAAGCAGCTTCAATGAAGGCATAACATTATACTAGCTGTTCCTGTTTGGTGGAACACCAAGTTTAATTGGTAAAGAACAGTATCTTCAAGGTGTCAGTTTTATTATAGCTTTAGTCATGATAGAATTGTTGAACTCTGCCATTCTATGGTTTTTTGTTTCAAGCAATTTTGTGGCGAGAAGAAATGTTTTTAGAGTTACTAGATTAGCTCGTCTCAAATCTAGCTCTTTATCTCCTTTTTCATATCTAAAGGATAAATCTTAAGAATTACATTTCATTTTCTTATTTATTGTCAGTTTGGCTTCATCAAACAAGAATAGGACTCAGTTTATATGATGTCGCTGGGCAGGGGTACCTTCGGGAATCTGTAAGTATTAACCTTATAGACATTATATTAACTCTTATAGACATCAAAATGTAAACTGTAGTTATCACTGGGTGTTGGGATTACAGGCTATTCATATAATGCTTTGTTTTATTTCTGTTTGTACGTGTTTGTGTGTACATATTTACTTTTACCATAACAAAGCAACTTGTACACTTTCAACTTTTAAAATTGAACATCATCTTTTCGTGAAACAAAAAACAAATTTAAAAATAAACAAAATTACAATAGAGAATGTCAATTCCAAATAAGATCCTACAGATTCTACTGATTCTCCCATGGAGTGGCAGGGTTAAAGTCATCATTAAGAGAGCATTTATGCTGGGTGTGGTGGTTCACACCTGTAATCCCAGCACTTTGGGAGGCCGAGGCGGGCGGATCACCTGAGGTTGGGAGTTCGAGACCAGCCTGACCAACATGGAGAAACCCTGTCTCTACTAAAAATACAAAATTAGCCACCTGTGGTAGCATCCCAGCTACTCGGGACGCTGAGGCAGGAGAATCACTTGAACCCAGGAGGTGGAGGTTGCTGTGAACCAAAATAGCTCCATTGCAATCCAGCCTGGGCAACAAGAGCAAAACTCTGCCTCAAAAAAATATATATATATATTGGCCGGGTGCGGTGGCTCATACCTGTACTCCCAATGCCTGTACTCCCAGCATTTTGGGAGGCCGATGTGGGCGGATCACCTGAGGTCAGGAGTTTGAGACCAGCCTGACTAATATGGTGAAATCCCGTCTCTACTAAAAATAGAAATATTTGCTGGGCTGTGGTGGCGTACGCCTGGAATCCCAGCTACTCAGGAGGCTGAGGTGGGAGAATCGTTTGAACCTAGGAGGCGGAGGTTGCAGTGAGCCAAGATTGCACCACTACACTCCAGCCTGGGCAACAGAGGGAGACCCTGTCTCAAAAAAAAAAAAAGAATTTATTTTTAAAATGTCATGCAAGGATGTCCCTTAAAAATCACAATTAAACATGCCAAAGGAAAAGCAACTTTGTCAAAATGCTCACTTTAAACTATCCAAATGTTTCAAACCTACCTTTTGCTGACCTTCTATAACCCCATTTTGTAAAATTTGTTTTCTTTTTCTAAACAAGAGACAGTAGACAAGGAGAGGTTGGTAAATGCTTACTGTCCGTATTCACATAGAGACATAGTATACTGTGTGCTCAATAGAGGAGAGCAGCTAGAATTCTATGCACTACTACACAGGGGCCTAGCACCTTCCAGCTTCCAGCAAAGCAAAGGGAACAGATTTTTCTTTTTCTTTCCACAGACCTCAGTGGTGTTGATTCCATATAGTTTTTGTTGAGACACAGGATGTTTCTGTTTTGGGGTTTGGTTTTTTCTTTTTTTTTTTTTTTTTTTTTTTTTTAAATAAATGACATGTGTTACTAAACAAGTGTTCAATGTATGTTGACTATACAAATTCCTTTTTAGATTCTTTTTCTTCAAACTTTAAAAATAAAAAAAGGCCTTTTGGCCGGGCGTGGTGGGTCACGCCTATAATCCCAGCACTTAGGGAGGCTGAGGCAGGCAGATCATGAGGTCAGGAGTTTGAGACCAACCGGACCAACATGGAAAATTCCGTCTCTACTGAAAATACAAAAATTAGCCAGGCATGGTGGTGGCCGCCTGTAATCCCAGCTACTCGGGAGGCTGAGGCAAGAGAATCGCTTGAACACAGGAGGCGGAGGTTGCAGTGAGCCTAGATCGGGCTGTTGCACTTGAGCCTGGACGACAAAAGCAGACTCCATCTCAAAAAAATAAAAAAGCCTTTTAAAGGGGAAAATAAAAATAATGTTGCATTTTAACATTTAAAAATCACTGAAAAACTTGATTATTCATGAATGTATCAGTGTGTCACTATGTTTTAAAGGGCCAAGAATTCCCCCACACCTTTTTTTTTTTTTTTAAGAAAATATAAGAGAAGGCCGGGCGCGGTGGCTCAAGCCTGTAATCCTAGCACTTTGGGAGGCCGAGACGGGCGGATCATGAGGTCAGGAGATCGAGACCATCCTGGCTGACACGGTGAAACCCCGTCTCTACTAAAAAATAAAAAACTAGCCGGGCGAGGTGGCGGGCGCCTGTAGTCCCAGATACTCGGGAGGCTGAGGCAGGAGAATGGCGTGAACCCAGGATGTGGAGCTTGCAGTGGCCAGATCTCGGCTCACAGTGAGCCGAGATCTGGCCACTGCACTCCAGCCTGGGCGGCAGAGCGAGACTCCGTCTCAAAAAAAAAAAAAAAAAAATATAAGAGAAGCCAGACACGGTAGCTCACACCTGTAATCCCAGTACTTTGGGAGGCCAAGGTGAGTGGATCACTTGATGTCAGGACTTGGAGACCAGCCTGGCCAACATGGTGAAACCCCATCATTAAAAATACAAAAACATTAGCTGAGCATGGTAGCAGATGCCTGTAATCCCAGCTACTAGAGTGGCTCAGGCAAGAGAATCACTTGAACCCAGGAGGCAGTTGCAGTAAGCTGAGATCATGCCACTGCACTCCAGCCTGGGCAACAGAGCAAGACTATGTCTCAAAAGAAAAAGAAAAAAATATGAGAGAGAAAATGAATGTGACTGTATTCCCACCTCTGGGTTTAAGGTTGTTAGGTCAGTTACCAAGAGGCTGCTTGTTTCCTATTAGGCACTGCTATAATTAGGCCAAGTTATCAACAGAGAATTATAACTTCATGGCCCAAATGGCTATGCTTCTTCTAAATACGGGTATCTAAATTATATGGACTTATTTTTCACCTCAGGCTTTTTTCCCAAATATACAGTGCTTTTTTTAAGGTTATAGGGGAGAGGGGAAGGGAATTGGGCATGAATATAAACTAAGTTAATCAAATAATTATTCAGATATGAGTTAAATGTAAATTTCTTGTTACAGTTTGTATGGTTCCTGCTATAATTTGTTGCATTCTGTTTTGTCTAGATTTCTGTAGATAGAATCTATTAGCTCATTCTGAATAGTTATACTGTAAAACCTTTCCAGGGGTACACTACAATTCTCTTTAAGGTTCAGACCAACTTGACAATAAAAGGCTCTTGCTTCTGGCCATCTCTTTCTAGCAAGGAAGACATAATTAGCCACCTGTTGGTACTTGTTTAGCGGTCGGGTCCCAAACTGCAGTACTTCCCTAGCTCTGAGAATTCTTGTTAGCAGTTCACTTGATTTATAGAAACAGCAATATTGATTTATAAAAACAGTCCCCTGTTATTGCTTGTCTTGCCTCTTTCCATGTATGGAAACAAAGATTGAAAGAGAGATGGGCAAAAGGGAGAGAAAAGAAACAGTGTACTTCTGTAGTTGTTTCTAAAAAGGAATAATTTTCCCCTTCTCTCAATGAAAGAAAACACTTCTCTCAAAGTATTTCTTCCATTCTTGGCCCATTGCCTTTTGAAACCCAGGCTTTGTGTCTTACTAATTTGAAAGACAGTGGCTTCCAGACCAACATTTATAACCTGAGTAGAGTATACAAAGTGTTATTCACTTATTAAATCTTATTAAGCAGTTAGTAAACATTTATTTGGGGGCAGGTATTATTCTAAACTTGTAGGGCTCACATTTTACTTTGTTACAATCTGTTTTGCCCAGATTTCTTTTTTTCCTTTTTTTTTTTTTTTTTTTTTTTGGCCCAAATTTCTGTAGATGGAATCTGTTAGCTCATACTAAATGTTATACTTTAAAATCTTTCCAGGGACACAGTACAATTTTTGTTCCCTCTTAGACCTGTTTTTTCTAACAGAGTGGGAAGACAGACACTAAATTATAAGCAGATAAAACAAATAGCAACAAGTTATATGTAGAAAATAAAACAGTAGGCTGGGTGCGGTGGCTCACACCTGTAATCCCAGCACTTTGGGAGGCCAAGGCGGGTGGATCATGAGGTCAGGAGATCGAGACCATCCTGGCTAACACGGTGAAACCCCGACTCTACTAAAAATACAAAAATAAGCTGGGCGTGGTGGCGGGCGCCTGTAGTCCCAGCTACTCAGTAGGCTGAGGCAGGAGAATGATGTGAACCCGGGAGGCGGAGCTTGCAGTGAGCTGAGATTGTGCCACTTCTCTCCAGCCTGGGCGACAGAGCGAGACTATCTCAAAAAAAGAAAGGAAAAGAAAAAGAAAACAGTAAACTAGGCAGGAAGATGACTGGGATTGGTGGACAATTTCAGGTAGGCTGGAAGGAGCATCTTTTTGAGATAGGGATTAAGTTTTAGCCATGAAGTATGAGAAAGAAGCCAGCCTTATGAAGACATAGTATAGAGGAAACGGCAAATACAGTGTCTCCAAGGCAAAATTAAGCCTGGACCTGTTCTAGGAACATAAGGAAGCCAGTGTGGCTAGAACAAGGATTACAATAACGGAAATGAAGTTGGACAAGTAGGCAGGGGCCACATGTAGGGCCTTTTAGGCCACAGTAAGGACTTTGGATTTACTTTGAAGCTAATGGGAAACCATCAGAAGTTTTAAGCTGAGTCTGTCAGGATATGATTTACATTTTAAAAGATCATTCTCGATGCCGTATGGAGGACGTAAGGAACTCAAAGTATGGCGAGGCTCAGTGGCTCATGCCTGTAATCCCAGCAACTTTGGGAGGCCAAGGCGGGCGGATAGCTTGAGGTCAGGAGTTCAAGACCAGCTCGGCCAACATGATGAAACCCCCTCTCTATTAAAAATACAAAAATTAGCCAGGCGTGGTGGTGCGTGCCTATAATCCCAGCTAGTCAGGCTGAGACACAAGAATTGCTTGCACCCAAGAGGTGGAGGTTTCAGTGAGCTGAGACTGTGCCACTGCACTCCAGCCTGGACTGGACTGAGACTCTGTCTCAAAAAAAGAGAGAGAAAGAAACCATGGGAGGCTTTTAAATATGTAATCCTGGCCGGGCGCGGTGGCTCAAGCCTGTAATCCCAGCACTTTGGGAGTCCGAGACGGGCGGATCACGAGGTCAGGAGATCGAGACCATCCTGGCTAACACGGTGAAACCCCGTCTCTACTAAAAAATACAAAAATCTAGCCGGGCGAGGTGGCGAGCGCCTGTAGTCCCAGCTACTCGGGAGGCTGAGGCAGGAGAATGGTGTAAACCCGGGAGGCGGAGGTTGCAGTGAGCTGAGATCCGGCCACTGCAGTCCAGCCTGGGTAACAGAGCGAGACTCCGTCTCAAAAAAAAAAAAAAAAAAAAAAAATATGTAATCCTGTAATAGGGAAAGCCTTTCTAAGTATGACAAAACCCAGAGGTCTAGAAAACAATAAGTTCAGCTAAATTTTGAGAAGATCTATAGGGCAAAGCCCATGTTAAAGTAAAAAGAAAACAACAAACTGGGGGAAATATCTGAAACAATCACAAATAGCCAATTACCCTAATATATAAAAAGCGCCCAGAAATCAAGAAGCCATTAACCCAATAGAAAACTGCACAAAGGATATAGATAATGTATAAAAAGTAAAATTCAAATGCTTCTTAATCATAAGAAACAACTAACTTCACATAAGAGAAATCCCAGATAAATCTACACTAAGTTGCCGTTTTTCACCTATCAAATTAGCAAAGATCAAAAAGTTTGAATTGACACTTTTAGCGTTTGAGTAATTCTTTCACAGTGCTTCTGAGTCAAAAGAAATCCCTAGAAGTTTCACGTACTAGCCAGTTAATTCCAAACAATTTAATGAGTATTCATTAAGCTTATTAGCCACTTGAAAAAATAATACACTTAAGTTGAAAGAAGATATTTTTGTTTCATTCTTAAGTACAGTTATTAATGGGATGTGTACAACTACTTAAACCTGGGAATTAGACTGGACACTTGTCCTCCTCATTCCTGTTCACTAATTTTTCTGTGGTCCTTTACCACAGGAACCATCAAAACCTAGCTTTGCAAAGATTTATGTCATTAAAAGGAATATATTTGGCTGGACGTGGTGGCTCACGCCTGTAATCCCAGCACTTTGGGAGGCCAAGGCTGGCAGATCATAAGGTCAGGAGATCGAGACCATCCTGGATAACATGGTGAAACCCCGTCTCTACTAAAAATACAAAAAATTAGCCGGGCGAGGTGGCGGGCGCCTGTAGTCCCAGCTACTCAGGAGGCTGAGGCAGGAGAATGGCGTGAACCCGGGAGGCGGAGCTTGCAGTGAGCCAAGATCACGCCACTGCACTCCAGCCTGGGCAACAGAGCGAGACTCCATCTCAAACAAACGAACAAAAAAATACAAAAAATTAGCCAGGCATGGTGGCACAGGAGTGTAGTCCCAGCTACTGAAGAGGCTGAGGCAGGAGAATCGCTTGAACCCAGGAGGTGGAGGTTGCAGTGAGCCGAGATTTCGCCACTGCACTCCGGTCTGGGCGACAGAGCAAGAGTCCATCTCAAATAAAAAAGAGGAATATATTCATGACATTTTGGGCTGGATGATTTAAAAAATTTAAATCACCAGGCACAGTGGCTCACAACTGTAATTCCAACACTGGGAGGCCAAGGTGGGCAGATAGCTTGAGCTCAAGAGTTTGAGACCAGCCTGGGCAACGTGGTGAATCCCCATCTCTACCAAAAATACAAAAAATTAACTGGGTGTGGTGGTGCATCTCTGCGGTCCCAGCTATTCAGGAGGCTGAGGTGGGAGGATCACTTGAGCCTGGGAGGTAGAGGTTTCAGTCAGCCAAGATCATGCTACTGTACTCCAGCAGCCTGTGTGACAGAGTGAGACCCTGCCTCAAAAAAAAGGAATGAATTGAGATTCAGTATTGAAAATGTGAACTACCTTGAGCACATGGTTCTAGCTTATTTCAATATCTGTCCACAGTATCTGACAAATGTTGCTGTTTCTCTCAAAATTTTAAAATATCCTGATGCACCCCTGTACATTAACCGTGGTGCTCCTGGGACACCTGTGTGCAGAATTCAGAACTGTAGAAATAGCCTTCACATTGCTGGTGGGAGTATAAAATTCACATGGCATTTATGGGGAGATGGGAAGTTTCCCAGTGTCTTATCAAATTTCTACATGTGCATATGCCACAACCCAGCAGGTCCACTTACAGAAATTGTATTTTATATTCTTCCACAATATCTATGAATGAATAATTAGCTTAGCCCTTATGGTATTACTTTTCATGTAGCAAAATATTAGGAAAAAACTAAATGTCCCAATAGAGGCCTAGTTAAATATGGCACATCCATACAATGATATAATATATAGCTATTTGAGAGTCAAGATGGAATGACTGTAAAATACATTACTGAATGACAAAAGCACTCTTCACGGTATGTTGATACATCCTGTGTGTAAAAAGAGGGAAAGGCCGGGTGCGGTGCCTCATGCCTGTAGTCACAGCACTTTGGGAGACGGAGGTGGCTGGATCTCGAGGTCAAGAGATCAAGACCATCCTAGCCAACATTGTGAAACCCTGCCTCTACTAAAAATACAGAAATTGGCTGCGCATGGTGGTGCGTGCCTGTAGTCCCAGCTACTCAGGAGGAGGCAAGGAGAATCGCTTGAACCTGGGAGGCAGAGGTTGCAGTAAGCCAAGATTGTACCACTGCACTCCAGGCTGGCGACAGAGCAAGACTACATCTCAAAAAAAAAAAAAAAAAAAAAAGAGGGAAAGAAATATATATGTATTGGTTCATATTTATATCTGTTACCTTTGGGAAATTACATCAGAAGTTGATAATACAGGTTACCTCTGGGGAGAAGAAATAGGTGAGAGGCTTTTTAATCAATATCTTTGTTCCCTTTGAATTTAGAACTATATAGAATTTACTACTTTTCAAAAATGTTAAAACTTAAATTAGGAGAAACAAAATTTAATGTAAAATAGTTTTACCACTAAAATAGTCATGAATTTATTTCTTTATCAATGTAGTGTTAATGCTGAATAATTTTTAGTAATGAAATTATATTCTAGTATGTAATGAAGAATCCAGATTGGACACTTAACACTTTATTTTGTTTTATTTTCAGGATTTAGAAAACTACATATTGGAACTTATCCCTACTTTGCCACAATTAGATGGTCTGGAAAAATCTTTCTACTCCTTTTATGTTTGTACAGCAGTTAGGAAGTTCTTCTTCTTTTTAGATCCTTTAAGGACAGGTAAAAGAAAATCTTATCTAACTTACATGAGGATATTATTATATCTAAATCTCAATAACTACAGAAAACTCTTAAAATGTCATTTATTTTCCTGTCACTGCCATTAAAAATTTGGTGAATTTCAAGGAGATAAAAAGGTACAAAAAACAGTAGCAATGCTTTGGTTATGTTTATCTGAAGATCTTTTATGATTTACTTGCACTGACTATAATCTGCTGTGTGACAGATGGGGGGATGTCACCTAACAGTGAAGAAGTATGAACTGGGTAATGAGTCATAAATGCCTCCTTCCCGTTCTAGGAAGTCAGTTACTCGCATATGATTTGCTGTCTCTGCTATGTGATATACTGCAGAATTGTTCTCTTTTTGATGAAAAACATGTATTTGGAAATATGAGAGCCATTTAGCCAGTGATGCATATTTTTCTCATTTTCTATGGGGATCGGATTGGTAAATATGGCCTCATTAACAGTATGTTTTATTAACTGTTCAAGCCTGCCCAGACTTAAATACATGTAACTGGAGCAGAGGAAAGGACAGAGAAGTCCAAATCAAAGTGCTTGATTATCCTTCTGTCCTTGAAAATCCAACTGTGGGCCCAGCACAGTGGTTCACATCTGTAATCTCAGCACTCTGGGAGGCTGAGTTGGGTGGACCACTTGAGCTCAGGAGTTCAAGATCAGCCTGGGCAACATGGTGAAACTTTGTTTCTACAAAAAATAAAAATAAAAATACAAAAATTGGCCAGGCACGGTGGCTCACGCCTGTAATCCCAGCTACTTGAGAGGCTGAGGCAGGAGAATCACTTGAACCTGGGAGGCAGAGGTTGTGGTGAGCTGAGATCGCGCTGTTGCACTCCAGCCTGGGCAACAAGAGTGAAACTCCATCTCAAAAAAAAAAAAAGAAAAAAAATTACAAAGATTAGCCAGGTATAGTGGCGCGCGCGTGCCTGTAGTCCCAGCTACTTGGGAAGCTGCTGAGGTGGATCACTTGAATCCAGGAGGCAGAGGTTGCAGTGAGCCAAGATCGTGCCACTGCACTCTAGTCTGGGCAACAGAGCCAGACCTTGTGTCCAAAAAAAAAAAAATCCAGTTATGAATCCAATCACAGCATATGGTAGCTGACAGTGTTTTTTGAACTCCTCTACTCTAAGTACACACATATACACTTTCTTTCAAATTTTACAAAATAATATCAGATGTTTTGACTGTTATGTAGTATGCTAAGCATTTTACATGGATTCATTCATTGTCATCTCATAACCCCATAAGGAAGGTACATTATTGTCCACATTTTATGTGTAAGGCAACTGAGATTTAGCTAGGTTACATATTTAAAAGTGGCATTTCAACTCCCATCTGGGCTGGGTGAGGTGGCTCACACCTGTAACCCGAGTGCTTTGGGAGGCTGATGTGAGAAATCACTTGTGCCTAGGAGTTCAAGACCAGCCCTGGCAAGATAGCAAGACCTCTTCTGTACAAAAAAGCAGCAGTAGCTGGGTGCAGTGGCTCACGCCTGTTATCCCAGCACTTTGGGAGGCTGAGATGGGTGAATCACCTGAGGTCAGGAGTTTGAGACCAGCCTGGCCAACACAGTGAAACCCCGTTTCTACTAAAAATACAAAAAATTAGCTGAGTGTGGTGGCAGGTCCCTGTAGTCCCAGCTACTCAGGAGACGGAGACAGGAGAATCACTTGAACCCGGGAAGCAGAGGTTGCAGTGAGCAGAGATCACACCACTGGACTCTAGCCTGGGCAACAAGAGCAAAACTCTGTCTAAAAAAAAAAAAGAAGAAGAAGAAAACAAACTCTCATCTGTCTGCTCTTAAACCACACCTGTGTATTGCTTTCTAGTCCAGAACCTACCAAAAATAAATGGAGACAGTGTCCCTGTTCGTGTATTAGCAGTACTATATCTATAATCACAAACTTTTTTGAAAATCTGACATCACTATAATTTTAGAATTTGGCACTTAGATTTATATAGTTGAGGTATACAAGTAGAGATGTTATTAAATGTTGCCTGTAGATTTTTTTTTTTTTTTTTTTTTTGCGGGGTAGGGATGAAGTTTTGCTCTTGTTCCCTAGGCTGGAGTACAATGGCGTGATCTTGGCTCACTGCAACCTCTGCCTCCTAGGTTCAAGTGACTCTCCTGCCCCAGCCTCCAGAGTAGCTGGGATTACAGGCGCCCACCACCACACCCAGCTAATTTTTTGTGTTTTTAGTAGAGACGGGCTTTCACCATATTGGCCAGGCTGGTCTCGAACTCCTGACCTCAGGTGATCCACCCGCCTCAGCTTCCCAAAGTACTGGAATTACAGATGTGAGCTCCTGCGCCCGGCGGAGATTTCTCTCTCTGTAACAATATGTAATAAGAACTTTGGAACATAAGAGCTAGAAGCTTTAAAATACCAATTGTGTGATTGCTTTTGTGAAGAAAAAAGTTTTTTTAATTGAGTTGCTCTTCTCTTAAAATGAAATTAATTGTGTTTCTTTATGTTCTTAAAGGAAAGATAAAAATTCAAGATATTTTAGCATGCAGCTTCCTAGATGATTTATTGGAGGTAAATGTTTTTAAACTACTTAATTGTATCACTTGACAGTTGCTATCTTCTAATTATGTCTTTATGTTCCATTAGCTAAGGGATGAGGAACTGTCCAAGGAGAGTCAAGAAACAAACTGGTTTTCTGCTCCTTCTGCCCTAAGAGTTTATGGTATGTTCCTATCATAATGCTAAAATTTGAATTATCCCTTCTTCAGGTAATTGGTGTTCAGAGGACAGTTTTATACATACACTGATATAGCTTAAGATCAAAGCATTTAATTACCTTAAGCTCTAGTATTGTACATTACCAAAATTTACTTGTTTAAATACCAATGTTTTAACTTTTTGGACTCTCCCCAACGTTTTTGAAGAAAGGGTCTCACTCTCTCACCCTGGCTGGAGTGCAGTGGCACGATCATGGCTCAGTGCAGCCTTGAAGTCCTGGGCTCAATCCTCCAACCTCAGTGCCCCCACCCCACCCCACCGACCCCAGTACTGGGACTACAGGCGCCATGCCTGGCTAATTTTTTAAATTTTTTTTAGAGATGGGATCTCACTGTGTTGCCCAGGCTGGTTTCAAACTCCTGGGCTCAAGCAATCTACCTGTCCTGGCCTCCCAAAGTGTTGGGATTATAGGCATGAGCCACTGCATCCAGCAGAACCCTTTTTAAGTTATACAGTTTCTTTTCAATAGAATAGAATGTAATTTGATCCTTGTTGACTCAGGAGCACCATTATGAACATTAGCTGTTGTCATGCTTTGTTGATAAAATGCTGTTCCCAGGATCTACTGATGGAGCTATTCTACATTATCTTGTTGGGTGATCTTTTGACTCCTTTGGCTTTTTTTTTTTTTTTTTTTTTTTTTTTTTTTTTTTTTTGGAGATGGAGTCTCACACTGTTACCCAGGCTGGAGTCCAGTGGCATGATCTTGGCTCACTGCAACCTCCACCTCCCAGGTTCAAGCAATTCTCCTTGCTTCAGCCTCCCAAGTAGCTGGGATTACAGGCTTCCACCACACCCGGCTTTTTTTTTTTTTTTTTTAAGTAGAGATGGTGTTTCACTGTTGGCCAGGCTGCTCTGGAACTCCTGACCTCTGATCCACCCACCTCGGCCTCCCAAAGTGCCCCTTTTGGCATTCTTATCTCTACTTTCAAGTGCTGGCATTTCAGTGCTTTTTGTTCGCCTCTTACCTCCATTTAATTTAGAAACCTAGGAATGTTTAAAAAGACTACAAACTGAAAACAGTGATGTAAGTGAAACATCCTAGACTATGGCATTCATGATGGGTTTTCTTTGGCTGTTTCTAGCCCAAGGATTGTTCTGATCAAGATTGCAAAGGTAGCTGATAGTATTATACATAGGCCCCTACCCTAACCGTAACATGAATAGTTTGAAAATCAAAATATTAACCAAGAAAAAGAACTTTTTGTTAGTCTATTCTTCTGATTAAAATTGTATTGTGGTCATAAGTGTCTTTATTATTTTTCTTTCCAAGGCCAGTACTTGAATCTTGATAAAGATCACAATGGCATGCTCAGTAAAGAAGAACTCTCACGCTATGGAACAGCTACCATGACCAATGTCTTCTTAGACCGTGTTTTCCAGGAGTGTCTCACTTATGATGGAGAAATGGTAGTGGTTTAAATCTGCTACTAAGTTTAAAAAGTTTGGGCTCCCAGAGTTTCCAGAAACCCTTTTCTTGATGTAATACAGCCCTTTTTCTTTTCTTTCTTTTTTTTTTTTTTTTTTTGAGACAGAGTCTTGCTCTGTCGCCCAGGCTAGAGTGCAGTGGTGTGATCTCGGCTCACTGCAACCTCTGCTTCCTGGATTCAAGTGATTCTCCTGCCTCAGCCTCCAGAGTAGCTGGGATTATGGGCACATGCCACCGCGTCCAGCTAATTTTTGTATTCTTAGTAGAGATGGGGTTTCACCAGGTTGGCCAGGCTGGTCTTGAACTCCCGACCTCAGGTGATCTGCCTCCCAAAGTGCTGGGATTACAGGCATGAGCTACCACACTCGGCCCAGCATTATTTATATTAATGTGTAACAGTGTCTTTAAAATGTGTAAAGTGATCAAATTACTTGAGATTCAGAGCCTTTGGTCTTATATGTAAATTCACTTAAAAACATCTACATTATGGCCTCAGGGCAAATAGCTTATTTTGTTGATTTCATTGTCAGTACACCTATTGTACAGTAGTGCATTCTAGTTAAAAAAAAAAAAAAAAGCTGAGGCCAGGCTTGGTAGCTTATGACTACAATCCCAGCTCTTTGGGAGGCCAAGGCCAGAGAACCACTTAAGGCCAGTCATTCAAGACTAGCCTGAGCGATATAGCGAGACTGTCTCTACAAAAAATAAAAAAATTACATGGGCATGGGTGGAATGTGCCTGTAGTATAGCTACTCGGGAGGCTGAGGCAAGAGGATTGCTTGATCTGAGGAGTTTGAGGCTGCAGTGAGCTATGATGAGGCCACTGCACTCCAGTCTGGCCAATAGAGTGAGACCATGTCTCTTAAAAAAAAAGCTGAAACAGTAAATTATTATGGCTATTTTCATTTAGATAGTGCTGTCATTAAATTACCAGGTCAGATGTAGTAACACATATGCCATGATTTAATTCTGAGAATCAGGTGTATTAGTCTTTAGAAGTGGCTATATGAGCAGCTGAAGATAACATGGACTTGTCTTTTTATTATGACAATGCAAAATACTTGAGAAGGAAAATTCTAAACAGCATTTTAAAATCACCATTTTTGCTGCTAAAAACATGGGTTAAGAATCTGATAAATGTCCTGCTGGGCGTGGTGGCTCACGCCTGTAATCCCAGCACTTTGGGAGGCCGAGGCGGGCAGATCACAAGGTCAGGAAATGGAGACCATCCTGGCTAACATAGTGAAACCCGTCTCTACTAAAAATACAAAAAATTAGCCGGCCGTGGTGGCAGGTGCCTGTAGTTGCAGGTACTCAGGAGGCTGAGGCAGGAGAATGGTGTCAACCCAGGAGGTGTAGCTTGCAGTGAGCCGAGATGGCGCCATTGCACTCCAGCCTGAGTGACAGAGCTAGACTCGTCTCAAAAAAAAAAAGAATGTGATAAATTTCCCAAAGCAGTTATGCTTAAAAAATAGTCATATTGTCATGAGAATGGGGGTCTTAAATTTTATCATTTAGCTTCAATAGCAGTTTGCTAAATAACACCATTATTAACAACAAAAGAAAAGAGGGGAAAAGGCACAGAAAGTTTATTTTGTAACTCCCACAGCTGTAAACAGTAGACAGTGAGGAGCTTGTACTATTAATATAATAATTCCTGGTGAATAAAGAAAATCAGAGGCCACAACTGTGGATGAAGTCAGATCACAATCTGCATTCTTTAACTCTTCACTGCAATTTATGCAGAAAGGAACTTTTCTAAGAATATAAAATTTTTATCTAAGTGAGAATCTCCCAATTACTACTTTTTACCATTAAAAAAAAATCTATGAGTATCCTGTTTTTATAGGGAAGGCTTTCTGTTCTCTTTATGTCTTTCTGGCCTTTACATTTTGCCTTTTTATGGATGAGAACAGTGTCAGCTCACTGTAAAATGTCTGGCAATCTCAAGACAGCTTCTTACTGGAAATCCAAATTAAAAATTTTAAATAATATTTTAAAATAGCAGTTTAAGTATACTGTTCTGAGGCTGGGCATGGTGGCTCATGCCTGTAATCCCAGCATTTTGGGAGGCCGAGGTGGGTGGATCACCTGAGGTTGGGAGTTTTGAGACCAGCCTGACCAACATGGAAAAACCCCTTCTCTACTAAAAATATAAAATTAGCCAGGCGTGGTGGTGCATGCCTGTAATCCCAGATACGCAGGAGGCTGAGGCAGGAGAATGGCTTGAACCTGGGAGGCGGAGGTTGTGGTGAGCCGAGATCACAACATTGCACTCCAGCCTGGGCAACAAGAGTGAAACTGTCTCAAAAAAAAAAAAAAAAAAAAAAAAAGGCTGGGCGCCGTGGCTCAAGCCTGTAATCCAAGCACTTTGGGAGGCCGAGACGGGAGGATCACGAGGTCAGGAGATCGAGACCATCCTGGCTAACATGGTGAAACCCCGTCTCTACTAAAAAAATACAAAAAAACTAGCTGGGCTTGGTGGCGGGCGCCTGTAGTTCCAGCTACTCGGGAGGCTGAGGCAGGAGATTGGCGGGAACCCGGGAGGCGGAGCTTGCAGTGAGCCGAGATCCGGCCACTGCGCTCCAGCCTGGGCGACAGAGCGAGACTCCGTCTCAAAAAAAAAAAAAAAAAGTATGCTGTTCTGTTCATTCCAGATGGTAAGTTTTTCAAAATAACTGCACTGAAATGAAGATACAAGTTTATAACTTAGTCACTGTATTCTCTGTTTCAAAAGTTTGAAGCAGGATGCAGTAGTTCATCCCTCTAATCCCAGCACTTTGGAAGGCCAAGGCCAGATGATGGCTTGAGCCCAGGAGCTTGAGACTAGCATGGGTAATACGGGAACACCCCATCTCTACAAAGAATTTTTAAAAATTAGCCAAGTTTGATGACGTGCACCTGTAGTCTCAGCTACCTGTGAGGCTGTAGTGGGAAGATTGCTTGAGCCTGGGAGATCAAGGTTGTAGTGACCATTTCAGCCTGGTTGATAAAGTGAGACCCTGTCTCAAAAACAAGAATAATGTTCTTGTTTTATGAATAATGAAAGAAAACTATAGTTTAACACAGCAAATCTCTCATAAAAAAATGAACTAGGGCCGGGCACAGTGGTGCATGCCTGTAATCCCAGCACTTTGGGAGGCCGGGGCAGGCGGGTCACTTGAGGTCAGGAGTTTGAGACCAGCTTGGGTAACATGGCAAAATCCTGTCTCTACTAAAAATATAAAAATTAGCTGGGCATGGTGGTGTGCACCTGTATTCCCAGCTACTTGGGAGGCTGAGACAGAATAGCTTGAACCTGGGAGGCAGAGGTTTCAGTGAGCTGAGATTGTGCCACTGCACTCCAGCCTGGACGACAGAATGAGACTCCATCTCTCAAAAAAAAAAAAAAAAAACTATGTCCTCAAAACTGTCCTGTGCAGATTATATATAGAATTCCTGTGGCTGGACATGGTGGCTCATGCCTATAATCCCAGCACTTTGGGAGGCTGAGGTGGGCGGATCACCTGAGGTCGGGAGTTCGAGACCAGCCTGACCAACATGGAGAAACCCTGTCTCCACTGAAAATACAAAATTAGCCCAGCATGGTGGCACATGCCTGTAATCCCAGCTACTCAGGAGGCAGGAGAATTGTTTGAACCCGGGAGGTGGAGGTTGTGGTGAGCCAAGATCGTGCCATTGCACTCCAGCCTTTCACAAGAGTGAAACTCCGTCTCAAGAAAAATAAAAAAAATTCCTAGAAACCAATATTAAGTATATAAATGGATTTCTCATTTTATAACTTAGAGAAAAAATTAAATTTGTCACCTTTGATTGCAAAATAGCTTCAAATCTTAATATGCACTTGAAAGTTAATTTCAACTAAGGCCTCTAATGAACATTATTTTCTGTTCTGCAGGACTATAAGACCTACTTGGACTTTGTCCTTGCATTAGAAAACAGAAAGGAACCCGCAGCTCTACAGTATATTTTCAAACTGCTTGATATTGAGAACAAAGGATATCTGAATGTCTTTTCACTTAATTATTTCTTTAGGGTAAGTCTCATTTGCATAAGTGAGTCATTGTTCCTTAAGGTATCATTTGGTTGTGGCCGGGTCTGTCTCAAAAAAAAAAAAAATTGTGAGATGCAGCAAAAGCGGTGGCTAGAGGGAAATTTATAGTATTAAATGTATATATTGGAAAACGTTAAAGATCTAAAATCAGCATCTACTTTAGGAAATTAGAAAAAGGAGCAAATTAAAGATGTATCATTTTGCGTAAATTAAATATTTAGTAACCATTTTACCTAACTCGTGATTTTTATTTATTTTTTTTCTTTTTTTGAGAAAAGGTCTGGCTCTGTCACCCAGGCTGGAGTGCAGTGGCATGATCATAGCTCATTGCAACCTCCAACTCCTGGGCTCAGGCAGGCTTCCCACTCAGCCTCCCCAATAACTGGGTCCACTTGCCTGTAATCCCAGCTACTTGGGAGGCTGAGGCAGGAGAATCACTTGAACCCAGGAGGCGGAGGTTGCAGTGAGCCAAAATCACGCCACTGCATTCTAGCTTGGGCAGCAGAGCAAGACTGTCTCAAAAAAAAAAAAAAAAATACAACTACCAAAGTCTATAAAAATTTCTGTGGAAAGGAGCTACCTTTTCTGAACTGCTTAGCATCTTACAAGTTTTTCGTCACAAGTACAGAATTTATCACATATTTGTATTTCCAATGGTAGTACAGCCCCTGACATATACATTATTTTATATCTAATCAAATCAGCTTTAACTCATTTATATTTTTTTAAATAGGAAAGAAATAAAAAACTAAAAACAGACTTGATTTCCTTCTGAAATCTGTTAAGTAAATGCTTTTATTAAACTTAAAAATCGGCCAGGTGTGGTGGCTCATGCCTGTAATCCCAGCACTTTGGGAGGCAAAGGTGGGTGGATCACGAGGTCAGATCAAGACCATCCTCACTAACATGGTGAAACCCCGTCTCTACTAAAAAATACAAAAAACTAACCGGGCGAGGTAGTGGGTGCCTGTAATCCCAGCTACTCGAGAGGCTGAGGCAGAAGAATGGCGTAAACCTGGGAGGCGGAGCCTGCAGTGAGCTGAGATCCGGCCACTGCACTCCAGGCTGGGCAACAGAACGAGACTCCGTCTCAAAAAAAAAAAAAAAAAAAAAAAAAAAAGTGTCCAGTGCTGAGCCCTATAATCCTGGGCTATTCATAGAGCGTTTGGACATCAGTATCCTAGTGATAAAGCTGGGCCTGGATGATTCCCTCTAGATCATACCATCCAAGCCTATTACTATATTAACATAGCATGTACTCAGATGCTTATCTACTTCAAAGAGATTCCTTTATGGATACTCTGATTATCAGTGGTAACACATACAGAGTAGGCATTAGGAACAAAGTTAGTTGACTATTCACCAAGAATTTTAAACTTCACATTTCCACTGAATAATGCTCACCTGAAGTATTTTGTAGTCCCACTGGATGACAGCAGTTTCTTCATTTTTTTGTTAAAGTTTATAAAAAGGAAGAGTTTTGGGAGGTCTACCTCCATTTCTTGTATTACATAGAAAGCAAAGTGTAGGGTAGGAAGGGAGACAGTAGATTGGGGGTCTTAATAGTGAAGGCAGGAATAACATTCGTGGAAAATGAGAGGAGCAGATCAAACAGAATAATTGTGATGCCATGTTGAGGGCCCATTTGAGGTTGGAGAACATTCCTATGTAGACGCAGCAATCTGTAGTCTTTTTATTTTTTTTCCTGAAGTTCTCAGTAGTTAAGATACAGGTCTAAAAAGGTCAATACACTGAGAATTTAGGTTTTGCTCATTGATATGGAATAAGGTCAAGAAAGCTAAAAAGATTGTCAAGAAAATGATGAGGTTTGTGGTCTGATAGGAAAGGAACTATAAGTAGAAAGGGGTTGTGGGGCAAGAGAGGGGATGTTGTGTATTTCATTTTTTACTTAGATTTATTTCTATCAAATACAGGCCATACAGGAACTAATGAAAATCCACGGACAAGATCCTGTTTCATTTCAAGATGTCAAGGTTATCTTTTCCTTTAATTTACATATTACCAGATAATTGTGAGATAGTCATTTGTATTACATGAAATTTTATATGAAAGCAAGTAATGAAGTACTATTTGAATCAAGTATTTGCTTTTTGTTCTGAACTGATATTTAAATCATTACGAACTGAGACCACATTTGGACTATTTATATAGTTTATAATTTTAGTATTGTCATCACTATGTTCTCATTGGAGGCATTCATTCATTTTAATTGAAAATTAAGACAGTCAGGGGGCCGGGCGCAGTGGCTCACGCTTGTAATCCCAGCACTTTGGGAGGTCAAGGCGGGCGGATCACCCGAGGTCAGGAGTTCAAGACCAGCCTGGTCAACATGGTGAAATCCCGTCTCTACTAAAAATACAAAAATTAGCTGGGTGTGGTGGTGCATGCACGTAATCCTGGCTACTCGGAAGGCTGAGGCAGGAGAATCGTTTGAGCCCGGGAGGTGGAGGTTGCAGTGAGCTGAGATCACGCCACTGCACTCCAGCCTGGGCAACAAGAGTAAAACTCCGACTCAAAAAAAAAAAAAGAAAATTAAGACAGTCAGTACAGTCTACATCCTACGGCAGTCTATTCAACTGTAAACTGAATTTTTACCTTGGAAACTGTTTAGGTTCAGGCACTTTTTTTTAGTATGCTACCTCAAAGAGCCTGTTCACCTGAGTAATTTTACTACAAATTTTATTTTACTACAAATTTTGTAGTAATTTTACTACAAAAAGATTAGAAAACATGTACTAATTCCCTGTAAATATCTGTTGTACACTTCATAATATAGAAGGAGGTCTTCTATATGTTCCAGTAAGTTTTAGCAGCATTTAGCTTCTTTTTGGATATCTAATGCATATCCAGAAAGAAGAACTCCTCTCCTATCCTAATAAAATGTTGACATCAATATTGGAAATGAAGCTTTGTCACTATCTCTGAAACATTTAGATGTTTAATTGAGTTGAACCATTAGCAAAAAAAATTAAACCAAACCCTTGTTAGCCGAGTGTGGTGGTACGCAGCTGTAATCCCAGCTACTCAGGAGGCTGAGGCAGGAGAATGGCTTGAACCTGGGAGGCAAAGGTTGCAGTGAGCCAAAATCACACTACTGCACTCCAGCCTGGGTGACAGAGGGACACTCCATCTCACACAAAAAAAGAAGGGGCTGGGCACGGTGGCTTACGTCTGTAATCCCAGCACTTTGGAAGGCCAAAGCAGGTGGATCACCTGAGGTCAGGAGTTTGAGGACAGCCTGACCAGTATGGAGAAACCCCGTCTCTACTAAAAATACAAAAATTGGCCGGATGTGGTAGTGTATGCCTGTAATCCCAGCTACTTGGGAGGCTGAGGCAGGAGAATCGCTTGAACCCAGGAGGCAGAGGCTGCGGTAAGCCGAGATCACGCCATTGCACTCCAGCCTGGGCAACAAGAGTGAAACTCTGTCTCAAAAAAAAAAACAAGGCTGGGTGCAGTGGCTCACGCGTATAATTCCGGCACTTTGGGAGGCCAAGGTGGGCAGATTACTTAAGGTCAGGAGCTTGAGACCAGACTGGCCAATATGGTGAAACCCCATCTCTACTAAAAATACAAAAATTAGCTGGGTGTGGTGGTGTGCACCTCTAGTCCCAGCTACTCGGGAGGCTGAGGCAGAAGAATTGCTTGAACCCCGGAGGCGGAGGTTGCAGTAAGCCGAGATTGCTCTACTGCACTCCAGCCTGGATGACAGAGCGAGACTCCATCTCAAAAACAAAACAAAACAACAAAAACTACAGACAAAACCTTGTTTCACCACCAATTAGAAAGGCAATAGAAAAATATGTAAGAAATTAGTTAACATGCAGTCCCTGAACACTGCATTAAATAGTTCTGCCACTAATTACCTATGTAGCTGGATTAGATGCTGAGCCTTGGTTTCTTCATCTACAAAATGAAGGACAGCTATCACATAGCTAAGGAGTTATCCAATAAAATTTTGTGATTGTAGGTAGAGAAAAGGAAACTGCCTGTTAAATGGAAAAGAAAAAAAGTAGAACAAAAAATTAACATAAGCCCAAGTGGCAGCCCTCAATTTTATTCCTCCATACTTCAGTGGATGCAGACAGCCCTGAATTTTGGATCACGACGTGTGATAGAAATTAAGTGGATCAAATTTCATTGTATTTTTTTTCTCTTGCAGGATGAAATCTTTGACATGGTAAAACCAAAGGATCCTTTGAAAATCTCTCTTCAGGATTTAATCAACAGTAATCAAGGAGACACAGTAACCACCATTCTAATCGATTTGAATGGCTTCTGGACTTATGAGAACAGAGAAGCTCTTGTTGCAAATGACAGTGAAAACTCTACAGACCTTGATGATACATGATCTCTGAAAGACTAGACTGTCTTATATTAAGAGATACTTGAATGCTGCATGTAAAGCCTTTAAAGCAAAATCCTCAGAATGGTCTAAATAAAACACTTGATATGCCTAGAGAACACAGCAAATGTTTTGGTTACTGGAATTCTGGTTGCAATAGTTTAGAAGCAATAGGACCAAATATTGCTTGTTAGGAGGTAGGGTAAGTTCTGGTTCCTTTTAGTTCAAAGATGGGAAGTGTGATTTGCTGTAGATAGATGATGTTCAGTTTAAACATGTATAATCTTCAGAGATGAAGTTTCCATGGAATATTTCTGACAGTCATTTAGAATGTGAATATTTGACTGACAGTGCATATATATACACACACATAGATTTTATATATGTATATATATATAAAATCTCAAAGATTACAAACTTTCCCATTCATTAGAGTAGAGCCATTTTATTTCTGGGTTAGGATTAGGATTTTTTTTTTTTTTAGGGGGTTCAAGTGATTCTCCTGCCTCAGCCTCCTGAGTAGCTGGGATTATAGGCGCCTGCCAACACACCTGGCTCATTTTTGTATTTTAGCAGAGCCAGGGTTTCACCATGTTAGCCAGGCTGGTCTCGAACTCCTGACCTGAACTGATCTGCCTGCCTCGGCCTCGGCCTCCCAAAGTGCTGGGATTACAGATGTGAGCCATGGCACCCAGCCTTTTTGTTTTTCGTTTTTTGTTTTTTTTTTTCCTTGAGACAGTCTCCCTCTGTTGTCCAGGCTGGAGTGCAGTGGCATGATCTCTGCTCACTGCAGCCTCCACCTCCCAGCTTCAGGCAATTCTCCTGACTCAGTCTCCTGAGTAGCTGGGACTTCAGGTGTGCACCACCATGCCTGGCTAATTTTTGTATTTTTAGTAGAGATGGGGTCTCGCCATGTTGGCCAGGCTAGTCTCGAACTCCTGACCTCAGGTGATCCACCCGCCTCAGCCTCCCACAGTGCTGAGATTATAGCCACCATGATATGTGAGCCATGCCCAGCCTTGTTCTTTCTTTTAATTGGATGTTTTAATAAAATGTATTCAAACTAGTGTTTTACTTTCATGAAAATCATTGGTATAAAAAATTTGTCGGCCGGGCACGGTGGCTCATGCCTGTAATCCCAACACTTTGGGAGGCCGAGGTGGGCAGACCACGAGGTCAGGAGATCGAGACTATCCTGAATAACACGGTGAAACCCCGTCTCTACTAAAAATACAAAAAATTAGCTGGGCATGGTGGTGGGCGCCTGTAGTCCCAGCTGCTCGGGAGGCTGAGGCAGGAGAATGGCATGAACCCAGGAGGCGGAACTTGCAGTGAGCCAAAATCGCGCTACTGCACTCCAGCCTGGGCGACAAAGCGAGACTCTGTCTCAAAAAAAAAAAAAAAAAAAAAAAGTCTAGTTTTATTAACCAGTACCAGAGTTACATTTTATAAAACTTAATTCCAAGCCTGGACAACATGGCAAAACGAAGTCTGTACAAAAAATAAATAAAAAACATTAGCTGGGCATGGTGGTATGAGCCTGTCATCCCTGATCCTTAGGAGGCTGACAGGGAAGGACTGCTGAAGCCCAGGAGGTCGAGGCTGGAGTGAGCCATGATTGCACCATTGCACTCCAGCCTGGGCAACAGAGTAAGACCCTGTCTCAAACCAAAAAATAAACTTCATTTTGTTAAGGATTTTTGTTAAAGCATTTATGTTAATTCAGGGTAAAGACTTCAGTTATATGTTACATTTAGTTTTTATGAGATGCTGAAAGATTAGAAGAAGGTAAATATGAACTATGATCCAGAAGGAACTGGAATTTTTTTTTTTTTTGGAGACGAGTCTTACTCTGTCACCCAGGCTGGAGTACAATGGCACAAACTCCGTTTACTGCAACCTCTGCCTCCCAGGCTCAAGCGATTCTCCTGCCTCAGCCTCCCAAGCAGCTAGGATTACAAGCACCTGCCACCATGCCCAGCTAATTTTTGTATTTTTAGTAGAGATGGGATTTCACCATGTTGGCCAGGTTGGTCTCAGACTCCTGACCTGGTGATCCGCCCACCTCGGCCTCCCAAAGTGCTGGGACTATGGCGTGGACCACTGCACCCAGCTGGAACTGGAATTCTTAAAAGGACTGAAAAGGAAGTATGAAAAAGTGAGTGAAAGAGGTTTAAAATAAGACAAACCACTGAATACATTTATGGGAAATTTTATAGTTTGCATAAACAGTATAAACTTAAGGCACAGTGAATAACTATTGATAAACTAGCCACTATTGGACAAGTAGCAAAAGTAAAATTCAAGAAACAAAACCTCCATAAGTCACTACTTCCTTTTATTACAATCATAAAATGTTCTCGGTAAACTCTAGATACTATTACCTCTAGGGAGACAGGATTCAAAAGATCACTTTTAGACACACCTACCTTCACTTGATAACCAAATAAATATCTGTGAGTGAGAGGTACTATCTCGAATGAAGTTAAATTAGAAGGAAAAGGTTAGGTTAGCATGTTTTAGAACTATTGGTAAACTATAATTCATGGGACATTATATAATCAAAAGATTAATCTTTTGAGCACTAAGTTATAAATGGTTTACACCCATGAATAAAAAGATTACCATCACTTACTATGAACCACCATTCCATGAATCCATGTAGCTGAACACTCCTAATGAAAAGTTTAATTATCCTTCAACTTGTAGTTGAGGAACTCCGTTCATGTTCATTGACACAGATTTCCATTACGGACCCACTGTATTGATGATGTTACTTTCTGACACTATATTTTATATAGATATATTAAGATTGAAAACTTAATGCTGTTTAGAAGGCTATTAATATAACTTAATTTCTAACAGCTTTAAGTTTCTGAAAAGGGTTTTAAGATCAAAATTTCTGAAATACTCCACACATTCTTCCTCACCCACATTTAATTATAAATCAATGTTATACTGATAAAAGGTTCTATACACACATTTAGAAATATATGTGTGTGTGTGTGTGTATATATATGTATTTTTCTTCCCCCCCCCCAGGATGGAGTCTTACTCTGTCACCCAGGCTGGAGTGCAGTGGTGCAATCTCGGCTCACTGCAACCTCCACCTCCCTGGTTCAAGTGATTCTCCTGCCTCAGCCTCCGGAGCAACTGGGATTACAGACGTGCACCACCACACCCGGCTAAATTTTTGTATTTTTGTAGAGATGGGGTTTCACTACATTGGCCAGGCTGGTCTCAAACTCCTGACCCAAGTAATCTGCCCGCCTCAGCTTCCCAAAGTGCTGGGATTACAAGCATAAGCACCGTACCCAGCCATATTTAGGAATATTTTCAAAATTAGCTTCACAATATATACCTTTATAAGGTTTACAAATAACCAAGTAGGTAGAGGAATGGCCAAACAAATTCAGGTAAACTGTCCAGTCTTCACTGTTGCTACTTCTAAATGATGAATGTCAGGTAATTTCGTTAGGCTATCATTGCACCTTATACAATATCTAATTGCTCCTGATGGATTAAATCTATACCTGTCCCACTATCCCCCAATCTCCTCCAAACCACTTTTCTATAGGATGAATGCTGAACGGATAACATAACCAGGATGCCACATGGATATTCACTAGGTTTAACATTAATAAATGTATTCCATAAGTAGTGTTTTAATTTTATGTTCAAAGCTAGTTATTTGAGTCCTGAAAAAGAATACAAGATTAAGTGGCTTGCATTAAAAAATGGAAGCCTATCTTAATATCTGGTGTTATAAATACAGAATCTTACATAAAAGTTATTCTCAATGAAAGAAAATTCAAAGTGCTTCCATCTTTCTCCTTTTATTATATGGTGAAGCATCCTTAATGTGAATTAATGGTTAGATATATAAATGCATGGCATAACATGAGAAAATCTAGAAGAAAATATCCTCATTTTAATCTAAGACTATGGAATTATCAATTACAATTAGACTTAATCAGCAACTTACCTTTTTTAAAAAAAGCAAACGTACAAATAGACAGGCTTGATAATTTAACTCTTCTTAACTATTAAGGCTCTAGGATGTCCTTAATGTTTTTAAAAGATCATTTTAAAACCAAAGCACTAATTCTATGCACAGTAAAAACAGTACAAATATCAGAATTTCAGATCTGGCTTTTGCTAGATAGATTCTAAAAATGAAGAAACATTTTCCCTTTCCAGATATTTTAATAATTTAAAATATAAATAATTGTATTAAGTCCCACTGAATAAAGAATGTGAAAGTTTCTATATTAAAAAAAAACTTAAGAGTTTAAAGCTTGATAGTCATTTCATTTTATGGTGGGACAGAGACTGGATTTTGCTTGCTTTCCATAATTACTTCACTGTCTCCCTCCATTTCAAAATTGACATTCACAAATGAGCTGGATATCACTGTCTCTGGTTGATCTGTCTGAACAATGGAATCAGTCTGCAATTTATTCTGTTGATACTGTCTTTCTGCTTCTTCAGATATCCTGTTTTCTTCTTCTTCTTCTTCTTCCTAAAAAAGGGGGCAACATCAAGAATAGATGAAATACGAAAGTCCAAAAGGTATATAGTGCTGTTTTCCCCACTGTCAGCTTATGTTTAAAAAAAAAAAAAAAAAAAAGTGTCATGTTCAATTCAGTTTGGTCTAATTAAGACATATTTTCCCTTCTCCTGCTCTCTAATTGAAATAACTACTGTAAAACATTTTAAGGAAAGTAGTTTTTTTCTTGTTTTTTTGAGAGAGTATTGCTCTGTTGCCCAGGCTGGAGTGCAGTGGCTCACTGCAACCTCCGTCTCCCAGGCTCAAGCAATTCTCCTGACTCAGCCTCCCGAGTAGCTGGGACTACAAGCACCTGCCACCATGTCCAGCTAATTTTTGTATTTTTAGTAGAGACAGGGTTTCTCCATGTTGGCCAGGCTGGTCTCGAACTCCTGACCTCAAGTGATCCACCCACCTCAGCCTCCCAAAGTGTTGAGATTACAGACGTGAGCTACCGCGCTCAGCCCAAAAGAGGTTATTTTTTAAAACACGGTCCAGCACTATGTCACTTAGATGAGACCTGAATTAACTTTGACAATGACTATATTTCTTTTATTAAGTCTAAGCTAAATAAATAAATAAAAAGTTAGCTTCAACTGTATCACTTCAATTGTAGGGTATCAGTCTATTCGGTTGAATAGGCTGGTTCATTTACTAAATGATATATAGCATAGTTTTCCCATAAGCACCAAATACACAGATAAGGCAGTACCTTCCCTCAAGAAGTTTACAACTTAGTAGGGAAGTTAAGACATGTAAAAACAGTATTATGACAGATGTAGAGATTTTGAAAGGGTAAATAATTTCTCATTGCAGAACTAAATTCATTGAGGAGGTGGCATTTGTATTGGACCCTGCAGAACGGGTAGTCAGTACACAGTGAGTAGCCCCAGAAGATTACTCTGGGGCTTGCTTGAGAATAGAAAGACACCATTTAGGAGGCTAGTTTAATAGTCCAGATGAGGTAATGAGACTCTAAGTCAGGCTTATAGTGTTAAATACTTATCTGTTCATAAAACAGGTTTGAAACCATATAACAAATGTTAAGTCAGCTGACCTGTCCAGGCTCATGTCCAGTTACTCCCACATTGTACCTTATGCCCCAGTGACAATAAACTATTATATTTTTGCCATTTCCCCAACCATAACAACGTACCTTCATGCCTCTACATTCTAGCTTTACCTGAATTGCTGCCCTCTATTTGCTTGAAGAATAGCAGATGCCAATATTTGTTGTATTCACCAATACACACTAGGTGCTGTTCCAAACATTTTATATATTGTATTTAATCTGTAGAGCAGTCCCCAAGCATGCATGCTGCAATTCTCATTACAAAGATGAGGAGATTGAGGCTTATTGAGGGGTTAAGTGTTCTGTCCAAGGTTACAGAGTTTTAAGTGGCAGAACAGATTCTGAATTCAAACCCTTTGGTTCTTGAGCCCATGGTCCTAAGCACTAAAGGCTTTTATTTTTTAAGACAAAATTCACTTCACTCTCACCTTAAGACCTCACTATTTTTAAACTGCCCTCAAATTTTTGTGCACTAACACCTGGCACATACACATTTCCTGTACTTGGTCTGTGTTGAACCACTCCACTTGTCCTACATCTAGTCCATGTGCTCTAAGTATCTTGTTTCTTCATCTTAGAATGATAATCCAAAAAGAGGCATGTGAAGATTAAATAATGTATATAAGGCATCTCACATAGCACTAAGACAATGAAATCTAGCTTATTTTGCACACAGATCATAGGGAAATTCCAGTTTTAAAGAATTCCAAAATGTATGTTACTTTTTTTTTTTTTTAATACTGTAAGTTCTAGGGTACATGTGCACAACGTGCAGGTTTGTTACATATATATACATGTACCACGTTGGTGTGCTGCACCCATTAACTCATCATTTAGGGTTACCCCCTCCCCACAATAGGACCCGGTGTGTGATGCTCCCCTTCATGTGTCCAAGTGATCTCATTGTTCAATTCCCACCTATGAGTGAGAACATGTGGTATTTGGTTTTCTGTTCTTGCGATAGTTTGCTGAGAATGATGGTTTCCAGCTGCATCCATGTCCCTACATGTATGTTACTTTGATAAAAGAAATTAATGATTCTAGAATGAAATGCCTAGCATAAGAGAGCTACATGTTGGGCAGTTAGAAAATACATCCGCTCATTATGCAACCCATCAAGTCCATGGCAAACTGAACTGAATCAAGAAAATGTAAAAAGGAGGCATACATACCTCCTTCTTCATCCGATAATATTCATCAATGGCATATTGGTACTTTGGGGTGCTGATACCCAAAACAGATGCAATCTTCTCTCCAAGGAAGTCACACACTGAAGACACAAAAGTTAAAAGACTTATATAATTCTATAAACATTTCTTGAGCACTTTCTATGTGTAAGACACTGTAGGAATACAAGAGTTACTGTTCCTGCTCTCAAGGAGATTATAAAAACCTAATATATCTCTCTTCTGTATATCTTCCCTGATTTCTTCAAGAAGTATTAGTGGCTTCAGAACTCCCAACAAGTCTTTTCATATGTGTATTAGAACACTTATCACTAGGTATATCTGTTATATGTCTATGTCTTTAAGAAAAGTGTATACTGCCGGGCATGGTGGCTCATGCCTCACACTGAGGCAGGCAGATCACATGAGGTCAGGAGTTCAAGACCAGCTTGAACAACATGTTGAAACCTCATCTCTACTAAAAATATGAAATTCACTGGGCATGGTGGCGGGTGCCTGTAATCCCAGCTACTCACAAGGCTGAGACAGGATAATAGCTTGAAACCAGGAGGTGGAGGTTACAGTGAGCCAAGATCATACCACTGCACTCCAGCCTTGATGAAAGAGCAAGACTCTGTCTCAAAAAAGAAAAATGTATACTCAGAAAGCTGGGATATCATTGGGCTGGAGGAAGGGAATGGCTTGTAGTATAACACTCACTGAATGCCTACCATGTGCCAGGCACTGTGAAAGGTTAGATGTAGAGAGGTTAAAGAACTTACCCAAATTGATAAAGTAGATCCAAAGTTCAAAGCTAGGTCTGAATCTAAAGCTCATGCTCTTTCCATTACACCAACCTGTCTAGCATATATTGAGTGCTCAGTAAATGTCTGTTGAATCGATTACTATTCACAACTAGCTCTATTAAAAAGCAGAAAGTGATAAAAAGCTATGAGGGAGTTAAAAATGAAAACAGATGAAAGCTTTCTAATTTAAAACCTATATTTTAAATTCACATTAAGTTATAAGTTGATAATTCATTTCCTTCAAATATGACTTAGTCACATCTCAATTAAAGAAATGAAATATTAATGATATAGAAATATAAATTAACTGTAATAGATGGTTTAGAATAAGCAGTGAGACAGATTGAGAATGTTATCAATTGGAAACCAAATGACAAAGCAGCAAAATAGCTGTTAAGAGAAAGGGTTTAAGAACTTGAAAACAATATCTAAACTAATATAGTCATTTTTCATTCCTAAAAAAAAAAAAAAAAAAAAAAAAAAAAAAAAAACCCATACTGGAAGCTGAAGAATGTTTTAATGTGAAGTACAAGTTAGGTTACTATGTCCCAATGCTAGCTAGCTCCTGAGGACAGTGATTAACTCCCTACTGTTTCTCCTTCAGTTTGGAAACATCCTATTTAGCAAAGCTCCTGTTGCTGAAGCATGTTACAGAAATTATACAGTATTCAAGCAGAAAAGCAATACCTGAGAGAGTTGATGTAGCAGCCCGAAGCATGTAAAACCATAAGTATGGGCCCCAGGTAAGTTTTGTCTGCAACAAGAAATCAGGTTAGCAACAGTCATACCTAAATTCATTCCATATATTTAGGCCAGAATGAAGTAGTCAAATACTTGGTAGGCACCAAGAATATTGTATAGGCAGTACTACAAAGAGACTGCAATCCACAATTTAAAATCTTTAGAGTTAAAATTCCACAAAGATATTTTACATTCACCCATATAACTACCACCACCTTAAGCCCATAGAAGAATCAAAAAAAGATGCAGCCACTGTAATGGAGCTGGTAATCGCAGTCTGCAATGAGTTGACAATCCAGAGCCTTCCTTTCTCCTGTCTTGCTAAATTTTCGCTTCCACTATTTGTAAACACAACACAGAGAGGGTGTTCAGTCAATAGAAAGAAACTTAAGGACGCCATCTGACATACTTATGCTATAGCAGGGAAATTAAGGTTCAGAGAAATTAAGCAGGATATGTAAGTGAACATCAAATGAGCTTTTAATGGTGGGAAATTAAGGGACAAATAAGTGGCAAGATAAGTTTTGTTTCTTTAAGTCTTTTTTTTATTATTATACTTTAAGTTCTAGGGTATCTGTGCACAACATGCATATTTGTTACATATGTATATATGTGCCATGTTGGTGTGCTGCACCCATTAACTCATCATTTACATCAGGTACATCTCCTAATGCTATCCCTCCCCCCTCCCCCCATCCCACGACAGGCCCCACTATGTGATGTTCCCCATCCTGTGTTGAAGTGTTCTCATTGTTCAATTCCCACCTATGAGTGAGAACATGCAGTGTCTGGCTTTTTTTTTTTTTTTTTTTTTTTTTTTTTTGAGACGGAGTCTCGCTCTGTCGCCCAGGCTGGAGTGCAGTGGCGCGATCTTGGCTCACTGCAAGCTCCGCCTCCTGGGTTTACGCCATTCTCCTGCCTCAGCCTCCTGAGTAGCTGGGACTACAGGCGCCCGCCACCGCGCCCGGCTAATTTTTTGTATTTTTAGTAGAGACGGGGTTTCACCGTGGTCTCGATCTCCTGACCTTGTGATCCGCCCGCCTCGGCCTCCCAAAGTGCTGGGATTACAGGCGTGAGCCACCGCGCCCGGCCCAGTGTCTGGTTTTCTGTCCTTGCGATAGCTTACTCAGAATGATGGTTTCCAGCTTCATTCATGTCCCTACAAAGGACATGAACTCATCCTTTTTTAAGGCTGCATAGTATTCCATGGTGTATATGTGCCACATTTTCTTTTTTTTTTTTTTTTTTTTTTTTTTTTTTTTTTTTTGTTGAGACAGAGTCTTGCTTTGTCGCCCAGCCTGGAGTGCAGTGGCCGGATCTCAGCTCACTGCAAGCTCCGCCTCCCGGGTTCACGCCATTCTCCTGCCTCAGCCTCCCGAGTAGCTGGGACTACAGGCGCCCGCCACCTCGCCCAGCTAGGTTTTTGTATATTTTAGTAGAGATGGGGTTTCACCGTGTTAGCCAGGATGGTCTCGATCTCCTGACCTTGTGATCCGCCCGTCTCGGCCTCCCAAAGTGCTGGGATTACAGGCTTGAGCCACCGCGCCTGGCCGTGCCACATTTTCTTAATCCAGTCTATCATTGATGGACATCTGGGTTGGTTCCAAGTCTCTGCTATTGTGAATAGTGCCACAATAAACATATGTGTGCATGTGTCTTTATAGCAGCATGATTTATAATCCTTTGGGTATATACCCAGTAATGGGATGGCTGGGTCAAATGGTATTTCTAGTTCTAGATCCTTGAGGAATGGCCACACTGTCTTCCACAATGGTTGAACTAGTTTACAGTCCCACCAACAGTGTAAAAGTGTTCCTGTTTCTCCACATCCTCTCCAGCACCTGTTGTTTCCTGACTTTTTAATGATTGCCATTCTAATGGTGTGAGATGGTGTTTTTGATTTGCATTTCTCTGATGGCCAGTGATGATGAGCATTTTTTCATGTGTCTGTTGGCAGCATAAATGTCTTCTTTTGAGAAGTGCCTGTTCATATCCTTCACCCACTTTTTGATGGGGTTGATTTTTTTCTTGTAAATTTGTTTAAGTTCTTTGTAGATTCTGGATATTAGCCCTTTGTCAGATGGGTAGAGGGTAAAAATTTTCTCCCATTCTGTAGGTTGCCTGTTCACTCTGCTGGTAGTTTCTTTTGCCATGCAGAAGCTCTTTAGTTTAATTAGGTCCCATTTGTCAATTTGGGCTTTTGTTGCCAATGCTTTTGATGTTTTAGTCATGAAGTCCTTGCCCATGCCTATGTCCTGAATGGTACTGCCTAGGTTTTCTTCTAGGGTTTTTATGATTTTAGGTCTAACATTTAAGTCTTTAATCCATCTTGAATTAATTTTTGTAAGAAACCTGACAAAAACAAGAAATAGGGAAAGGATTCCCTATTTAATAAATAGTGCTGGGAAAACTGGCTAGTCATAGGTAGAAAGCTGAAACTGCATCCCTTCTTTAAGTCTTAAAAAAGGGCTAGACCGAAGAACCCAAGATAAGCTCAGTGCATATTTGGTAAGCCGGGGCCACTGGCAGAATGCAATCCACAATGCACACCGACATAGTTAATCTTGGTTCTATAATTCCAAATGAATTTTGTGAAGCTTGCCAAACAGATGTTATCTGCCTTTCTAGATGAAGCCAGTGATAAAGGCATGCTTCATTGGACCAATATGTTTATCCAAAGAAAACATAGTATAAAGCCTTCAATGAATCAAATGCATTAATAATTTTTGGGTTTTTTTTTTTTAAGGCAGAGTCTCACTCTGTCACCCAGGCTAGAGTGCAGTGGTGCGATCTCAGCTCACTGCAACCTCTGCCTCCTGGGTTCAATTGATTATCACGCCCTAGCCTCATGAGTAGCTGGGATTACAGACGTGCACCAATTGCACGAATTTTTGTATTTTTAGTATAAACGAGGTTCCGCCATGTTGGCCAGGCTGGTCTCAAATTCCGGCCCCATTGACCCACCTGCCTTAGCCTCCCAAAGTGCTGGGATTACAGGAGTGAGCTACTGTGTCTGGACAATAATTGTTTTAATATGGCTTCCAAGGAGGGGAGAAAGAGAAAAACTTGTCCATAATCTTCTTATATATACTAATGATTAAAAGGGCATTACAAAGGCAAACACAAGAATATCTGTTAAGACTGAGTGGATGGGGCCAGGCGCAGTGGCTCACGTCTGTAATCCCAGCACTTTGGGAGGCTGATGCGGGTGGATCACCTGAGGTCAGGAGCTCCAGACCAGCCTGACCAACATGAAGAAACCCCATCTCTACTCAAAATACAAAAATTAGCCAGGCATAGTGGTGCATGCCTGTAATCCCCAGCTACTCGGGAAGCTGAGGCAGGAGAATTGCTTGAATCCGGGAGGCGGAGGTTGTAGTGAGCCGAGATCGCGCCACTGCACTCCAGGGCAACAGGAGTGAAACTCCGTCTCAGAAAAAAACAAAAAAAGACTGAGTGTATGGGTGAAAACAGAAATCAACAAATAACACAGCAGTGCCATAAAAAGTAGATACGCCAGTTTCTGTGATACTGTGCCTGAAGAGACAAAGTAATGCAGCTCCGTTGTCTCTACTTACTGAAGAACGAATGTCCAAGCAAACAGATTCAGCCAAGAAAAAACTATGTATTACTGACACCCTGGATAAAATCCGCTATATCTTCTACATTCAGAGCAGGATGCGTCTTTTATGTGGGACAAGGGTTACTTTAGTGGCTCTGTTTAAGATGCTCTGATCTTATGGTTTACAGCAAATGGAAACAGTGGCAGGAGTACAAGGAAAGGAACCAATTTCAATAACACATAATACGTGATAAGGCCAAGAAACTATTTAGAAAAGGACTAGGCATGCTTTGGAGGAAAGCATACAGTTCAACAACACAGGTTTGAACTGTGTGGATCAACTTATTAATGGATTTTCTTTCAATAAATATATTAAACATTTTTTGAAAATTTGTAACAATTTTTAAAAACTCAGATGAACCTATAGACTAGAAATGTCAAAAAAATCAATAAAAAGTATGCTGTGAATGCATAAAATAAATGTAGACACTAGTTTATCATTTATTACCATAAAATATGTGCAATTTTTAATTTTATAATAGAGTTATCAAAACTTACCCGCACAGACAGACATTACATTGTGCCATTTGCAGTCATGAGAAATTTATTCAAACATAAAGATATAGTATTAAATCATAACTGCATGGGCCAGGCACGGTGGCTCACACCTGTAATCCCAGCACTTTGGGAGGCTGAGGCGGGTGGATCACCTGAGGTCAGGAGTTTGAGACCAGCCTGATCAACATGGCGAAACCCCATCTCCACTAAAAATACAAAAGGCGTCTGTAATCCCAGCTACTCGGGAGGCTGAACAAGCAGGAGAATCGCTTGAACCCAGGAGGCGGAGGTTGCAGTGAGCCAAGATTGCCCCATTATACTCTAGCCTGGCAACAAAAGTGAAACTCTGTATCAAAAAAAAAAAAAGTCATAACTGCATAAAATTAACTGCAGTACATAATATACTACTATAATTTCTTAGCCACCTCCTGCTGCTATTGCAGTGAGCTCAAGGGTTGTGAGTATCTGCTTAAAATGCCATGTGACATTATTCATCTCTATGTGAGCAGTTCACCTCTCCAGTAAATTGCAAATCACAGTAAAAATTGATCTCTTGTGGTTCTTACATAATTTTCAACATGTTTAGTACAATACTACAAACCTTAAATAACACCACAGGACTAATACAAAGCGCCATAACTGATGCTGGAAGTGCTCTCAAGAAGCAGGAAACAGTCATGACATTACAAGAAAAAGGTGAACTGCTTGATATATACCATAGGTTGGGGTCTGCAGCTGTGGCTACCTGCCATTTCAAGATACATGAATCCAGTGTAAGAACCATTGCAAAAAGAAAAAAAAAAAAAAGAAAGAAAAGGAAATTTGTGAAGCTGTTCCTGCAGCTATGCCAGTAGGCATGAAAACCTTGCGCTTTTTGCCAAATATCTTTTTTTTTCTTTCCTTGTCTTTTTGAGACAGGGTCTCAATCTGTCACCCAGGCTGGAGTGCAAAGGTGCAATCTTGGTTCACTGCAACCTCCGCCTCCGAGGTTCAAGCAATTCTCCTGCCTCAGCTGGGATTACAGGCACCCACCACCATGCCTGGCTAATTTTTATATTTTTAGTAGAGATGGGGTTTCACCGTGTTAACCAGGCTGGTCTCCAACTCCTGACCTCAAGTGATCCACCTACATCAGCCTCCCAAAGTGCTGGGATTATAGGTGTGAGCCACCGTGCACGGCCAACTTTTTATGTTGTATTGAAAATGCAGCTTTTTTGTGCTGCAAGACTGCTTGTAAGAAAGGCATAGCTATAGACTAATATGATTCAAGAAAAAGCAGAGTTATGACAGCTTAAAGCAAAAGGACGGTAAAGTATCTGTGATGATTAATATTAGGTGTCAACGTGATTGGATCGAGGGATGCCTAGATAGCTGGTAAAGTATTGTTTCTAGGTGTGTCTGTGAAGGTGTTGCCAAAGGAGACTGACATTTGAGTCAGTGGACTCGGAGAGGAAGACCTACCCTTGATGTGGGTGGACACCATCCAATGGGCTGACAGTGCAGCTACAACAAAGCAGGCAGAAGAAAGTGGAATAAGCCAGCTTGCTGAGTCTCTTCTGGCTTTCATCTTTCTCCTGTGCTGGATGCTTTCATCTGTTCCGCCGGCTCTTGGACATCAGACTTCAGGTTCTTTGGCCTTTGGACTCTTGGACTTACACCAGTGGTTTGCTGGGGGCTCTCAGGCCTTCAGCCACAGACTGAAGGCTGCACTGTCAGCTTCCCTGGTTTTGAGGCTTTCAGACTTGGACTGAGCCACTACTGGCTTCCTTCTTCCTCACCTTGTGGACAGCCTATTGTGGAACATTGCCTTGTGATCATGTCAGCCAATTATCTCGAATGAACTCCCTTGCACAGCCTGACCAATATGGTGAAACCCCATTTCTACGAAAAATACAAAAATTAGGCCAGGCGCAGTGGCTCACACCTGTAATCTCAGAACTTTGGGAGGTTGAGGTGGCTGGATCACCTGAGGTCAGGAGTTCAAGAGCAGCCTGGCCAACATGGCAAAATCCTGTCTCTACTAAAAATACAAAAATTAGCCAGGCACGGTAGCGTGTGCCTATAATCCCAGCTTCTAGGGAAGCTGAGACAGGAGAATTGCTTGAATTCGGGAGGCGGAGGTTGCAGTGAGCTGAGATTGACCCACTGCACTCCATCCTGAGCAACAGAGCAAGACTCCATCTCTAAATAAATAAAATAAATAAAAATACAAAAATTAGCTGGGCTGTAGTGGCACACACCTGTGATCCTAGCTACTCAGGAGACTGAGATGGGAGAATCGTTTGAACCCAGGAGGCAGAGGTTGCAGCGAGCCAAGATCGCACTACTGCACTCCAGCCTGGGCAACAGAGGGAGACCCTGTCTCAAAAAAAATAAATAAACTCCCTTTCATATATACATATATTATATTAGTTCTGTCCCTCTGGAGAACCCTAACAGTATCTAAAGCTGGAGAATTTAATGCCAGCAAAGGATGGCTTGATAATTTTACAAAGAAGTTCGGCTTTAAAAATGTCAACAAAACAACAGAAGCAGCTTCTGCCAACCAAAAGACAGCAGATGAGTTCCCACACACCATTAAGACAATCATTGAGAAGAAAGGATATCTATCAGAACAGGTTTTTAATGGAGATCAAAGTGCCTATTCTGAAAAAACATCCCTCAAAAGACATTTATTAGTAAGGAAGAGAAGTAAGCACCAGGATTCAAGGTAGAAAGGGATAGGCTAACTCTACTATTTTGTACAAATGCAGTCTGGTTTATTATTATTATTACCTTATCTATAAAGCTGCTAGCCCCTAAGCCTTAAAGGAAAAAGATAAACACCAGTTACCAGGCTTTCGTCTGTACAACAAGGCCCAGATAACAAGAACCCTTTTCCTGGACTGGTTCCATCAATGCTTTGTCCCTGAAGTCAGAAAGTATTCTTTTAATTAGGGACTGCCTTTTAAAGTTCTTTTGTTATTGGACAATGCTCCTGGCCACCCAGAACCCCACAAGTTCAACACTGAAGGCGTCAAAGTGTTGTACTTGCCCCCGAACACAACATCTCTAGTTCAGCCTCTAGATCTGGGGTCATAAGGACCTTTAAGGTTCATTACACACATTACACTATGGGAAGTACTGTTGATGCTATAGAAGAGAACCGTGGGCTGAGCGCGGTGGCTCACGCCTATAATCCTAGCACTTTGGGAGGCCGAGGCGGGCAGATTACCTGAGCTCAGGGTTTTGCAACCAGGCTAGGCAACATGGTGAAACCCCATCTTTACTAAAATACAAAATACTAGCCAGATGTGGCAGCGTGCACCTGTAGTCCAGCTACTCGGGAGGCTGAGGCAGGAGAATTGCTTGAACCTGGGAGATGGAGGGTGCAGTGAGCCAAGATCACGCCACTGCACTCCAGCCTGGGTGACAGCGAGACTCTGTCTCAAAAAAAAAAAAAAAAAAAAAAAAAAAGAGAACCCCGATAAAGAAAACATCATGAAAGTCTGGAAGGATTACACCACTGAAGATGCCATTGTCATAGAAAAAGCTGTGAAAGACATCAAACACAAAACAAATTTCTGCTGGAGAAAACTGTGTCCAAGTGTTGTGCACATCTTCACAGGATTTATGACACAGCCAATCAATGAAATCATGAAAGATATGGTAGATATGAAAAGAAAGGTGGGCTGGGGGGTGGAGGGTTTTAAAATTTGGATCTTGGAGAAATTCAAGAGCTAATAGACACACCAGAGATATTAACAGAAAATGGCTTGATAGAGATGAGTGCCTCCAAACCATTGCCAGATGATGAAGAAGATGTAAAAGCAGCAGTGCCAGAAAAGAAACTGACATTAGACAATCTGGCAGAAGGGCTCTGATTTTTCAAGACTTCTTGACTTCTTTTACAACATGGACCCTTCTATACAGGCAGTGAAACTAAAGCAAATGGTGGGAAAAGAACTGTTACCACATAGAACATTTTTTAGGGAAATGAAAAGTATAAAAAAGTCAGACAGAAATTACTATGTATTTCCATGAAGTTACAGCGAGTATGCCTTTCTCTCTCACCTCCCCTTCCACCTCCTGCCATGCCTAACACAGCAAGACCAACCCCTCCTCTTCCTCCTCAGCCTACTCAATGTGAAGACAATGAGAAAGAAGACTTATGATGATGATCCACTTCCCACTTAATGAACAGTAAATATATTTTCTCTTCCTTATAATTTTCTTAACCTTTTCTTTTCTCTCTTCTCTTCTCTTCTTTTCTTTTCCTTCCAGATGGAGTCTCACTCTGCCACCCAGGCTGGAGTGCAGTGGCGGGATCTCGCCTCACTGCAACCTCTGCCTTCCGGGTTCAAGTGATTCTCCCGCCTCAGCCTCCCGAGTAGCTGGGGCTACAGGTGCATGCCACCACACCTGGCTAATTTTTTGTATTTTTAGTAGAGACGGTGTTTCACCATGTTAGCCAGGATGGTCTTGATCTCCTGACCTCGTGATCTGCCCACCTCGGCCTCCCAAAGTGCTGGGATTACAGATGTGAGCCACCACGCCTGGCCACCTATAACAATATTTTTAAAATATATATATATAAACTTACACAAATATACACATATTTGAGGAATATTAACTGAAACTAAATTAATACGTAAGAGAATTAGAGAAAATATGTTTATTCTTAAGGTACATCTAAGGTAAAATTGAAGTGAGTTACTATAAGATTATAAAAAGATCTAGGTCTCCACTTCTTTTTTTTTTTTGAGATGGAGTCTTGCTCTGTCACCCAGGCTGGAATGCAGTGGCGCAACCTCGGTTCACCGCAACCTCCGCCTGCCAGGTTCAAGCAAGTCTCTGCCTCAGCCTCCCAAGTAGCTGGGATTACAGGCACTCACCACCACACCCGGCTAATTTTTGTATTTTTAGTAGAGATGGGGTTTCACCATCTTGGCAAGGCTGATCTTGAACTCCTGACCTCGTGATCCACCCGCCTCGGCCTCCCAAAGTGCTGGGATTACAGGTGTGAGTCACCACGTCTAGCATAGGCCTCCACTTCTTATGCTCTATTAGTATTATATGCCAGGAGTATTAATCTTAAATATTTATCTTAAATATCAGGGTTTTAAAAATTGAGTCTGTTTTACAAATGTACTATGTAAATACAGGACCTTTTCAAAATTCCTTTGTCTTACCATTAATTGTATTAAAACTAAACAGAAAAAGTCTGTTCTTAACATTAAGTGAAGCCAGGTTTGTCTTCAGTTGTTAAAAAGTACTCCAATGTATAAGCACGGGCTGTTGTATTGGTCTTGGCAGGAAACCAAATGATACATTCAAATTGGCTAGTAGTGGTGAGATTTAGGCTGTACACATTAAAAAAAACTTTTTTAATTGTCTAATAGGGTATTATCTACAAAGATGTGGACAGGGTTTCCAACAATGAACAGAATAGTACCCCAGGGCTAGCAGCACTGAGAAAACCATTAATATCCCTGCTGCTGTTAAAATGTGTCCCCTAAAAAACCTGTGTTGGAAACAATATACAGTGTTGGGAGCTGGGACTGAATGAGCAGTGATTATGCCAATGACGTCTCCAGCATCATGAATGGATTAATGCCATTATTATGGAAGTGGGTTTGTTATAAAATCATGAGCTCTGTCCCCTTCTCTCTCTGACTCTCTCTCACCCTCTCGCCTTCTGCTATGTTCAATGATGCAGCAAGAAGGCCCTTGCCAGATGCCAGTCCCTCAACCTTGGACTTCCTTGCCTCCACAACTGTAAGCCAATAAAGTTCTGTTCTTTATTAATTACTCAGTCTGTGGTATTCTGTTATAGCAGCACAAAATGGACTATCACAAACCCAATATCTGAAAGGGTAAAAAGAGAGAGCAGTTACTGGGAACCCCAGGAGGATACCCAAATGGAGAAGGCTTCCCAATAGTAGCTGTGGCCTTAGTAGAAAATCCAGTTACCCATGGCATATAACAAGGAAGGAATCCGAGAATCTGAATGGTGAAGAGTAAATAACACAACCTCATTTTATTCCCTGCCCTCTAATTTCCTGCTGGTGGCTCACATTGGCAAAACTCAACAGAAAGCCAGAGGACAAAGGAGTCTACTAATACAGCGCATACATGCCAAAGTACAATGCAGCATGCAGAGGAGTAGAGAGTAAATCTGCAGGAGCAAACAGAAAATTCACATGATGCCTAGTCCACAAACACGAGAAACGATATGGTGATTAGAAGTAGTTTTATGGTTACCTGTTATCAAAATGCTCTAACATTAAGACACCAATCATCTGTTAACATATTCCACTATGTAAAAGATTTTCTACTTATACAATAAAAAAACCTATTTATTGCCACCAAGGGAGATTCTGAAATATGTATCAGAAAAATTATCCATGTAAAACTACTAGACGAAAACACAGGGGAAAACTATATAACATTGGTCTGGGCAATACTCTTTTGTATTTGACCCCAAAATCTCAGGCAACAAAACCAAAACCAGACTAATGGGATTACATCAAAATAAAAAGCTTCTGTACAGTAAAAAAACAATCAACAGAGTGAAGTGACCACCCATGGAATGGGAGAAAATACTTGCAAGCCATACATTTGATTAAGGGGTTAATATCCAAAATATGTAAAGAACTCAAACAACCCAAAAGCAAAAAAACAACCTAATTAAAAACTAGGCTAAGGACCTGAACAGATACTTCTCAAGAGAAGGCATATGAATAGTCAACAGATACATGAAAAAATGTTCAACATCACTAATCATTAGGGAAAGGCAAATTAAAATCACAATGAGATATCACCACATACCTGTCAAAATGGATATTATCAAAAAGATAAAAGATAACAAATGTTGGCAAGGATGTAGAGAAAAGGGAACCCAGGTACACTTGTTGGTGGGAATGTAAATCAGTATAGGAGTTTGGAAAGCAGGATGGAGGTTCCTCGAAAAACTAAAAACAGAGTTACTATATAATCCAGCAATTCAATTTCTGAATATATATTGAAAGGAATTGGAATCAGGGTATCAAAGAGATATCTGCATTCCCATGTTTATTATATCATTATTCACAATGGCCACATTATGGAACCAACCTAAGTGTCCATATCAGATGAATGGATAAAGAAAATGTGATATATATACAAAATGAAATACAATTCAGCCTTTAAAAATAGGGAATTGTGTCATTTGTGCAACATGGATGAACCTGGAGGATATTATCCTAGTAAAATAACCCAGGCACAGAAAGGCATAATACCACGTTTTCACTTTTATGTGGAATCCAAAACTGAACTGATAGAAACAGAGAGCACAATAGTGGTTACCAGAGGCTAGGGGTTAAGGGGAAATGGAGAGATGTTGGTCAAAGAGCTCAATGTTACAGTTAGGAAGAATAAATGGTAAGTACTTGAGGCAATAAATATGTTTAATAAAAACAGAAAAATGGGCCGGGCATGGTGGCTCACGTCTGTAATCCCAGCACTTTGGGAGGCCGAGGTGGGCAGATCATCTGAGGTCGGGAGTTTGAGACCAGCCTGACCAACATGGAGAAACCCTGTCTCTACTAAAAATACAAAATTAGCCAGGTGTGGTGGCGCATGCCTGCAATCCCAGCTACTCAGGAGGCTGAGACAGGAGAATCACTTGAACCTGGGAGGCAGAGGTTGCGGTGAGCTGAGATGGCGCCATTGCACTCCAGCCTGGGCAACAAGAGCAAAACTCGTCTCAAAAAAAACAAAGAAAAAAAAAACAGAAAAATGATTCAAAAGCCTCTATTATGTATACATTCCATACATTCCATTAACTATAACAATAGCATTTAAATATATACATGAAGTTGGTATCAAGATGCTCTTTTACTACTTTAAACGACGCAAGAAAAATGGATTTGAGGCCAGGAACTCATGCTTGTAATCCCAGCACTTTGGGAGGCCAAAATAGGAGGATCATTTGAGCCCAGGAGTCCAAGACCAGACTGGGCAACATAATGAGACCTTATCTCTACAAAACATTTCAAAAATTAGACAGGTGAGGTGGCCTATACCTGTAGTCACAGCTACTTAGAAGGCTGAGGTGGAAAGATCATTTGAGCCTAGGAGGTTAAGGCTACAGTGAGCCATTATCATGCCATAGTACTACAGCCTGGGCAACAGAGCAAGACCTTGTCTCAAAAAGCAAAAAAAAAAAAAAAAAAAAAAAGAATTGGAATTCCTACGATTTTCATATTATCAGACAATGGTTTTAATACTTTGTTTCTAGGCTGGGTGCAGTGCCTCACGCCTGTAATCCCAGCACTTTGGGAGGCCAAGGTGGGTGGATTACAAGGTCAGGAGTTCAAGACCAGCCTGGCCAACATGGTGAAACCCTGTCTCTACTAAAAATACTAAAATTAGCTGGGCATGGTGGCAGGCACCTGTAATCCCAGCTACTTGGGAAGCTGATAAAGGAGAACCGTTTGAACCTGGGATGTGAAGGTTGCAGTGAGCCAAGATCGCACCACTGCACTCCAGCCCCAGTGACAGGATGAGAATCCATCTCAAAAAAAAAAAAAAATTGCTTCTTATACCTTTTAAAACAAAGTCTACATTAATGAAAAACAAAATTAACAGCCATCTATTGCTGGTGGAAGCTGAAGGAAATGCATAGCAGGTAACACATTTTTATTTAAAGAATATTCTGCCTGAGCACCATTCTGTCTATATAAAAGGATTCAAAAAGTAATCAAATACTCAGCTCACAACTGCCCTAAATGGCATTTAAGATGTGCTTATCTTGCCAGAGAAAAATTGAAAAAACTATTCAGGTGGGAGTCTTTGGTTAGTTCTAAGCTTTAAAAATCTTTTCTGGCCGGGCGCGGTGGCTCAAGCCTGTAATCCCAGCACTTTGGGAGGCTGAGACCGGCGGATCACGAGGTCAGTAGATCGAGACCATCCTGGCTAACACGGTGAAACCCCGTCTCTACTAAAAAATACAAAAAACTAGCCAGGCAAGGTGGCGGGCGCCTGTAGTCCCAGCTACTCAGGAGGCTGAGGCAGAAGAATGGCGTGAACCCGGGAGGCGGAGCTTGCAGTGAGCTGAGATCCGGCCACTGCACTCCAGCCTGGGCGACAGAGCGAGACTCCGTCTCAAAAAAAAAAGTCTTTTCTGAACAGAAATGAGAATGTTGTCTGGCCAAAAAAAAAAGATTCAATGGAAAATTCTCCTGAGTGGCTGAATACATTATGGTTTAATACAATATGGTTAAACCACAATGTATTCTATTAATATTTAAAGTTTCCCTCCAGGGCAGAGCTTGCAGTGAGCCGAGATTGCACCACCGCACTCCAGCCTAAGCAACAGAGCAAGACTCTGTCTCAAAAAAAAAAAAAAAAAAAAAAAAAAAAAAAAAAAGTTTCCCTCCAAAAATATTATAGTTATTTAAGGGAAATAAAACCACCTGCAAGTTTACTTTATGAATATAATTCTACATTAAGCTACAGCATTAAAAAATAACAACAAAAAAATATGGTGACAGACTAATATTAACATGGGCGAACATAAAAAATAAACCAGATGAAGTCATTTGCAATTCAGGCAGCTATTAAAAAAAATCAGAGAAATAGGCCGGGTGCGGTGGCTCACGCCTGTAATCCCAGCAATTTGGGAGGCCGAAGCGCGCGGATCACAAGGTCAGGAGATTGAGACCATCCTGGCTAACACAGTGAAACCCCATCTCTACTAAAAATACAAAAAACTTAGCTGGTCGTGGTGGCGGGCAGGCGCCTGTAGTCTCAGCTACTCAGAAGGCTGAGGCAGGAGAATGGCGTGAACCCAGGAGGCGGAGTTTGCAGTGAGTGGAGATGGTGCCACTGCACTCCAACCTGGGCAACAGAGCAAGACTCCATCTCAAAAAAAAAAAAAAATCAGAGAAATAAATTGTAAATTGTATCTCTTTTTGCTAAACACTTAAATAATTATTACTCTATCTCAGTTAATTTAGTCAACATGTATAGTCATATTTCCTAATTATATAAATTCTTCATGAGCTGTATTAGGTTTTTCTGTGAAAATTTTACTTAGAATTCAAGTAAAATGTCCTCTCTCACTTCAGGCTGAATAACATAAAGCTACCAACTGACAGTATAGTAACAGCTCATATTTGCCTAAAAAAATCATTGTACTGTTTTGTTTTTGTTTTTGTTTTTGAGATAAAGTCTTGATCTGTTGCCCAGGCCGGAGTGCAGTCGCTCGATCTCGGCAACCTCCATCTCCCAGGTTCAAGCAATTCTCCTGCCTCAGCCTCCCGAGTAGCTGGGATTACAGATGCGCACTACCACGCCCAGCTAATTTTTGTATTTTTAGTAGAGTTGAGGTTTCCCCATGATGGCCAGGCTGGTCTCAAACTCCTGACCTCAGTGATCTGCACACCTCGGCCTCCCAAAGTGCTGGGGTTACAGGAGTGAGCCACCGCACCTGGCCCTTTGCACCACTGCACTCTCTTAAATGCATGAAGTACCAAAAGGGATTTTTTTTTTTTTTGAGACAGAGTCTCACTCTGTGGTCAAGGCTGGAGTACAGTGGGGCGGTCTCTGCTCACTGCAATCTCCACCTCCTGGATTCAAGCCCTTCTCCTGCCTCAGCCTCCCAAGCTGGGATTATAGGCTCGTGCCACCAAGCCCAGCTAATTTTTATATTTTTAGTAGAGATGGGGTTTCAGGGTTTTACCACGTTGGCCAGGCTGGTCTCAAACCCCTGTCCTCAAGTGATCTGCCCACCTCAGCCTCCCAAAGTGCTGGGATTACAGGCGAGAGCCACCATGCCTGGCCCAAAAGAAAAAATAAAATTTTAAAGCTTTAAACTTGATATTTCAAAATTGGAATCACAAAACAAATCAATTTTATAAACTCTAAAATGATACTAAATCTGGGTGCAGGACTAGATTTATTATTTATTTATTTATTTATTTTTATTTTATTTTATTTTATTTTTTTTTTTTTTGAGACGGAGTCTCGCTGTGTCTCCCAGGCTGGAGTGCAGTGGCGTGATCTCGGCTCACTGCAAGCTCCGCCTCCCGGGTTCACGCCATTCTCCCGCCTCAGCCTCCCAAGTAGCTGAGACTACAGGCGCCCGCCACCACGCCCGGCTAGTTTTTTGTATTTTTAGTAGAGACGGGGTTTCACCATGTTAGCCAGGATAGTCTCGATCTCCTGACCTCGTGATCCACCCACCTCGGCCTCCCAAAGTGCTGGGATTACAGGCTTGAGCCACCGCGCCCGGCGATTTGTTATTTAAAAAAGAAAATAATACTAAATAGGAACTATAGAGAAAATTAATTAATTACTTAATTAATTTTGAGATGGCATTTCACTCTTGTTGCCCAGGCTGGAGTGCAATGGCTGGATCTCAGCTCACTGCAACCTCCACCTCCTGGCTTCAAGCGATTCTCCTGCTTCAGCCTCCCAAGTGGCTGGGATTACAGGCACCCGCCCCCATGCCTGGCTAATTTTTTGTATTTTTTTTTTTTAGTAGAGATGGGGTTTCACCATGTTGGCTAGGCAGGTCTCAAACTCCTGACCTCAGGTGATCCACCCACCTTGTCCTCCGAAAGTGCTGGGATTACAGGCAAGAGCCACCATGCCTGGCCCCAAAGGGAAAATATAATTTTAAAGCTTTAAAACTGGTATTTCAAAATTGGAGTCATAAAACAAATCAATTTCATAAACTCTAAAATGATACTAAAATATGAATATAGGACTAGATCTTTTCCCCCCCCCCCGCCGAGATGGAGTCTCGCTCTGTTGCCGGACTGGAGTGTAGTGGCGTGATCTTGGCTCTCTGCAATCTCCAACTCCCGGGTTCAAGCCATTCTCCTGCCATTCATCCACCCACCTCGGCCTCCCAAAGTGCTGGGATTACAGGCATGGAGCACCACGCCCTACCTTTTTTTTTTTTTTTTAAGTGATACTAAATAGGAACTATAGAGAAATTTTTAAAAATAAGTTATGAGGTTTCAATCTCGAATGGAGTTCTCAAATTACCTCAAGCAAAGAAAAAAAAAACCTCAAGTAAAATTTCTTGTGCTACTTGCTCTATTTGCTTTATTAATTAATACTACCATATATGTATATAGTTCTTAGTTATTTTTCTTTTCTTTCTTTTTTTTTTTGTTTTGAGACAGGGTCTCACTTTGTTGCCCTGGCTGGAGTACAGTAGCATGCTCATGACTCACTGCAGCCTTGAATTCCTGGGCTCAAGCAATCCTCTTGCCTCAGCCCTCCAAAGCAAAGATTATAGGCATGAGGCACTGTGCTCAGCCTAGTCACTTTTCAATGAGTTTTCACAGATATTATCTCATTTAATCTTTAAAAACAGCTACACGTAGGTGAGGCAAGTTATCTCTCTTCTTTGTAATCACGGAACTTTACAATGAAAGTTAAGTCTCTGTCAAAGCAAGGTGACTACTACAGGACAGAACCAGAACTAAAAATCAAGTTTCTGACGTCTCATGGTACCTCTCAGTAAAGAAAATATAAATAGGTTTCTTATCACCCAGGGATCTGTTGGATTGGGCTTCATAATTCAGGGAAATTCCAATATGCATATACTATATACATGGTCATTAAAGATTTTAAGAGTGGATATAGATATCTATCATAACAGCATGAGGAACTCTGGACCCACTTCCCAGTAAAACTGATGAAATTTATAAATAAATAAACATTTAAAGCCCCTGGAAATGGTCTTAATGGCATATAAATGACTACACATCTATTCAAGAAAATCTATGAAACTTTGGTAAGAAAAGCAAACGTCTGTGGTAACTGAACTAAGACCACTCCCTCTCAGCACCCTCCCAGCAAAGGAAGGCAGAAACTGCACTTCAGACTGGTATGGCCAAGAATACAGGGTTCTCCCTCCCCTCAGCTTCCAGTTGGGTTTTCTTCTCAGGAGGAACAGAATATTAACCAGCACTTCTCATCTATTACTGAGACCAATTTCCAGTTAAGTGTGGTTGACAGGGGGACTCTCTTCTTCCACCAGCCTCCACTCACAGAATGGAGGGTCTACCTTGAGCATGGCACCACTGAGAACACCAGGGCCCTGAGCACCTTTACCTAGTTCATAAAGCAGTGGTTCTACACCAGCAGAGGCACTGAAAAAGCATGGGCCCTACACTTCATAAAGCAGTGGTTCTACACCAGCAGAGGCAAGTCAAAAAAATACTTAAAGCTACTAACCCCACTTCCCATAAATGCTCAGCTCCTAAAGTGAAGGTGTTATTCAGACAGAAATGAGCCATTGTCCCCACCCCAGCTTCAAAACTTGGCTCAGAGATTGCCGTGAGTGAGAGGCAGAAGGGCGGGGCTGGGGTAGGGGAGCCAGCCAGGACAGAAACAAAACAGACAACTCCTAATCTCTTCCCAAAGGAACTGAATCATTTGCAACACACCTAAGACAAAGCTAAGGGTGTACAGTGGTCCCCCTTTATCTGCAAAGACATGACTGAAACTGCGCATAATACTGAACCCTATACTATGTTTTTTCCTATATACACATACCTATGATAAAGTTTAATTTATAGATTAGTCACAGTAAGAGATTAAGAATAGCTAATTACACTGTAATAATAGTTACATGAATGGGTCTCCCAAAATATCATGTTGTACTGTACCGCATTCAGTATGTAATGCTACTCAGAATTATTTTACAGTGTAATGTTCGGCACAACTGGTGGCACAAAAAGTAAAACACCTACTGTAAGAAGATCCCAGGCTAAACTGTAGGCGGGAGGAAAGAATAGGAGTGAGGCTTCACTAAAACAACACAGCAGGGCAGACAAGAAGTACCCGGGCGTGAACCCCACACACAGGAAAAAAAAAATCAGGGTGAGAGTGACGGCTGGAGCTTGCAAAAATGTTTGAGCCGAAAATAATAAATTAAAAATAAAGATCATGCCAGAAATTATTAAAAACAAAACAAAACAAAAACTGACCAGGCACAGTGGCTCATGCAATCCTAGCCTGGGCAACAGGTGGAGTGAGACTCCATCTCACTAAAAAAAAAAAATGAAAGGCAGGAGAATCACCTGAATCCAGGAGCAGAGGAGGCAGAGGTCACATGGCAATATCAGTAGCAGACAAAATAGACTTTTTTTTCTGAGGCAAGATCTTACTCTGTCACCTAGACTGGTGGCTCAGTGTAATCCCAGTGGTGGCTGAGATGGATCACAGTTGACTGCAGCCTCAACCTTCTGGGCTCCAGCGATCCTCCCAACTCAGCTCTCCAAGTAGCTGGGCCCACAGGTATGTGCCACTACGCATGGCTAATTTTTTTATCTTTTGTAGAGACAAAACAAACTATAAGATCTCCACTGGCTCACACTTTAATCCCACTTTGGGAGGAGGCTGGTCTCAAATTGAGACCATCCTGGGCTCAAGAAATCCCTCTGCCTCAGCCTCCCAAAGTGCTGGAGATTGGGAGGCAGGCATGAGACACCATGCAACAGGGCCCATAAAAAAAAAAAAAAAGACTTTAAAAGACAAAAAACTGTAACTAGACTGAGTGTAAAGAAGGACAGCCTCTTCTGGGCTCCATAATGATAAAAGGGGCTCAATCAAGGTATCAGGAAGAAGAATGAAAAGTTATAAATACATATGCAGTTATGCAATCTATCAGGAAGATATGAAATTATAAATACATATGCAGTTATGCAGAGTGCCAAAGTACATGAAACAAATCTGACAGAAAGAGAGGGAGAAATAGACAATTCAACAATCATAGTTAAGACTGCAATATCTCATTTTTAATAATAAATAGCGCATGGGCACAGCGGCTCACACCTGTAATACCAGCTCTTTGGGAGGCCAAGGTGGGCGGATCATGAGGTCAAGAGATTGAGACCATCCTGGCCAACATGGTGAAACCCCATCTCTATTGAAAATACAAAACTTAGCCAGGCGCACACCTGTAATCTCAGCTACTTGGGAGGCTGAGGCATGAGAATCACTTGAACCTGGGAGACAGAGGTTGCAGTGAGCTGAAATTGTGCCACTGCACTCCAGCCTAGGCAACAAGAGTGAAACTCTGTCTCGAAAAGTAACAATAATAAATAGGACAACTGGGCAGACAATCAGCAAGGAAACAGAAGCTTGAACAATACTATAAAATCAATTAGACCTCACAGACACCTACAGAACAACACTTTCAACAACAGAATATACATTCTTCTCAAGTACATATGGAACATTCTCTAAGACAGACCACCCACTAGGCAGGCTATAAAACAAAGGTCAGTAAATTTAAAGGGCCAAATAATATAAAGTATGTTCTCTGATCAGAATGGAGTGAAATCAGAAACCAATAAAAGAAAAAAAAATAGACAAACTCACAAATATGTGGGAAGTAAACAACATACTTCTAAATAACCAATGGGTCAAGGAAGAAAATCAAAAGGAAAAAAAAGAAAATACTTTAAATAAAAATGAAGGTATAGGCCGGGCACAGTGGCTCACGTCTGCAATCCCAGCACTTTGCGAGGCCAAGGCATGCAGATCACCTAAGGTCAGGAGTTTGAGACCAGCCTGGCCAATATGGTGAAACCCTGTCTCTACTAAAAATACAAAAAATTAACTTGGCATGGTGGCATGCGTCTGTAATCCCAACTACTCAGGAAGCTGAGGCAGGAGAATTGCTTGAACCCAGGAGGCAGAGGTTGCAGTGAACCAAGACCATGCCAGGGCACTCCAGCCTGGGCGACAGAGTGAGACTCTGTCTCAAAAAAAGAAGATATAACATACAAAAACTTATGGGAAGCAGGGCATGGTGATGCACATCTGTAAACCCTGCTACTTGTGAGGCTGAAGCAGGAGGATCGCTTGAGCCCATGAGTTTGAAGCCAGCCTAGGCAATATAGCAGAACTCCATTTGTAAACAAGAATAACAAAAATTTATGGAATAAAACTAAGGCAGTACTTAAAGGGAAACTTGTATTTGTAAACGCCCAATTAAGAAAGAACAATAACCTAGACTTCTGCCCTAGGACACTAGAAAATGAAATACAAACTATACCTAAAGCAAACAGAAGGAAGGAAATAATACAGGCAGGAGCAGAAATTAATACAGAATAGAAAACCAACAATCATGAAACCAAAAGGTGGTTCTCAGAAAAGATCAACAAAATTGGCAAACCTTTAGCTAGATTGACCAAAAAGAAAGAGGAAATACCCAAAATTACTAGAATCTAAAAAGAAAAGGAAAATGAACCTTATGAAAAATAAAAAGTATCATAACAAAATACTACTATATGCCAATACATTAGATAACAGATAAAATGGACAAATTCCTAGAAAGACACAAACTCATACACAACTGACTCAAGAAGAAAACAATCTTAATAGCCCTATAGCAAGTGAAGAGACTGAATTGGCAATCAAAAAAACTACCCACAAAGAAAAGTCAAGGAGGCTTCACAGCTGAAGTCTTGTGAACATTTAAAAAATAATTAAGGCTGGGCACGGTAGCTCACACCTGTAATCCTAGCACTTTGGGAGGCTGAGGCGGGCGATCATTTGAGGTCAGGAATTCAAGACCAGCCTGACCAACATATTGAAACCCCATCTCTACTAAAAATACAAAAAAAAGTAGCCAGATGTTGTAGCATGTGCCTGTTGTCCCAGCTACACGGTAGCCTGAAGCAGGAGAATTGCCTGAACCCAGAAGGCGGAGGTTGCAGTGAGCCAAAATCTCACCACTGCACTCCAGCCTGGGTCACAGAGCGAGACTCTATCTCAAAAAATAAAAATAAAAAAATAAAAAATAAAAAATAATTGGCCAGGCGCAGTGACTCACGCCTGTAATCCCAGCACTTTGAGAAGCTAAGGTGGACAGATCACTTGAGGTCAAGAAAGACCGGCCTGGCCAACATAGTGAAAACATGTCTCTACTAAAAATACAAAATTTAGCTGGGTGTGGTGGGGCGTTCCTATAGTCCCAGCTACTCGGGAGGCTGAGGCAGGAGAATTGCCTGAACCGGGGTGGCAGAGGTTTCAGTGAGCCGAGATCGCGCCACTGCACTCCAGCCTGGGTGACAAAGTCAGACTCCATCTCAAAAAATAAAAATAAAACAAACAAATAAATAAATAACCTAATCAAAATAAGCAAAGGAAGATATACAAACGACCAATATGAAAGGATGCTCAACATCAATGACCATCAAGGAAATGTAAATCAAAACCACAATGAAATAACACATTCACTAGGATTACTAAAATCAAGAAGATACATAGCCCAAGGCACAAGAGAACAAAAAAATAAAAAGACACATAATAACAAGTGATGTTGAATATGTGGAGAAACCATTATCCTTACACACTGCTGGTAGGAATTTAAAATAGTGTAGCCACTTTGGAAAACAGTCTGGCAGTTCCGCAAATATTTAAACATAGTCAGAGCTGGGTGTAGCGGCTCATGCCTGTAATCCCAGCACTTTGGCAGGCTGAGGCAGGAGTTCCAGACCAGCTTAACCACATGCTGAAACTGCATCTCTACTAAAAAAATACAAAAATTAGCCAGGCATGGAGGTGTATGCCTGCAATCCCTCCTACTTGGAAGGCTGAGGTACGAGAACTGCTTAAACCCAGGAGGCAGAGGCTTCGATGAGCCACGACTGTGCCACTGCACTCCAGCCTGAGTGACAGAGACCCTGTCTCAAAAAAAAAAAAAAAAAAAAGTTATCACATGACCCAGCAATTCTAGTCCTAGTTATGTACCCCTAAAAAATGAAAATATACATCCACACAAAACCCAGTACAAGACTGTTCATAGCAGCATTACTCATAATAACTCATAAAAGGCAGAAACAAGCCAGGCACAGTGGCTCACACCTATAATCCCAGCACTTTGGGAGGCCAAAGTGGGTGGATCACTTGAGGTCAGGAGTTCGAGACCAGCCTGACCAACATGGTGAAACCCTGTCTCTACTAAAAGTACAAAAAATTAGCCAGGCATGGTGGCAGGTGCCTGTAATCCCAGCTACTCATAGGGAGGCTGAGGTAGGAGAATCACTTGAACCTGGGAGGCGGAGGCTGCAGTGAGCCAAGATCATGCCACTGCACTCCAGCCTGGGCAACAGAGTCAGACTTGTCTCAAAAAAAAGGTGAAAACAACCTAAATGTCCAATAGCTACAAATGGATAAATAAAATGTATAATATATCCATATAATGGATTACTTGACCATAAAAAGGAATGAAGTACTGACACATACTATAATATAAATGAACCTTAAAAACATTATAAGTAAGAGACCACAGATGAGTCCATTCATATAAAGTAGGAAAATCTATGGACAGAAAGTAGATTAGTGGTGGCAGGTGGGATGGAGGGATAAGGGGTGATAGCTAAAAGGTATGTGGTTTCTTTTTATTTACTTATCTTTCACTTATTCTGATTAGGAACCTCAAGTTTCCTTTTGAGGTGGTGTAAATTTACTAAAATTGACTATGGCAACGGTTGTGCTATATTTATCCACACATAATTAATCTGTGAATAATTAAAATCACTACATTGTAAAATATAAATGGTTGAATTACATAGTATGTAAACTGTATCTCAATAAAGGTTTAAAAAAGGTCTTTAGTAAAGTAATAGATACATTCTTTTTATAACTGTGTTTATTCTGCTTCTATGTAAATATAGGCCACCTTTTGAGACAATGACTTTTAAAAACATAAGCAAATACACACAAATATATATAAACATGAATTAACCCTTCAAAGTAATTAAAAAGAAGACATTTATTCCAACAATTCTTCCATTGCATGAAATACCTCTTTAATATTCTACCTGCATTTGGAATTACCTTCAGAGTATACTGTACAATCCTTTGAATTTTTTTGTGTAGAAAATCTGCTTCTTTTTTTTTTTTTTTTGAGATGGAGTTTCACTCTTGTTGACCAGGCTGGAGTACAATGGTACAATCTCGGCTCACTGCAACCTCTGCTTCCCGGGTTGAAGCGATTCTCCTGCCTCAGCCTCCGGAGTAGCTGGGATTACAGGTGGCTGCCATCACGCCTGCCTAATTTTTTACATTTTTAGTAGAAACAGGGTTTCACCATGTTGGTCAGGCTGGTCTTGAACTGCTGACCTCAGGTGACCCACCCACCTTGGCCTCCCAAAGTGCTGCGATTACAGGCATGAGCCACTGCTCCTGGCCTGCTGATCATTTTTTATTTTGTATTTATTTTTTATTTTTGAGACCGAGTTTCGCTCTTGTTGCCCAGGCTGGAGTGCAATGGCGCGATCTTGGCTCACTGCAACCTCCGCCTCCCGGGTTCAAGTGATTCTTCTGCCTCAGCCTCCCGAGTAGCTGGGATTACAGGCATGTGCCACCAGGCCTGGCTAATTTTTTTGTATTTTTAATAGAGATGGGGTTTCTCCATGTTGGTCAGGCTGGTCTTGAACTCCCGACCTCAGGTGATCTGCCCGACTCGGCCTCCCAAAGCGCTAGGATTATAGGCATGAGCCACTGCGCCAGGCATGATTTTCTAACAGCCAAATATTTAAAGCCAAATCTGATGAAAATGAATAACATTTTTAAAGTCAAATATAAATAATTCTCTATGCTGTTACTATGCTTAATTTTCTTTATAGCACTTTTCTTAGCCTGGTAATTATAGTACGTATTTATTTATTGCCTGTCTTCTCACTAGTATATGAGAGCAGAAATTTATATCACTCACTGCTATATCACCGGCGCCTAAAATAGTACCTGTTAGAAAGTCAGTAAATATGTGATTACCTGGACTCTCAAAATAATTACTCGAAGGGTATTTCTTTATAAACAAATAAAAATTTCTTTATAAATATATAGCTAGTCTCATAATTTTATAGTCACATCTGGCATAATTTAGAAATTCTCCAAGTCAGTTGATAAGGCACACAAAGTTCAGAAAGGTATATTCCTATCTTCCAATCAAAACTTGAGGCAAAATTTTGTTTTGTTTTGTTTTGTTTTTGTTGCCCAGGCTGGAGTGCAGTGGCGTGACCTCGGTTCACTGCAAGCTCCGCCTCCCAGGTTCATGCCATTCTCCTGTTAAGGCAATATTTTAAAAAGCTGACAACTCCCTAAGTTTTGGGTGGAAATTATCATGGTAGTACAGTCCTTAAATCAAAGGAACTGGGATTCAAGCACTCAATTTAGTAAGATAAATATTTTTTTGAGACAGAGTCTCGCTCTGTCCCCCAGGCTGGCGTGCAATGATGCGATATTGGTTCACTGCAACCTCCACCTCCCAGATTCAAGTAATTCTCCTGCCTCTGCCTCCCAAGTAGCTGGGATTACAGATGTCCGCCAATACGTCCAGCTACTTTTTTGTATTTTTAGTAGAGATGGCATTTTGCCATGGTGGCCAGGCTGTTCTCAAACTCCTGACCTCAGGTGATCCATCAGCCTCGACCTCCCAAAGTGCTGGGATTACAGGTGTCAGCCATTACGCCCAGCTGATCAATCTTAAACCTACCCATATTAACAAAGTACTCTGACACTGAAAAACAAGCTGTTTCAGGCTACTGAAATGCTGGAAATATTTCCATCCATATCATGTAAAAATATTATTTTCTATCAAAATCACCATACATAATTTTATAAGAATATAGTTGATTTAAACCTCAAAAGGTCCCTTCCACTCAATGTTTAGGGAAAAAAAATAAATCAAACAAAGCCCACTGAGGAAAGAATCATCAATATCAAACCTACCGGATCAACAGAAGGCAAAACATCTTTCTTCTCCAGGCCATCAACTTCATCTTCATCTGTGCTGTATTCTTCCATCGTTTCGCCACTAACAAAGTGGATGACTCTCCTTGGGATTTTCTTCTTTTTTCCTATGACTCCCAGTTCTACATTTTCAAAGCCTCTTTCGTTACTCATCTATATCGACAATATTTTAAGAAAATGAGAGTTTCAAGTGAGATTAATTTTCTTTCATTACATGTGAAAAACTTTTGGTAAGTTTATTGTAGTAAAGAAACAAAAAAATCTTTAAGCAGTTTTGGCTTGTTTTGAGACAGGGTCTCACTCTGTTGCCCAGGCTGGAGTACAGTGGCGAGACTATGGCAGACCAAATAAAACCCATTTGTAAACCAAATCTGGAAAGCAGATTATCAGTGTTCTATCTCTGAACTTCCAGATGTCTTGGCCAGTAATACATATGTAACAAAAGAGATTTCTGATAGTAAAAAGATTTCACAAGTTCTTAAAACTATAGTAGTCTGTGGAATTTTTTTTTTCTCCCAGACAGGGTCTGGCAGTTGCCTAGGCTAGAGTGCAGTGGTGTAATCATGGCTCACTGCAATCTCAAATTCCTGGCCTCAGGTGATCCTTCCACGTTCACCTCCTGAGTACCTGGGACTATAGGAGTGTACCACCACACTTGGCTACTTTTTTTTTCTACAGAGACAGTGTCTGGCTATGTTGCCCAGGTTGGTCTCCAACTACTGGCCTTAAGCAATCCTCCCACCTCAGCCTCCCGAAGTTTTAGGATTACAGGCATGAGTAACTGTGCCTGAGCTGGAATTCTAATACAAATTTTACTCCTATATATTTATACTATATATATATGTGTGTGTGTGTGTATATGTGTATATATGTATATGTGTGTGTGTGTGTATATATATATATAGTGGGAAATGGTGAAGACCTTCTTTTCATTGTCCTCTTGCCTCAAGTTTAAACTCCTAAGAAAACTGCCTGAAGTTTAAACTTCCAGATTTCAAAAAGGTACACTACACGCAATTGTGAAGAAAACTCTGGCAACAGTGGTTACCCCATGGATAGAAACTAAGATGGGGGAGAAGGAGCAGGCAAGGGAGTAGTCAAAGGAGGGCTTTTATTCTTTTTGCATATACAGGACTACAGTACTGTCATGATTAGAGTCTACGTTCATAGAATTCTCTAGGATAGTCCAGAGTACAAACATTTTGTTCTCTATAAAGATTCTTATGGTTATAAGCAAACATAATTTAAACCCATGACTACTGTTCAACCACTGGAAAAGCTCTTTGAATAGCTGTTGCAAAGAAAGGATTATACTGATAAAAATAGTGAACTCGTACTGCCCAGTTATGCAAGTATAAGCTACTTTATTTTTATACATTGTTTTCTCTTAAGAAAGGACTTAAGAGAAATTTTTATACATTGTTTTCTCTTTAGAAAGAAAAAACAATTTTTATACATTGTTTTCTCTTAAGAAAGTCCTTTCTAGGAAGGACTTCTAAGGTCCTTCTTAGAAAACAGGTATGATTCTTCTCTGCCTTTTACCTCCCAAAGCTAAGTTTAGTAGCCAGGATCTGAACTGCAGATCATGAAAATTTGGTAACAGGCCAGGCGTGGTAGCTCACACCTGTAATCCCAGCACTTTGGGAGGCTGAGGCAGGAGGATCACACGAGGTCAGGAGTTCCAGACCAGGCTGGCCAACATGGCAAAACCCCACCTTTACTAAAAATACAAAAATCAGCTAGGCATGGTGGTACACATCTGTAATTCCAGCTACTTGGGAGGCTGAGGCATGAGAATCACTTGAACCCAGGAGGTGGAGGCTACAGTGAGCCGAGATCGCACCACTGCACTCCAGCCTGGGCAACAAAGTCAGACTGTCTCAAAAAAAATAAAAATAAGGCTGGATGCTGTGACTCAGGCCTATAATGGCAGCAATTTGGAGGGCTAAGGCAGGTGGATAACCTGATGTCAGGAGTTGGAGACCAGCCCGGCCAACATGGTGAAACCCTGTCTCCACTAAAAAAGCAAAAATTAGCTGGGCATGGTGGCACGCACCTGTAGTCCCAGCTACTCGGGAAGCTGAGGAAGGAGAATCACTTGAACCCAGGAGGTGGAGGTCATAGTGAGCTGAGATTGTGCCACTGCACTCCAGTCTGGGTGACAGAGCAAGACTCCATCTCAAAAAATAAAAATAATAAATAAACTATCTGAAAAAATAAAATTTGGTAACATAGCCTATCTATGTATTAACATGGAAAAAGGTCACAATTCTCTCTAGCCTGTCCTGAGGGTTCAAACAAATCCCAGCCCTTAACAAGGGAAGATCAGGCCATTTATTGTGTCCATGAAAAAAATAAACAAGTAGTTCACCCAGGACACCTTTCTTCTACCCACCCCCAACCCCCACCAGTTCCCAGGCACTGATAGCCATCCCTACCCAGTCTCATGTTTCCCCTTGAGATAAAATTTGGCTATGGTTGTCCTGACATCAACGTTTCCTTTTGGACCATGACTCTGCTTTTTGGATCCCTTAATTTCCTATGCAAAGGAAAGACAGATGAGCTAAGTTACATCTCCAGTCATCCTACTAACTGGATGGATCTAATGTCAATGCAACAGCTCCAGTCAGTGAATAGAGAGCTCAGATCCTTCACAATATAACACCATGCCCCACCCTATCCCATCCCCAGGACAGAAGAGGCTTCTCACTGTTCCCTCTAGCAATCTCTCATTGGCTTAATTTTTTCCTTCTATGACACAGGCAAAGGAAAGGATGTCAGTGCTCAAAAAGCTTCAGATTTTAGAGTATTTCAGATTAGGGATAATGATTCCAACCTCTACGTGGGAGGTGGGGGTGGAGAGCAATGAAGGAAGCACTAACAGGTAAAACGAACCAGAAAATCATTTGGTACAAAATTCCCAATAATTATATTTTTAAAATATTTTTCTTTTTTTTTATTTTTCAAACATCAACTTGAACCAGAAATCCAATAATTACAAATAATAGTTACATCGTGGCTGGGCACGGTGGCTCACGCCTGTAATCCCAGCACTTTGGGAGACCAAGGCGAGCAGACAACTTGAGGTCAGGAGTGAGACCACCCTGGCTAACATGGTGAAACCCCATGTCTACTAAAAAAAATAAAAAATTAGTCGGGCGTGGTGGAGTGTGCCTATAATCCCAGCTACACAGGAGGCTGAGGCAGGAGAATCACTTGAACCTGGGAGGCGGAGGTTGCAGTGAGCCAATATCCCGCCACACACTTCACCCTGAGCAACAGAGTGAAATTCTGTCTCAAAAAACAAAAAAAGTTACACTGTGAATTTTCCAAATGCTTCATTTTATAAATCTGCAAGTAAGAAAATTTTCACTGCCAATTATGCAAATTCCATAACGAACTCCAAAGATCTGAAAGATAGTTTCATAACACCAGGAAATTATGAGGTACCATGTCAATTAACATTTTACTCCATTTTATAGTTAACCAAACTATAAATGTGCTTATCTTTATTCTCAGGATCTGTTTTTTTCTTTTTTGAAAAGGGGTCTTGCTCTGTCATCCAGGCTGGAGTGCAGTGGCATGATCTTGGCTCAGTGCAACCTCTACCTCCTGGGTTTCAGTGATTCTCCTGCCTCAGCCTCCCAAGTAGCTGGGTCTACAGGTGTGAGCCACAATGCCCAGCTAATTTTTGTATAGTAGAGATGGGGGTTTCATCATGTTAGCCAGGCTAGTCTCCAACTCCTGACCTCAAGTGATCCACTCACCTCAGCCTTCCAAAGTGCTGGGATTATAGGCGTGAGCCACCCCACCCAGCCCAGGATCTGGTTTTAATGGCAATTTTTTTTTATATACTCCCACGGCACCCAGACTTCTTTAAAACACATACTAGACTTGGAATTTATTCTTTGTCATCTTCCCCAAGTAGGCTATTAGCAACATGGGGGGTAGGTACTGCTATATCTTTCAGCCTAGAGTTCCTGGCACATTAACAGGAACTTGGTAACAGAGGTGCTTGGTAACAGAGGTGCCAAATAAATCAATCACTGAGTGGTACTGAAATTTTAACTCTTTTAAAAACACTGAGGCTGAGATTCTGATTAAAAGTCTATTCAGAGAAGCTGCTGGATAGAATGTCACAACAGAAGGCCAGGCGCGGTGGCTCATGTCTGTAATCCCAGCACTTTGGGAGGCCGAGGCGGCAGGTGAATCCGAGGTCAGGAGTTCAAGACCAGCCTGACCAAGATGGTGAAACCCCCACCTCCACTAAAAATACAAAAATTAGCCGGACGTGGTGGCATGCGCCTGTAATCCCAGCTACTCAGGAGGCTGAGGCAGGAGAATTGCATGAACCCGGGAGGCGGAGGTCTCAGTGAGTCGAGATCACGCCACTGCACTCCAGCGTGGGCCACAGAGTGAGACTCCGTCTTAAAAACAAAAAAACAAAAACATAAAAAGAATGTCACAACAGGTACTGGATGGCTTGTTTGGAGGCCTAATTCTAGATCCTGTCTCCTATCTCTTACTCCCTTTCCCTACATTGCACTAGGGATTTCTCAGTTCTGCCAAACTTGGGAAGACAGCGGCCTCTCCCTCCCCTGAGATGTCCACTTCACTGGCTTCTTCCCTCTTACTGTGCTCAACCCCCTGGGCATAGAACTGGAGTTCCCAAAGATGATTCTGATTCAGGAATGTGAATCCAAAAGCACAAAGGGCAAATGAGAAAATGGAACTCATTGGTGTTTAACGAGAAATAAGAGATATGTAATATTTAATAATATATATAAGAAATATATAATGTTGAATGATAAAATTCCAGAGAGACTACACCAAAACTTAATAATTACCTTTGGGGAATGACAACATGAAGAAAGGGTGGTGGTGGGGTATTCTTGTGCATTTTTATCTTTTGTTCTACAGCCTTCTTTACTGTTTAAGTAGTTATTTGTTAACCAAGAATGTGAAAACAACATAATATCACTAACCCAAATCCAAGAGCCTCTCACTTCAAACAACACTTAGCTGGTACGTAAGTACACGTGTGTTTACTTTGCTATTAGATCCAGGGTGGAGGTAGTGATTTAAAAAAAAACAATTCTAGTAACAACAGGAAAAATCAAACTGAAAAACATACGAAGCGTCGTGGACTCAAAGGTTAAGTGTAAGTGTACTCGCCAACAACAGGTCTCAACTCAACTGAAAATGACGTGGCTTCCTTATCAATTCATGTTTTCCCCTGAATCCCTTCTTAAGTAGGAGGGAAGAAACAAATTCCATGTAGAGTCTTGTGGGAAAGTTGTGTTTTTTGTTTTGGGGTTTTTTTTTTAGTTTTTAAGAGATGGGTTCTTGCTCTGTTGCCCAGGCTGGATAAGCTTTTGTTAATGCAAACGACATCTTATACTAGAAGAGACACACAGAGATATACTCACAGTTTGGGGGAAATGTCTTACTAACATTCAGGTACTTAGTCTCAAAAACGAAGCTACTGAAAAAACTTCATACTCATGGAGGATGGGAAGAGTTACATACATGAGCAACTCAAGGTTTTGTTTTTTTTTTTTTTTTTTTTTTTGAGACGGAGTCTTAGCTCTGTTTCCAGGCTGGAGTGCAGTGGCGGGATCTCGCCTCACTGCAACCTCCACCTCCAGGGTTCAAGCGATTCTCCTGCCTCAGCCTCCCGAGTAGCTGGGACTACAGGCAAGCGCCATCACGCCAGGCTAATTTTTGTATTTTTAGTACAGGCAGGGTTTCACCATGTTGGCCAGACTGGTCTCAAACTGACCTCAGGTGATCCACCTGCCTCAGCCTCCCAAAGTGTCTTTTTGTCTAATACTGAAAAGTTGAAGACTTAACTCTCTAAACCAGCGCTAGCCACATGTGGCTAATGTGCACTTGAAATGTGGTCAGCCAGAACTGCGATACGTGTAAAATGTACCCAGGATTTAAAAGACTTAGAAAACCCTCCAAAACAGAATGCAAATACTTCATTAGTAACTTTTTTTTTTTTTTTTTTTTTTTTTTTTGAGACGGAGTCTCGCTCTGTCGCCCAGGCTGGAGTGCAGTGCCCAGATCTCAGCTCACTGCAAGCTCCGCCTCCCGGGTTTACGCCATTCTCCTGCCTCAGCCTCCCGAGTAGCTGGGACTACAGGCACCTGCCACCTCTCCCGGCTAGTGTTTTGTATTTTTTAGTAGAGACGGGGTTTCACCGTGTTAGCCAGGATGGTCTCGATCTCCTGACCTCGTGATCCACCCATCTCGGCCTCCCAAAGTGCTGGGATTACAGGCTTGAGCCACCGCGCGCGGCCCATTAGTAACTTTCATAGGGGCCAGGCGCCGTGGCTCACGCCTGTAATCCCAGCACTTTGGGAGTCCGAGGCGGGCGGATCACAAGGTCAGGAGATCGAGACCATCCTGGCTAACACGGTGAAACCACGTCTCTACTAAAAATACAAAAAAGTTAGCCGGGCGAGGTGGCGGGCGCCTGTAGTCCCAGCTGCTCCGGAGGCTGAGGCAGAAGAATGGCGTAAACCTGGGAGGCTGAGCTTGCAATGAGCCGAGATCGCGCCACTGCACTTCAGCCCGGGAGAGTGTGAGACTCCGTCTCAAAAAATAAATAAATAAATAAATAACTTTCATAGTAATTATAGCTTGAAATTTTTGATAAATTAGATTAAGATATGCTATTAAAATTATTATCATCGGTTTCACTTTTTTTAAAACGTGGCTACTGGAAAATTTGAAATCACAATTTTCAACGCAGCTTGCATTCTATTTCTGTTGGACAGCGCAGCACGGAGCCTCAGTTGCCTCGGGGGTGAAATGGGGATAACACCCACCTCGAGCGGTTACTGTAAGAATTCAGTGAATTAAGGCCGGTAAACGTTTGGCATATGCCAAGCAAAGGGCAGATGCCAAGGCAGGCGCTCGCACTAGAAGAGACTGAGAAGTGGTTGAAGCCGCCCTCACCTGGCTTCCAGCTACTGCAAGGACGGCCTTTGGGGGACACGCCTTCCTTCTTCCTCAGGTAGACCAGAAGCTGGACTATCACCCCCGGAACCCAAGGCCGCCCCAGAGTCTGCTGTGCTGCCAGCCAAGTGGTTGGTGAGTGAGTGGGAGGCCGCTCCTTCCCACAAGCTGGTCTCACTGAGCAGAAACAGGGGTGCAGGGAGGAGGAACTCCAAAACGGGGGCGGCCTGCTCGGAGGACGGCCGGGCAGGCCAAAAGAGCGGCCCGCGGAGAAGGCAAGGAGGCAGCTCGGCTCCCTGGACGCCAGCGTCGGCGGCCCCACCTACCTGCCCCGCAGATTCCCCAAAAGCCGCGGCGGCCGCAACTCCCGAAGGTGCGACGGCTTCTCGTTCCACACGGCCCACTGGCTCCTGGTCCATCGTCGTTGCCACCACAGGGCTGCTGGCGCTGGCGAGAAAGAGGGTAATGGCCGATAAGCCCACTTCCATCCTCGGCCTCCCCGCCCAGTCGCTGGCCGAGCCCGGCTGTCGGGAACTGGGACTCACCGCAGCGCCCGCCTCGCGCCGCGCCCAGCCAAGTCTCTGGGAAAGGTACTAGCGGGCCTTGAGGGGTGGGGCCGGCCTGAGGGGCGTGGCCGGCCCGCGCCTCGCCTAGCCTGCCCGGCCTCGCGCCCCGAGACCTGGCCGACTGCAGTCTGGGAGGCGCAACTACCGGCTCGCGCGGGGCGGGGCGGGGCGGGGCTTTGCGAGGCGTCGCTTCCGGCCAAGCACGCATCCCGAGCTCGTGGATCCCCGCCTGGCACCGCCTGTGACGTCATTCCTGGTACGTGTACCTGAAGCCTGGCGTCTGGACCTCGGCGCAGCCCCCCACCAGCTGCGTCCGGGGCAGTCACCCCGGCAGGACCTCGGTTTCTTTATTTGTAAAATGAGGACAGCTGTGTCGTACTTCAAAAGCTAGTGATCGGATGTGGTTGCTGAAAATGTAAAATGTACGGCTTGTGCTGCACTTTCCATTCCTAACGTGGGTGACAGTCCAGCCAAAATACCCTCAAAGAAGAGCCCCAGGCGTGATTTTTGCTTATTCTTGTCTGAAATACTTAAGTATAACTGTAGAAAATGTTAAGTGAAAAGACCTGAAGGAGAGCAAAGGGCAGTAGTAAGCTTCCATCTTGACAAACGTAAGGAGTGTTATCTGTGTCTTAAAGTCGTGTGCATCCCAGATTTTTTCCGTCTTTCTCAATGTTCAACCAAAGTAAAAAATCATGCAATTACTGCATGACTTCAACATCAAACAAGTCTGAGGTTCTGCAGGTACATGGTTTATTGTTGTTTTAGCATGACCATTTTCACAAATACGTGGGGGTCAAAACCAAAACATATATTATTTTGGCTATGGGAGCCTTCATTTGATACTTTAAATTCCATTTTCAAAGCAGTCTTAATTCAGAAATGCTCCCTAGTTATATGACCTCATAAATGTTTTTCATCATAGCAACAGCAGGCCCAAATATTAAATATTGCTCTCTCTTCTGTGCCAAAGTTCGTCTCCTTATCCTCTGCCTAATGTTCTTGTACACTTCCTATCCTTTGTATAACTAGAACCTAAAAACAAAAACAAAAATTTTTAAAACAATCATTTGAAAACCATCTACACTTTAAAAACTAGTTGGAAATGCATAATGCTCTGTATCCTGGTAACAAAATCAAGTTAGGTTGCTGCTGAAGTAAACAAGTTAGTGCATGATCTGACTGTATGGTGTCATTAGCAGGGAGTTGAGACAATCCAAAACAGCAAAACCAAATTCGGCCATAAATTGAAAACAAAAAGAACCAATTGTTAAGACTTCATGAATTGGCATTCATAAACAACACAATTCTGCATTATATGTATTCAAAATCTCTTCCTTCTTACTGGCAAGCAGGGCAGTCAACCATCTTTACTACTAAAAATTTGGGGAATATTTATAAATGCATGATTTTATTTTCCAAAATGGCAATTAAATATCAAATTACAATTTTCTTTTTCTTTTTTTTTTGAAACGGAGTCTCGTCCACACTGGAGTGCAATGGCGCAATCTTGGCGCACCGCAACATCCGCTTCCCGGGTTCAAGCAATTCTCCTGCCTCAGCCTCCCGAGTAGCTGGGATTACAGGTGTGCACTACCATGCCTGGCTAATTTTTGTATTGTTAGTAGACCCGGGGTTTCACCATGTTGGCCAGGCTAGTCTCGAACTTCCGACCTCACATGATCCACCCACCTCAGCCTCCCAAAGTGCTGGGATTACAGGCGTGAGCCACCATGCCCGGCCTCAAATTACAATTTTCATTGCCGAAGCAGAATATATTTTCACAGTTTACAAATGTATTTCTTCGTTTACTGAAAATTCAAAGTACAACTTATATTCTAACATGAACTGGAAGTATTTCCTAAAAAGTTATTTTTAACACAAATATGCAATTGAAGATCAGTTTATTACAAATCAACAACTCAAAGCAACATAAAAGCATAGAAATTCTAATAGTTTTATTTTGGGCATTTATATTTTTGTCATTATTTCCAAACTGTTATAGCTCAACTAAAAGTAGGCACCAAGGCAATGTGCCAAGTTTTTCCTTCTTTCACTTTGTAACATAAATTGTATTGTAGCACTATGACAAAAATAAATTCAAGTATTATAATTTATCTACTTGAAAACATAATGTGGTCTAAATTTATCATTTAATGATACATATAGAGCTAAAAAGGTAAATTTGGATTGAACTATTTCTGCTTAAGGCTGGGAAAATAAATCTGAATAAAATTTGATAACCAGGAATGTTCATCAAATAATCAAGACATTCTTAGGGTTTTAACATAGCCACATATATATATATTTTGATAGAGAATATTTTGTAAGTTATCCGTCAAACAGGACAATATATTTTCATCAAAAATAATGCACAAGAAAAAAAGGTGATAAAAATAAAAATGCATTTTAGGTTGAGTCTAAGCATAAAGAAAAAGTTTTTTTTTTTTTGAGACAGGACCTTACTGTATCACCCAGGCTGGAGTGCAGTGGCACAATTACGGCTCACCGCAGACTCAGATGATCCTCCCACCTCAGCCTCCTGAGTAGCTGACATGCACCATCACAGCTGGCTAATTTTTGTATTTTTTGTAGAGGTGAGGTTTCGCCATGTTGCCCAGGCTAAAGAAGTTATTAAAATCATGGTAGTGATTTCACTTATGGAGCACAATATGCCAGGTACTTTGCTTTCCTTGTATTAACTCATTCCTCACAACAATTCTGAGACATTACTGTAACTACCAACATGTTACAGATGAGGAAACAAAGTCTCAGAGAGGTTAAGCAACTTGCTCCAGTGACACAGCTGGTAAGCAGCAGAGCCAGGATTGAAACCCAGGCAGTATGATTCCACCACCTACACATTTAGCCATTCCACCCCATTGAGAATGAAAACGTCAAAAAATACAAGGCCAGTAAGTGTTAGGAAGGCAAGAAATTTCTACACCAAAGGTGAGTATGTTATTTGGAAAGATTTGGATGGAAATGAGTAAAGTATGTTTTTTTTTAAAAGTCTGTTAGTGGCTGGGCGCAGTGGCTCAAGCCTGTAATCCCAGCACTTTGGGAGGCTGAGACGGGCGGATCACGAGGTCAGGAGATCGAGACCATCCTGGTTAACACGGTGAAACCCCGTCTCTACTAAAAAATACAAAAAACTAGCCCGGTGAGGTGGCGGGCGCCTGTAGTCCCAGCTACTCAGGGAGGCTGAGGCAGGAGAATGGCGTAAAACCCGGGAGACAGAGCTTGCAGTGAGCTGAGATCTGGCCACTGCACTCCAGCCTGGGCGACAGAGCAAGACTCTGTCTCAAAAAAAAAAAAAGTCTGTTAGTAAGCTTTAAAGCTCTATATGTAAGAAGCAGATGAAAATACCACGTGAATTTTTAGATTTGATGTTATGTAAGCTTTTTGTTTTATTTATTAAAATTTGGTCAGGTTTTGTGTTTGTGTGTGTGTGGTGAGAATATACCAATGATATCTACCAAAATATTTTTTTAGACAGTCTCACTGTCACCCAGGCTGGAGTGCAGTGGCGTGCTCTTGGTTCACTGCAGCCTCAGTCTCCTAGGCTCAAGTGATTCTCCCACCTCAGATCCGAAGCTGGGATTACAGGCACACATCACCACACCTTGCTAATTTTTGCATTTTTACTAGAAACGGGGTTGCACCATGTTGGCCAGGCTGGTCTCAAACTCCTGACCTCAAGTGATCCACCCGCCTCAGCCTGTGAGCCACCGTGCCCGGCCTAGAATTTTCTATATGGTATTAGGCATAAAATACTAGCTTTCTTTGCACACTCTGCCTAGACTCAGTAATTTTAATGTTGGAGAGCTATGCATCTTAATCTAAAATCTGTAGAACCCTAAGGGTCTTCTGATAAGAATCTATAACAAATATAAAGATATAATCCTTTTTTTTTTTCTTTTTTAGACAGAGTCTTGCACTGTCACATGAGCTGGAATGCAATGGCGCGATCTCAGCTCACTGCAACCCCGCCTCCCAGGTTCACAGGATTCTCCTGCCTCAGCCTCCCAAGTAATTGGGATTACAGGCACACACCACCACACCTGGCTTATTTTTTGTTTTTTGTTTTTTGTTTTGTTTTGTTTTGAGATGGAGTCTGTCACCCAGGCTGGAGTGCAGTGGCGTGATCTCAGCTCACTGCAAGCTCCGCCTCCTGGGTTCACGCCATTCTCCTGCCTCAGCCTCCCTGGTAGCTGGGACTACAGGTGCCCGCCACCATGCCCAGCTAATTTTTTAGTAATTTTAGTAGAGATGGGGTTTCACTATGTTAGCCAGGATGGTCTTGATCTCCTGACCTCGTGATCTGCCCACCGCGACCTCCCAAAGTTCTGGGATTACAGGCATGAGCCACAGCGCCCGGCCTGTTTTTTGTATTTTTAGTAGAGATGGGGTTTCACTATGTTGGCCAGGCTGGTCTTGAACTCCTGACCTGGTGATCCTGCCACCTTGGCCACCCAAAGTGCTGAGATTACAGGTGTGAGCCACTGTGCCTGGCAAAGATATAATCCTTTAAGGGATTATATTATTGATTCTGTTAAAGACAAATTATCTTTATTATAATAAAGACATAATCCTTGAAAGGATTATATTATTGATCTTAAAAGATATAATTAAGAATGCTTCACCTCTCAGAGCAAGATCGTGCTTTTTTTTTTTTTTTTTAACACAGTAAGAAGGAAATTGCAAAAAAACAAGGGACACACATCAGCTGAAGAGTTTCACACTCTTATTTCCTACCAAGTGGAATGCCAAGAAACATGCAGTTATTTCTTATACCAGTTCTGACAGAATTGAGATTATGAACCCCTTAATTGATTTCCCAGGGTCAGAAAGCATGGGCCAATGATGATATCCAATAACAATTCCTACCTCTTTTGGGTAACTGAGGTACAAGTTTCCCTTTCTATATAAAAGCATAAAACACAAGCAAACATGATTCCTGAAATATGAAAATATGCAGACATTATATGTTCTCACTTGATGCAGATATGAGACCTCTCTCTGGAAAAAGGCTCACAAAACTTTAGCATATCTTGCTTAAGAAAAATAGTCCACAGTCACAGGCTGCAAAGGAAAAGCCTATATGCAGCAATGTCAGAGGAATCTCAGACCTCAGGTAGGGGAGTTTCTTAGTGTCAGATTCAACTGAATCATTCCTCTTACAAACAAGTATTACTGTGCAATTTCTTGGCTGTTTTTCCACTTATGATCCAAGTGGTACCAAGAATGCACTGTGTTAGGCTAATGGGAGAACCTTTTAAGTCAAGCGAAGCTAAAAGATATAACATGCTCTTCAAATGAAGAGAGAAAAACGTAATGAAAGGACTACAAAAAGTAGCATATGCATCAAACTCAAAAGAACCTGTATGGCAGTCAGCACTGCATTAATAAAAGGAAATAATACCATAGTTACCAGCTTACAAGGCGTATTTTTACTTTAAAAGACTCCAAAATTGGCCGGGCGCGGTGGCTCACGTCTGTAATCCCAGCACTTTGGGAGGTTGAAGCGGGCGGATCATGGTCAGGATATCGAGACCATCCTGGCTAACATGGTGAAACCCCGTCTTTACCAAAAATACAAAAAATTAGCCGGGTGTGGTGGCGGGTGCATGTAGTCCCAACTACTCGGGAGGCTGAGCAGGAGAATGGTGTGAACCTGGGAGGCGGAGCTTGCAGTGAGCCGAGATCGTGCCACTGCACTCTAGCCTGGGCGACAGAGCACAACTCCGTCTCAAAAAAAAAAAAAAAAAACTCCAAAAATTATATTGTATTAAATATGCCCATATTATAGATAAAGGCCACTACAAGAGAAATAGGGTTTAGGGTCTTAGGTGAGCAATTACTGAACACTGAGTACCTATCTACCCCTAGTGGCAAAGTGTGGAGGAAAACTATCATAGCAAGATTTCATAGTGCATCCATTAACTACAAAATTAGCTACAAAAATAAGCCAAAGGCTGACTTAAAGGTAAAGTTTAAATTAATCCCCAGCATGTGAGGTGTAAACTCATCATTCCTACAACTCATGGCTCAAAAGCAAAGAATGTACTAGGTTCAAGCTTCATGTCACCCCTAAATGTTTGGAACATGATAATTAGAACTTGGGGCAGAATTTTGAGGATGATGACTAATCCAGTGAATCCAAAGAATGATAGTGATAAGGAAATCAAATCATATAGACTTTAGCTATGATGATGGCCTTCTGGTTTTGGATATGATCATTTACTTGGCTTTACCAATAACTATTCATTTGTCAATAACTATTCCTAAGTCTTGAGGAAGATCAGTAATTATATTGTTATTTAACCATGATTCTCACTGACATTGTTGTTTTTATTAGACCTCACTCAAATTATCTGGCTGCTCTCTGTATTCAAATAGTAAAATATTTTACTCTACATAAGTATCAAGTTGAAATTCCTTCACATTTTAATTTTCAATACTTTGTTCCATCTTTTTACTGAAATATTTGCTTGTATGTGTATACGTACCAGAGCTACCTGTAAAATAAAGTCATTCAAATTTATTTTATATTATGGTTTGCTGTTTATATTTTCTAAATTCACTAAAATACTAATATATTAATTTTACTGTTACATTAATATGCATATTATGGGGCTTTAGCGCCAACAAATTTCCTGGTTTTGTTGCCACCTATCATTATTCATATATAACATTATATTTCTTTTTAGTTATGTGATACTATGTTTCACATTACTAATAACAGTACATTATTACTGCATATTAGAACTTGGGACTTACTCTCACATTGTAACATATTGTATTTACTTGAACAAAATAATGGTTTATATAACACAGTTATTGCATGATAAAAAGAATTTAATTTTTTCCAAAAAATTTCTCCAGAAAATTGTGATGCATTGGGCATATATATACCTTTGTATCTTATATACCATTAAATATGATAGTTTCAGAGCACTGACATCTATCACATTTAAATCGTTAATTTCTGTCAGGGCAGCGTGGCTTATGCCTGTAATGCCAGCATTTCTGGGAGGCCAAGGCAGGAGGATAACTTGAGCCTGAGAGTTCAAGACCAGCCTGGGTAACACAGTGAGACCTCGTCTCCACAAAAAATTAAAAAATTCAGGGCTGGGCGCGGTGGCTCACGCCTGTAATCCCAGCACTTTGGGAGGCCAAGGCCGGCTGATCATGAGGTCAGGAGATCGAGACCATCCTGGCTAACACAGTGAAACCCTGTCTCTACTAAAAATACAAAAAAAATTAGCTGGGTGTGGTGGCGCATGCTTGTAGTCCCAGCTACTTGGGAGGCTGAGGCAGGAGAATGGCGTGAACCCGGGAGGTGGAGCTTGCAGTGAGCCCAGATCACACCACTGCACTCCAGCCTGGGTGACAGAGCAAGACTCCATCTCAAAAAAAATTAAAAATTGGCCGGGCACAGTGGGTTACACCTGTAATCCCAGCATGCTGGGAGGCCGAGGCAGGTGGATTACTTGAGGACAGGAATTTGAGACCAGCCTGGCCAACATGGTGAAAACCCATCTTTTTTAAATTTTTTTTTTTTTGAGACAGAGTCACTCTGTTGCCCAGGCTGGAGTGCAGTGGCACAGGTGGCACAGTCTTGGCTCACTGCAACCTCCACCTCCCAAGTTCAAGCAATTCTCCTGCCTCAGCCTCCCAAGTGGCTGGGACTACAGGCACATGGCTCCACACCCAGCTAATTTTTGTATTTTTAGTAGAGACGGGCTTTCACCATGTTGGCCAGGCTGGCCTTGAACTCCTGACCTCAGGTGATATGCCCGCTTCAGCCTCCCAAAGTGCTGGGATTACAGGTGTGAGTCACCCATGTCTACTAAAAATACAAAAATTAGCTGGGTGTGGTGGCACATGCCTGTCGTCCTAGCTACTTGGGAGGCTGAGGCAGGAGAATTACTTGAACACATGAGATGGAGGTTGCAATGAACTGACATTGTGCCTCTGCACTCCAGCCTGTGTGACAGAGTAAAACTCCATCTCAAAAATAAATGAAATAAAATAAAAAATTAGCTGAGTGTTGTGGCACACTCTGATAGTCCCAACTACTCAGTAGACTGAGGTGGGAGGATTGCCTAAGCCCAGGTCAAGATTGCAGTGAGCCATGACTGCACCACTGCACTCCAGCCTGGGTGACAAAGACCCTGTCTCAAAAAAAAAAAATTAATAAAAAGTCATTCATTTCCCCTTTCTTCATTTTGTAGTTTGTTGATATTTAATTTCTCAATTCATTGTTGTCTTATAATTATATGAGTACTGTAAGCTTAAGGAAGCTATACCTAGTTTTATGGTTACATAAATTTAACATTATAGTAAAATTCAGGAAGAATTCAATGTTGTACAGTATTACAGCTAGCTAGTGGTCTAAGTTGGGAGTATATCAAAAAACAATGGAGTCAATTTTAACAATAGTGAAAAACAAATGGAAATTTGTTCAAATTATTATTTTTATTTTCTTTTGAGATGGAGTCTCGCTCTGTCACCCAGACTCGAGTGCAGTGGCACGATCTTGGCTCACTGCCTCCCAGGTTCCCGCCATTCTCCTGCCTCAGCCTCCCGAGTAGCTGGGACTACAGGCACCCGCCACCACGCCCAGCTAATTTTTTGTATTCTTAGTAGAGACAGGGTTTCATCGTGTTAGCCAGGATGGTCTCGATCTCCTGACCTCGTGATCCACCTGCCTCGGCCTCCCAAAGTGCTGGGATTACAGGTGCAAGCCACCATGTCCGGCCCCTTGTTCAAATTATTAAAGGATTTAATTTTGGTATTTGGTTTGGCTGTGTCCCCACTCAAATCTCATCTTGAATTGTAGCTCCCATAATTCCCACGTGTTGTGGGAGGGACCTGGTGGGAAGTAATTGAATCATGGGGGCAGTTTACCCCATACTGTTCTCATGGTAGCAAATAAGTCTCATGAGACTTATTACCTTGGTTTTATAAGGAGAAATCCCTTTTGCTTGGTTCTTACTATCTCCTGTTTACTGCCATGTAAGATGTGCCTTTCGCCTTCCACCATAATTGTGAGGCCTCCCCAACCACATGGAACTGTGAGTCAATTAAACCTTTTTCATTATAAATTACCCAGTCTTGGGTATGTCTTTATCAGCAGCATGAAAACAGACTAACACAGTAAGCTGGTACTGGTAGAGTGGAGTACTGCTATAAAGATACCCAAAAATGTTTAAGCAACTTTGGAACTGGGTAATAAGCAGAGCTTGGAACAGTCTGGAGGGCTCAGCATGAGACAGGAAAATGTAGGAGTGTTTGGAACTTCCTAGAGATTTGTTAAATGGCTTTGACCAAAATGCCGATAAATGACATAGACAATGAAATCCAGGCTGAGGTGGTCTCAGATGGAGATGAGGCATTTTTTGGGAACTGGAGTAAAGGTGACCCTTGCTATCTTTAGCAAAAAGACTGGCAGTATTTCGCCTCTGCCCTGGAGATTTGTGGAACTTTGAACTTGAGGGAGATGACTTAGGGTATCTGGTGGAAGAAATTTTTTTTTTTTTGAGATGGAGTCTTACTGTGTTACCCAAGCTGGAGTGCAGTGACATGATCTTGGCTCACTGCAACCTCCACCTCCTGGGTTCAAGCAATTCTCCTGCCTCAGCCTCCCAAATAGCTGGGACTACAGGCGCATGCCACCATGCCCAGCTAATTTTTGTATTTTTAGTAGAGACGGGGTTTCACCATGTTGGCCAGGATAGTCTCGATCTCTTGATCTCGTGATCTGCTAGCCTCAGCCTCCCAAAGTGCTGGGATTACAGGCGTAAGCCACTGTGCCCAGCCTCTGGCGGATGAAATTTCTAAGCAGCAAACCATTCAAGAGGTGACTTGGGTGCTGTTAAAAGTATTCCATTTTAAAAGGGAAACAGAATAAAAATTTAGAAATTTGCAGCCTATGTGATAGAAAAGAAAAACCCATTTTCTGAGGAGAAATTCAAGCTGGCTGCAGAAATTTGCATAAGTAATGAGGAGCTGCCAGGTGTGGTGGCTCATGCCTGTAATCCCAGCACTTTGGGAGGCTGCGGTGGGCAGATCACCTGAGGTTGGGAGTTTGAGACCAGCCTGACCAACATGGAGAAACTCTGTCTCTACTAAAATTACAAAATTAGCCAGGTGTGGTGGCATGTACCTGGAATCCCAGCTACTCAGGAGGCTCAGGTAGGAGAATCACTTGAACCCAGGAGGCAGAGGTTGCGGTAAGCCAAGATTGTGCCATTGCACTCCAGCCTGGGCAAGAAGAATGAAACTCTGTCTCAAAAAAAAAAAAAAAGGGGGGGGGGACAAATGTTAATTACCAAGACAGTGGGGAAAATGTCTCCAGAGCATGTCAGAGAACTTTGCAGCAGCCCCTCCCATCACAGGCCCAGAGGCCTAGGAGGAAAAATTGGTTTTGTGGGCTGGGCTCAGGGCCCCCTGCTGTGTGCAGCCTTGGGACTTGGTGCCGTGTCCCAGCCACTCTAGCCATGGCTAAAATGTGCCAAGGTACAACTGAGGCCATGGCTTCAGAGGGTGCAAGTACCAAGCCCTGGCAGCTTCCACGTGGTGTTGAGCCTGTGAGTGCACAGAAGTCAAGAACTGAGGTTTGGGAACCTGCACCTAGATTTCAGAGGATATATGGAATCACCTGGATGTCCAGGCAGAAGATTGCTACAGGAGCGGGGCCCTCACAGAGAACCTCTGCTAGGGCAGTGCAGAAGGGAAATGTGGGGTTGGAGCTCCCACACAGAGTCCCCACTGGGGCACTACTTAGTGGAGCTGTGAGAAGAGGGCCACCGTCCTCCAGACCCCAAAGTGGTAGATCCGCCAACTGCTTGCACTGTGCACCTAGAAAGCCACAGACAACACCAGTCTGTGAAAGCAGCCAGGAGGGGGGCTGTTCCCTGCAAGGCCACAGGGGCACAGCTGCCCAAGGCTGTGGGAGCCCACCTCTTACATCAGCGTGACATGGATGTATGACAAAGGAGTCAAAGATCATTTTGGAGCTTTGAGATCTGACTGCCCCACTGGATTTCGGACTTGCATAGGGCCTGTAGCCCCTTTGTTTTGGCCAATTTATCCCATTTGCAATGGCTGTATTTACCCAATGCCTGTACCCCCATAGTATCTAGGAAGTAACTAACTTGCTTTTGATTTTACAGGCTCAAAGGTGGAAGGGACTTGCCTTGTCTCAGATGAGACTTTGGATGTGGACTTTTGAGTTAATGCTGAAATGTTAAGCAAGTTAAGCAGTTAAGACTGTGGGGGACTGTTGGGAAGGCATAATTGGTTTTGAAATGTGGGGACATGATATTTGGGAGACACCAGGGGGTCTGTGGACCTGGTGGTACATAAATGAATCATGGAGGTGGTTTCCCCCATAGTGTTCTCATAGTAGTGAATGAGTCTCATGAGAACTGATGGTTTTTTAAGGGGAAACCCCTTTTGCTTGGTTCTCATTCTCTCTTGTCACCATGTAAGATGTGCCTTTTGCCTTCCACCATGATTGTGAGGCCTCCTCAGCCACCTGGAACGCCTAGCAAATTTTTATATTTTCAATAGAGGCAGGGTTTCGCCATGTTGGTCAGACTGGTCTCGAACTCCTGTCAGGTCATTATTTTTAATATATAATAGTGACAACCTAATACTTGCAATTATTTTTCCTTTAGAAGATGTATACATTAGCTATTATCATCGAAATATATCAACTTCTTCAAGTGTATTTTTGGTATGCAGAAAACAGGCTGAGCATGGTGGCTCATACCTGTAACCCCAGCACTTTGAGAGGAGAGGGTGGGCACATCACTTGAGGCCATGCGTTCAAGACCAGCATGGCCAACATGGTGAAACCCATCTCTACTAAAAATACAACAATTGGCCAGGCGCAGTGGCTCATGCCTGTAATCCCAGAACTTTGAAAGGCTGAGATGGGTGGATCACCTGAGGTCAGGAGTTCGAGACCAGCCTAGCCAACATGGTGAAACCCCATCTCTACTAAAAATACAAAAAATTAGCCGGGCATGGTGGTACACACCTGTACTCCCAGCTACTAGGGAGACTGAGGCAGGAGAATTGCTCAAACCTGGGAGGCGGAGGTTGCAGTGAACAGAGATCATGCCACTGCACTTCAGCATCGGTGACACAAGGAGACTCTATCTCAAAAAAAAAAAAAAATTAGCCAGTTGTGTTGTCACATGCCTGTAATCCCAGCTACTCAGGAGGCTAAGGCAGGAGAATCACTTGAACCTGGGATGCAGAGGTTGCAGTGAACCAAGATCGCGTCACTGCACTCCAGCCTGGGCAACAGTTCTTTTTTCTTTTCTGTCTCAAAAAAGAAAAAAGAAAAAAAATCAATGATTGGCTGGGTGCAATGGCTCAGGCCTATAATCCCAGCACTTTGGGAGACCAAGGCAGGTAGATCACTTGAGCTCAGGAGTTCCAGATCAGCCTGGGCAGGAGCCACCATGCTTGGCCTCTTAATTTCTCTTTTTTTTTTGTTTTCTTTTGAGACGTAGTCTCACTCTGTCACCCAGGCTGGAGTGCAGAGGTGGGACCTCAGCTCACTGCAACTCCCGCCTCCTAAGTTCAAGTGACTCTCATGCCTCAGCCTCCTGAGTAGCTGGGACTACAGGCACGCATCACTATGCCCAGCTAATTTTTGTATTTTTAGTAGAGATGGGGTTTCCATGTTGGCCAGGCTGGTCTTGAACTCCTCACCTCAGGTGATCCACCTGCTCCGGCCTCACAAAGTGCAGGGATAACAGGCGTGAGCCACCGTGCTCGGCCCCAGGCATAGTTTTAAATGACATTTATCTATTGGCTTTTCCACTGAGTTTTTAAACTGAGTGATAAACTGATAATTTTTAACCATAAAGAAAGTTAACAACCCCTTATAACCACTTTGAAGTTTATTTTACAGCACTTTAATTGAAACATTATTTAACTACTGACCAGGACTGTTTACAAATGTGATGCTTGGCCTTCGAGACGATTAAAAACCTTTAAGTACTAAAATTTTACATCATGATTTAACTTAAGTGTTATGATGGTGAAAACAGAAGAAAATCTAAAGCAAACATACAATGATTTCCACAAAAACCATGTATTTTCCCCTTACATTAAAGGGAGGAAAGAAAGAAGGAAGAAGAAAAGGAGGGGAAAAGGGGGCGAGAAGAAAAAGAAAGAGTGCATGATAAGCAAGAAAAATACACTTTCCCCCCAATTTGCAAAAAGAAGGGAAACTCTGAGGTCTCAGCAAATTAGGTACTCAACTGAGTCAGTTTATATTAAGGCATTTTCTTTACATATTATTGAATCCCATCATGCCTTTCATGTTGCCAGCAGCACCCTGTTGAAACTGCCTCATCATTGACTGAAGTCCTGCCATACCACCTAGGGCAAAAGTAGGGAAGTAGAGTTAAAAACAGATAACTAAGCAGAACTGGAAACATTTATTACTTTTACCTAATAAGTACTTCTAAAAATACTGAATTCTGATTGCAATTTAGTTATCAGCCTTAAAGAACGAACCACCTAAAAATTTATATTATCCTCATCAATAAAAGAGAATGAATAATAGCCTGTCTTATGGAGTTATTGTGAGGAATAAATGAGGTGATACATAAAAAGATCTTAGGATACTACCTGTCACACAGTCAATACATCTAAACAAAAAATTTTTTTCTTATCAATCCAAAAGGGTCTTACTCTAAGTTACATAAAAAATAATCAATAGGGGATTATTCCACAGGACTTACAAAAATAAAAGAATTCATTTATTGAACATCTACTATATGCCCAGAATTTTACTGAATGTCTTCATATATATTACCTCATTTAATTGTCACAATTTCTTGATGAGATATGATCTGTGATTTTACCAAAGGGGAAAGTGCAGTTCAGAAAGTTTAAGGAGCTTTGTAAAGGTTATACAGTCAAAGTAGAACTGAAGTTAAAAATCCTCAGTCATATAATTAAAAATATCCAGGTTCTAAAACAGATATGTGACTAAAAAGTCACCAGAACAAACAAACAAAAGACGATTAAACAGCTTGCTCAAACATCACAGAGATGGCAGCAGAAGAGTGAATAAGACCTCACCTAATAAGCCCTATTAAAATTTAATTCAACTTAGGATTCAGATGACCATTTCCCTGAAATCACACCTTTTGAACAGATTTTCGTAATATTACAACAAAAGGCTTATATCATTCAAACTCAACCCTTATAAATTAAACTGCATTAGCAACTGCTAACAACTTGGTATTTACCCATGTGATGTAGAACTCTAGGATCCATCATTTTGGCCATTTGTTGGTTCAATTTTGCCATCTGTGACTGGCTCACATTCTTAGACATGTCACCACCTGAGGAAAAAATAAAAAGATTTTGAGTCAGTACAGGAGGTAATATAATCAGTATAATCAGGGTATAATAGAAAGTTTGATGAAGTGAGTAAATACAAAGAAAAAATTACATAATCCTATCACTCTAACAAAATTATTTCTATTTCTACATATTCCTTTCTAATCTTTATCTCAATTACATACTATTTTTTGAAGAAGGACATATAAAATTCTATATAAAAGGACATTTAAAAGCCTTTCTTAAGGCTGCAATTTATGCTAATACTTTATTTGTTGTGAATAAGCCACTATTAGCAAAACTGTACCCAGTGTTTTATTTTTTATTTATTTATTTTGAGACGGAGTCTCACTCTGTCACCCAGGCTAGAGTGCAGCAGTGCAATCTTGGCTCACCGCAACCTCCGCCTCCCAGGTTCAAGTGATTCTCCTGCCTCAGCCTCCCAAATAGCTGGGATTACAGGTACCCACCACCACAGTCGGCTAATTTTTGTATTTTTAGGAGAGACAGGGTTTCACCATCTTGGCCAGGCTGGTCTCAAACACCTGACCTCGTGACCTACCCATCTCAGCCTCCCAGAGTCCTGGGATTACAGGTATGAGCCACCACACCTGGCCAGCCAGTGGTTTTTAATAGTAAGCTATAACGACTGCTTAATAGTGATACAGGGGAATGCTGGACAAAAGCTGAGTTTATAGACACGGGTTAATTAGCAAAGAGACTAGATGGCTGGTAGATGAATGTGAAAGTATGAGTCTGTTGGGCCAGGCATGGTGGCTCACAACTATAATCCTAGCACTCTGGGAGGCCGAGGCCGGCGGATCACTTGAGGTCAGGAGTTTGAGACCAGCCTGGCCAACATGGTGAAACCCTGTCTCCACTAAAAATACAAAAAAAAATAGCCAGACATGGTGGTATGTGCCTGTAGTCCCAGCTGCTCGGGAGGCTGAGGCAGAAGAATTGCTTGAATCCAGGAGGTGGAGGTTGCAGTGAATCAAGATTGCGCCACTGCACTCCAGCCTGGGCGACAGAGCAAGACTCTGTCTCAAAAAAAAAAAGAAGAGTAGAAAGTAAAGTATGAGTCTGAGAGAATGTCAAGGTGTGCATGTATCTAAGAAGTTTTTTTTGGTTTTTTTTTGTTTTTTTTGACACAGAGTCTAGCTCTGTCACCCAGGCTGGAGTGCAATGGCACGATCTCGGTCACTGCAACCTCCGCCTCCCGGGTTCACACCATTCTCCTGCCTCAGTCTCCCGAGCAGCTGGGACTACAGGCACGCGCCACCATGCCCAGCTAATTTTTGTATTTTTAGTACAGACAGTGTTTCACCACTTCGGCCAGGAGGGTTTCGATCTCTTGACCTCGTGATCTGCCCGCCTTGGCCTCCCAAAGTGCTGGGATTACAGGTGTGAGCCACGGCACCTAGCCAGAAGTTTTCTTTAAGTAATGAAAACCTTCAGAGAATACAAAGACAAATAATGCAACTTCATTTGTCAAGGAATTTCTACACTATGTCAAAACACCACAGTAAAAAGGGCAGCCAATGAAAGAGATGCAGCCTGGGTGAGGTGGGTCACATTTGTAATCCCAGCACTTTGGGTGGCGAAGGGAGCCTGATTACTTGAGCTCAGGAGTTCAAGACCAGCCTGGGCAACATGTCGAAACACTGTCTCTACAAAAAAAAAAAAAAAAAAAAAAAGCATTAGCTGGGTGTGACAGCACGCGCCCATAGTCTCAGCTACTTGGGAGCCTCAGATTGGAGGAGAGCTTGAGCTTGGGAGGTCAAGGCTGCAGTGAGCCATGAGCATGCCATTGCACTCCAGCCTCCAGCCTGGGTGACAAAGCGAGACTGTCTCAAAACAAAACAAACGAAAAACAACAAAAAATAAATGCACTCTGAGCCAGAATAGGTAAAAACATCCTTTAGACAACAGCTGTAATCATAAAAGAAAGGAAGGCAAGAGATCTTCACTACAACAATGCATAGAATTGCTTCAACAACTTTTTTTTGTGTTTTTTTTTTTTAAAACAGGCTCTTGCTCTGTCGCCCAGGCTGGAATGCAGTGCCCTAATCATGGCTCACTGCAGCCTTGCCCTCCTGGGATCATGGGATCCTCCTGCCTCGGCCTCTCAAAGTGCTGGGATTACAGGTGTAAGCCACCACACCCATCCAAAATTATTTATTTGAAAGGGGCATTAACTATGGTACTTCTCAGAAGCATTTATAAAAAATGGGACTCAAAGCTCCTCTTGATTCTCCAATCACAGCTGGTTAATGTGAATAAATCATGTGAATTATAAACTATGAATGAAAGAGAAGATACGTTTTTATGATAAAATCTGTGAAAACCATTTATGATGAATAAAACTGAAGAAGCTGGGAATTCCATGCTCATTAGTGATTTATCCTAAGAGTTTGTTTATCAGCACTTAAAACTTCTAAAAAGTATTTCAAGTTTGGTGTGACACAGCTGTGTGTATATCCACTGCCAACTTCATCCTGGGGTTATTCTTTTATTGAAGAATCAGTACATAGGTAAGATCTAGATGGTGAATCTGTCCTATCAAGACTAGTCAGGACTACATGGGAAAGACATTACAGTGATGTAATGTGTTTATTAATCACTATCTGAAATAGCATGGGATGGCAGGAATTTATAACCAGTTTTCAACATGTTTGTCTAATTTTTCTTCCTTATCACAAAAGAGCAAATAGGATATCACAAGGAAAATAAGGAAAGCTTCAAAGATAAAAGGTAATACTCATGCTTTTAGAAGCTATTCAGTGGTATTGTTCATCTTTGGAGCTTGTCTAATCAGTATTTTTGGAAATAATAAATTCATTTTAATGGGTTTCAAGGCAAATTTTCACAGACTCTGAATTAGTTGTTTACATTATAGAAAAAAATTAAAAAGAGGACTGGAAGAGTTGATAGTCTTTGGAAAAACTTATCTTTTTACGATACACAATACACAGCAAAATAAATTCCATTGAGATAAAAAGTCAAACACAAAATAAAACCAAAAACAAGTAGAAGCCAGACGTGGTAGCTCACGCCTGTAATCTCAGCGCACTTTGGGAAGCTAAGGCGGGTGAATCATTTGAGGTCAGGAGTTTGAGACAAGCCTGGCCAACATGGTGAAACCCTGTCTCTACTAAAAATACAAAAATCAGCTGGGCATGGTGGCACGTGCCTGAAATCCCAGCTATTCGGGAGACTGAGGCAGGAGAATTGCTTGAACCCAGGAGGCAGAGATTGCAGTGAGCCGAGATCACGCCAGTGCACTCCAGCCTGGGCGACAGAGCGACTCTGTCTCAAAAAAAAAAAAAGGAGAAAATGGTGACAACTGTGGTATCAACATGGAGAAGGTTAACTTGATAACCTCTGTTTAAAAAAAAAAAAAAAAAAGGAAAAAATAAACATGGGGAAGCTGTTTATGAGCATAAAAGAAATAAAAAGAAAAGACAGGCTGGCTACATGAAAAAGGGCAACTACTATTCGTTATAAAATATAAATAAAAATAAAAGGTAAATTAAAAACTGGGGGAAAATATTCGAAGACATAAACCAAAGATTTTAAGGAGTTATTACAAAGATAAAATTGGGAAAAATGGAAGAACTGGACAGGGAACATGAAGAGGCGATTCACAGAGGAAATTCAAACCAGTAAATGTACAAAGAAATGTTAAACTAAATAAACACACATACTGAGAAAACATTCAACCATTACAATGGAAATGAGGCTGGATGTTGTGGCTCAAGCCTGTAATCCCAGCACTTTGGGAGGCCAAGGTGGGCACATCATTTGAGGTCAGGAGTTCAAGACCAGCCTGGCCAACATAGTGAAACCCCGTCTCTACTAAAAATACAAAAATTAGCCAGGCAGTAGTGGTGCGTGCCTGTAATCCCAGTTACTAGGAGGCTGAGACAGGAGAATCGTTTGAGCCTGGGAAGCAGAGGCTACAGTGAGCCGAGATTACGCCACTGCACTCCAGTCTGGGTGACAGAGAGAGACTCTCTCAAAATAATATAAACAAACAAATAAATATAATGGAAATTATACTACTACAAAATTTATTTAGCATCTACTATGTTTCCGATCAAAACAGACAAAATCCCTGGTCTCACGGAACTGCACAAAAACTAATCTGATATAGAAGTGAATGAATCAGCCTTACTGTCCAAAAAAGTGGCATTACATTAGACAAAGATACATGCATAACTAGAAGAGTATTACTCAGCAGTTAAGAAGTGTGTGTGTGTGTTTTTGGGGGATGGAGTCTCACTCTGTTGCTTAGGCTGGAGTACAGTGGTATAATCTCGGCTCACTGCAACCTCCGCCTCCTGGGTTCAAGTGATTCTCCTGCCTCAGCCTCCCGAGTAGCTGAGATTACAGGTATGCCCCATGATGCCCGGCTATTTTTTGTATTTTAAGTAGAGACAGGGTTTCACCAGCTAGCCAGACTGGTCTTGAACTCCTGACCTCAAGTGATCTGCCCGCCTCAGCCTCCCAAAGTGCTAGGATGACAGGTATGAGCCATCGCGCCCGGGCAAGAATTATATTTTGAAGAATATTTGACAACATGGAAAAATAGTTAATGATGTATCAGAAGAAAACTTAGTTATAACAACTGTTATTTGCAGTAGGATCCATTGGATTCTCTGGGGAGTAAAGGTAATGTGTTTTTTTTTTTCCTTATATTATCTAAATTTAATACAATATGTTCACAAAAAGAAAAGCATTATTATTTTTTTCATTTACCCACACTACAGAGATGTAAAGTTTTTTTTAATATTAATGTTTATTACCTTGAATATGAAAACAGATAAATCATGGGTCACATAAATCCTCGAAGTACTTGGAAATAACATGAAATTCAGCTGTGAATTTTCCAATACTGGTAGTACTCTTAACTTTGTACTCAACTTCCTTTCTTTTCAGTCTGTTAATAATAAGCTTATTTTTCTTACCTTTGAAAAGTCCTTTGATACCTCCCATCTTTTTCACCATCTGTGCAAACTTGGTATATTGTGTCAAAAGTTCTTGAACATCTCTTGTTGATACACCTGATCCTCTTGCTACTCTTTGGATTCTTCCGGGTTGTTTACTAAAAACTTTGGCACCATCCGTACTATCTAGTTCTGTAGACAAGAGTCAATTACTCTCACACACAATTATCATTCACCATCAAAGCAGTTATGTGCAAATGGGCAATACATAAGAGCTTAGCAGATACGTTTTTAAAGTGATAACTATCTCATTTTTCTTTTTATATTACAAAATATCTTACTTACAGAAAAACAGATATAATACATAGTCAAACTACCACCCCGATTTAACAAATGTTATCATTTGCTATGTTTGCTTTTGAGTTTTAAAACTTAAACACGGAGGCCGGGCGTGGTAGCTCACGCCTGTAATCCCAGCACTTTGTGAGGCCAAGGCAGGCGGCTCATGAGGCCAGGAGTTCGACATCAGCCTGGCCAATATGGTGAAACCCGTCTTTACTAATAACACAAAAATTAGCTGGGCATGGTGGCACGCGCCTGTAGTCCCAGCCACTCGGGCGGCTGAGGCAGAAGAATTGCTTGAACCTGGGAGGCAGAGGTTTCAGTGAGCCAAGATTGTGCCATTGCACTCCAGCCTGGGCGACAGAGCAAGACTCCATCTCAAAAAAAAAAAAAAAAAAAAAGAAAATACGGAATATATTCAAAAGAACATTTATAGTATTCATAAGCTATAAAAACAGTAAAACAAACGTGTACTTTTGCTATAAAAACAATAAAACGCACATGTACTTTCCCTACAGTTTAAGTAAACTATTAATAGAATGTTTTGAGACCCCATGTCCACCACTTCCATACTTCATATGTCTACCCTCTCCAGGCCCTCCAAACACCAGAGGTATATGGTATACTTAAAAAATGAACCCAAATGCTCACCTTAGCTCTATCGTAAATATTAATCATGAATTCACAAATGCAGACTATATAAGCAAGCAGAAGGAGGAAGATTCTATCCATAATCAACAGAAAAATTATTTCCTATAATCAAGTAATTACTACTACTAGTATTTTAATTCTCTGAGTAGCTTTAAGAGTGAATTAATGGCCGGGCGCAGTGGCTCAAGCCTGTAATCCCAGCACTTTGGGAGGTCGAAACGGGCGGATTACGAGGTCAGGAGATCGAGACCATCCTAACACAGTGAAACCCCATCTCTACTAAAAAATACAAAAAGAAAAACTAGCTGGGCGAGGTGGTGGGCGCCTGTAGTCCCAGCTACTCGGGAGGCTGAGGCAGGAGAATGGCGTAAACCCGGGAGGCGGAGCTTGCAGTGAGCTGAGATCCGGCCACTGCACTCCAGCCTGCAGCCTGGGCGGCAGAGCGAGACCCCATCTCAAAAAAAAAAAAAAAAAGTGAATTAATTCCCACAGTTGTTTGATGACTCTTAGAATATGAGGTGCATTTCTTCAGTTGCATGCAATCTCAGGAATGGAATGGACTTTAGTCAAAATGTCCATTATGTCTGCATTCCTTCTGCAATATCCCCCAAATAAATGGTTATCTAGCCTTGGTCTTAATATCCCCAGGAGAAGATGACCTGCTATCTAATGTAAAGCTGTCTATGCCATTCTGTTATACTTAGGGAAAAATCTTTTCTTTACACATATTAAATTGAAATCCGTTTACCTGGCACTTCCATTCCCATTCATGTATATGTCTCCTTGCCACGCATAAAAAATAACGCTTTCAAAATCTTTTTTTTTTTGAGACGGAGTGTTGCTCTGTCACTCAGGCCACAGTGCAGTGGTGGAAGCTTGGCTCATTGCAACCACCAACTCCAGCGTTCAAGGCATTCTCCCACCTCAGGCTCCTGAGTAGCTGGGTCTATAGTCACACGCCACCACAGCCAGCTAATTTTTTTTGTAGTTTTAGTAAAGACAGGGTTTCACCATGTTGCCCAGGCTGGTCTCGAACTCCTGACCTCAAGTGATCCTCCCAAAATGCTGGGATTACAGGTGAGAGCCACCACACCTGGCCAGCTTTCAAATGCATAGGCCATTATGTCTCCTGTGAATTTTCACTGGATGACAAATATCCAACTCTTGACTCTTCTAACATGGTTTAGAACCCCATTGATCATCCTGATTTCCTATATCTTCTAATTTGTCTATACCCTCTAAGTATGTTGTCCAGAAGTGAACTGAAATCCAGTTGAAGTCTAATTATCAATGCAATACTAACGAAGATACAGTATCTCAAAATAAAGTCACAATCAAAACCTCCAAATCCATTTGATAAATGCAGCTTTTAAGCCACATCTTCCTTATAAAAGATTTATGAAATATATATAATATTCCTTCCAACAGCTCAAATCAAATGAAAGAAAAACTAATAGCAGCACATCGTGGCAAGCAATATGACAGAGTTAAGCAAACAGAGGAAGGGGCCTTCATTCAAAGAAGGAAGGAAGTCAGGAAAGGTTCTATACTGGGCAAATTACTCAACTTCCCTGTACCAGTTTCCTAATTTGAAAAAGGCAGATAATAACTGAATATGCTATAGGAGTTGTTATAATGATAAAATGAATTAACATATTTAAAGTGATCAGGACAGTGCCTGGCACAGAATGGATACTTCAGATATGCCACAATTGTGAATTCTACGTGCAAACATTTTTGCAGTGTTAAAGATGATGAGGAAAAAGACAACCTTAAAAGAAAAGGACAATCTTATTTGGGTTACTATGAAAACCTGGAGCTCAGGAAAAAGAGACTACAAAAAATAACAACAAATTAGATAGTAGACAAAGCACAGATATGAAAATTTGTTCAAATTGTTAGAATATTACGTAAACTTAGTTGATAAAGCAGCAGCAGCAGGGTTTGACAGAACTGACTCCAACTTTGGAAGAAGTTCTACTGTGGGTAAAATGCTATCGAACAGCATTGAATACTACAGAGAAATCTTTTGTGAAAAGAAGAGTCAATCAATCGGGCAAATTTCATTCTTGTGTTTTAAGAAACTGCCACAGCCACCTTGACCTTTGGCAACTATCACTGTAATCAGTTTGCAGTCATCAACATCAAGCTAAGATCCTCCATCAGCAAAGATTAGAATGCACTGAAGGCTTAGATGATCATTAGCATTTTTAGCAATAAACTTTTTATTTTTTCTTTTGAGACAGAGTCTCTGTCACCCAGGCTGGAGTGCAGTGGCACGATCTCGGCTCACTGCAACCCTCTGCCCCCAGGTTCAAGCGATTCTCCTGCCTCAGCCTCCCAAGTAGCTGGGATTACAGGCATGTGCCACCACATCTGGCTAATTTTTTTGTATTTTTAGTAGAAACGGGGTTTTACCATGTTAGCCAGGCTGGTATCAAACTCCTGACCTCAGGTGATCCACCTGCCTCAGCCTCCCAAAGTACTGGGATCACAGGCATCGTAAGCCACTGCACCCAGCCAACAATAAACTATTTTTAAATTAAGGTATATACATTGTTTTTTAGACACAATGCTCTTGCACACTTAATAGACTACAGTATATGTATGTGTAAACATAACTTTTATATACACTGGAAAACCAAAAAAATCTGTATGACTCACTTTACTGCATGATATTTCCTTTACTGCAGTGGTCTAGAACCAAACCCACAATATCTCTGAGGTATGCCTTTATAGGGTCAGGGGAACACAGCAGTATACTGAGAAAACTGAAACCTTATGTTTCAGACTGAAAGACTTTTCTAAGCATTGCTTAAGCTATCCATTTCTTAGTTTCCCAATGTATGTTAGCAATATTAAAGCTATGAAGAGACTTTTAGTAAATTTTTTTTTCATAGAAGCAGGGTCTTGCTATGTTGGCCAGGCTGGTCTTAAACTCCTGGCCTCAAGTAATCCTCCCACCTTGGCCTGCCAAAGTACTAGGATTACAGGCGTGAGCCACCTCACCCGGCCAAATTTAACTCTTTAAAAACTAGCATTCCACCAAATTTGACTACAGAGTTCTCCTTTTAAGTTATCTCTATCAACATCATGAAGAACTAGTCTTCTTTCCTTGTATCTCATTTGGAGAAGTATTGTAGTAGACATTTCTCTCACTGATGAAGGCAATCCAATGATCATAACCCTTTGAGTAAGAGCTTTCAAGCTATTACAAATCTACCTAAAAATAATCTTTCAGCCAAAATTTCTCCCCATCTTGTCCACAAGAACACAGTGAAACTCTCACCTTACTGATATTCAGAATATTGTCCCCTGAGGAAAATAATCTGCCATCTTACCTTGATCATTCATACTATCCATTATTGTCATTAATTTCTTTAGCCTTGCCATTGACTCCTGTTCATTTCCTTTGCTCATAAAATCTGTTCCAAAACCAGGGATCATCCCCTAAAACAGATTTAAACATAAAGTCAATAATAGCTTAAGATTAATAGTTCAAAATGTCCACATTTAACTATTAGGTTTAATATTGACACTAAGTCTTAAGATACCTATTTTTACCCAAATGTAAAAATAATTAAAGCAAGTGTATCTATTCTTAGAAAATTTAATAAAAACAAAAGAAGGTATAAACTTTTAAGGATAACTAACCAAGATCTGACTGAAGGGGCCCATTTTCATGATATTTTGAAATTGCTCATACATGTCTCGCAACGTAAACTGACCTGAAATACAATATAATTTGGATATATTACAGTATGTACATTTCCATTCAACAAAACTAATTTCATCCTTAATCATGAATTCATCTTGAAGCATACTTATAAAATATACAATCAATAAATATTCACCAAGCAGTTACCATGTGCAAGATGACAGGATGAATGCTAGGGAGAATATATAGACACATAGACAGGTCCTATCCTAGAGAAGCTAACATTCTATCTGAGAAAACACATATACAAACACACAAGAAACCTGAAAACAAGGCACATAAACTATCCCTACTAGGATGAGTAAAATTTTAAAGGTTGACAATATCAAAAGTTAAAGAGGATGTGGACCATAAAGAACTGCCATATATTGTTGGTGACAGAATAGCAAAACACTTTAGAAGATTGTTTGGAGTTTCTTAAATAGCTTAGGGATCTATGAACAGGAAAATGGATACCTGTGGAAAAAATACTATTCAGTAATAAAAAGAACAAACTATAGATAAGTACGACTACATGAACGAATATCAAAATATGCTTAGAGAAAAGATATTGGAAAAAAAAGGATATATTCAGAATTTCTTTACTTTTTTAAGAGGGTTGTGCTCTATCACCGAAACTGGATTGCAGTGGTACCGTCATAACTCACTGGTAGCCTCAAACTCCTGAGCTCAAGTGACCCCCCCGCCTCAGTCTCCAGAGTAGTTAGGACTATAGATGCATGCCACTGGATTTTTCTAAGAGATATGGGTCTCACTATGTTGCCCAGGCTGGTCTCAAACTCCTGGTCTCAAATGATCCTCCCACCTTGGCCTCCTAAAGCACTGGGATTATAGTATGAGCCACCATGCATAGACCAGGACTTCTATAATATGAAGTATTACTGGGAAAGGGCATAAGCAAACCTTTTAGAGTAATGGAAATGTTCTGTTTCTTGATTGGGTATGGGTTACTGTGCATTTGTTAAAAAAAGAAAGATATCCCTAGGATTTGAGCATTTCATTGTATGTATATTAATCTAAGCTTTAAAAACAGGGATGGAACAAGCCAAAAGAGAAAGTATTTTCTATTTATGTCCTAAAGATAAAAAGAGAAAAGGTATTTGATTCAGGCATTCTGAATTTGAAGTGACAGTACAGTATCTTAAAAGAAACGTTACAGCAAGCAACTAGAAACACAGAATTAAACAGTGGAAGAGAGGATTAAGGTTGAAATACATATTTGGCCATTTATACAGAAGTGATAATTAAAGCTAGGATAATATAAGAAATCTAGAGACATCGAACTTAGAGTATGAAAACAGAAAAGGCAGAAAACACTTAAATATTCGGAACCAAGGAAAACAAGAAAAGTCACTACATGTGGAAATTAGGAGACCCTTGGAGATCTCAGAATGAGTAGAATATTAGGAACAGAAACAAAAGACTTCAGGAGAGTCAGGAGTAAGAAAGGAAACAGAATAGGAATATACACCCAGCTTCGTAGTGCTAGCAGAAACAGTGGTAGGATTATTCAAGATAGAAAAAGGAAGGAGTGGCCAGGCATGGTGGCTCATGCCTGTAATCCCAGCATTTTGGAAGGCCGAGGCGGGCGGATCACCTGAGGCCAGGAGTTCGAGATCAGCCTGGCCAACATGGTGAAACCCCATCTCTACTAAAAATATCAAAATTAGCCAGGCGTGGTGGTGCACGCCTGTAGTCCCAGCCACTGGGGAGGCTGAGGCAGAATTGCTTCAAACTGGGAGGTGGAGGTTGCAGTGAGCTGAGATTGTGCCAATGCACTCCAGTCTAGGCGACAAGAGTGAAACTCTGTGCCAAAATAAAGAAAAGAAAAGGAAAAAAGGTGCAAAGAAACAGGCAACGAAGTATAAATTCATTCATTCAATAGTTACTGAAGGCCTACTATGTGCCAGACACTGTGCTAGGTACTGTGAACATAAAAGATGAATAACACAGCTATGACCTCTACCTTCACCATCCAGCAGGAAAAACGGACATCAAATAATTGTGGTGAATAATACAAAAATTGTAGGAAGCAATAGAAACATCTGTCAGAAGGTTCCAACTCAGTCTAGGGTTCAGGTGAAATGTCCCTGAAGAAGGACATTTAAGGAGAAATCTGAAGTATAAGTAGCAGTTAGCCATCTTGGTCAGAGATGATGGCAGAGGTAAGAGAGATAGAGGGACAAGCAAAGGCAACAGCCCAGATGTGAGACAGGAATGTACATTTGAGAAACTAAAAGAAGTCAAGCATAGCTGACACACAGAATACTAAGAACAACAGTGCTAAAACACAACATGGAAGATGTGAGCTAGATCATAAAATCAGTTAAAAACTTTATAAGGGCAATAGAAAGCCATTAAAGAATTTTAAGAAGAGCAGTAATGGGATCAGATTTGCAGTTTTGAAAGATTATTTTGGGCTGTAGTATGAAAAAATACATCAACGGGGAAGAGTACAGGAAGCTGGAAGATCTGTTGAAAGACTTACAATAAGAAGATCTAGGAAAGAGATGAACTAGCATAGTTGTAGAGCGGCTACAGAGAAGGGGATGGAATGGAGATATTTAGGAGGTAGGAACACTAGGACTAGTTAACTGATGGAGAAAGGAGTGGGCAGAGTGAGGAAGAAATAATAATGACACCCAAGTTTCTGACTCTGGCAACAATATAAATGATGTTAATATTCATTGATGAGACAACGAGGTGAGAGGTTGGGATGGGAATAAGGATGTGCTGAATTTGAGATGTCTGTGAAACATCCAAGAATGGTCTAGTAAACACAGATACATGAGTCTGAAGCGCCTGAGAAAGATGACTTAGAATGATCCCTGAGAAACACCAGCATTTAAGAGAAAGGTAAAGGCACAATTATCTGGTAAGATGAGTGAGAAGCAGCAAAGAGGCGAATAGTTGCTATGGTAATTAAAGATTATTTTTAGAACAACTGGAATGGTAGAGAATAATATACACGGAGTGTTTATGATGTGCCAGACATTGTACATGCATTGGCGAATGCAGTCTTCACAACCATATGAAGTAGTTAGTATTATGTACTTTTTACAGATGACAAAATTGAGGCTAAGTAATTTCAAAAAGTTATACAGCTGAATAATAGATCAGAGATACAAACACTGGTATGTTATTATTTAAGAACCTGAGCTCCTAATCGAGTAACATCCTTCCCTACAGGAGGGGTCTTTCATGTGGGGTAAAGAAAATGTGGTATATTTAATTTCATCCTTGTGTTCTTACTTACTTTTAACCTGTTTAACTTCAAGGAACCAGCCAAGCACAGTGGCTCACACCTGTAAAACCAGCACTTTGGGAGGCCGAGGTGGGCAGATCACCTCAGGTCAGCAGTTCAAGACCAGCCTGGCCAACATGGCGAAACCTCATCTCTACTAAAAATACAAAAATTAGCCAGGCCTGGTGGTACGTGCCTGTAATCCCAGCTCCTCAGGAGGCTGAGGCAGGAGAATCACTTGAACCCAGGAGGCAGAGTTGGCAGCGAGCCAAGATTGCACCCCTGCACTCCAGCCTGGATAACAGAGTGAGACTCCATCTTAAAAAACAAACAAACAAACATACATTTCAAGGAATCTAGTGAAAGCCTTGATTTTAATCTTAATTTTATTACAATAAAGAAAACAAAAACACTGAATTCTGTAACTGCTCAGGCACCTAGATTTTAAATGATTTGCATATAAATCATGTAAAATAATAAGCAGTAGAAGATCTGACTCTAATAAATATTATATTTCAAACAACTTAATAGTAACTTTATAAAAAAAAGTCAATGGAAGACATCTGAGATGAAGTGCTTTTTTGTCACTCATATACCATGTTTCAACTTCTCTATAAGTGCTTCATTGTCATCCAACTTCAACTCGTTGACTTTATCTATCAGTCCTTCAATGTCGCCCATACCTATAAGATGCAAAAAAGAAAAATTAACAACTAATACTATACCCTGCTTTACATTATACAAAACACACTCACATACATAATAACCTTGTGAGGTTATTATGATAGGTATTCTTACTACACTACACAAATGAGAAAACCGAAGCTAAGAAAGTTAAGTGGCATGGCCAGGCACGGTGGCTCATGCCTGTAATCCCAGCAGTTTGGGAGGCCGAGGTGGGTGGGTCACCTGAGGTCAGGAGTTCGAGACTAGCGTGGCCAACATGGTGAAACCCCGTCTCTACTAAAAATAAAAAAAATTAGCTGGACCTGGTGGTGCACGCCTGTAATCCCAGCCACTTGGGAGGCTGAGGCAGAAAAATCGCTTGAACCCGGAAGGTAGAAGTTGCAGTGAACTGAGATCCCGCCATTGCACTCCAGCATGGGTGACAAGAGCGAAACTCCAACTCAAAAAAATAAAAAAAGTTAAGTAGCAACAAACAAGTCACAAAGCAGGGACTGTAGCCCAGGGTTTAACTCCAAATTCCATGCTCTCTAACTATACCACCTTGAGACATTGCCAAAGTATTATTGCCCTTACATCTACTATTATTAAAACCACTTGTTTTTGTATTGTGCTCTAAAACTTTTCCAAAGAACTTTCTACTAGACACCTCATTTTACCACTTTCACCACAGAAAGCAGATAAGCATTATCTCTATTTTACAGGTAAGGAAAGTAAGTCATAGAAGGAACTGATGTTCTTAAATTAGTGAGGACAGAATTAAAATCCTATTTTGTCCTAAAGATACATTGTATTTCTTGGAGATTTGTCTACATCACCACCACTGTACATACCAAGAAGTTTGCTAATAAAAGGTTGTGTTTTGAAAGGTTCAAAGTCATCTATATGTTCCCCTGTACCAATGAAAATAATCGGACTTTTTGTGGCAGCGACTCTGGAAAAAAAAAGAAAATATAAAATAACCTCAAAAGAGCCCCACAAATTTCCAGCAGATCTGATATTTGAAGTGAATCCGCCTCCAAAGCTAATTAGACAAAGGTACAAAACTCAAGTTTCATTTCGCAAGTTGTAATAGAACTATATCAGACAGGCTCCAAAATTATTTCTATTTAAACTTCCTTTACAAACCATATTAGGCTCACTATTGAAACATATTTTAAATGATCAATATGAAAGCTATAAACACATACTCTTCCCCATACAATCCCAAGACAGAGGACAACAGTATCAATGATACTTACGCACTGAGCGCACCACCTCCTTTTGCATGGCCATCAAGTTTTGTCACTATTACTGAGGCTACATCTACTTTATCTTTAAAAGCCTTAGCCTGGGCTTCACAAGCCTGCCCAATGGAGGCATCCATCACATAAACAATGTTATCAGGTTGCTAGAAAGTTTAAATAGAAAAGATACTTTAGAAAAGGTTTTTATTGATCCTAAGCAAATGTCATCATTAGAAGCTACAAAACAATATTTAGAGCCAGGCGCAGTGGCTCATGTCTGTAAGCTCAGCGCTTTGGGAGGCTGAGCCGGGTGGATCACCAGAGGTGGAGTTCAAGACCAGCCTGGCCAACGTGGTGAAAACCCTGTCTCTACTAAAAATACAAAAATTAGCATACAAAAATTAGCCAGGCGTGGTGGCAAGCCCCTGTAATCCCAGCTACATGAGAGGCTCAGGCAGGAGAATCACTTAAACCCGGGAGGCAGAGGTTGCAGTCAATTGAGATCATGCCACTGCACTCCAGCCTGGGCGACAAGAGTGAAACTCCATCTCAAGAAAAACAAACAAACAAACAAAAAACCCCACAATATTTACAATATAAATAATTATTCAATCCATAAATATTTGTTGAAGTACTATGTATTATTGGGTACCATCTAGGTCCTGAGAACAAAAAGGTAAATGAGAAAATATTTGTCCTAAGAAACTTGCATTCTAGTCAGAGGACATAGATAACAAATAGATAAACATTTCAGATGTATAACAACTAAAATGGGATACAGAGTATCAGTTTTGAAGTATGGGAGGCATCTTCTAGGAGGGCAGTCAGGGAAGGCCTCTCTGGACCTAATGTTTGAGCTGAGACCTGAATAAAAAGGAAAAAGTTACGCAAAGATCTGAAAGAATGGCATTCTAGGCAAAAAAAGTGCAAAGGCAAATCAAAGCAGAAGAGTGTATACTGAAAACAAAATGGATAAAACACACTTGAGGCTATTTCCCTTAGATCTGCTCAACTTGGTCAAAATAACAACATAAATAAAAAGAAACTTACTAGCATTAACCACAAACCAAAGAATTACTGCTAATACTCCAATGCCAAGACATAAGTTCCTAAATAATATATGCTGCAGATATCTATAAACTGCTTCTCCTCCCCCAAATTATTTCCATCACACTTTTAAAGAGACAAAAAATGATAATACTTTTTTAATGCTTCATTTTGGAAAATTCTCAAAATTCACCTAAGTATTCCAACTGAATTTTTAAAAAGGAAATTCATCAGACACGAAAGGCTAATTACTAATTTTTTTTTTTTTTGAGATGGAGTTTTGTTCTTGTTGCCCAGGTTGGAGTGCAATGGCATGATCTCAGCTCACTGCAACCTCTGCCTCCCAGGTTCAAGCGATTCTCCTATCTTAGCTCCCGGGTAGCTGGGATTACAGGCACCCGCCACCACGCCCAGATAATTTTTGTATTTTTAATAGAGATAGGGTTTCACCATGTTGGCCAGGCTGATCTCGAACTCCTGGCCTTGTGATCCATCCGACTCAGCCTCCCAAAGTGCTGGGATTATAGATGTGAGCCACTGCACCCAGCCTAATTACTAATTTTTAAACGTTTTCTTATGCATACTAATAGGATGATTAAGTGAGAAAGGAAATTATTTTTTCAAATTTACGAAGTTTATATTTAACGGAGAGCAAAAATGATGAAATTAAGTCACTACCACACAGATATAGGTGCCCAAAACAAATTATATTGGTCATATATTCAATCCGGTTTTATAATTAAATTAACCAAAGTCCTAGTGTTTTTACATTGAAAGCTACTTACTATAGCATTAGCAACTTGAAGCATTTCTTCAAATAAAGAGTCTTCTTGTTTATGGCGGCCACTTGTATCAACAATAATAATTTCAAAATTTTCATTTTTAAATTTCTCTACTCCTTCAGAAGCAATGATAACAGGATCCATTTCTGTATAGCTATATAACGTGGACAAATGATTTAACAAAACGGCAAAACTTCCAAATATTACTAATTCAGAAATTGTTAGTTTACCTTTAATCTATTTTGAAAAAGCCAAAATGACCCCAATTTCAATTTAGAAGAAAATCTATAAAGTATTAAATACAAAATCTACTTCTAAAAAAGCATGAAGCATTATCCAATTTTCCAATTCCAAAACCCAGTATGATTCTATCGCACGTCTTTTCTGAATGAACTGTGTCTCCTTCAAATTTATTTTTTATATTTTATTTAATAATTGAATTCATGTTCACAGTGTTTCACACGTTTTTCCATTTAATATCCATTTGGAAGCATTTTATGAAACCAGCAGATATTCTTGTAACAAGCCTGAGCAATACAGTGAGATTCCACTCTACAAAAAAAAAAAAAAAATCTAGTTGGCATAGTGGAATGCACCTGTAGTCCCAGCCACTTGGGAGACTGAAGCAGGAGGACGACTTGAGTCCATGAGTTTGAGGCTGCAGTGAGCTTATGATCAAGCAACTGCACTCCAACTTGGGCAACAGAGCAAGACCATGTCTCTTTAAAAATAACACAGGGGGAAAAAAGAAAAAATATTTCTGTAAAACATAACTTTGAGGTTATACAGCATTCTATCAGATGGCTATATTGCTTACTAAATAATGCCCTCCTATTAGACATTTGACGTTTTTCCCATTTCTTTCCTTTTTCTTTTTTTTTTTGAGACAAAGTTTCACTCTGTCACCCAGGCTGGAGTGCAGTGGCGAGATCTCGGCTCACTGCCACTTCTGCCTCTTGGGTTCAAGCGATTCTCCTGCCTCAGCCTCTCAAGTAGCTAGGATTACAGGTGCCTGCCACCAGGCCAGCTAATTTTTGTATTTTCAGTAAAGACGGGGTTTTACCATGTTGGTCAGGCTGTTCTCAAACTTCTGACCTCATGATCTGCCTGCCTTGGCCTCCCAAAATGCTGGGATCACATGCATGAGCCATCACACCTGGCCTCCAATTTCTTTTTTAAATGTGTTTATTTATTTATTTTGAGGTGGAGTTTCGCTCGTTGCCCAGGGTGGAGTGCAATGGTGCGATCTCAGCTAACCACAACCTCTGCTTCCCAGGTTCAAGCGATTCTCCGGCCTCAGCCTCCTGAGTAGCTGGGATTACAGGCATGCGCCACCACATCCAGCTAATCTTGTATTTTTAGTAGAAATGGGTTTTCTCCATGTTGGTCAGGCTAGTCTTGAACTCCCGACCTCAGGTGATCCACCCATCTAAGCCTCCCAAAGTGCGAGGATTACAGGTGTGAGCCACCGCGACTGGCCTAAAAAAATTTTTTTTGTTGTTGAAACGGTGTCTAGCTCTGTCACCCAGGCTGAAGTGCAGTGGCACGATCTCGGCTCACTGCAACCTCTGCCTCCCAGCTTCAAGCAATTCTTCTGCCTCAGCCTCCCAAATAGCTGGGATTACAAGCACCCACCAACACACCCAGCTAATTTCTGTATTTTTAGTAGAGACAGGGTTTCACTGTGTTGGCCAGGCTGGTCTCGAACTCCTGACTTTATAATCCACCTGCCTCAGCCTCCCAAACTGCTGGGGTTACAAACATAACCCCACCGTGCCCGGCCTAAAAATTTTTTAAATTTATTTTTTCTAGAGATGAGGTCTTGTTATGTTGCTCAGGCTGGTGTCCAACTTCTGGGCTCAAGTGATCCTCCCATCTCAGCCTCCCAAAGTGCTGGGATTATATATATGAGCCACTGTGCATGGCAGTTTTTCCAATTTCTTGATATTAAAAATACAGCCAATATAATTGGTAAATGTTTCTTCTTTGAGCACTCTTATAAGTTGAATTTGGAACAAATGGTATGACCATTTAAGGCTTTTCATTTTTATGAGGCAAACCTCCTCCATAACAGTTTAATGTCATCCCTATTTCACTACATTTTCACAATCCCTAATACAATCTTTGTCAACTTGAAAAATCAAGAAATTAGATATTTTAATTTGCATTCTTCTGATTAGTGGCAACTTTTTATATGCAGATCACTACTATCAAATAAAGACATATAATGTTACAAAAAAAAGTTTTTCCCCTAAATTAAGAACCACCACCAAAAACTCAGGTAGAAATATACTTAATAAGAATATGTGTGTGGCTGCGTACAGTGGCTCAAGCCTGTAATCCCAGCCCTTTGGGAGGCTGAGGTGGAAGGATCATTTGAGTCCAGGAGCTCAGGACTACCCTGGGCAACACAGGATCTTTTGTAAAGACAGGGTCTTTACAAAAAGTTTAAAAAAAAATTAGCAGGGCATGGTTAGGCGTGGTGGCTCATGCCTGTAATCCCAGCACTTTGGGAGGCCAAGGCAGGCAGATCACCTGAGGTCAGGAGTGACCAGCCTGGCCAACATGGCGAAACCCTGTCTTTACTAAAAATGCAAAAACTTAGCCGGGCGTGGTGGTGGGCACCTGTAATCCCAGTTACTCAGGAAGCTGAGACAGGAGAGTTGCTTGAACCCAGGAGGTGGAGGCTGCGGTGAGCCAAGATCACACCATTGCACTCCAACCTGGGTAACAGAGGGAGAGACTCTGTCTCAAAAAAAAAAAAAAAAAAAAAAAAAAAAGCTGACAGACAAGAAGAGGCATATGAGTGTTAAAATAAAAAACAGTAACCTACCTTCCATAAAATGGAATTCTTGCTTTGGTAGCATTCTGTTTTAGTTGGTCAAAAGCCCCTAGAAGATAAAGAGTTCATGAATCCTCAAACTTGAAAATAAAAATTATAGAAAACAATTTTCAAATTTCAAGACATTACCTGCTCTGAATGTGTCTGCACATATTAAACAGGTCTTCCAACCTTTCCTCTGGTAATAATACGCTAACTGGGTGAGAAAAGATTTAAAAATATAATATCATAAAATATAACAAATTATACATATAATTTCTTCTGTTTTTCCTTATTATTTACCTTAGGAGTAAAATAAAACTGTGTATAATTCTCCTGATTATTAAAGATTTTTGAATATGGCAAATTTCCTACAAAGTTTTACATTCTAATTGTCATGCAGCAGCATTCAAATATAAAATGATCAAGCAGCAAATGATCATAGTAAAAAATGTTAATTACTATTAACGTTAATTAAAAACAAACAACAACAAAACGATCTAAAAATCATCCTTTTCTCTTTTTCCCCCTCAAACTATAACATATATGAAGCTTGTGGAAAAATCCCATAATATTGTTGAGACACCCAATTCGGGAAAAAGGAGTGGTAAACCGAATTAAAAATTAGCATAAAGAGGTCAAGGCTACAGTGAGCTATGTTCGCATGCCACTGCACTCTAGCTTGGGCAACAAAGTAAGACTCTATCTAAAAAAACATTGTATAAGGATATGCAAAATGAAGATCTATAGCATGCTGGGTAGGAACATGAAAAAGGAGTCCTGAGCTATAGAGGATAAAGTAAACTCCATGTTCTCTTCTCCAAAAATAATACACTCACTTCCTGAAAGGATAGGAATGGTCTTTTTTTAATAAAATAGCATAGTTATAGATGTCTACCTTCTTACAAAAAAGAAATAAGAAAGTATGAGGATCTCTTCTCTTATCCTACAAAAAATTATTTAAAAACATACATCAAGTAACACAAAATTATAAAGCAACAATATTATAAAGCCTGGCTTTATAAGATATTTTAATATATTATAGTATATTTTAATATATCACAAATATATTTTAATAAAATATATATATAACATATTATATATTAATATATTCTAATTAATTATAATTAATAAAATATACATTTCAATATTATAAAGCCAGGCTTTATAATATATTTTTACATTAAGTACAAAACTTGATTTATACAAACCTATCTTCCATATGGCTTCTTTTTAAATTAAGTTCAATTTACCTTTGAACATGTTGTTGTTTTACCACTCCCTTGCAATCCAACAAACATAATCACATTTTGTTTTCCTTTAGTGGGTGTCCATGCCTTAACTCCAGGGTCTACAAGCTAAATACCAAAAATAAATTAAAAATAAAATCAGGTTAACATACATTTAAATTCAAAACCCCTTCCCCACAACATTTTTTTCCTTTTTTGAGACAGGGTCGCACTCTGTCACCCAGGCTGGAGTGCAGTGGCATAATCGGAGCTCACTGCAGCCTCGATCTCCTGGGCTCAAATGATGCTCCCACTTCAGCCTCCCAAGTAACTGGGACTACAGGTATACGCCACCACATCTAGTTAATTAAAACATTTTTTTTGTAAAGAGAGGGTCTTGCCATGTTGCCCAGGCTGGTCTCCAACCTCTGGGTTCAAGCAATCCTTCTGTCTCAGCCTCAGAGTCCTGGGATTTCAGGCGTGAGACACCGTGCTGCCACAACTTTTAAATTATATAAATAAGGGCATTTTCATAAAAAAGCTACCATACGCTATTCTAATATAACTATTCTCCTTTGTATAAACAGAGTAAAATTTAAGAACATGAATTTAATAAGTCATAATCAAGTATATACTCCAAATCAATTCAGAGGTAAAGATCTCACAACATTTTTTAGAACAAGCTGGAGTATAAAATAAAATGTAAAAAACAAGTTTAAGCCACAGGAGGAATCTACATCAGCACTACAGAAATGTAATACAAAAATGTATGTGAAGGCTACACATGAACTTTAAAATTTCCAGTACTGACATTTAAAAAGTAAAAACAGGTGATACTAAATTTAATATCTATCCCAATACATCTAAAAAATTATCATTTTCATATGTAATCTATATTAAAAATTTAATGAGATTTTTACATTTATTTTCCCATACAAAGTCTGAAAATCTGGTGTGTATTTTATATGTAAAACACATCTCAGTTTGGACTAGCCACATTACAAATGCTCAATAACCACATGTGGCTAGCGGATGCCATACTCAAGAGTGCTAACGTTCATATTCAATTTGACAAATATTTACTTAACAAAATTACAGATTATATGTGAAATATTTTCAAGGTCAAACTGTAAATTCTCCAATGCCAAATATTTACTGCAAAGTTACTACATTTAGAGGGCTAGTAAAAAACAATCACCAACTTTAAAATGACAGTCAGCGGAAAACTGAGGTTCATATAGGGACAGTCTCCAAATTAAAAAAGCATGGGACATTTAGGGCTGGGCATGGTGGCTCATGCCTGTAATCCCAGCACTTTGGGAGGCCAAAGTGGGCGAATCATGAGGTCAGGAGAATCAAGACTATCCTGGCTAACACGGTGAAACCCCGTCTCTACTAAAAATACAAAAAATTAGCTGGGTGTGGTGGTGGGCACCTGTAGTCCCAGCTACTCAGGAGGCTGAGGCAGGAGAATGGTGGAACCTAGGAGGCGGAGCTTGAAGTGAGCTGAGATTGCACCACTGCACTCCAGCCTGGGCAACACAGCAAGACTCCATCTCAAAAAAAAAAAAAAAAGCATGGAACATTTAAAAAGTAATTCACGTGGGAGTCAGTCGTTTGGAACTTGAAATGTATGATATAATAATAAATCCATAATAGTTAATGTCCCAGATCAGGGGTTGGTAAACTATGTGCAAATAAAGTTTCAATGGAGGCTGGGTGTGGTGGCTCATGCCTATAATCCCGGCCCCTTCTAGGGGCCAAAGGAGGAGGATTGCTTGAGACCAGGAGTTTGAGACCAGCTTGGGCAGCATAGTAAGATCTTGTCCCGGCCGGGTGTGGTGGCTCAAGCCTGTAATCCCAGCACTTTGGGAGGCTGAGATGGGCAGATCACGAGGTCAGGAGATCGAGACCATCCTGGCTAACACGGTGAAACCCCGTCTCTACTAAAAAAAAAACACAAAAAACTAGCCAGGCGAGGTGGCGGGCGCCTGTAGTCCCAGCTACTCGGGAGGCTGAGGCAGGAGAATGGCGTAAACTCGGGAGGCGGAGCTTGCAGTGAGCTGAGATCTGGCCACTGCACTCCAGCCTGGGTGACAGAGAGAGACTCCGTCTCAAAAAAAAAAAAAAAAAAAATCTTGTCCCTACTAATTTAAAGAATTGGCCAGGTGTGATGGCATGCACCTGTGGTCCCAGCTAATCAGGAGGCTGAGGTAGGAAGATGGCTTGAGCCCAGGAGTTTGAGACTGCAATGAGCTATTATCAGGCCACTGTACTCTGGCCTGGGCAACAGGCTATAAAGTTATTACATTTCTAGTTATTACATTGAAAAAAATTTCAATCTAATACAGCCATGCCCATTCATTTACTACTTTGTTTTGTTTTGTTTTTTTTGAGACACAGTCTCATTCTGTAACCCAGGCTAGAGTGCAGTGGTACAATCATGGCTCACTGCAGTCTCGAACTCTTGGGCCCAAGCGATCCTACCATCTCAGCCTCGTGAGTAGCTGGAACTACAGGCGTGTGCCATGATATCTGACTAATTTTAGTATTTGTTTGTAGAGACGGAGTATTGCTATGTTGCCCAGACTGCTTTTGAACTCTTGGCCTCAAGCAATCCTCCAGCCTTGGCCTCCCGAAGTGCTGAGATTACAGGTATAAGCCACTGTGCCTGACCCATTTGCTGCTTTTGTGCCACAACAGCAGAGCTGAGTAGTTGCAACAGAAATCACGTGGTCCACAAAGTCTAAACCTTTGAGAGAAAGTCTACCAAGCCAACCATAAAAATTACATAATCCATATTATACCTGAATTTCAAGGAAAGCCATGAGATAGAGAAGAGAGAAAAATACATTTTCTCATACCTTTCCTAAGCATCAACCTCCCCTTAGGCAAACTTCTGAAACAGGCAAAATCTGTCTTAAACATAAATCCACTTCCCTTCCTCATAGATCCTTTCAGTACACTGATGCTGCTCCACATTCACCTCCATTTTCTACATGTCATGGCAAAATCTCCCAGCTCTCTATGGACCCATTATTTGGAACATATGTTTTACTAAATAATTTAATAAATTTGTCTTCTCTTTCTCCCACTCTTGAGAACAGCTGTTTTCAACTTCTTGGTCTCAGAGCCTCTTTATAATCATGGTAGTTTGTAAAGGTTAGCTGTAATGTAGAATCTAAAACCATATAAACTTTTATACCCTGTTACATTAAAATCTGTGATTCCATCTTGCATTTTAAATGAATCTTATACTGGTACATGATCTTGTAATATCATGTGCTAGTTATTCACAAAACATTGGTTCACTGAGCTAGGCAGATCTCTCTTCACTGACATATTTCACTATACATAATCAAAAAACTTCATTCATTAATATCAATAGTGACTCTCATCAGAAAAGTAAGTAGTGTGATACTGTCAAACTCATGACGGAGACAGATGATAGACACAAGTCCTTTTTATTTTTATTTTAGATGCAGTTTCGCTCTTGTGGCCTAGGCTGGAGCGCAATGGCGTGATCTCAGCTCACTGCAACCTCTGCCTCCCAGGTTCAAGCCATTCTCCTGCCTCAGCCTCCCAAGTAGCTGGGATTACAGGCATGTGCCACTACACACGGCTAACTTTTTTTATTTAGTCAAGACGGGGTTTCACCATGTTGGTCAGGCTGGTCTCAAACTCCTGACGTCAGGTGATCCACCCGCCTCGGCCTCCCAAAATGCTGGTATTACAGGCATGCACCACTGTGCCTGGTGGCTTTTTTTTTTTTAAGACAGGTCTCGCTCTGTTGCCCAGGCTGGAGTGCAGTGGCGTGATCTCAGCTCACTGTAACCTCCACCTCCCAGATTCAACTTAACCTCCCGAGTAACTGAGTTTACAGGTGTAAGCCACCGTTCCCAGCTAATTTTTGTATTTTTTGTAGTGATGGGGTTTCATCATGTTGCTCAGGCTGGTCTCAAACTCCTGGGCTCAAAGAGTAGTAGTCCCAGCTACTAGGGAGGCTCAGGTGTAGGGATCACCTGAGCCCAGGGAGGATGAGGCTGCAGCAAGCCATGATCACACCACTGCACTCCAGCCTGGGCAACAGAGTAGGACCCTGTCTCAAAACAAACAAACAAACAAAAAAACAAAAAAACAACAGTGGTGCATGCCGTTGGTCCTAGCTTCTCTGGAAGCTGAGGAGAGAAGACCGCTTGAGCCCATGAATTTGAGGCCACAGTGAGCTCTGATCATGCCACTGTACTCTACCTTGAATGACAGGGATTCTGTCTTTAAAAAAAAAAAAAAAAAAAAAAAAGAGTTCAGAAACTACTAGTATCGTATGGTGCCACTGCCTTGATTCATACTAGGGAGTTTTACCTACCATTGTTTTCAGTGCAAATGTCAACACAGTACAAAAGTCAAATAGTGTCTTAGTATTATGGAAATAATTTTGACCTTGTTTTGTACACCATTGCTCTAGACCATAAGCATCTGTGTATAAGGACCAGTTTTATTTATCTCTGCTGTCAGCAGCATTTGGCATACTTCCTGAAATAAAGTAGGTACTCAATAAATGCTTCTTAATAAAGCACCTGATGCTCCAGAATTGCCTATGGTTATGAGCCCTTAACAATAAAAATTTCCAGCCAGGCACGGTGGCTGACACCTGCAATCCTAACACTTTGGGAAGACAAGGCAGGTGGATCACTTGAGTTCAGAAGATCAAGACCAGCTAGGGCAACATGGCAAAACCTTGTCTCTACAAAAAACGCAAAAACTAGCTGGGCATGGTGGCATGTATCTGTAGTCCAGCTACTTGGGGGGCGCTGAGGCAGGAGGATTGTTTGAGCCCAAGAGGTTGAGGCTACAGTGAGCCATGATTGCACCACTGCACTCCAGCCTGGGTAACAGAGTCAGACTATCTCTTTTAAAAAAAAAAAAAAAAAAAAAGGCCAGGTACGGTGGCTTATGCTTGTAATCCCAGCACTTTGGGAGGCCGAGGTGGGTGGATCACTAGGTCAGGAGATCGAGACCATCCTGGCCAAAATGGTGAAACCCCGTCTCTACTAAAAATACAAAAAAAAAAAAAAAAATTAGCTGGGCAAGGTGGCGCACGACTGTAATCCCAGCTACTTGGGAGACTGAGGCAGGAGAATTGCTTGAACCCAGGAGGCAGAGTTGCAGTGAGCCAAGATCGTGCCACTGCACTTCAGCCTGGCAACAGAGCAAGACTCCATCTCAAAAAAAAGAAAAAGAAAAAGAAAAAATTCCACTCACACTGTGCTGACCTCAGACACTAAGTGAAAAGCAATCAGGAAATGAAGAGTCTTACACAAGGAGTTTGGAGATCATACCTGGGTCTGCCACTAACTAGCTCAGTTTTCTCAACTGCAAACTGGTAAGTATGAACAGGATAAATTCTGACCTCTTTTAGGTCTGAATTTCTTTTTTTTCTTTTTTTAATTAATTAGTCTAGTGGAGTAAATGAAAATTACATACTTGTCTGAGATACACAACTTTTTCAAAATCCTATCAGTGCGGTTGGTACCAAAACAGTAAATATATTCAGGCCGGGCATGGTGGCTCACGCCTGTAATCCCAGCACTTTGGGAGGCTGAGGCAGGTGGATCACTTGAGGTCAGATGTTCGAGGGCAGACTGGCCAAGATGTGAAAACTTGTTTGTACTAAAAATACAAAAATTAGTTGGGTGTGGTGGTATGCACCTATATAGTCCCAGCTACTCGGGAGGCTGAGACAGGAGAACTGCTTGAACCCGGCAGGCAGAGGTTGAAGTGAGCAGAGATCATGCCATTGCACTTCAGCCTCAGTGACAGAGGGAGACTCAAAAAAAAAAAAGAAAGAAAATATTCATACAATGTGGGGGGAAAAATGATTGTAGAACTAGTAGCCATCTATTGCTCTAAAAAAATTTTTTTTGTTTTTTTTTTAAGACAGGGTCTCACCCTCTCCCCAAGTCTGGAGTGCAGTGGCACAATCATGGCTCACTGCACCCCTGAACTCTGGGGCTCAACCAATCCTCCTGTCTCAGCCTCCTCAGTAGCTGGGACTACAGATGTGCACCACCATGCCCAGCTAATTTTTGTATTTTTAGTAGAGATGGGATTGCACCATGTTGGTCAGGCTGGTCTCGAACTCCTGACCTTGGGTGATTCACTCACCTCAGCCTCCCAAAGTGCTGGGATTACAGATGTGAGCCACTGCACCCAGCCTGCACCAGTTATTTTTACCAATTTTTTTTTTTTTTTTTTTTTTAGAGACTGGTTCTCACTGCATTGCCCAGGTTGGTCTCAAACTCCTGGTCTCAAGGAATCCTCCCACCTCCGCCTCTCAAAGCACTGTGATTACAGGCATGAGCCACTGTGCCTGGACTAAAATAATTTTTTTAACAGCTCCTTTTTTTCTTCCACAACTGAGCCAATATATATATATTTTAAGCTCTAAGATTTTCACCATAATTTGCATGATCAGCAATAAGATGAGGCAGGGGCAACCAGCTATATTTACTACTTGAAAATAAAACTTTCACTAATTTAAAATTGCTCATAATCTAGGCAAGAATTGGGATACTTGGTCTTTGCAAAGGGAATTCCTTACAAAATGAACAGTGTAGAAAAGAGTATTTGCTATGTGTGACTTTGCCATATAAAAGCAGGACCATCACTAAGCAAATCACGATAGTGAAAGAAGAAAAACTTAGGCCCTTTCTTTTTTTTTTTTTTGAGACGGAGTCTCGCTCTGTCACCCAGGCTGGAGTGCAGTGGCCGGATCTCAGCTCACTGCAAGCTCCGCCTCCCGGGTTCACGCCATTCTCCTGCCTCAGCCTCCCGAGTAGCTGGGACTACAGGCGCCTGCCACCTCGCCCGGCTAAGTTTTTGTATTTTTAGTAGAGACGGGGTTTCACTGTGTTAGCCAGGATGGTCTCGATCTCCTGACCTCGTGATCCGCCCGTCTCGGCCTCCCAAAGTGCTGGGATTACAGGCTTGAGCCACCTCGCCCGGCCAAACTTAGGCCCTTTCATCAACCAATCTGTAGTGAAATTTCACTCATCGCATCTTGGTTTTGGCATTTTTTGCAGGAATAGTACTAGCCATCATATCTGCACTCGGAATTATGTATATTCAGTAAAGTCTACAATAAAAATAGGTCCTGACCAGGTGCAGTGGCTTATACCTGTAATCCCAGTACTCTGGGAGGCCAAGGCGAGCAGATCACCTGAGGTCGGGAGTTCAACACCAGGCTGACCAACATAGAGAAACCCTGTCTCTACCAAAAATACAAAATTAGCCAGGCGTGGTGGTGCATGCCTGTAATCCCAGCTACTCGGGAGGCTGAGGCAGGAGAATCACTTGAACTCGGGAGGCGGAGGTTGCGGTGAACCAAGATCACGTCATTGCACTCCAGCCTGGGCAACGAGAGTGAAACTCCTTCTCAAAGGAAAAAAAAAAAAAAAAAGTTCCTCAGAAAACTTAATAATCCTTTCATTAATATGTTAATACAGATGAATATTCCATAAAGACATGTTAAAAATATTCTGAAATGTGTAGTGCTAATGTATTTTTATCCACCGAGTATAGAATCACAGCACAATCTTCATATACTTTTACCTTCACAAGTTCTTTAAATACAGCATGCTGAATCATTTTTCTTTTGTTAAGACCAGATGCCATCTCTTCAAGATCAATAGCAGACCTTTATGATGGTGGTTGGTGATTGGGATGGGGAGGAGAAAATCAGTTAAGAAACTCTAAGAAACAAAAGCTTCTGCTCCAAAGAATGTACGACTATTCAGTCATTCATATTAATAGTCTTCCAATTAACATGCATGTAATTACTACAGATTCGTAAGTCTATATCATAAAGAGTTTTAGCCATGAAGTATTAGACACAAGACTTTGGTTTTCAAGGATTACACCTGAAAGTATAAATTTGTCCTAATATCACCACAAAGAACTAGTTTTATTTACTTTGCTTGCAGCTTATATATTTTACATATCTTTACAACAGAAATCAGGACTACTTTCTCTATTTCTTCTTTTTTTTTTTTTTTTTTGAGACAGAGTCTCGCTCTGTCGGCCAGGCCGGAGTGCAGTGGCATGATCTCGGCTCACTGCAACCTGTCTCCCAAGCTCAAGCAATTTTCCTGCCTCAGCCTCCTGAGTAGCTGGGTTTACAGGCGTATGCCACCATGCCCGGCTAATTTTTTGTATTTTTAGTAGAGACGGGGTTTCACCATGTTGGCCAGGCTGGTCTCCATCTCCTGACCTCATGTTCCTCCCGCCTCAGCCTCCCAAAGTGCTGGGATTACAGGCGTGAGCCACCACACCCGGCTACTTTCTCTATTTCTAAATGCTTAAATGCTGGTAGTCCCACAACTAATCTCAGTCTAACAATACAAGAAGAAATATCTAAAGCATGATAAGGGATAAGATTCAAGCAGTTAACTCAGCTACCTGTATTGTTCTGTGTGTCTTGCCAACTCAGTGCCTCTCCCAATGAAAATGACAACTGAGACCACATACATTAATTTCTCATTCAAATATGAAACAGAGAAACCAAAAGGAGAACGAAAGAGAATACAGCTCTCCAATAACAGTTAATATCATCTTAAGCCTAAAAAGAATAAAATGGCAGTACTTTTCTATGAAGAACCTGAATTGTTAAAAGGCTTTATATATTAAAATACTACACAGTATTTAATTAAATCCATCCAAATAAAAGACTAGTAAAATAGAAAAAAAAATGTAATTAAATGAAAACCACATGTAGTTTATTCTTTGAACTATCATTATGGAAACGTATTACACATGCTCTCGCTGAACATATGAGCTCTCACACAGCACTTTTCCAGTGCTGCAGAGCAGAAATGATTCCTGATATAGCAAACACTTCTAGTTAGCACTTCTTTCCTGTAAACTAAACTTAACTGGGCCTGTTTTTTACCTGATTTATTTAACTTACTTAACATTTTCTCTCAGTTGCTTCACTAGTTTAATATTAACATCTGCTTCCAACAAAGCGGTACAGACTTCTTTTAGCATAGCATTCAATACCTGAAAATAAAGAAATAAATGAAATTTAAAGTACCCAATGTATTAAGTTCCATAAAAACAATGGTTGATCAATTATATAACCATAGCTTAATAAAATAATACCACAATACTGGGTTTTTCAGTTAGTTCTGAAGAGAAAACTTTATTAAATGTAAGTCATTTTGTCAAAATAAGAAACCCCATTTAGTTTTACACACCCAAGTATTAATTACCACAATTTTATTCCTATGTAAAAGTAAGTATAGGCCGGGCATGGTGGCTCACGCCTGTAATCCCAACACTTTGGGAGGCCGAGGTGGGCAGATCACTTGAGGTCAGGAGTTCAAGACCAGCCTGGCCAACATGGCGAAACTCCATCTCTACTAAAAATACAAAAATTAGCTGGGCATGGTGGCATGTGTCTGTAATCCCAGTTACTCAGGAGGCTGAGGCTGCAGTGAACCAAGATAGTGTCACTGCACTCCAGCCTGGGCGACAGAGTAAGACTTTGTCTCAAAACAAAAAACAAACAAAAACAAAAACAAACAAACAAACAAAAAAAACTACACATACAAAGTAATAATAATAAAGACAATATTCAAGCCAAAAAAAGTTTCTACAAATAGATGTTGCCTTTGATGTTTTCTAAGTTACTGAAGAGCTCCTGTTGTTATTACGTAGTGGTATATAGTCACAATATTTGCTTTTCTTTTTTTCTTTTTTTTTGAAACGGAGTTTCGCTATTGTTGCACAGGCTGGAGTGCAATGGCATGATCTCGGCTCACTGCAACCTCCACCTCCCGGATTCAAGCGAATCTCCTGCCTCAGCCTCCCTAGTAGCTGGGATTACAGGCACCTGCCATCACGCCCAGCTAATTTTTTATACTTTTAGTAGAGACAGAGTTTCACTATGTCGGCCAGGTTGGTCTCAAACTCCTGACCTCAGGTGATCCACCCACTTCAGCCTCCCAGAGTGCTAGGATTACAGGTGTGAGCCACCATGCCCGGCTTAATATTTGCTTTTCTTAAAAACTGGACAACTGTGGAAGTAAATGTGACAGAAGAAAGTTAGCCAGTCTTGTCACTTTTACTTAGAGCAGCAGAATACAGCTGGAAAGGAGGCTAGCCTCTATTAATAACTTATTATCATCATATGTTTGTTGAATTGCAAGGCACTGTAGTTAAAAGGTCATAAAATTAAAAGTCTTAAGAAAAGATGAGGCTTTAGCTACTCATGTATATAAAGTGCTCACACACTAGAATGTAAGCTCTATGAGGGTAGGAATTTTAGTCTATTTTGTTCACCACTTTATCTCTGGTGCCAGCAAAAATGTCTGCAAAAACATAGGCCCTCAATTATTTGTTGAATGAACTCTCTCCTTCACCTCACTTTGTATGCCCTACAAGGAGAGGCTTATCAGTTTTCTCTATCCCTCATTAAAGGAGTCTGATAAAACTGGAACTCATCTTTCACTAGAGGGCTTTCTCCTTGTTAATTAGCTAGCAGCACAGTATCAAGAATAGAGAAGCTGCCAATTTAAGCAACAGCTGTTACTCTACTTCCCACCAAGAACTCCTCCCCAGGTTTCCTTTCCTTTCTACTATAAACACAAAGAACATAAGGGCTACCCAACAGGGAAAACTGTTTGGAAAGTTGTTTTATTTATTCCGAAATACAAGACCAAAAATGATTTAAGTTATGATTCGTTATTTAATAAGAGGTATTAGAAAAAGCCCTGTATGAGGAATTAGGAAAAAAAAGGTTCTAATCCTGGTTCTTCCAAATAAATAATCACATGAAACTGACTTTCTGTTTCTGTTAAATAAGAGGCTGAACTAAATGATCTCTAAGATGGTCTCAAAATTATTTAATTCCATTAGCTTAGTGTTGAGATCAAATTCTACGTAAGAATTAGTTTTCTAACCTCCAAGTTAGAAAGTTCATTTGATACTTAAAACTATTTTCTATGGTAAATGCTATTTTCCTATTTTACACACTAAGGAATCTGAAGTTGAGTTGCCCAAATTTACATCGTGCAGCTACTAAATAGCTACAGTGGGACTCTAAACAATGCCTTCTAACACCAAATTCAGTACTTGCCCATTGTTAATACAAAATATAAAGTATACTTGTGAACCATAGTCATCTTTTTCAATTAGTAAACCATTAAGATACAATCTGTGGGAGACAAATGGAACAAAGAAATATCTTAAAACAATATAGCCAGGAAGAAAAGTATTTTAATATGATCTAAGGAGTGGCTTACAAAAATCTCCAAAAAACTGAAGATTTCAAAGAAAGTGAATCAAAACAGACAAGATGGAAATGCTAGCCTTCTACAAAACTGCTAAATAAAAGTCACAAAGAAAAGGACAGATAAACACAAGCCTAGCCAAGAAGAAAGAAGCAGGGTAATGAAATTTTAGGTCTTTATCAACAGAGAAAACAAAAGTACAGTTCCAGATTTAAGACACTTTCAAACGATAAAATATGTCATTTTTACATGTAAGCTAAGGTCAGTTTTGTTTTGGATTTTTTTTGGAAAATTCTTTATAGAAAGTTGAAGTAAATTTGAAGTTGTAGTTAATTTCTCAATAAAACACTACTTACTGAATCCACTTCTAGGTTTCTGTCTACAAGTATTAAGTCTACATCAAAATACATATAAATACAGAGATTATTAATAAGCCATTTTCCCAATGCTAGTGATAATATACAATCATATGTATTTTTCATACAATATTTTACATACCTCTTCATTGATAATGGTGGCATTACTCAACGAGCGTAATGCTGATGTTATTTTTCTTCCAAGGTCTGCTAGAACCATCTTGACAGCTTTAAGATGTACTTACGAAGAACTCTGGAGAGGAAAAAAAATTAAATGAAAATAATCAATTTCATTTTCCATGACTGAAGAGTTCTAAAGAGTATTTCAGTTCAAATCACTCTAGTGTTTAGATACTGTAATTTCACCTTCCATAGCCTCAACCTGTGCTTAAATACAGTCATGTCATAAAGATAAAACTGCCACTTGGTTATGATGCCTTATATTCAAATACTTAATTGGAATCTTGCATATGAATCAGCAAATTTAACATGTCAAATAATATACTTTGAGGAAATAATGACAAACTCACATTAAATGTGTTCTTTTTTTTTGGCACAATACTTATACTGAATTATGTATCATACACATTTTTAAATTAAAAGAGAAAAATAAGGTGAAATCTCCAGGAATATTGCCTAATTTCCTACATTAAAGGACTCTGCAAACTATTTTGATTCTTGCTCCCAAGCAAAAAAAAAAAAAGAAAGAAAAAAGTTTTAATAACTTTTCTAGTACAAAAAAGCAACTGTTGAGCTATTAGCTATATTAAAGCACTGTACTAAGTGATTCCACATACATTATTTCATTTTATTCGTCTAACCACAAAGGAAAGAGGTATATTATTTTACTCTTTTTTTTTTTTTTTGAGACATGGTCTTACTGTCACCCAAGCTGGAGTGCAGTGGTGTGATCGCAGCTGACTGCAGCCTCAACTTCCTGGGAGCAGGCAATCCTCCTGCCTTAACCTCCCAAGTAGCTGGGACCACAGATGCCTGCCACCATGCCCAGCTAATTTTTATTATTTGTAGAGACGCGGTCTCACTATACTGCCAAGGCTGGTTCTCTTCCTATTTTAAACCTGTTTCTGATTCCAGGAAAACTCTAACATAAGATAACAATTTAAGTTATCATTTATTATTAATAAGAATTACTAGAAAAAACCCTGGATGAGGAATTGAAAATAAAATTCTAATCCTGGTTTTTCCAAAAAATAGTCACATGCAACAGACTTTCTGTTTCAGTTAAATAAGAGTCAAAAACCCTTTCCAGCTCTAAAATCTTACTATTTTTATAAAGTATTATATATTAGATGTACTTACTACTTGTAAGGATGCAAGGGCTTATGGGTGATAAACAAGCAAATATGGTTTGTAGTCCCTGCCCTCAAGACGCTTATCTACTAGCTGGTAAGACAAGGCACATAAATGAACACTAAAATAAACACTAAGAGAGAATTCCTCCTGTTTGACTGCTTACTATCAGGGACATCAGCTTTTCTTGCCTTCAAACTGAAACAATGGTTCTTTGTGGGTCTCAAGCATTTGGATTAAAAGAACATCAATGGCTCTCTGAGTTCTCAGGCCTTCAGATTCAGACTGGATCTACACCATGGGCTCTCCTGGGTCTCCAGCTTGCCAACTCATCCTACAGATCTTGAGATTTAAGTCTCCATAACGGCCTGAGCCAATTCCTTATAACAAATATCTATCTTTATATCCATCTCTCTACATATATATTTATACACACACACACACACACACATACTTTATTGATTCTGCTTCTCTGGAACAAGAAAAAAAAAAAAAGAAATAGGAAGAAAAAGGCCAGGTACAGTGGCTCAAGCCTGTAATCCCAGCAGTTTGGGAGGCCAAGGAAGTAGGATCACTTGGGCTCAGGAGTTGGAAACTAGCCTGGGCAACATAGCAGGACCTCATCTCTTGAAAAAAAAAAAAAAAAAAAAAGTAGCCAGGCATGGCGGCATGTGCCTGTAGTTCCAGCTACTAGGGAGGCTGATGGGAGGATTGCTTGAGCTAAGGAGGTCATGATCACACTACTGCACTCCAACCTGGGTGACAGAGTGCAACTCTGTCTCCAAAAAAAAAAAGAAAAAAGAAAAGGAAGAATTTTAGACTAAGGCAGAGGGTACAGGCTTTATTGGAAAGACTGAGTATGAATTTGGTCCTGAAATAATAGTAGAATTTTAGTAAGTGGAGAAGACAAAAAGGAATTTGAGGAAGATGAAATAGCATAGTCAGAAATGGAGAGAGAGACAAGTCTGGGACACACTTATGCCTTATATATGCACTGTACTTATGGATCACTGAGCATTATTTAGGGGACAGGAAACAAAACATTCAGGTCAGGACAGAGGGGTATACAGTTAGAAGGAAACAGAGATTTCAAAGGGCTCTAAAAACAAGGTCTGGGGAATATCAATTTTCCAATATGAACAATATTAGCAGAAAAGGTAACTCTTCAAAACAACTGTTTTGGTAACCCTTCTGAGCTAATGTAGTCTAATTTAGTCAACCAAGATTATCCAGACTAGATCCCCTCTACAAAATACACAAGGGATTAAAAACAAGAGAAATAGGGCCGGGCGTGGTGGCTAATGCCTGTAATCCCAGCACTTTGGGAGGCCGAGGTGGGTGGATCATCTGAGGTCAGGAGTTCGAGACCAGCCTGGCCAACATGGCAAAACCCCGTCTCTACCAAAAATACAAAAAAAAAAAAAAAAAATTAGCTGGGCATGGTGGCAGGCACCTGTAATTCCAGCTACTCGGGAGGCTGAGGCAGGAGAAACGCTTGAAGATGGGAGGCAGAGGTTATAGTGAACTGAGATCGCACCATTACACTCCAGCCTGGACAACAAGGGTTGATACATCCGTATTAAAAAAAATAAATTTGGGGCTGGGTGCAGTGGCTCACGCTTGTAATCCCAGCACTTTGGGAGGCTGAGGCAGGCGGATCACCTGAGGTTGGGAGTTTGAGACCACCCTGACCAAAATGGAGAAACCCCGTCTCCATTAAAAATACAAAATTAGCCGGGTATGGTGGCACATGCCTGTAATGCCAGCTACTTGGGAGGCTGAGACAGATGAATCGCTTGAACCTGGGAAGTGGAGATTGCGGTAAGCCAGAGATCGCGCCATTGCACTCCAGCCTGGGCAACAAGAGCGAAATTCCGTCTCAATAAATAAATTAATTAATTTTAAGACAAACAGGAAAATTAAATAGCTGACTCATTCACCATAGAGAAAGCAAAGAGGTGAGAGGAATCAAAAAAAGGCAGGAAGGGAAAATGCATTCGAGGACCTATCACTGGCAAACATATATCCCAGGCTGAGCTATAAATTAAACACTACACTTTTACTCAAGTACAATTTGGTAATTTAGAACTTTAAAAAAACTTACTACCAATACTTGATGAAATTGAAAAAAAATTGCTTACCATAAGATTTTTTTACAATTACATTGTTACTTAACCTGAGAGCCAACTACTTCATGGAAAAGATCCAGGACTTATTTCTTATGCCATACCCATTATACAAAATAATTATTGATCCTTAATTAATATTCTTCATTTAAGAAATAAGATTCAGATGTTTCAGTTCATATCCTTTACCGTGGTACTGGGAGTGATATAATCCTATTCATGACACCACAATTAACTTTTTTAGAGGTCATGTCATAAACAGATCATCCTTCATTTTAAAAAGCTATACTAGGGGCCGGGCGCGGTGGCTCACGCCTGTAATCCCAGCACTTTGGGAGGCCGAGACAGGCGGATCACGAGGTCAGGAGATCGAGACCATCCTGGCTAACACCGTGAAACCCCGTCTGTAAGTCCCAGCCCTCTGGGGCTGAGGCAGGAGAATGGCGTAAACCCGAGGTGGGCTTGCAGTGAGCAGATCCGCTGAGGCCCGAGAGCAAGACTCCGTCTCAAAAAAAAAAAAAAAAAAAAAAAAAAAAAAAAAAAAAGCTCTAGGACAAGCATGGTGGCTTAGGCCTGTAAGCCCAGCCCTCTGGGAGGCCGAGGTGGGCAGACTGCTTGAGGTTGGGAGTTCAAGACCAGTCTAGTTGACATGGTGAAATCCCATCTCTACAAAATATACAAAACTTGGTCGGGTATGGTGGTGCACTCCAGTAGTTCCAACTACTCAGGAGGCTGTGGCAGGAGAATCACTTGAACCCGGGAAGTGGAGGTTGCAGTGAGCCGAGATCACATCATTGTATTCCAGCCTGGGAGACAGAGTGAGACTCCATCTCTAAATAAATAAATAAATAGATAAGCTATACTAGTTAACTTTTTGGGGGGCAAACTCTAGGAAGTGTCTTTAACTTTTTTAATTAATTTATTTTAGATTCAGAGGGTACATGTGTATATTTGTTACATCAGTATACTGTGTAATGCTGGGGACTGGGCTTATACACGTATGACCCAAATATTGAAACTTGAACCCAAGACGTACTTTTTCAATCTTCAGTCTCCTCCCAAACTCCCCCATTTTGGAATGCTCTGTGTCTACCATTTTCATCTTTATGTCCATGTGTATCTATGTTTAGCTCCCACTTATAAGTGAGAAGATGAGATATTTGATTTTCTGTTTCTGAATTAGCTCTCTTAGGATAATGGCCTCCAGCTCCATCCATGTTGCTGCAAAGGACATGATTTCATTCTTTTTATGGCTGCCTAGTTAATTCTTAAATATAAATCTAACTTTCCATGTTAACTGGTTGTTTTAAATTAAAAAATTTTAAAAACTTCTGTGAGGTTTTCCAATATACTTTTCCTTCTGTAAGTAGTTACTGGCAGTATATTTTAAAACATTTTTGCCTTAAATTAAAAAAATATATATACTTTATTATATAATACATGAATACATATAGTTTTAATACATAAAATAATAAAATCTCTCTGGGCCCAGTGGCTCATGCCTGTAATCCCAGCACTTTGGGAGGCCAAGGCGGGTGGATCACCTGAAGTCAGGAGTTCAAGACCAGCCTGGCCAACATGGCAAAACCCCATCTCTACTAAAAACACAAAAATTAGCCGTGGTTGGTGGCACATGCCCAGAATCCCAGCTACTCGGGAGACTGAGGCAGGAGAATCGCTTGAACCAGGAGGTGGAAGTTGCAGTAAGCCGATATGGCGCCACTGCACTCCAGCCTGGGTGACAAGAGCGAAACTCCATCTCAAAAAAACAAAACACAAAAACAATAAAATAAAATCTTGCATTTCAGTAGAGAAATAAGAACATCTAATAATACTTTTCATTTACAGTGTTTCCTCTACAGTGTCCAAGGATGATGTGTTCCTGAAAACTCCGTGTTAGAATTTTGCTTAAAATCTCAATACACACAGATGTAAAGTCCGCAGAATGGACTGTAAGGCCCCCTCAACATACACACACACACACACACACACACACACACACACACACACGCATGAATGATTTTAATCATACTGACCTCCTAGCCATTGCTGCTACACATTTCCACCTCAGTGTCTCGGTACTAGCCGGCATGCTCTTCCTCTGCTTGACAACATAACTCCCTCCCTCATTTCCTTCAGATTTGTCCAGATGCCATTACTCAATGAGGTCTTCCCTAATCACTTATTTAAAACTGCAACCCCCTTCCCTATATTTTTTCCTATTGTTCTATTATCAACTGACATATGGCTTATTTATATTATTTGTCATCTATAATCTCACTATTGAAATGTAAACTGCAGCTAGGCACGGTGGCTCATGCCTGTAATCCCAGCACTTTGGGAGGCCGAGGTGGGTGAATCTCCTGAGGTCAGAAGTTCGAGACCAGCCTGGCCAACATGGTGAAACCCCGTCTCTACTAAAAATATCAAAATTAGCCAGGCATGGTGGCAGATGCCTGTAATCCCAAGTACTCAGAAGGCTGAGGCATGAGAATCACTTGAACCCAGGAGATGGAGCTTGTGGTGAGCCCAGATCGTGCCACTGCACTTCAGCCTGGGTGAAAGAGCAAAACTCCATCTCAACAAAAAAAAAAAAAAAAAAAAGAAAAAGAAAAAAAAAATTTAACCTACATAAGGGCAGGGATTTTTGCCTCTTTTGCTTTCTCCTGTGAGTTCATTGCTTTATCTATCCTCAGTCTTACATAGTAAATCCTTAATAAAAATGAACATTATGAATGAATGAAATGATGTATTTAAGGCCTTAGGGAAAAAGTGAGACCAAAGAACTAAAGTCATGAAAGGCATTGCAAATACTTGTTAAAAGCCACCAAAATAAATCAATGAAGATAATATGATGAATCAAAAGAAAATCAGTAACTTGGGTAATTTATACTGTACATTAAATATATCTATTTGTCATTACTTATAATTCTTCTTCAGAATTTCCCTGTCATGCATTTCCAACAAGATACTTAAAAATTAATCTCACCTTGTTCTAATATGTACAGTAAAGTGCAAAACACCTTTTGTATGTTAATAGCTAAGCCTTAATCTCAGATTGGAGTAATCTACAATTCAAGGACACTCTCAAGATTCTCTTGCCTAACTAAAACGAATTTATAGAAATCAATCTGGATATGCTAGAATTTCACAAAAGAAGAATCTCTACTTAGATGGGGCTTTTAGAAAGGTAACAGATTAGCACACAGTACTTTTCTACAGTTGAACATCTATTACCTCAATCCACTCTTACAACAATTTTACGATATAAGTAGGATAGGGAATAGAACAGCCATTCCCTGCCAAAAAAAGCAAAATGACTTCCCACAGTCCTTTGGCTAGAGTATGAATGATGCTTTAAATTATAGGGCTGAATATACCTGCTGGAAACTGCAAGGACAAATTTTGCTGCTATGCCATAATGGGAGAAATCATATTTTAATCATATTTAAAGATATATATTCCTCTTTGTGAAGGCATAATTGCAACATTCACAAAGACATGATAAGTATCACTGCAATCAGAATAGTACATACAAGGACTGATCCTGGCTCGAGTTACAGGGTCTTCTAACTGGGGTCTGACTAGGATTTAGATAGTGAGCAATGGAAACAGGCTGAAGTTTGGGGTGCCCTAAGTAAGGTAAGCACGGGCCAAGTATCACACTTACTGCTGCAGTGTGAAGTACTGGAAAGAGCATAGATTTTGGAGTCTGACAGACTTAGATTCAAATCCTAGCTCTGTTATATACTGGCTATGTTACTTTGGGCATTTACTTAATCTCTCTGAGCCTCACTTTCCTCACTTGCAAAATGGAGATAATACCATTACCAAGGTAGATACCTTGAACACCTGTTGTGAGGATTAAATGAGACAATACGTATAAAGCTGTCTTCAAAAACCTAGCAGATTAACTATTAACTTCCTTTCTTTTTTTAATGATACAGAGTATCTATCTCTGTATTATCTGGAGTGTAAGTAAGGTGGACATTTTCTGAACAATCTTACTAAAGTGTCTGTCCCATCATCCAGGAGCCACTCCTGGTATCTTTAAAATTTAGTGCCAATTACAACTGCCAGATTCTTATTCAACAGAAGCTGCAGTGTACAAAAACCCACCTTCCTCTACATAAACAATTATAAATATTCATGTCAGATTTGTCTGATTTGAGATTATAAAACAGAGTCTAATGAGCAGATATGTCAAATCCTATTACAACACAATCCCTACAAAAAAGTTCTTTTTTTATTTTTTGAGATGGAGTTTCACTCTTGTTGCCCAGGATGGAGTGCAATGGGGCAATCTCAGCTCACTGCAACCTCCAGAGCAGCTGGGATTACAGGCGCCTGCCACCACGCCCAGGTAATTTTTTGTATTTTTAGTAGAGACAGGGTTTCACCATGTTGGTCAGGCTGGTCTTGAACTCCTGACCTCAGATGATCCATCCGCCTCAGCCTCCCAAAGTGCTCAGATTATAGAGAGGCATGAGCCACTGCACCTGGCCAAAAGTTCTTTCTTCTAAGTCCTTGTCAATGACTTTTTGAATCAATACTAGCCTCAAGAACTAAATATACTTAGAAAAATTACTTCTACATAGTATAATCAGCCTTCTGTATCCGGGGCTTCACAACCATGGATTCAACCAACCACAAATCAAAATGTTCAGAAAAAATACTGAGCCTGTAGTGAACACGTACAGACTTTTCTTGTCATTATTTCCTTTTTTTTGTTTTTTTTTTTTTTTTTTGAGACGGAGTCTCGCTGTGTCGCCCAGGCTGGAGTGCAGTGGCCGGATCTCAGCTCACTGCAAGCTCTGCCTCCCGGGTTTTTACGCCATTCTCCTGCCTCAGCCTCCCGAGTAGCCGGGACTACAGGTGCCCGCCACCTCGCCCGGCTAGTTTTTTGTATTTTTTAGTAGAGACGGGGTTTCACCATGTTAGCCAGGATGGTATCGAACTCCTGACCTCGTGATCCGCCTGTCTCGGCCTCCCAAAGTGCTGGGATTACAGGCTTGAGCCACCGCGCCCAGCCTCTTGTCATTATTTCCTAAACAATACAGTATAACGAGTATTTACTTAAGTATATAAATATGGTATAACAACTATTTACATTTTGTATTAGGTATTTATAAATGATCTAGAGATGCTTTAAAGTATATGGAAGGATGTGCATAGGTTATAAGCAAATACTATGCCATTTTATATCAGGGACTTGAGCATCCTCTGATTTTGGTCCTGGAATCAATCCCCCCAAGATACCAAGGGACAACCGTATACTTTTCTATAAAGTAGTCAAAGGCTAATAACCAGTATTTGCTTTTCTGACTTTAATATTAAATATTTTTCTTAATTCTGCACAGCATATGTGTTCACAGTCTAGGACCACAGAAAAGTAAATTTAGTTAACAAAATGGCCTGTAAGTATTGTATTTAGTAAAAAAAAATATATATATATATACACACACACACACACACAGACACACACACACATATATTTTTTTTTTTTTTTGAGATGGAGTCTTGTTCTGTCACCAGGCAAGAGTGCAGTGGCGTGATCTCAGCTCACTGCAACTTCCGCCTCCCAGGTTCAAGCAATTCTTCTGCCTCAGCCTCTCAAGTAGCTAGGACTACAGGCGCATGCCACCATGCCCACCTAATTTTTGTATTTTTAGTAGAGACGGGGTTTCACCATGTTGGCCAGGATGGTCTTGATCTCTTGACCTCGTGATCCGCCCGCCTCAGCCTCCCAAAGTGCTGGGATTACAGGCATGAGCCACTGCACCCAGCTTAGTAAAATATATTTTAATGACTAACTTTACAATGTTAATTATGACTTTCAAATTTAGGAAGTGTTTTTCATGCTGAATCTACTTATTCCACAGGGAAATAATTCACCTTTATGTTCTGTGATTACAAAATGACATACGTTCATTGTAAAAGTTGAAACATTACAAAAATATTTAAGGTAGAAAATATAATTCCCCTAATTCTACCAGCTCCCATACCATGGTAACAACCAATAATAATTTGGTATATATTAACATGGATTGTATTTTCTAGGTATATTAATTTAAGCAAGGTTTCCCAAGAATTATGGTTTTGGGGGGAGTAAAAAGGGGAGCAAAAATTAGGAAAATTCTTTTGTAAAATATGCTTGCTAATGCTAAAAACAGGCTTAAATGCAAAAGGCAGACTACAAAACTGCATATGTAATATAATCCATATTTTGTTAAACACAGTCTAAAAACAAGTATTTAAAAAATATTAGCCTTCAGGGAATTGTAAATCAAAATCTTAATGAGATATCATCCAAATACTTGTACATGAATGGTCATAGCAGCATTATTCATAATAGCCAAAAAGTAGAAACAACCCAAGTATCTTTCAACTTATGAATGGATAAGTAAAACGTAGAATAAAATACAACGGGATATCAGTAGGCAATAAAAAGAAATGCAGTACTGAACACATGCTACAACATGGATTAATCTTCGAAACTAAGTGAAAAAACCCAGTCACAAAAGACCACATATTATAGTTCCATATGAATTGTTCAGAATACGTAAATCTATAGAGACAGAAAGTGGATTAACAGTTGCTTAGGGCTCAGGAGATGGAGTAAAATAGGGAATGATTGCTAATAGGTATGGGGTTTCTTCATGGGATGACAAAAATGTATGAAAATTGATTATGGTGATGGTTGCACAACTTTGTAAATACACTATAATCCTTTCAATTGTACACTTTAGGTGAACTGTGTAAGAGTTATGTGTGTGTGCATATATACATATATATATATATATATATTTTTTTTTTTTTTTTTTTTTTTTTTTGAGACAGAGTCTCTCTGTTGCCCAGGCTAGAGTATAGTGGCACGATCTCGGCTCACTGCAACCACTGCCTTCCGGGTTCAAGTGATTCTCTTGCCTCAGCCTCCCGTGTAGCTGCGACTACAGGTGAGTGCCACAATGCCCAGCTAATTTTTTGTATTTTTAGTAGAGATGGGGTTTCACCTTGTTAGCCAGGATGGTCTCAATCTCCTGACCTTGTGATCCACCCGCCTCGGCCTCCCAAAGTGTTGGGACAGGTTTGAGCCATCCTGCCCAGCCAAGAATTATATTTTAATAAACTGTTAAAATAACATTTGTCATATCTGGATGATGAGCAACTAGCAACTTTTTTTTTTCTTCTTTTGAGGCGGAGTCTCACTCTGTCGCCCAGGCTGGAGTGCACAATCTCGGCTCACTGCAACCTCTGCCCTCTGAATTCAAGCGATTCTCCTGCCTCGGCCTCTCGAGTAGCTGGGATTACAGGCGCCTGCCACCGCACCCAGCTAATTTTTTGTATTTTTAGTAGAGATGTGTTTTCAACATCTTGGCCAGGCTGGTCTCAAACTCCTGACCTCGTGATCCACCTGCTTCGGCCTCCAAAAGTGCTGGGATTACAGGCGTGAACCACTGGGCCCGGCAATTTTTATTTTTCTTATACCTTTTTCTAATTTCCAATTTTTAGTAATGACTGAGATTATTATTAAGGGAAAATTATTTTCCAAAGTGCTCCTTGTGAGAATTACAGTGCAACTAGTCAACAGACTAGAGGTTGGGATGGAGCTGCCACTTGTATTCATTTACTCATTCATTAAACACCTACTATGTACTCCAGAAATTGTCCCAGCATGACAGAAGTTCTAACTCCTAATCAAATATAACAGTTTAACACAAGACTTCAAAGGATAAATAATGCATCATACCACCTCTGCCTTAACTTAGCACCAAAGGTTATATTCAATTATATCAAGAAGTATCAAGCAACTTTCTCTTCATTAAAGTAATTGTTTTTCAAATTTTAAAACTCATTTTATGTAAATACCACAGCACCAATTCATAGTTCTACAGCAAAAAAAGTATACCAAAAAAAGTCAATTAACAACAAGAGGTAATAACTCAAAACACCGGGAATCATTTCTTTATGATACTTTTTGGCTATGAGGTCAACCATAAAAGAATCTTTACACAAAATGCTACCAAGAAGAAAATTAAAACGAAAATCAAAAGAATTCCTTGGAAATGGTTGGCCTTAAAGTTGAAAAGAAAAAGGAAGAGTGAAAAATAAAGAAGGAAGAGGGATAAGAGGCATATGCTCAAGCCTTTCCCTTTCTCCATGGCACATAGAAGAAAATCAATTTTTAAAAAGCTACATTTATGTTTATCTTACTGTAATCCTGTGGCAGGTCCAGAATTTCCAAATAGATCGGGTGAGAAGAGTAATCTGGAAGGAAGGCCTGAAGATGCTTTTGCATAATCTCTATATTAAGGTAGAAAATACCAGTTGGCCACATAAAAAAACTGAGGAAAAGGGATTTGAGGGAAATATTTCCCTCCCCTTTGGCATCACCATTGCTATGTTCTAGGCACTAAACCAAACCAAACCAAACCAAACCTCTTACCTAATCTCCTTTCTTCCTCATGACAAGCCTATTAGGTAGATGAGGATATTGAGGCTAGATTGGAATAGAAACTGGCTGAGGGTCACAAAGCACCTAAGGAGCACTTTAGCTCTCCCACAGCTTTCCATAGCTCTTTACACGTAACTAGTGTTTCTCATTACCCATCTTGATATCATGTATATTTACGTGCGTTAGCTTCTCAATAGCAGAGTTACTGTTATTCATTTCTGTATCCTTGTAGCCAAGAACAAGTATATATTTTGTTAAATTAAGCATATGAAACAATCAGGTGAGGATAGCATGAAGAAAGGCAGCAGGGGAAAGTTTCAAGAAATGGATGGTCGCAGCGTCAAATGGTACAGAGAGAGCTATCGATCTATCTTAAATCATTATTGGCATTCAACTGATATTCTATATTCATTTATTGAACGTCTACTACACGCAGGACATTGTGTTAAGCACTACACACACACAGGAAAAATAAAAGTCTGGTACCAGTAGAAAGATTTTCGGGGAAGTAGCCTCATCTAAATTCCTGCTCAGTAAAGCAAAACGAAGAGTCAGGCCTGCAACTGCCTACATCTTATTTGGCGCAGGTAAATCGGCAGACAACTCAAAAGGGTCACAGTGCATCTTTAATAAAACTTCTCATGGAAGACAAGGGATAAAGAAGAGCCACAGAACCTCAGTCTCGGTAACGACTGCCGGTGGCCAGGGAGGCAGACTTCCCCCAGAGCCTCTCGCCTCCTGAGCAGCGCTGGGGCTGCCCCTAGCTGCCCCTCCGTAGTGTGGGACGGGAAAAACCAGACACTTACCGCAAAAGACACCGCTAACGCCGTGGCCCTAAGGGGCCGGGAATTCCTTAGCGAGGCCCCACGCCGTGGGAAAAAACCCAAGAAAACTGGGAGCAGACAGACAGGTATGACCCCACAACCCAACTTCCCAAACTAAAAGTAGGGTCCCAACGCCCAGCACCGCGTCGCCAACTCCCACCAGCTGGAAAACCGACGAGCGCCACCGAACCTTCCGCCCAATGAGGAAACGTCACCACTCCGCGTAGTCCAGCCTTTCTAGAGGAGGATGCGCTTCCGCTTCCGGGGCACACCGCGGCGTTCTTTCTGCGCGGCTCCTGAAACAGTTTAGATGTTTATTTGCATCGATTGGCTTTTGGTTTCAGTTTCCTACCGCTGAATAACTGCAGTAGTAAAGTTAGTGGTAAAATAGGAGGCTGTCTAGGGATGTGATTTCGGGGGAGAAGTCATGCTTCGACGATCCACCTTAAGAAAAGTGATTAGGCGGAGCACTCCCAGCTAAAAGCGGAAAGATGAGAGATGGAGGTGTGACTGTAGGCAGAGATTCCCGGGCGAAAGAGAAACCTCCGTAGAGGGGTGGGACTTAGGGCTTCGCAGACTAGAGGCGGGTTCCGCGGTGGGTGGGGCGGTCTCTGCTTGCGCATGCGCAATGCCAACCAGTGCCTGTGCCTCTTGCTCTTACAACGTAAAATTTCCCACCGCGAAGCAGGGAGTGATGCTGCGGCGGCTTCGCATTGTGGTTCCTGCCGACCGCCAGGCGCTGCTACAGTGGATGCGAACTACCTGTAAGTGTAAGTGACCACAGCCAGAGGCAGGCGGTGGGGGCAAGGATATGCTTCAGGCGCTGACTTTGAGGACTTAGGCGGGGTGAAGCCAAAAGCCTTCCTTGGGGTCGCTGTGCTGGTCTCTGCTCTCCTGTGGGGTAGATTGACCAGACCTCAGAGTGCTCTAACGGAAAAGCGAGTTAGTTGCTCGCGGCACGTAGAGGCCAATTAACAAGAGCGAGCCCTGAGGGATTTTATTTCCGAAGCCAGCCTGGAGGAAGCGGCACATTTGTGCAGCTTCGCCTTTGGAGCAAAAAAGCGGGCATTTTATAAGGTACGAGAGGAAATGAGCAAGAGGTTTCTGCTAGCTGGTGCCTTATCTACCGGGTAGTTGACGCCTTTCTGAGCAGAAATAAGTTGTAAAAGTGGCCAAGTGGGCATGCTTTCAAAGGCTTACCCTTCTGCGGCTACCCCCGGAGCTGGGAGTTGCGTCTTGGATCTCGTAGATGAATTTGCTCTGTAGAGATTGGTCTGGTGAGGGGAGTTGAGAGGTTATTTTGTATTTCAAAAAGGGCTGAGTGGGAAGTGTAGTGGGGAGGGGAAAAGAGGGAAAAGATAAACTATCTCTTGGAAAATGGGGGTAATCGGATACAGTACCACTTGGAAGTAATTGGGTGTGGGAAGACCTGGTTCTGAGTGGTTTGTGACTTTGCAGCAGACTTCGGACAAGCCTTTAGAGCTCCTTGTGCCTAACCCTTTTTCTGAAAGAATAGAGAGTTAGTCCTCTTCCTCATTACTCCCACAAACTTGTTGGGATTGGTACGTTGCCACCTGAAAAAGCACTTTGCCGGAGAGGTTTTAGGCTGTAGCGTTAGTAGGAAGTGTTAAAAGAAAAACCTTAGCCAAGTTAAATTTAACAGTTTGAGCAAAGAACGATTCGCGAATCGGGCAGGCTCAGAGAGATTGCAGCGCAGCCAAGTGTTGAAGATTTATAGACAGAAAAAGTCTGCAGTGAGCTTTTATCCCGCTGCTTCACTCCAGCCTGAGCGACACAAGACCCTGTCTCTTTAAACACACACGTTAAAACTGAGGAAATGTGGTAGCCAGATCTAGTTATTGGAAAATGGGATAGATGTATTCTGGCAAAGTAAAGCCTGATGAAACCTCAAGAAAATAAGATATTCTTCGTTGGGTGTGTTGGCTCACGCCTGCGATCCCAGCACTTTGGGAGGCCGAGGCGGGCGGATCATGAGGTCAGGAGATCGAGACCATCCTGACTAACACGGTGAAACCCCGCCTCTACTAAAAATACAAAAAATTAGCCGGGCGTGGTGGCATGCCCTTGTAGTCCCAGCTATTCGGGAGGCTGAAGCAGGGGAATCGCTTGAACCGGGGAGGCAAAGGTTGCAGTAAGACAAGATTGCGCCACTGCACTCCAGCCTGGGCGACAGACCGAGACTCCATCTCAAAAAAAAAAAAAAAAAAAAAGGATATTCTTATGTTTAGTAACTGTAGCAGACTATCCTATGCCTCTGTGTGTGTGTGTATGTGTGTGTATATGTATGTTTATTTATTTATTTTTTTTATTTTTTTTTTTTGAGACGGGGTCTCGCTCTGTCGCCCAGCCCAGGCTGGAGTGCAGTGGCGCGATCTCGGCTCACTGCAAGCTCCGCCTCCCGGGTTCACGCCATTCTCCTGCCTCAGCCTCCCGAGTAGCTGGGACTACAGGCGCCCACAACCGCGCCCGGCTAATTTTTTTTTTGTATTTTTAGTAGAGACGGGGTTTCACCGTGGTCTCGATCTCCTGACCTTGTGATCCGCCCGCCTCGGCCTCCCAAAGTGCTGGGATTACAGGCGTGAGCCACCGCGCCCGGCCTGTATGTTTATTTTTTGAGACAAGAGTTTCACTCTTGTCACCCAGGCGGGGGTGCAGTAGCGCCATCAGGCTCACTGCAACCTCCACCTCCCAGATTCGAGCGATTTTGAGTGGCCGGGATTACAGGCGTCCGCCACCACGCCGGCTAATTTTTGTATTTGTAGTAGAGACAGAGTTTCACCATGTTTCCCAGGCTGGTCTCAGACTCCTGACCTCAGGTGATCTTCCTGCCTCAGCCTCCCAGAGTGCTGAGATTACAGGCGCGAGCCACCACGCCTGGCCACTATGCCTGTATTTTGCTGAATGTTGATCTCCATGGTTATTTTTATCCAAACTCACGACGTGAAATGTCATTGTTAGCTGATGACTTCCAATTTTAGATTTTTAACCTTGACCTCTTAAAATTCTTTGTGATGTTAGAGTCAGTAGGTTTAGGGATTGTAATGATCATTATTACATATTTTAGGAGTCATTTTAGATAAGATGTCAAACTGAAGTTAACAGGAACATGTGATAGTGAGATTTGACCTAGAAAGTATAGAAAACCAGAGGAACAGCTTTGTTTATTTATTTATTTATTTATCGAGACAGACTCAGTCTGTCGCCACGCTGGAGTGCAGTAGCACGATCTTGGCTCATTGCACCCTGCCTTCTGGGTTCAAGCAGTTCTCCTGCCTCAGCCCCTGGAGTAGCTGGCACGAACCACCGCATCCAGCTAATTTTGGTATTTTTAGTAGAGATGGGATTTTACCATGTTCGCCAGGCTGATCTTGAACTCGTGACCTTGTGATCCGCCCGCCTCAGCCTCCCAAAGTGCTGAATTACCGGTGTGAGCCACTGCGCCCAGCCCAATACATCTTTATTTCTATATACACAAAATCAAGATAAGAATTTCCATAATATGCTGAGTCTCCTGTCACTTCATCTAAACCCTGTGTTGCACATTTCATTCTTCATATCCCATTTGTCAATAAAACAGCACCGATTTACATCTTTTTTCACATTCCTCAGCATAAGGTCATTTTTTCTAAAAGCACTGAGTGCCTACAAAAATGTCGCATACTGCCTAGAGCTGGCAATTGTAAAATTACTAAAACATCCTTGCCCTCAAGATTTGTTTTGTGGAGCCATCTGTAATCTAAATCTTGAATTTTTTTTTTTTTCCTGTGTTTTGTTTGTTTTTGAGATGGGGTCTTTGTCACCCAGGCTGGAGTGCAGTGGCACCATGATAGCTCACTACAGCCTCACACTCCTGGCCTCAAGGGATCCTGCCACCTCAGCCTCCTAAAGTGTTCAAATTACAAGCATGAGCCACTGTACTCAGCCTCAAATTTTAGAGATATCAGTTGAGACTCTATTTTTCAAAATCAGGAAGACTTGAAGGAATGTTTGGATAATTTTGTAAACAAGAGCCAATGTCACTGGCTAAAGAATATATTTTTACTTTTTTTTTTTTTTTTTTTTTTTTTGAGACGGTGTCTTGCTGTCACCCAGGCTGGAGTGCAATGGCACGATCTTGGCTCACTGCAACCTCTGCTTCCTGGGTTCAAGCGATTCTGCTGCCTCAGCCTCCCAGAGTAGCTGGAACTACAGGTGCATGCCACCACGCCTGGCTAATTTTTTTGTATTTTTAGTAGAGACGGGGTTTCACCATGTTAGCCAGGATGTTCTCAAATCTCCTGATCTCGTGATCTGTCAGCCTCTGCCTCCCAAAGTGCTGGGATTACAGGCATGAGCCACCGTGCTCGGCCCTATTTTTACTTCTTTTAAGGGTACTTTTTGTTGTTGTTTTTAGAGACAGGGTCTCATTCTGTCACCCAGACTGGAGGCTGGTGTGCCGTGACACCATTATAAGCCCACTGCAGCTTTGACCTCCTGGGCTGAAGCAGTCCTCCCATCTCAGCCTCCTGAGTAGCTGGACTATGGTGCAAACCACCACACCCAGCTTTTTAAAATTTCCTGTAGAGATAGGATGTCACTGTGTTGCCCAGGCTGGTCTCAAACTCCTGGCCTCAAGAGATCTTCCTACTTTGGCTTCCCAAAGTGCTGGGATTACAGGCGTGAGCCATCGTACCTGATCTAAAGGTACTTCCTGTGCCTCTCTTCAGCAGACCCTGTAGTGAGGAAGCTCAAGCAATTTGTTAAACAATTTAAAAAATAACTTGAGTTTCTGAAGAATGTTTATTAACACGAATATTTTAAGAAGTGAGGCCAGGCATGTGGCCCACGCCTGTAATCTTAGCACTTTGGGAGGCCGAGGTAGGAGAATTGCCTGAGCCCAGGAATATGAGTCTAGCCTGGGCAACATAGCGAGAACCTGTCTCAAAAAAAAAGAAAAAATTAAAATTAAAAAAAATTTTAAGAAAGAAATGAGAGTATCACTGAGCTTAAAATAAAGGAGTATGGTTATTTATAATTCTTTTTAAAAAGTAGTGTATTAGTATACCTTCTTTATTGTGGTAAAATATATATAAAATAAAATTTACCGTTTTGACCTTTTTTTTTTTCTTCAGACAGAATCTTGCTCTTCGCCCAGGCTAGAGTGCAGTGGCACAATCTTGGCTCACTGCAGCCTCCGCCTCCCAGGTTTAAGTGATTCTCCTGCCTCAGCCTCCTGAGTAGCTGGGATTACAGGCATGCACCACACCTGGCTTATTTTTGTATTTTTAATAGAGATGGGGTTTCACCATGTTGGCCAAACTGGTATTGAGCACCTGACCTCGTGATCTGCCGACCTCAGCCTCCCAAAGTGTTGGGATTACAGGCATGAGCCACTGTGCCCGGCCCGTTTTGACCATTTTTTACTGTGCAGTTAAGTGGCATTAAATGTGTTCACATTGTTTTGTAAACATCATCACTATTAATCACCAGAACTTTTTTGTCTTCCCACACTGAATCTCTTAGTATACCTTTTTATGAAGTGGTCTAAGTACAGCACAAATGATTCTTCCAAACAACTATTTTTCATTTTCCTGGTTAGATTTCCTTTTTCCTGGGGAGGTTTTTTGTTTTGTTTTGTTTTGTTTTGTTTTGTTTTTTGAGATGGAGTCTCGCTGTGTCGCCCAGGCTGGAGTGCAGCCCTGAGTAGCTGGGATTACAGGCACATGCCACCGAGTCCGGGTGATTTTTGTATTTTTAGTAGAGGTGGGGTTTCACCATATTGGCCAGGCTGCTCTTCAATTCCTGACCTCAGATGATCCGCTTGCCTCAGCCTCTGAAAGTGCTGGGATTACAGGTGTGAGCCAGTGCGCCTGGCCTCTCCTATAGTTTTTAAATAAATTTTTAAATCTCTGGCTTTAAGTCATTTAAATAACGTCTTGCATGACATTTGTCTCGACCTTAAATTTAAATTATAACTCTTCTTGAATTTTATACCATTTGATGGAATAGCAAGACACAACGCTAGATGTTGAGTATGGCTTTGGTTTTGAGTTTCATAGAGTTTATTAAAACTAGACAACATAGCTGTGTGCCATGGCTCACACCTGTAATCCTGGCACTTTGGGAGGCGAAGTGGACAGATCACCTGAGGTCAGGAGTTTGAGACCAGCCTGGCCAACATGGTGAAACCCTGTCTCTACTAAAAATACAAAAAAAAAAAATAGCCAGGCATGGTGGTATGCACCTGTAGTCCCAGCTACCTGGGAGGCTGAGGTTGCAGTGAGTCATGATTGCGTCCCTACACTCCAGCCTGGGCGATAGAGTGAGACTCCATCTCAAGAAAAAAAAAAGAAACAGGATATAAAACAAAGGTGGGAGGCTACATGTTTCTTTTTACAGCTAAGCTAGGAAATAATGAGCACTAATGTCAGAAAGATAAAGCAAGTCTGAGGGGCAAAGTAGGCAAAAACAAGTTCCTCTCCCCCCCAAAAAAGATAAAAAGCAGTTAAAATACAGCAGTACTGTATTTTACTGATCCTCTGGCAGAGTATCTTTTCCCTTCTATTTTCATGATGTGTATGAAGTGGGCTCTTGACCTAGATTTCAAAGTATAGGAGACTGATTGCAGTCCATTAAGTGAGGGGAGCTGAGAACCAGAACTGCAAGTGGGGTCCCCAATAGGGCATATAAAAAAATACAATGCAACAGCAGTCTATTAACAAATTCTACTCTGAAGGCTTTCAGTATTTCCTGAATATGCAAAATAGAAATGAGGACGCCAAACCAATAACTCACACAAAGTCTCTCCTTTTCTTTCTTTTTTTTTCTGAGAGAGGGAATCTTGCTCTGTCGCCCAGACTGGAGTGCAGTGGCGTGATCTCAGCTCTGCCTCCCAGGTTCACGCCATTCTCCTGCCTCAGCCTCTCAAGTAGCTGGGACTACAGGCACCCACCACTACACCCGGCTAATTTATTTTTATTTTTTTAGTAGAGACGGGTTCACCGTATTAGCCAGGATGGTGTTGATCTCCTGACCTCGTGATCCCCCCACCTCGGCCTCCCAAAGTGCTAGGATTACAGGCATGGGCCACTGTGCCCGGCCCATGCCTGGCTAATTTTTGTATTTTTAGTAGAGACAGGGTTTCATCATATTGGTCAGGCTGGTCTCGAACTCCTGACCTCAAATGATCTGCTCGCCTTGGCTTCCCAAAGTGCTAGGATTATAGGCGTGAGCCACCGTGCTGGGCCTCTTCTTTTAGACAGAGTCTCACTCTGTCACCCAGGCTGGAGTGCAGTGGTGTGAACACAGGGCTCACTGCAGCCTCAACTTCCCAAGCTCAAGTGAGCCTCCTCCCTCAGCCCAAGTAGCTGGGATTACAGGTGCGTGCCATCATACCTGGCTAATTTTTGCATTTTTTGGTAGTGACAGGGTTTCGCCATGTTGCCCAGAGTGATTTCATACTCCTGAGCTCAATCATTTTACCAACCTCAGCCTCCCAAAGCACTGGAATTGCGGGTGTGAGCCACTGCTCCAAACTGCTTATACAGTTTCTATTAAGGATCAAGTTACAAAGGGTAGAAAATTAAAGTTTGCAGGAAGGAAATTAACCAGATAATCAAGAAAATATTTAAATGCTTAAAATAACAATAGGCTACTAGAAACTTACAGGATATTCTCTGTATCCTTTATTGTAAACACCTCTTCATTGAGTAGAATTGAACATGTTGCTGAGCAGTAGCTACAGAGCTTTTATAGGTTCTATTAAATGAATAAAAATAATTGTACTTTTCTCTCAATCACATTTGTTGTGTATTAAAAATGGCCAGGATATATGAAAAGAATAATACATCATTAGCAAGTGGGTTTATTTCAGGAATGTCCTGTTGGTTTAACATTAGAAAATCAATGTAATTCACCAAATTTGCTAAAAGATATATACAATCATACATCATTTACCAACAAGGATAAGTTCTGAGAAATGCATTGTTAGGCCATTTCATTGTTGTGCGAGCATCATGGAATGTACAGTACTGACACAAACCTAGATTGTATAGCCTGTTGCACTTTCTACAAACCTGTACAGCATGTTCCTGTACTGAATACTGTAGGCAGTTGTAACACAATAGTAAGTATTTGTGTATCTAAACATAGAAAAGGTTCAGTAAAAATATGGCATTATAATCTTATGGGACCACCATGGTGTGTGCAGTCTGTCATTGATGGAAACGTCATTATGTAGTATGTGACTATATTTCAGAATTGTTGAGAGGGTGAGTTTTAAATGTTCTTGACACAAAGAAATAATAAATCTGGCCGGGTGCAGTGGCTCACGCCTGTAATCCCAGCACTTTGGGAGGCTGAGGCAGGCGGATCACCTGAGGTCGAGGGTTCGATACCAGCCTGACAAGCATGGAGAAACCCTGTCCCTACTGAAAAAAAACAAAATTAGCCAGGCGTGGTGGCACATGCCTGTAATCCCAGCTACTCAAGAGGTTGAAACGGAAGAATCACTTGAACCAGGAAAGCAGAGGTTGCAGCGAGCCGAGATCATGCCATTGCACTCCAGCCTGAGCCACAAGAGCGAAACTCCGTCTCAAGAAAAACAAAGAAATAATAAATATGTGATGATGAATACGTTAGCCTGATTTGATCATTCTACAATGTATACACTGTACCCCATAAATATATGCAATTATTATCAATTAAAAATAAAATTTTAAGAAAATGGATGAGTAGACTTGTGATATGGAGGACCTTAAAAATCTCGAGATTTGATACACTGAAAAACAGAAAATAATTAAAAATTTGTAAGGAGGCCGGGCGCGGTGGCTCAAGCCTGTAATCCCAGCACTTTGGGAGGCCGAGACGGGCGGATCACGAGGTCAGGAGATCGAGACCATCCTGGCTAATATGGTGAAACCCCGTCTCTACTAAAAATACAAAAAACTAGCCGGGCGAGGTGGTGGGCGCCTGTAGTCCCAGCTACTCGGGAGGCTGAGGCAGGAGAATGGCGTAAACCCGGGAGGCGGAGCTTGCAGTGAGCTGAGATCCGGCCACTGCACTCCAGCCTGGGCGACAAAGCGAGACTCCGTCTCAAAAAAAAAAAAAAAAAAAAAAATTTGTAAGGAGAGGGAGTGATACAGAAGTGAGGTTTAAGCAAGATTAGCTTAGGTGAACAAGGTATTTTATAGTGGGGAGAAGCCGATATTGAGGAACTGGTTATGACTTTGTGATGGTATTCCATTTGTGAGATGATGACTATGGCTATGAGATAGTTGAATTGGGAATGAAGGGAAAATAGGTTTCAAAAGAAAAAGTGGTGGGACTGAATACCTGACTAGATATAAAAAGTGAGGTTTGATTCATAGGCTGTCAGCTTTGAGGACTTTTCTTTCCCTATATATTTAATTAGATGTAAGTAGGAAATTTTAAAGAATTGATTTTGCCCTTTAGAGAAGCTCTTCTTTCTCCATTCTCTTCCCCTCTACATACGTAATTTGAGAAAAACTCTACTGTCCTTTAGGCAGCTGATTAGCACCTTCCTTTAATCTTTTTCCAAGCAACATAGTATTACCACACATTCGCTGTTTACATGTTAAGAGATGTTCCACCTCAGTAGTAATTAAATAAATGCAAATTAAAACAACTAGTTTTTGTTTTTAGTTGTTTTTTTTGTTTTTTGTTTTTTTGTTTTTCAGATAGGATCTCACTCTGGTTGCCCAGGCTGGTATGCAATCATGTGATCACGGCTTGCTGCAGCCTTGACCTCCCAGGTTCAGGTGATCCTCCTACGGAGCTCAGCCTCCCAAGTAGCTGGGACTATAGGTATACACCACCACACCCAGCTACGTTTTAATTTTTTTTTGTAGAGATGGGTTTCATCATGTTGCCCAGGCTGGTCTCAAACCCTTGGACTCAAGCAGTCCACCTGCCTTGGCCTCCCAAAGTGCTGGGATTGCAGGGGTGAGCCACCGTGCCCTGCCCAAGTTTGTTTTTATAATAATAATCAGTGTTGTGAGGGTTTGATGAGACTTGTGTTCTTTTTTGTTTGTTTGTTTTTTTGAGAGGCAGTCTCATGCCCAGGCTGGAGTGTAGTAGAGCCGTTTCAACTCACTGCAACCTCCAGCTCCCGGGTTCAAGTAATTCTCCTGCCTCAGCCTCCCAAGCAACTAGGATTACAGGCATGTACCACCATGCCCAGCTAATTTTTGTATTTTAGTAGAGACAGGATTTTACCATGTTGGACAGACTGGCCTCAAACTCCTGACCTCAATTGATCCGCCCGCCTCAGTCTCCCAAAGTGCTGGGATTACAGGCGTGAGCCACCACGCCCAGCCAGAGGCTCGTGTTCTTTTTTATTTCTGTTAAACTGATGTCCTTCAAGACAGAAAGAAATGTGCAAATATGTAGGAAAAGCCTTTAAAATGTTGAAGCACTTCTAAGAATTTATAGTAAGGAAATAACCGAAGATGCAAAGAGATGATGTTTGTCAAAATGTTTGTTGCAATATTCTCAGATTTTCACAATTATAACTATATTTAACTGTCTCGGGGTAGCAGTGAATGGTTAAATAGAGACTACACAACCTTCAAAAGTAAAGTTTCCACAAATTTTAATTTTAATGACATAGCGTAAATGCTTAGGATGTGCAGTGGGTTCTCCATATCCACAGATTCTACATTTGTAGATTGATCCAGCAGAGAATTGAAAGCATTTCAAAAATAGTAATATAATATTTTTACAAATACAGCATAACAACTTTTTTTTGAGATGGAGTTTTGCTTTTGTCACCCAGGCTGGAGTGCAGTGGCACAGTCTCGGCTCACTGCAACCTCTGCCTTCCAGGTTCAAGTGATTCTCCTGCCTCAGCCTCCCGAGTAGCTGGGATTACAGGTGCCAACCACCACACCTGGCTAGTTTTTGTATTTTTAGTAGAGACGGAGTTTCACCATGTTGGCCAGGCTGGTCTCGAACTCCTGATCTCAGGTGATCCACCTGCCTCGGCCTCCCAAAGTGCTAAGATTACAGGCATGAGCCACCGTACCCGGCTGCATGTCTACTACTTTTGAATTGACGTCGCTACTTATGTATCTAAAATGGCAGGGTACAGGTGGTGCCACTATTCTGTCATCAGGATACTTTCCACTAAGGTTAGTGGAACTGCGCAACCATTCATAGCTCAGATTCATCAGTCACAAAAGAACCCCAGATGATTATGCTGTTCATAAAAAAAAATTTTCTTTAGTATTTTGGTTCTGCTTTAATCTTAATCCCTAGGGTAATAGAAGAGATACTCAAGTTCAGAGAGGCATGAAAGTCATTTGAGAGAGCAGGCGGGCCCAATTTTTTCCTTATGCCAAGTCATCCTTTTTCCTCAAAAATAACAGCAAGAACATTGCCGCAGTTTGCCTCCGCAGCATTATATCATGCTGCAGAAACCAGCTCAACTATGCGAAACTACCACCAGGACTGGCAGACACCAGCAGGGATTCCAGAGACCATGCTGCAGAGAGCATACAGAAAGAAAATTAAGAAATCAGGTCAGTTAGCATTCACTCATGAGCAATGGGAAAGTCTCAGCTCATGGTGTCACACCAGAATGCACATGATGTGCAGTCTGATAATGCAACACTTAGATCATAAAGCAAGAGAAGTGAATGTCTGACATCATTGACTGAGGATAGTTCATGAAGAGATAAATAAAAGTAAATATGTTAAATTTACTCTGAGTGTTTCTTAAAGGTTCTTCTATTCTTCCTAACCCCCCAGTCTCTTCAGCCTAGTCAGCCCTAAATTTGGTTTTAAACAGTTTTTCATGTAGTGCTTCAACCATGTCCCCAATTCTTTTGAGTCCTCACCCCTTTGACTCATCAGTACTATTCATTCAACAAATATTTTTTGAGAGTATCCTGTTTGCCAGGCTCTGGAAAAACAATCAAAGCCCAAGAAGGGCCAATGGTGTGATCCTAACTACATCCATGTCTTTGTTTTTTCCTCCGTTCCATTTCCCTCAGTTGTATTAAGGATGAAGCTCACTTTTTTGTTTCCTTCTCCTACATTTGCACCTTACACTTTTACTTATTCTTCTATTCCTTTATTTTTAGAATTAGTTCTCATTTTTGGCCTGGCACGGTGGCTCACACCTGTAGTCCCAGCACTGTAAGAGGCTGAGGTGAGTGGATCACGAGGTCAGGAGATCGAGACCATCCTGGCTAACACGGTGAAATCCTGTCTTTACTAAAAATATAAAAAATTAGCCGGGCGTGGTGGCGGGCACCTGTAGTCCCAGCAACTTGGGAGGCTGAGGCAGGAGAGTGACTTGAACCCAGGAGGCACAGCTTGCAGTGAGCCAAGATCGCACCACTGCACTCCAACCTGGGTGACAGAGTGAGACTCCATCTCAAAAAAAAAAAGTTCTCATGTTTCTTCTCCAGGCAGTCCTCTCTTTCAAGTTCCTTCAAATCCTAACCCTTAATGGGAAACCTATGTTATGAATATTGTTTTGTAAAGCAAGGCTAATGATCTCTTCTTGGCCAGTTGTGGTGGCTCATATCTATAATCCCAGCCCTTTGGGAGGCTGAAGGGAGAGGATCATTTGAGCCTAGGAGTTCAAGACCAGCCTGGAACATAGCAAGACCCCATCTCTATTTAAAAAAAAAAAAAGGCCGGGCGCGGTGGCTCAAGCCTGTAATCCCAGCACTTTGGGAGGTCGAGACGGGCGGATCACGAGGTCAGGAGATCGAGACCATCCTGGCTAACACGGTGAAACCCCGTCTCTACTAAAAAAATACAGAAAACTAGCCGGGCGCGGTGGCGGGTGCCTGTAGTCCCAACTACTCGGGAGGCTGAGGCAGGAGAATGGCGTGAACCCGGGAGGCGGAGCTTGCAGTGAGCTGAGATCTGGCCACTGCACTCCAGCCTGGGCGGCAGAGCGAGACTCCGTCTCAAAAAAAATAAATAAATAAAATAAAATAAAATAAAAAAAATTGCCACCCACTAACCTGAAAACAGCAATTCTCCGTGTGGTTTTCAGACTGTGAATGACTGAATAAAGGAGCTAAATTCTGCACATTCTTTTTTTTTTTTTTTTTTTTTTTCCTGAGACAGAGTCTTGCTCTGGTTGCCCAGGCTGGAGTGCAATGGTGCAATCTCGACTCACCGCAACCCCCACCTCCCAGGTTTGAGCAATTCTCCTGCCTCAGCTTCCCAAGTAGCTGGGATTACAGGCACCCAACACCACACCTAGCTAATTTTTGTATTTTTGGTAGAGACGGGGTTTCACTATGTTGGTCAGGCTGGTCTCAAACTCCTGACCTAGTGATCCACCCACCTTGGCCTCCCAAAGTTCTAGGATTACAGGCGTGAGCCACCACGCCTAGCCATCTACACATTCTTAATAGTGCTATGCATATAAACAGTTTTGTGAAATCCACAATATATACAATGAGAAAAGTAATCCTTATATGTTAATAATTGACCCACAAACTTCAACTTTTTATCTTTTTTTTTTTTTTTTTTTTTTTTGAGATGGAGTCTCTCTCTGTCGCCCAGGCTGGAGTGCAATGGCACGATCTTGGCTCACTGCAAGCTCTGCTTCCCGAGTTCACACCATTCTCCTACCTCAGCCTCCTGAATAGCTGGGACTACAGGTGCCTGCCACAAAGCCCAGCTAATATTTTTTTGTATTTTTAGTAGAGATGGGGTTTCACCATGTTAGCCAGGATGGTCTCGATCTCCTGACCTCATGATCCACCCACCTTTGCCTCCCAAAGAGCTGGGATTACAGGCATGAGCCACCACACCTGGCCCAACTTTTTATCTTAAATTTCCTTCTGATCCTTATATATCCGTACCTGATTTTTATATAGCAACCAAGGTTTCCCTGTTTAAATGTAGACACATTTTTAGGTATTCAAGCAGAGTGGTTTATTACCGTTAAGGTAAAAGGAATCAAACATTTATTTCTTTGTAGCCACTTGCTAGTATATCCTATACCACTAATATTGATAAATGACTACTATTTATAAGCACAAAGTTTTAATAGCATTTTATTATTTGAAAACTGCACTCTGGGAAAAGATTACTTGTTAAATATTTTAATGGTAAGTCACTGACATGCAGGACTCCGAAGACCTGGTATTAAACTTTTTCCCCTATTATTAACTAATACAATTTCTTTGAAGAAATCTTTCTGGGTAACTATTTGTAAAATATACTACTTAGGATAGACAAAATGATCTATGAGATTCCTTTCAACTAGAGTTTTATATATTTCTAAGGTCTCAGAAATAAAACGAAAGTAGAGCAGTTACTTGCATAAGCAAAACAATGTCTTACTGTGCCTTTTTGTTGCTCTCAGAATGTTAGCATATAGACCACTGACATTTTACTTTATTTAGCAATAAAAAGATACTTCTTTGTACTTTGTTTCTTTTGATGTTTTTCTCTCCACCAGATGCAGCAGCAGCCGGAACCCACAGTTCACTTTGGTGCATTCCTTTATGATGAAGACTTATTGATTCATTATATGAGAAAGGAAAAATGAGCAGAAACTACTGTATGATGTGCAGCTCACACCAGACAGCACCTTTAGGTAGGCACTTAGGTGTGCAAATCTGACGACTTTATGTGTATTTTTTCTTACATATCATAAGTATGCAAAGTTTGGACTAAGCTATTCAATGTTTTCTGAAAGCAAAAGGCCAACCTGTGGCATGGTTATTACCAAATACTGCAGTTAGGGAGAGTAAACGAATATTATCTCAGGAGAATAGGTCACTTAATGTCCCCTAGGATATATTTAGAAACTTTTTTGTTGTTGTTTTGTTTTGTTGCTTTGAAACTGAGTCTCCCTCTATCGCCCAGGCTGGAGTGCAGTGGCACAATCTTGGCTCACTGCAGCCTCCACCTCCTGGGTTCAAGCAGTTGTGCCTCAGCCTCCCAAGTAGCTGGGATTACAGGCGCCCGCCACCACACCCAGCTAATTTTTTTGTATTTTTAGTAGAGACGGGGTTTCACTATGTTGGCCAGGCTGGTCTCGAACTCCTGACCTCAAGTGATCCACCCACCTTGGTCTCCCAAAGTGCTAGGATTACAGGCATGGGCTACCACACCCAGCCTAGAAACTGTTTTTTTCCTAGTCAAGTAGGGCAGTGAGATGTTTTTCACATCTAGAAACTATTTAATTAAAGGCGACTCTGCAGATTCAGAAACTAAACAGAGGTGACAATACAAAGGAACTGACTCATACTCTGCATACTGAACAAAGATTGATAAACCATACACTGATTGATTTAGAATGAGAAATACAATTTCCAAGGAGGCTGAAATGTTCTCCCCATAAAAACATCTACTTGAGCTGGACATGGTGGTGTGTACCTATAGTCTCAGCTACTTGGAAGGCTGAGGTGGAAGGACTGCTTAAGACCAGGAGTTCAGGGCTGCAGTGCAGTGTGATTGGGCCTGTGAATAGCCACTGCACTCCAGCCTGGACAACAGGAGACCCAGTCACTTAAAAGAAAAACATCTGGCTGGGCGCAGTGGCTCATGCCTGTAATCCCAGCACTTGGGAGGCCGAGATGGGCAGATCACTTCAGGCCAGGAGCTTGAAACCAGCCTGACCAACATGGTAAAACCCCATCTGTACTAAAAATACAAAAAATAGCAGGGTGTGGCAGCACACATCTGTAATCCCAGCTACTCATGAGGCTGAGGCATGAGAATTGCTTGAACCCGGGAGGTGGAGGGTGCAGTGAGCTGAGATCACACCACTGTACTCCAGCCTGGGTGACAGAGCAAGACTGTCTAAAAGAAAAACTCTACTTAAGAAATCAGATAGTGATCAGATATTATTGGGTGGGCATGGACACAGAAGACAGAGATAGATAATCTTGAGAAATCATTCAGGCTATAATTTGACCGAGTGAAGCATCCCAATCCATATTAGAGAACTTCTCTAGTGACAGAAAGTCTTCTGTCTTTGTTCAGAATGGATAGATTTGTCTAGTCTGTTACTTTAGATGTATATTTCCCTGCTCACTTACATTTAGGATTATTACATAGAGTGGGCTACCCCTCTGGGTAAATAATCTTGTGCTTATATTACTGATCTTAGATAATATCATTATCAAAGATTAACTACCAATTTGGAATATGTTGCTAATACAAATATATTGTACCAATATTATAATTTGAGATTAAACTTCCCTGATTTATTTAAGATCCTATTTCTCAATAATACTTCTAGTTTCCATTTGAGGTAGTTAAAATTTACAGAATGAAAAGGATTTGGACAATAATAAAAGAAACACTAAAAAGTTATTAATAACTTTGGGAGGCTAAGGTGGGTGGATCACCTGAGGTCAGGAGTTTGAGACCAGCCTGGCCAACATGGCAAGACCCCATCTCTAATAAAAATACAAAAATTAGCTGGGTGTGGTGTGGCACATGTCTGTAGTCCCAGCTACCTGGGAGGCTAAGGTGGGAAGATTGCTTGAACGTGGGAGGCGTGCAGTGAGCCCCATCCTGGGCAACAAAGTGAGATAACATCTCAAAAAAAAAAAGTCAATAACTGTAATATCCTGTTAAAAATATGTATAGAAGAGCTATGTTTGACAGATAAAAATTTAAAGATTAGGATGTGTCTTCACATAAAAATCTTATTTTTAATTACTGGGTAAACAAGCCAGCCTCCCCATTATAGAGAACTATAATGAATCTGAAACATTTATCACCATGAGGGACTTTCCCCCTCTCTATGACAAGGGGCATGTCTAGCTACAAGACTATGGTGGTGACTGTAACCCAAAGAAGCACCAGTGTTGCAGAGGGTAGAGCAGATGAGGATCCTAGGGAGATAACGACTACACTGCTTACAGCCCAACCCCCAAGAATGACTTCAGAGGCCTACTCACACCTTTTATTCTCTTCTAAGGGATTGGCCTACCTGCTTCCATTTTACTTTTCACCCTCTGTTAGGACCAAGGTTTTTCCCCTTCCTAATCATTATTATTACATAGAACGTGATATAATAAGTCATTGGGTTACCTACATATCAGAAGAAAACCAGACTCAGGCTCTCTCAGATATTTCATGACAGAAACTAGGGTGAGAAGATAGATTAGGAGGCTAGAAATGGTGGCAGGTAAACTTAAGTGGGATAAAAGCAATTTATGGGTGTATGTGAATCTTTCACATCACTCCTCTCTTGCCCTCCAGAATCTATTCCAAGTTGATTAGGGCTGCCACTCAGCATAGCTCCAGAGCCAGTCATACGTTTGGTAGTCTACAGTCTATGCAGCAATACATAGTACTGCCGAGGTTGGTTCTGGGATAAGGTGAGAAAGCCAGATGGTATGGAAGTTATGACACTGTCCCAGGCAGCAACAGGCCATAGGAAGTAGAGGAAGGAAAAAGTCAGAATCTCTAAAGCAGCAGCAAGAAGGAGATGAGGGGCACAGAAATAGAGACGGTCTTCTAAGTAGCTGTTCCCTAAAGGCCTTTTAAATGTCAGACTTAATATTTGTTCTCTCTAATATAAGTCAGAGTGGATGAGTAAAAAATTATCACACAAATTTTTTCTAAATAACTTCTGAATGATTTTCATTAAGGAAAAAAACATGAAATATACTTTATAGATGAAATATAGATGAAAGAATTAGAAGTCCAGAATGCAATTGCTTATACCCAAGCAAAATTTGATGTTCACTCTTCTAATTCTCCGGGGTTTATTTCTCATTACTTCTCCCTCATGGAAATGAAATTCATTTATCATCCTATACTCTCTGACGTATCAGGAAAGGTCTTGGTTGACATCAGCTCCAGGCCCAGCATAGTCCTTTATGGGGTACTGTCCAGCTTGTGTGTCCAGAATTGGTGGGTTCTTGGTCTTGCTGACTTCAAGTATGAAGCCACAGACCCTCACGGTGACTGTTACAGTTCTTAAAGATGGTGTGTCCGGAGTTTCTTCCTTCTGACGTTCGGACGTGTTCAGAGTTTCTTCCTTCTGGTGGGTTTCATGGTCTTGCTGGCTTCAGGAATGAAGCTGCAGACCTTCACAGTGAGTGTTATAGCTCTTAAGGTGGCACATCTGGAATTGTTCGTTCCTCCCGTCTGGAGTTGTTTGTCCCTCCCGGTGGGTTTGTGGTCTCACTGTCCTCAGGAGTGAAGCTGCAGACCTTCGCAGTGAGTGTTACAGCTCATAAAGGCAGTGTGGACCCAAAGAATGTGCAGCAGCAAGATTTATTGCAGAGTAAAAGAACAAAGCTTCCACACCATGGAAAGTGACCCCAGGGTTGCTGCTACTGGCCCAGGTGGCCTGCTTTTATTCCCTTATCTGGCCCCAGGCACATCTTGCTGATTGGTCCATTTTACAGAGAGCCGATTGATACATTTTAGAGAGAGCTGATTGGTCCGTTTTACAGAGAGCTGATTGGTCCATTTTGACAGAGTGCTGATTGGTGATTTACAAACCTTTAGCTAGACACAGAGTGCTGATTGCTACATTGGTGCATTTACAATCCTTTAGCTAGACAGAAAAGCTGTCCAAGTCTTCACCAGTGCCAGAAGCCCAGCCAGCTTCACCTCTCACTGGCACTCCCCCCGGGACTTAGCGGCACCCGGACACTCCGGCAGCCCAGAGGGAGCTCGTCCCCGATCAAGCCCAGCAGGTGCCGGCTGCTGCGCCAAGTGAGGTGCCCGCCAAGCCTGCGCCCACCTAGAACCCGCCCTGGCCCGCGAGCGCCACACGCAGCCCCTACTCACGCCCGCGCATCTACCTCCACACCTCCCCCCGAGCAGAGGGAGCCGACTCTGGCCTCAGCCAGCCCCAGAGAGGGACCCCCACAGCACAGCGCGGGGCTGAAGGGCTTTCTCGAGCGCGGCCAGAGCTGACCCTGAGGCTGAGGAGGCACCAAGAGCAAGTGAGGACTGCTAGCACATTGTCACCTCTCACTTGCAGACATCAACATTTGGAAAATATTTTCTTCTGCTAGCAACAGCTTTGCCTGCCACCATCCAAGGTGACAGCGTGGCTTTATTAAAGTAAAAGAATAAGATATGACATAGGTAGACACTTACGTTCTAGTTTATGATGACAACTGGGATTTCAAAGACAAGCTGTCTGATTTCCTTTACTACTTTACTACTTTCCTTTACTTCCTTTCTTTGTTTCTGCAACGCAGATTAAGGAATATCTACAAAACAGAAGCGTATGACTCTTTCTTGTAACACTTGCTATTTTGTCACTATTGCCTGCCTAATAACCGCTTCTTTTTTTGGTACTATACTAAAATAGTATGTTGATAAGAGCTTTTATAAAGCTGACAAATTTAGTTGAGCTAGGATATTGCTGTATGGCCATAAGCAAACCACTTAACACCTCTAGGCCTCTAGTTCCTCATTTGTAAATGAGCAAACTAAATGCTATCCAAGGACACATCTTGCTCCAAGTTTTTGTGATCCTAAGTTTCAATGCTTATTTCTAAAACATCACTTCAGTGTAGACTTTTAAAAATTAAATCGTGAGGGGCCGGGCACGGTGGCTCAAGCCTGTAATCCCAGCACTTTGGGAGGCCGAAACGGGTGGATCACGAGGTAAGGAGATCGAGACCATCCTGGCTAACACGGTGAAACCGTGAAACCCCGTCTCTACTAAAAAGTACAAAAAACTAGCCGGGCGAGGTGGCGGGCGCCTGTAGTCCCGGCTACTCTGGGGGCCGAGGCAGGAGAACGGCGTGAACCCGGGAGGCGGAGCTTGCAGTGAGCTGAGATCGGCCACTGCACTCCAGCCTGGGCCAGGGAGTGAGACTCCGTCTCAAAAAAAAAAAAAAAAAAAAAAAAAATTAAATCGTGAGTATTTCTTAGGTTCTTAAATGGTTTTACCAAAATCTGAAATATGATTTCTGGTTGTCATTAGTAGACTTATTAAAACATGTGGCCGGCTAGGTACAGTGGCTCATGCCTGTAATCCCAGCACTTTGGGAGGCTAAGGCTGGAGGATCACTTGAGCCTAGGAGTTCGAGACCAACCTGGGCAACATGGCGAAACTCTGTCTCTCCAAAAACAATACAAAAATTAGCCAGGCATGGTGGTGTACACTCCTGGTCCCAGCTACTTGGGAGGCTGAGGTGGGAGGATCACCTGAGCCTGGGGAAGATGAGGATGCAGTGAACTGTGATTATGCCACTGCATTCCAGCCTAGGCGGCAGAGTGACACCCTGTCGCAAAAATAAAGGAAACCCATTTTTAAAAATGCAACTTTTAGATAATGGGAATTAATAAACTATAATCAAGGCTTTGATCAGTAAGAGCCTTTTTCAGTTCAGGAAGTTGTAAGTTTTAGATAAACTACAAGATATTACTTTCATTTTATTTTTACTTTATTGAATTATTTTTATTTATATGTTTTGAGACAGTCTCACTCTGTCGCCCAGACTGGAGTTCAGTGGCGCAATTTCGGCTCACTGAAACCTCTGCCTCCCGGAGTCAAGCAATTCTCTTGCCTCAGCCTCCCGAGTAGCGGAGATTACAGGTGCCCACCACCATGCCTGGCTAATTTTTTCTATTTTTAGTAGAGTCGGGGTTTCGCCATCTTGGCCAGGATGGTCTGGAACTCCTGACCTCAGGTGATCCGCCTGCCTTGGCCTCCCAGAGTACTGGAATTACAGGCGTGAGCCACCGTGCCTGACCAAACTATATTTTTTAAAGCTCGATTTTTTTAAATTTCAAGTAGAAATAAACCTACCAGTAAGAGTTCATTCATTTGTATCACAGTGTATCTTCCTATTTTAGGGTTATCTTTCCAGTTCAGCAGTGCAACTCTATGGAGTAGAATTGAAAGGAGACTTTCCCCAATTGCAGGAAATGGTCATAAAAAAATACCTTTTCACTGACAGAATAAAGGTATGTTTTAACTTAGCCAAATCTCTTTTGCATTGTTTTCCAATCTGTTCTTGGTTGCCATTGTATAGAAACAGATTGAATGATCTTAAATATTTTAAAACATTAACAGAGATGAATTGTTGTGATTATATCCTGTTCACATATTTCTCTCTTTGCTGATTTTATTGGAAAGTAAAATTTTTTGAATTGTCTTCCTACCAGATACAGTTTTGGTAGCAGCATTTTTGAATCTCTAGAGGTTGATTAGAAATGTATTTAATCTCTGAATGTTGAAAATACATAAAAGGCCTAAGTAATGCTCACAATACCTCTTTTTCAGCAGGTATTGTGTATGCCACAGAATAGCAGTTCATGGGGGAATGATGCCATAGGTCAGGCTACAACAGAGGTTTTCTCTTTTTCCCATATTTAAGAAGAAAAATAACAAAAAAGGGGAAAGGAATTTTTTTGGTTAATGCAGTAATCTTTATCATTTCACTAATAGTTCTATAATTCTGATGGCAATGCAGAGAAATATTGAGTATCTCTGATGTCAAGTGCAATCTAATGTGGAAAGACATACCTCAGTAAGATTAAGGATGTAGTCTTCCCGCCCACTTTTTTTTTTTTTTTTTGAGATGGAGTCTCGCTCTGCCGCCCAGGCTGGAGTGCAGTGGCGTGATCTCGGCTCACTGCAACCTCCACCTCCTGGGTTCAAGTGATTCTCCTGCGTCTGCCTCCTGAGTAGCTGGGACTACAAGAGCCCACTACCACGCCTGGGTAATTTTTTGTATTTTTAGTAGAGACGGAGTTTCACCATGTTAGCCAGGATGGCCTCGATCTGCTACCTCGTGATCCACCCGCCTCAGTCTCCGAAAGTGCTGGGATTACAGGCATGAGCCACCGCGCCTGGCCTCCCCTTTTTTATAGAAGGAAATTATTTCATTCCCTCCTCTTTTCCACCAATCTCTCTCTCCCCCAATTGCTCATATTAGAGGTAGAGAGACAAATGATCAGAGTAAATTCATTGTCCAATAATAAGTTCATGGTATTTTCTCACTATCCCATATGTGGTGAACAATAATACCTTGCTCTTACATAAGAATCACATAACTAATAGAATCAATATAATTGAAAATTGAGATTTAAAAATTATGAACTCTTAAAAATCATGGTTTATAAATGGATAATCAAGTAATTTTTGTTGGTTTCTTTTTAAAGAAGATAATAAAGGTGTACAAAACACATATTTACTTACTTTTTTTTTTTTTTTTGAGATGGAGTCTCACTCTGTCACCCTGACTAGAGTGCAGTGACATGATCTTGGGTCACTGCAACCTCTGCCTTCCAGGTTCAAGCGATTCTTCTGCCTCAGCCTCCCGAGTAGCTGGGACTACAGGCGAGCATCACCACGCCCGGCTAATTTTTGTATTTTTAGTAGAGACAGGGTTTCACCATGTTGGCCAGGCTGATCTCGAACTCCTGACCTTGTGATCCACCCACCTCAGCCTCCCAAAGTGCTGGGATTACAGGTGTGAGCCACTGCACCCAGCCTTATTTACATTTTTGAAGATTTTTTTTACCCCTTTTCAAAGGAAAATATGCAGACAGACACCCATCCACATACTGGCTTGTAGCTTCTGTGGCCATCAGCAACCCGATAAAAACTTTTTGGCCAGGTGCAGTGCCTCACGCCTGTAATCCCAGCACCTTAGCAGGCCAAGGTGGGAGGATTGCTTGAGGCCAGGAGTTCAATAACAGCCTGAAAAACCATCTCTCCCAAAAAAAAAAAAAAAAAAAAAAAAAAAAATTAGCCAGGTATGGTGGCACACGCCTGTAAGTCCCAGCTACTTGGGAGGCTGAGGCAGGACTCCTTTAGCCCAGCAGTTTGAGGCTTCATTGATCTACAGTCATGCCACTGCAGCCCAGCCTGGATAACAGCTAGACTTTGTCTCTTAAAAAAATAAAAACTCTGAGGCCGGCTCGGTGACTTAGACCTGTAATCCCAGCACTTTGGGAGGCCAAGGCAGGCAGATCACCTGATGTCAGGAGTTTGAGACCAGCCTGGCCAACATGGCGAAACCCTGTCTTTACTAAAAATAAAAAAAATTAGCCAGGTGTGGTGGTGCCTGCCCTGTAATCCCAGCTACTTGGGAGACAGAAGCAGGATAATTGCTTGAACCTGGGAGGCAGAGGTTGCAGTGAGCTGAGATCATGCCACTGCACTCCAGCCTGAGCGACACAGCAAGACTCTGTCTCAGATAAATAAATAAACAAAACTTTTTTAATACCATCTTTTTTTGTTTTTTGAGATAGGGTCCTCCCTGGGCTCAGGTGATCCTCCCACCTCAACCTCCCAAGTAGCTGGGACTACAGGTGTGCGCCACCATACCTGGCTAATTTTTGTGTTTTTTTGGTAGAAATAGGGATGTACCACATTGCCCAGGATGGTCTTGAAATCCTGAGCTCAAGCGATCTGCCCATCTCAGCCTCCCAAAGTGCTAGGATTATAGGCCTGGGTCACTGCACCTGGTATTTATTTTTTTATTTTATTTTTATTATTTATTTATTTATTTATTTATTTTGAGACAGAGTCTCACTCTGTCACCCAGGCTAGAGTGCAGTGGCACGATCTCGGCCCACTGCAAGCTCCACTTCCTGGTTCACACCATTCTCCTGCCTCAGCCTCCCAAGTAACTGGGACTACAAGCACCTGCCACCATGCCCAGCTAATTTTTTGTATTTTCAGTAGAGATGGGGTTTCACCATGTTAGCCAGGATGGTCTCAATCTCCTGACCTCATGATCCGCCCACCTCTGCCTCCCAAAGTGCTGGGATTATAGGCGTGAGCCACCGCGCCTGGCCGCACCCGGTATTTTTATACCACCTTATGACTTTTAGAAACTTTAACAGTTTCCTTCCTTGAAGCTATAGACAAATGGATTTGAGGGATCTTAAAATTAACAGAAAGGATTCTAGGATTGTTTTTTATTGTATCTGTTGAAATCCAGCTAGCCTCCAAGGTTCAATTTTTACTTTTTCATTTGTTTTTGTTGTTGTTTGTTTGTTTCCCTCCCCTCCCCTCCCCTCCCCTCCCCTTCCCTCCCCTTCCCTCCCCTCCCCTCTCCTCTCCTTTCTTTTCTTTTCAACAGTCTTGCTCTGTCGCCCAGGCTGAAGTGCAGTGGCATGATCTCAGCTTACTCCAACCTCCTCTTCCCGGGTTCAAGCAATTCTTCCTCAGCCTCCCAAGTAGCTGGAATTACAGGCACGTGCCACCAAGCCTGGCTAATTTTTGTATTTTTAGTAGTAACTGGGTTTCACCATGTTGACCAGGCTGACCTCAAATTCCTAACCTCAAATGATCCGCCCACCTCAGCCTCCCAAAGTGTTGGAATTACAGACAAGCCACTGCGCCTGGCCTGTTTCATCTTTTTGTGTGGGGCTTTTCTCTGAATCCTTGGTTTTCTGCTCATACTTAAGAATGAGTAACAAAAAGGCTGATTGAAGTTCTGAGTGGGGATTGTTAACTGTGGACTTCACTATTGAGTGATCTTGCTGGGTAGTTTATTAGTTGGGAAATATCTAGTGAAATATCTTAAGATCTTTCCTCTTGGGCTGATCTGATTGCCTAGAAAAAAACCTTTCCAATCTTCTAGCCGAATAGCAAGCAGCATACTGGGAACAGAGTGGTAGAGCAAAAGGGTTGAAGAGGCAGGGTTCTCTGCATTCTGCGTGCATGTTTCCTTAATTCCCCGATTTTCAGTACGTTACCCTTTCCTTCAGCGAGGCCTGGAATCCCCTGGTTATCCTGTTCAACCCTCTCCAGAGAATAAACCTCTATTCATTTGCTGGAGTAGGAGAAAGGGAAATAGGGATCTGACTGCGTCTTAATCTGACTTTCAGCTAGATTCTCTTATTTTTAGCATTTCTCCCTACTACTTCATCCGGTACCACCAATTATTAGCCTTTTGGAGTTCCTGTAGCATAAGTCAGATTTGAGTCTTAGCTCTCAATATTTCTATCTTTGAAATCAATTTTCTTAGGTCTCCTAAATTCCTTATCACTTCTCCTTTTTTCTCTAACTTAACAAATTTTTATATCTGTTATTCCCTTTCTCATTCTATCCATCCTTGAAGGTTTACACCTTCTTTTAAAAACCCCTATTCTGTCATTATAATGGGATTTCAGTAATGTACACACATGTCTCTTACCCACTGTCTTTACAGGTAAGGCCTATGGATTGAAATTGTTTTTTCCCTTTTCTCCAGGCTAGAGGTAAACTTTCCCTCATTCATATCCCTGGTGTTAGCTTATTCCTTTGATGGCAGCTGTATGAACTTACTAATGTAGCTTTTTTAATCCCCTTACTAGATAACATATTTGAGAGTAAATATTGTGTCTCATTCATCACAGTGTATATCTCTGCACAGTATCTTGTGCATAGGAGGTGCCCATTAAATACTGGTTAAATTGATTTGAGCTACCTTGTGGCCTCTGCGTTGTTAGCATTCCAGAGTTTGCCCAGAGCTATTCCTTAGGGTTTTCCTGGGACCTTAGGAGCACCTCTGTGGGCTGCCTAATTACTTGATCCACCTGATTCTCTTTTACACTGTCTGTACAGTTGTGGGGTATGGGGAGAAGAGAGTGAACAGAGATGGAAAAGAAAAGGGGGGAATTGTTTGAGAGCTGTGATCTATCAGGAAGTTAATTTACATGTCTATTTCATGTATTTCATACATGTTTCAAAAGTTTGAAATGATTGACTTTTTCTTTGTGTTGAGTAATATGTTTAGAGGCTCCAAGCCAACTTTAAATTTATTATTTTAGTTTTTTTTTTTTTTTTTTTTTTTTTTTTTGAGACAGAGTCTTGCTCTGTTGCCCAGGCTGGAGTGCAGTGGTGTGATCTCAGCTCACCACAGCCTCCACCTCCTGGGTTCAAGCGATTCTCCTGCCTCAGCCTCCTGAGTAGCTGGGATTACAGGTGCGTGCCATTACACCCAGCTAATTTTTGTATTTTTGGTAGAGACAAGGTTTCGCCAAGTTAGTCAACTGGTCTCGAACTCCTCACCTCAGGCAATCTGCCCACCTTGGCCTCCCAAAGTGCTGGGATTACAGGCGTGAGACACTGCACCAGGCCCATATTTTAGTATTCTTAACACTTAAAAAAAGAAGGAAAATATTTTTAAAAAATCAGATCCCAGGCCAGGCATGGTAGCTCATGCCTGTAATCCTAGCACTTTGGGAGACTGAGGCAGGCTGATGACCTAAGGTCAGAAGTTCGAGACCAGCTTGGCCAACATGGTGAAACCCTGTCTCTACCAAAAAACTCCAAAAATTAGCCAGGCACGGTGGTGCGTGCCTATAGTTCCAGCTACTTAGGAGGCTGAGGCAGGAGAATCGCTTGATCCCAGGAGGCGAAGGTTGCAGTGAGCCTAGATTGTGCCGCTACACTCCAGCCTGCGTGACAGAGCAAGACTCCTTTTCAAAAAAAAAAAAAAAATCAGACCCCAAAACATTTTGAATATTATATGTTTATAAGACCGTGTTCTTATTTGAACAGAAATCATATGATCCAAAGTAAAGTTTTCTCTTATTTTTAGAATAAAAGTTTGTTTTGCTCTTGAGCAAATATGTTTCTTCTTACTATCTTTCCTGTTGTCTGCAAGATTTATTGATTGTAGTCTAAATTAATTTGTTTAGGTATATAGTATTGGGGGGGTATTTAACTTCTAAGTTCAGGGATATGTTTGTAAGTTTGTTATATCGATAAAGTTGTGACATGGGGGTTTGCCGTACAGATTATTTTGTCACCCAGGTGGTAAGTGTGGTACCCATTAGTTATTTTTCCTGATCCTCTCCCTCCTCCCAACCTCTACTCTCCAATAGGCCTCAGTATCTGTTGTTCCTCTTTATGTGTCCATGTGTTCTTATCATTTAACTCCCACTTGTAAGTGAGAACATGTGGTATTTGGTTTTCTGTTCCTGTGTTAGTTTGGCCTCCAGATCCATCTCTGTTCCTGCAAAGCACATGATCTTGTTCTTTTCTATGGCTGCATAGTATTCCTTGGTAAATACATACCACATTTTCTTTATCCAGTCTGCCATTGATGGACATTTAGTTTGATTCCATGTCTTTGCTATTGTGAATAGTGTTGCATTGAACATACATGTGCATGTGTCTTTTTAGGCTATAAATGCTGCTCCCCCATGGTCCAACAGCAACCCTGCCAGTGTAACTCCCAATTCAGAGACTTAGGCCCATGTAACCTCCTAACCACCCACAATCATAGGTAAGGCCAACTCTGTGACCCTGGTCAGCAAAGAACAGTTAAAAAATAAAACCTGGGCTGGGCGTGGTGGCTCAAGCCTGTAATCCCAGCACTTTGGGAGGCCGAGACGGGTGGATCACGAGGTCAGGAGATCGAGACCATCCTGGCTAACACGGTGAAACCCCATCTCTACTAAAAAATACAAAAAAAAAACTAGCCGGGCGAGGTGGCGGGCGCCTGTAGTCCCAGCTACTCGGGAGGCTGAGGCAGGAGAATGGCGTGAACCCGGGAGGCGGAGCTTGCAGTGAGCCGAGATCCGGCCACTGCACTCCAGCCTGGGCGACAGAGCGAGACTCCGTCTCAAAAAAAAATAAAAATAAAAATAAAACCTGGCTGAGCTCAGTGGCTCACGCCTGTAATCCCAACACTTTGGGAGGCCGAAGCGGGCAGATCACATGAGGTCAGAAGTTCAAGACCAGCCTGGCTAACACACGGTGAAACCCCATCTCAGCCGGGCATGGTGGCTCACGCCTGTAACCCCAGCACTTTGGGAGGCCAAGGCAGGTGGATCACCTGAGGTCGGGAGTTCGAGACCAGCCTGACCAACATGGAGAAACCCTGTCTCTACTGAAAATACAAAAATTAGCCAGGCGTGGTGGCACACGCCTGTAGTCCCAGCTACTTGGGAGGCTGAGGCGGGAGAATCACTTGAATCCAGGAGGTGGAGGTTGCAGTGAGCTGAGGTTGCACCACTGTGCTCCAAGCTGGGCAATAGAGCAAGACTCCATCTCAAAAAAAAAAGACACATAGCCCTCCTGCACAAATAAGTCAAGTTGGTGTGCCCAACCTATCTCCAGACACCTGCAAGTTAGGTCACCGAAACCTTGGCATTATCAGTACTGCACAAAGCCCTCTTCAACACACAGCAGAAGCACCATTCTATAAAAACTCACAGCAAGCCTTTGTCTCTTTTCAGTCAGTATTTTTCTTGCTGACATACCTGTTCCACCCTTGCAATGTATTTTCATACTCTAATAAATCTGCTTTTTTTTGAAATGGAGTTTCGCTCTTGTTGTCCAGGCTGGAATGCAATGGCGCGATCTTGGCTCACCACAACCTTCACCTCCTGGGTTCAAGCGATTCTCCTGCCTCAGCCTCCCAAGTAGCTGGAATTACAGATGCCTGCCACTACGCCCGGCTAATTTCTTTGTATTTTTAGTAGAGACGGGGTTTCACCATGTTAGTCAGGCTGATCCGGAACTCCTGACCTTGAGTGATCCACCTGCTTCAGTCTCCCAAAGTGTTGGGATCACCGGTGTAAGCCACCAGGCCCGGCCATAAATCTGCCATTTTTTTTTTTTTTAGACAGAGTTTTACTCTTGTTGCCCAGGCTGGAGTGCAATGGCACGATCTTGGCTCACTGCAACCTCCACCTCCCGGGTTCACGCAATTCTCCTGCCTCAGCCTCCTAAGTAGCTGCGTTACAGGCATGTACCACTGCACCCGGCTAATTTTGTGGTTTTAGTAGAAATGGGGTTTCACCATGTTGACCAGGCTGGTCTTGAACTCCTGACCTCAGGTGATCACCTGCCTCAGCCTCCCAAAGTGCTGGGATTATAGGCGTGGGCCACCATGCCTGGCTAAATCTGCCTTTCTTTGCCTACAACTGTCTAAATTCTTACCACCAGGGCCACCAGCCCAGATAGACACTGATCACCTGCAACACCTGTCTGATGGGCAAGATTGCCCAGCAGAGTTCAAGTCTGACAGTTCCCCTAGAGCTAAACTCTCCTATTGAAGCAAGTCGAGCCTAGAGGCATAGCAGTCCCTGGCTGTGCTCCATTACAGAATGCTCCTGCAGCAAACCCTCTGGTCTCCACATCAGGTGGCTTGCTGCCCTTACCACTCCTCTGAGCATCTCTCTGCCAACTCAAGTGTCCAGAGTCTCTCTCTGTTGCCCAGCCTGGAATACAGTGTTACAATCACAGCTCATGGCAACCTCCACCTCCCGGGTTCAAGTATTCTTCTGCCTCAGCATCCCAAGTAACTGGGATTACAGGTGCACGCTACCACACCCAGCTAATTTTTGCATTTTTAGTAGAGATGGGGTTTTACCATGTTGGCCAGGCTGGTCTCAAACTCCTGACCTCAAGTGATCTGCCTGCCTCAGACTCCCAAAGTGGTAGGATTACAGACGTAAGCCACCATGCCTGGCCTCTCCTATAGGTTTTAAATAAATTGTTGTGTTTACTTTTTTGGATAGGTGATACATGTAAGTGATTTCTTTCTTTTCTTTTTTTTTTTTTGTTTTGTTTTTCTTTTGAAATGGAGTTTCGCTCCTATTGCCAGGCTGGAGTGCAATGGCGCTATCTTGGCTTACTGCAACCTCTGCCTCCCGGGTTAAGTGATTCTCCTGCGTCAGCCTTCCGAGTAGCTGGGATTAGAGGCATGTGCCACCACGCTTGGCTAATTTTGTATTTTTAGTAGAGATGGGGTTTCTCCATGTTGGTTAGGCTGGTCTCGAACTCCCAACCTCAGGTAATCCACCTGCCTTGGCCTCCCAAAGTGCTGGGATTAAAGGTGTGAGCCACTGCACCCAGCCTAAGTGATTTTTAGATGAAAAGCCAAACAAGATCAGTTAACATATATTCACATTTTATAATTTTTATAACCCATTTTAAAAATGTTTGTATGGTCCTATTTGATTCTCTGAATTAGAACATATTACTTCATTTTATTTATGAAGAAACTGATTACGTAAGAGTATAAACCTAGTTGGTGATGGAGCCAGAATTTGAACTTAGGTCCTTTGACTCTTACAACTAGTGTTATAATTATAGTGGGAAAAACTGAACTGGAAGTCAAAGAGCATAGTTATGACTAAGTGAATAGTTGCTTCTAAAATAAATATTGGCACAGGTATACATATGTAACAAACCTGCACATTGTGCACATATACCCTAGAACTTAAAGTATAATAATATAATAATAATAAAAAGAATACTCCTTGACAATAAAATAAATAAATAAATAAATAAATATTGACAGGTTCATGGGTTTTTTTTCTTTGTTTTTGAGATGGAATCTCGTTCTGTTGCCCAGGCTGGAGTGCAGTGGTGCAATCTCCGCTCACTGCAAGCTCCGCCACCTCCTGGGTTCACACCTTTCTCCTGCCTCAGCCTCCAGAGAAGCTGGGACTACAGGCGCTCGTCACCATGCCCGGCTAATTTTTTTTTGTAGTTTTAGTAGAGACGGGGTTTCACCGTGTTTGCCAGGATAGTCTCGATCTCCTGACCTCGTGATCCGCCTGCCTCGGCCTCCCAAAGTGCTGGGATTACAGGCATGAGCCACCACGCCTGGCCAGGTTCATGGGTTTTACTAGATAATAAGCATCTCCCATAAGCGGTAGTATTATACTGTTCTTTCTCCAGTTTTTAGAAGTGTTAACCTGTCATGTTGTTTCACAACATCAGTGAACCAATAGATACTTCTTATGTGTTTGTATGCTATAGTATCCTTGTTCTCGTCTGTGAACTCATTCTTATTTAGGTGCTTCGTGCAGACATCGGTACACCAGGTTTACTTGTGCAAAATGCTGATGTTGTTATCATGAATAATGCTTTCAAATATTAATAAGGCAGAACAGGCCAGGTATGTTATTTTATCAAGCAAGAAAATTGTCATTAAAATATATCCAGCAAGATATGAAAAGAGATTAATAGGGGAGAAATGTTTTCATGTTAAACTTTTTTAAGACAACTCCTCAGACAACTATAAGGAGTATAATCTCGTTACAGATTATAAGGAAAAGTGCTGTTTATAAAATGAAAATAAACATTGATTGTCTAACTTTGTAAAACATAGTATCTAATTTTTTTTTTTTTAGAGACAGGGTCTCACCCAGGCTAGAGTGCAGTGGCGCAATCTCAGCTCACTGCAACTGCCACATCCCAGGTTCAAGCAATTCTCCCGCCTCAGCCTTCCAACTAGCTGGGATTACAGGTGTGTGCCACCGTGGCTGGCTGTTTTTTTGTATTTTTAGTAGAGATGGGGTTCCACCATGTTGGCCAGGCTGGTCTCGAACTCCTGACCTCAAGTGATCTGCCCACCTCAGCCTCCCAAAGTGCTGGGATTGCAGGCATGAGCGATGACACCCAGTGTATCTAATTTTTGACAGATAAAATGATTTCATGATCCAACATTTCCTTAGCAGTGAGGGATACAATAAAATACCAATTCTCAGTGGGCCTTTATACTTGTGCAATCTCAGCTCACTGCAGCCTCCATCTGCCAGGTTCCAGCGATTCTGCTGGGTATGGGCAGCTGGGATTATAGGCACATGCCACCGTGTTCGACTAATTTTTGTATTTTTAGTAGAGATGGGGTTTCACCATGTTGACTAGGCTGGTCTCAAACTGCTAACCTCAAGTGATCCATCTGCCTCAGTCTCCCAAAGTGCTAGCATGTGGGCATGAGCCACTGCGCCCAGCCGGTACTTATTCTTTTCTGCCTCAGTTTTATTTTCTGTGAAATAACATATTGCTATCCTATTATAAATCATTGGGAATTAACTTTGGCTTATAAATGAATATTAAATGGGTATAAGAATATTGGCTGGGCGCGGTGGCTCACACCTTAATTCCAGCACTTTGGGAGGCTGAGGTGGGTAGATCACAATGTCAGGAGTTCGAGACCAGCCTGTCCAATATGGTGAAACCCCATCTCTACTAAAAATACAAAAATTAGCCTGGCATGGTGGTGAGTGCCTGTAGGCCCAGCTACTCTCGGAAGGCTGAGGCAGGAGAATTGCTTGAACCCAGGAGGCAGAGGTTGCAGTGAGCCAAGATGGTGCCACTGCACTCCAGCCTGTGTGGCAGAGCAAGACTCCATCTCAATATTAACCTGGAAAACTGATTAATTATTGAACTTTAAAAATTTTCTTAAGGTATTAATAATAGGTTCCTGGAGTTTATTCTGCTATTCAAATAGTAGGAAAACTAGCAAGTCTATGATCACTTTTCTGACTTCTCTGCCACAATTGATGCATCAGGACCTATAGGATCCTCTAATTAGAAAATTCCTGTAGTCTGTAGTCTGAGACCCTGAAATCAGGCTTGCTGATTTCTTACTTTTTATATGGCATATATGGACTCTAGATACAAGAAAGCTCCTTTCAATATATTTGAAAGAGACTTACACTAATATTTTTGGATTGTTGCATCATTTAGGTTTTCATCACAGAGAAATTAAAATACAGGAGTACAGTGGCGTGATCTTGGCTCACTACAACCTCTGCCTCTCAGATTCAAGCAATTCTCCTGCCTTAGCCTCCCGAGTAACTGGAATTACAGGTGTGCCGCCACAATGCCTGGCTAATTTTTGTAATTTTAGTAGAGATGGGATTTCACCATGTTGGCCAGATTGGTCTCGAACTCCTGACTTCAAGGGTCTCACTCTGTCCTGACTTCAAGTGATACACCTGCCTCGGCCCCCCAATCAAGGAAGCCCTTCATGGCTTCTCTGGCATATCTAACTTGCCAGCATCACTACTTTGTGCTTTGGGGCCATTCTTAAGTAAAATAAGCATTATTTGAAAAACAAACAAAAAAATGAAAATTTAAAAAATAAAGGCCAGGCGGGGTGGCTCATGCCTGTAATCCCAGCACTTTGGGAGGCTGAGGCGGGCGGATCACAAGGTCAGGAGATTGAGACCATCCTGGCTAACATGGTGAAACCCTGTCTCTACTAAAAATACAAAAAATTAGCCAGGCATGGTGGCGGGCGCCTGTAGTCCCAGCTGCTCGGGAGTCTGAGGCAGGAGAATGGTGTGAACCCGGGAGGTGGAGCTTGCAGTGAGCCGAGATCGCACCACTGCACTCCAGCCTGGGCGACAGAGCAAGACTCCATATCAAAAAAAAAATAATAAATTAATTAAATTTTTAAAAATGAACAGAAAATAAGAAATAAGCCTTACTTTACCACCAGCCCTTCGATCGGGAGACAAAGGGCTTGATCTGACAAAGGGAGACAAAGGGTGGATCTTGATCTGACAAAAGCCTGTAATCCCAGCACTTTGGACGATGCTACTAAGTGACTAACAGTCTCTACTAAAAAAAATACAAAAAATTAGTGGGGGCGCCTAGTGGAGAGGCGAGTGTGGATCCCCTGGATAAAGAGATGATCAAAAAAAAAAAAAAAAAAGAGATGATTCACTTCTGGGATACACAGCAAGATGGCGTGAAATTTCATCATGTTACTCAGAATGGCATGCAATTTAAAACTTAGGAGTTGTTTTTTTCTGGAAATTTTTGTGTGCTGTTTTCAGATTACAGTTGACCACAGGTAATCAAAACTACAGAAAGCAAAACTATGGCTAAGGGGGGATCACTTTATATGCTTAACACATTTTTTAATAAATATGAGGCAAATATTCAAACTGTAGGATACCAAGAAGACATTACCAGCACCAGCTTCAATATTCTGTATGTGGAGTAATTCAACTTAATTTTTTTTTTTTTTTTTTTTTTTTTTTTTTTGAGACGGTGTCTCGCTCTGTAGCCCAGGCTGGAGTGCAGTGGCGCGATCTCAGCTCACTGCAAGCTCCGCCTCCTGGGTTCATGCCATTCTCCTGCCTCCGCCTCCCGAGTAGCTGGGACTACAGGCGCCCGCCACCACGCCCGGCTGATTTTTTGTATTTTTAGTAGAGACAGGGTTTCACCGTGTTAGCCAGGATGGTCTCGATATCCTGACCTCGTGATCTGTCTGCCTCGGCCTCCCAAAGTGCTGAGATTACAGGCTTGAGCCACCGCGCCCGGCCTCAACTTAATTTTTAAATGTCTATATATTTGCCTAGAGACAAGTAACTGTCATTTTATTTTATTTATTTTTATTGTGCGTGTGGCATGGGGTCTCCCTCTGTAGCTCATGCTGGAGTGCAGTGGCGTGATCTTGGCTCACTGCAATCTCAACCTCCCAGATACAAGCGATTCTCCTGCCTCAGCCTCTTTAGTAGCTGGGACTACAGGTGTGTGCCACCACACCCAGCTGATTTTTTTGTATTTTTAGTAGAGATGGGGTTTCACCATGTTGGCCAGGCTGGTCTCGAACTCATGACCTCGGGTGATCCACCCGCCTCGGCCTCCCAAAGTGCTGGGACTACAGACATGAGCCATCATGCCTAGCCTGTTATTTTTTAAAATGCTAGTTTCTAGACCAGGTGCAGTGGCACACACCTATAATCCCAGCACATTGGGAGGCTGAGACAGGAGGATCACTTGAGTCCAGGAGTTCAAGACCAGCCTGGCCAAAATGGCAAAACCCCATCTCTACAAAAAGTACAAAAGTTAGCTGGGTGTGGTGATGCACACCTGTAGTCCCAGCTACTTAGGAGGCTGAGGTGGGGGATCACTTAAGCCCAGGAAGCTGCACCACTGCACTCCAACTTGGACAACAGAGTGAGACTATGTCTAAAAAAAAAAAAAAAAAAAAAAAAAAAAAAAAAAAAAAGGCTAGTTTCTTTCTTTAGAAGAATTTTTACTGTTGGAAGCTTTATACTGCCCACAATTTGTTACTCCTTAGCTCGACCTCAACCTCCCTCTCTCTCCTCCAGTGTTATGCAATGCATCTCAGAAGGTTTGTGGGGAAGGAGGAGTTAAGATGGTTTCGTATTTCATCAGCCAAATGAAAAATACACAAAACAAAACCAGTTTTTCATATAGCATTACTGGTACTCAAACAAAAACATTAAGATTTTAGTAAATGTCCTAATTACTTAGCTCTTTACCATTTTACATTGATTTGATAAAAATTAAATTGATAGAAAACAAACCTATTAGAACTCTGGAACTTTTTTCAGCCAATGATTTTTTTAAATTATTAAACTTCATACAGGGCTGGGTGCAATGATTCATGCCTGTAATCCCAGCACTTTGGAAAGCCAAGACAGACAGATCACTTGAGACTAGGAAGTCAAGACCTGTGTGGCCAACATAGTGAAACCCCATCTCTACTAAAAATACAAAAAATTAGCTGGGCATAGTGACATGCACCTGTAGACCCAGCTACTCTGGAGGCTGAAGCGCGAGAATCGCTTGAACCCGGGAGGCAGAGGTTACAGTGAGCTGAGATCAAGCCACTGCACTCCAACTTGGGTGACAGACTGAGATTCTGTCTAAAAAATAAAATAAAATAAAATAACTTCATACAGCTTCTTCATTTTTTTGTCACCTTATTCCCTCACCCAACCTGCAGTGCTGTCTAGTAATGCAGATGCCCCAGATGTCCCAGCCTCGTCCCATTTTGGGATACAACAGCTTAAACATGCCAAAATTTGATGAAAACTTCATCATTAGTAGACATTATAAGGTATTTTTGTTGATGGTGAATTCCACAGCCATTCGGCTATTAATTGCACTAATTATGCAAGCATGTACTAAGTGTCCACTGTTTATCCAGCACTCTGCCAGACTGGATACAAACATGGAACACTTGGGTCCACTCTGAAGGAACTCACAGTCTAAGGGGAGAAGGGCTATGTTTGTTTAGATACAGAGTAAGGAAAGATGTCCCTGGTAGAGGGAATGGCATATGCAGTGGCATAGAGGAGAGTATTTTAGTATAACCAGGGCCCAGGCTAGGATTACATGAGGTTGGTGAAGTAGACGAATGCCAGATCAGGAAGGACATAGCATGGCAAACAAAGATCACATTGTATTCTGAAAGGGGGAGCCATTCCAAGATTCATTACCATGCTGATATAGTCAGAATAAAATTATAGAAACATAATTCTGAAGACATTATTTAGGATGGATTAAAAGGGCAAAACAGGTTGGGTGTGGTGGCTTACTCCTGTAATCCCAGCACTTTGGGAAGCCGAGACGGGCGGATCACGAGGTCAGGAGATCGAGACCATCCTGGCTGACACGGTGAAACCCCGTCTCTACTAAAAAATACAAAAAACTAGCCGGGCGAGGTGGCGGGCGCCTGTAGTCCCAGCTACTTTGGAGGCTGAGGCAGGAGAATGGCGTGAACCCGGGAGGCAGAGCTTGCAGTGAGCTGAGATCCGGCCACTGCACTCCAGCCTGGGTGGCAGAGCGAGACTCCGTCTCAAAAAAAAAAAAAAAAAAAAAAAAAAAAAGGGCAAAACAAGGTTGGGTGTGGTGGCTTACTCCTGTAATCCCAGCACTTTGGGAAGCCAAGGCGGTCAGATCACAAGGTCAGGAGTTCTAGATCAGCCGGGCATGGCGGCAGGCACCTGTAATCCCAGCTACTCAGGAGGCTGAGGCAGGAGAATTGCTTGAACCCAGAAGGCGGAGGTTGCAGTGAGCCGAGATCGTGCTATTGCACTCCAGCCAGGGCGACAAGCAAGATTCTGTCTCAAAAACAAAAACAAAATAAAAGGGCAAAGCAACAGCGAAGAAAATAAGTCAGCCACTGGAGTGGTCCAGGAAACCCAGTAGTAATGAACTAAGGCATCAGCAATGGGAATGGAGGGAGAAAGAAGGAATCATGAAGTATTTAGGAGGGCCCATCACTTTGCGGGGAGTAGATAAATCTGGAAGTGAATAGTTTTAATAATTACATTTACGAAGAGACTTGAGAAAATGAGGCATTACAGCAAATCCATTAAGTCAAAAGATAATAGCAAGAAATCTGCTGCATGGAACCTTATATTAACAACATAAAAAATAGTTAAATACTAAGTACATGGCCAAAAAAGAATGCCAGGAGGCCAACATTAAAGAAATAGCTTGAACAGGAACCTGCCAAGGGTGAAACACATGTATAAGATAGGCAAGGATAATTGCATTGAAGACAAGGATTAGGGTAGGGCATAAAATAAAGTTCTAAACATTGTAAATACGAATCTAGCTGGGGAGATGGGCGCCGTGGCTCACACCTGTAATGCCAGCACTTTGGGAGGCCGAAGCGGGTGGATCACCTGAGGTTGGGAGTTCCAGACCAGCCTAACTGACATGGAGAAACCCCATCTCTACTAAAAATACAAAATTAGCCAGTTGTGCTGGCGCATGCCTGTAATCCCAGCTACTCAGGAAACTGAGACAGGAGAATCGCTTGAACCCGGTAGGCAAAGGTTGCGGTGAGCCGAGATTGCACCATTGCACTCCAACCTGGGCGACAAGAGCGAAAGTCCATCTCAAAAAAAAAAGAATCTTGCTGCGGAAAGAAAACAAACATAAGGGTTTCACTGGGGACATGCTAGTATAGTAAAAGATATGTACTTTATTTTTAATTTTTTTTGAGACAGGGTCTCGCTTTGTCTCCCACAGTGGAGTGCAGTGGTATGATCTCAACTCATTGCAGCCTCAGCCTCCGAGGCCCAAGTAGTCCTTCCACCTCAGTCTCCCAGGTACTTGGGACTACAGCTGTGCACCACCATGCCTGGCTAATTTTTTCTAGAGACAGTGTTTCACCATGTTGCCCAGGCTGGTCTCAAACGCCTGAACTCCGGCGATCCACGTGTCTTGGTCTCCCAAAATGCTGAGATTACAAGCATGAGGCACCACTCCTGGCTTAATTTTTTTTTCTTTTTTTTAAGACATGGTCTCACTCTGTCACCCAGGCTGGAGTACAGTGGCATGATCTCAGCTCACTGTGGCCTCAACCTTTCAGGCTCAGGTGACCTTCCCACCTCAGCCTCCCAAGTAGTTGGGACTATAGGCATCTACCACCACACCCAGCTAATTTTCGTATTTTTTGGTAGAGACAGGGTTCCACCATGTTTTCCAGGCTGGTTTCAAACTCCTGGGCTCAAATGATCCACCTGCCTCAGCCTCCCAAAGTGCTGGGATTACAGGCCTAAGCAACCATGCCTGCCCAGACACCTACTTTAAAAGTAACTGTTTCCATAGATACAGTATTGTTTAGGCAGGCCTTGGAACCTGGGGTATTGCTTATGCTTTAAGCATCTCAACCACTTTAGGCTACAGTTTTATCCACTTGTAAAATAAGTTAATTCATCTTTTCTGACCATGGATTTCACCAAAGTATTATGTACATCGAGAATGATACACACTCCTTCAGATACACATATGGAAACGCACATAAATGGAATACAAATTGGAATTGATCTGTTTATCAGAAGAAATGTCCCAACCACATTGATAGATACAGTAATCGTATTTGTATCAAGGATCCTCATTTCCAAGAGCATTCAACTTCAAGTTGCTCTTTGCCAACAACAATGATCATCCAGTTGTTAAGTTCTCTAACACTAATTGGTATTCTCAAATTTCTACTTTCTTTGAGGGAGATGAGGAAAAAATGCCCAATATAACCTTTTAGGAATAAATTAACTATGGATTATGGATTAATGAAAATGTAATTATGTAGACTGAGGAGAAAAGAAAGTGGGTGGCCAGGCGCAGTGGCTCACACATGTAATCCCAGCACTTTGGAAGACTAAAGCAGACAGATCACCTGAGGTCAGGAGTTCGAGACCAGCCTGGCCAACATGATAAAACTCGGTCTCTACTAAAAATATAAAAAATTAGCCAGGCATGGTGGCACGTGCCTGCAATCCCAGCTACTTGGGAGCCTGAGGCAGGAGAATCGCTTGAAACCAGGAGGTGGGTGTTGCAGTGAGGCAAGATTGCACCATTGCACTCCAGCCTGGGCGACAAGAGTGAAACTCCATCTCAAAAAAAAAAAAAAAAAAGTGTGTAAAATCCCAACTGTACCTAATGACAGAAAAAGGTCATAAGCTATGAAATCATCTCAAGCAGGCTCTGTTAAAATGCTTCCATACGGGTTGGGCGCAGTGGTTCACACCTGTAATCCCAGTACTTAGGGAGGCCAAGGCGGGCAGATCACCTGAGGTCAAGAGTTCAAGACTAACCTGGCCAACATGGCAAAACGCCATCTCTACTAAAAATACAAAAATTCGCTGGGTGTGGTGGTCAGCACCTGTAATTCTAGCTACTCGGTAGGCTGAAGCAGGAGAATCGTTTGAATCTGGGAGGTGGAGTTTGCAGTGAGCCCAGATGGTGCCACTGTATACTCTAGCCTGGGCGACAGAGCAAGACTCCATCTAAAAAATAATAACAATAATAAAAACCCAGCTTCCATACTGACTTAAATCACAGACTCCTATACCAAGAGTCCTCAAGGAAGATTTTCAGAGAATACAAAAACACATAAAATTTGCTTACACATATTTTATGTGAGATGCATTAGCTGTTGACCCTAACAACCCAATGATGCAGGAGGTATTAACCCTATTTAACAGATGAGTAAACTGAGTTTTAGTGAAGGTAAGAAACTCTCCAAAAGTTATACAGTTAGTAAATGGCAGTCAGGATTCAACCCTATTCCTATCTGAACTCCAAAGACCATGCTATTTTGTTATGCTGCGTCTGTATTTTAAATTTCGTAACCTACTTAACCACAAAAATCAATAGATTCTAATAGAGAATGTATTTTGCCTTATTCTTGTTCTGCATTCCCTCATAATGTGAGAGTTGCTTGAGTAATTGTCAAATGTATGAGATGATTTATAAATCTGCTGGGTGCTTAAGCCAAGAGGAAAAAATAAAGGTTCAAAATTTGTGACTTTTGTGAATAAAAGTACAACATAGCTTTAATACTGTAATTGGTATCATCCAATACTATGAACCTAGTAACCTAAATGGGAATTATTGATGTAATTTTTTTTTACATTGAAAGTTACCTGTATAGAAAGTGGGTTCGTTTTCTTCTCTTCTTTTTTTTTTCATTTACTGAATTGTTCATACATTAATAAAATAATACCTGAACTTTTCAAAAGCAGCTGAAGAAATACAAAATATGACAAGTTTTTGACTTGAAAACAGGCAGGAAGGGACAACTCATAGAGACTATACATGATTTGCTTATAATGACTCAATTTTTGGACTCAATCTTTTGTTTAATTTCCTTGCCAAACAACCATTATTTTCCTTGTCAAACAGGCATTAATATTTAAGCCAAACTGCAAGGTGCAAAAATAAGAGACATTCTTTCTGTTTGAATTCAGAAAAGCACAGACTTTTTAAGTTTGAAAATGTCTCAGAATAAACTAGTCCAACTCCATTTTCTTACAGAAAAAAAAAAAAAAAGATTGTATCTGGAGCTTCTTTGCAAAGAAATGAGTGAAAGCAACTTCCTTAAAAATTACTTTATGTTGATGTTGAGAAATTGGAACCCTCCTACATTGCTGGTAGGAATTTAAAATGGTGCAAATGCTTTGGAAAACAGTTTGATAGTTCCTCAAAATGCTAAAGATGGAGTTACTATATGACCTAGCAGTCTCACTCCTAGATACATAGTCAAGAGAAAGGAAAACATGTCCAACACAAAAACTTGTACATAAACATTGACAGCACATTATGTATAAAAGCCAGAAAGTAAGGAGAGGTGGGGACAAATGTCTCTCAGCTGATGAATGGATAAATAAAATGTGTTATATCCATATGATGAAATTTTACGTAGGTTATAAGGTAGTAATAATACGTGCTACAACCCAATGATCTTGAAAACATTGCGTAAAGAAGCCAGTCACAAAAGATCGTATGATTCAATGTATATGAAATGTTTAGAATACACAAACCTACAGAGATAGTACATAACTGGTTGCTTAGAGCTGGGATGGGAGTAAGAGAAGATGGGAAGTGATTACTAATAGGTACAGGGTTTCTTTATGAGGTGATAAAAATAATTTAAAAATAGATTTTGGTGATACTTGCACAACTGATGATACTAAAAACCACTGAATTTACACTTTATTTTGATACAGAGTCTCTCTCTGTCACCCATGCTGGAGTACAGTGGTGTGATCATGGCTCATTGCAACCTTTACCTTACAGGCTTGGGTGATCCTCCCACCTCAGCCTCCTGAGTCCCTGGGACATAGATATGCATCCCCACACCCAGCTAATTAATTGTACCTTTTGTAGAGATGTGGTTTCACCATGTTGCCTAGGCCACTTGAACTCCTGGGCTCAAGCAATCCACCTGCCTCAGCCTCCCAGAGTGCTGGGATTACAGGTGTGAGCCACACTGTTCTGTCATTTTTGCCTTTCTTCCTCAGCACTTGTAGCTTGTTTCTCTGGCTGTTTTGTTGTTTTGTTTTGTTGTTTTGTTTTTCTGAGACAGGGTCTCACTCTGTCACCCAGGCTGGAGTGTGGTCATGTGATCATGGCTCACTGCAGCCTTGACGTTCTAGGGTTAGGTTGTCCTCCCACCTCAGCCTCCCCAGTAGCTGGGATTGCAGACATGCAGCAACACACCTGGCTAATTTTTATTTTTTATTTATTTATTTTTCTTAGAGATAGGTTTTTGCCACATTGCCCAGGCTGGTCTCGAATTCCTGGGCTCAAGCAATCCTACTGCCTGTGTCTCACAAAATGCTGGGATTGGATACATGAGCCACCACACCTGGCCCTGTTTTTAATATATTCTTTTTGTGACTTTTATTTGTGCACTGGTGTGTTTTATTTTGTGTTTCTTTTGTTTGGAGTTTGTTGCACTTCTTGGATCTGTGGGTTTATAGTTTTGATCACATTTGGAAAATGTTTTTGGCTATTACTTCTTCAAATATTTATTCTATCCCTCCATTTTTTCTCCCTCTTTTGAGGCTCCAACTACACATGTATTAGGCTGCTTAATGTTTTCGCACAGTGCGATGAGATCTGATTATTGAGATCTGAGATCTGATCATTGAGCTCTGATTTTTTTCAACCCAATCTTTTATATTTCTGTCGTTCATTTTTGATGATTTCTGTTGCTATGCCTTCAAGTTTATTAATCCTTTCTTTTTCTTTTTCTTTTTTTTTTTTTTTTTTTTTTTTTTTGAGACAGAGTCTCACACTGTCACCCAGGCAGGAGTGCAGTGGTGCAATCTTGGCTCACTGCAGCTTCTGCCTCCCGAGTTCAAGCAATTCTGCTGCCTCAGCCTCCTGAGTAGCTGGGATTACAGGTGCAGGCCACCACACCTGGCTAATTTTTGTATTTTTAGTAGAAACAGAGTTTTGCCATGTTGACCAGGCTGGTCTCTAACTCCTGATCTCAGGTGATCCACCCACCTCAGCCTCCCAAAGTGCTGGGATTACAGGCATGAGCCATTGTGCCCGGCCTTAATCCTTTCTTTAGCAGTATTTAATCTGCTGTTAATCCCCTCTAGTATATTGTCCATCTTAGACATTGTTTCTCTTTTCTTCTCTAGCTGTTTTATTTGAGTCTTAAAAATATCTTACATTCCTCTTCTTATCATATTCAAACTTTCCATTACCTTTTTGAAGATATGGAGTATAGTTAGAATAGCTGTTTTAATGTTCTTAACTAACAAATCCTATTGTCCTTGTCACATCTGGGTCTGTTTCTTTTGATTGTTTTTTCTCCTTGTTATAGGTTGTATTTTCTTGTTCAAAAGCCTTCTAATTTTTTGATTCCATGGTGCTGGAGTTTTCTGTATTTAAATGTTTTGGGTTTTGTTCTGGGATGCAGTTGTATTACTTGGAAACAGTTTGATTGGTTGTTTCAAGGCTTACTTTGAATCTTTTTTTTTTCCCCGCTGAGATGGAGTCTCACTCTGTCACCCAGGCTGGAGTGCAGTGGCGTGATCTCTGCTCACTGCAACCTCTGCCTCCCGGGCTCGAACAATTCTCCTGCCTCAGCCTCCCAAGTAGCTGGGATTACAGGTGCCCACCACCACACTTGGCTAATTTTTGTATTTTTAGTAGAGATGAGGTTTCACCATGTTGGCCAGGCTGGTCTTGAACTCCTGACCTCATGAGCCACCTTGCTTAGCCTCCCAAAGTGCTGGGATTACAGGCGTGAGCCACCGCTTCCAGCCGCCTTTTTTTTTTTTTTTCTTTGAGATGGAGTGTCTCTCTGTCACCCAGGCTGGAGTGCGATGGCACTATCTAGGCTTACTGCAACTTCTGCCTCCCAGGTTCAAGCAATTCTCCTGCCTCAGCCTCCCAAGTAGCTGGGATTACAGGCATGTGCCACCATGCCCAGCTAATTTTTGTATTTTTAGTAGAGACGAGGCTTTGCCATGTTGGCCAGGCTGGTCTCGACCTCCTGACCTCAGGTGATCCACCCACCTCGGCCTCCCAAAGTTCCAGAATTACAGGTGTGAGCCACCATGCCCAGCCTTGAATCTTTGTAGGAAGGTCCATTACAGCCTTTAATATGGGGTTTATTTGGCTCAGCTCCTGAAGCAATACCTTCTCAAGACTCTACTCAATGCCTTGCATCTTAGGAGGTTTTTCCACTCTATGTGGTTGGACCACAGTTTCTGGTCCTGTTTAAATCCAAGTTTTGTTCTACTTGTTCTTCTCCAGTGCTTCTTTCTCAAATCTCGGTCGTTTTCTTCACATACATGTTCTGATGATCAGAACTCAGCTGAAGACTCAAGGAGAACCCTTCTGAGCTCTTCTATTATGTAGTTCTCTTCTCTGATTTTTACCATGTAAATTCTGATGCCTTCACCTCCCAGATCTTCAAACTATTTGCTCAGCTCAAAGAGGTGGCCAACATCTGTTTGGGGTGCTCCTCCCTGTGCTGCAGCCTGGAAATTCTCCTACAGCAATCATAGGACTCAACGTTTTTGTTTCCTTCTCTGAGAAATCACTGTCCTGCACTGCCTCCTGTCTGATATCTGAAAACAATTAACTAGCATATTTTTGTTCAGTTTTTTAAGTATTTTAGGTGGGAGGTTAATTCTGGTCCCTGTTACACCATCCTGGATGGTAGCAGAAGTCACAGCGTAAAGTTTTTATTTCCTAATGTTTTCTTAGTTATATGGATAATTCAAATGTTTAATAAGAACATATTTTGCATTTTAATTTTTTCAATCATTTTATAAGTTGGAGGAATCTTTAAAAGTAGAAAAGCAAAAAAAGGTGTAAAATGAACAATTGACAAATAGGAAAATCATGATACTTTACCAAGATATTGTACTAGCTAATTATTAAGCAACTTAGGTAATATCTCAAAGGCTTTTAGAAAACGTGTGTAAAAAATTATTTTAATTCCTTATTATGTTTCTTTTTTCTTTCTTTTTTTTTAGACAGAATCTCGCTCTGTCACCCAGGCTAAAGTGCAGTGGCGCAATCTCTGCTCACTGCAACCTCCGCCTCCCGGGTTCAAGCGATCCTTGTGCCTCAGCCTCCTGAGTAGCAGGGATTATAGGTGCCTACCACCACATCCAGCTAATTTTTGTATTTTTAGTAGAGACAGGGTTTCACCATGTTGGCCGGGCTGATCTTGAACTCCTAACAGGTGATCCGCCCGCCTCGGCTCCCAAAGAGCTGGGATTACAGGCATGAGCCACCGCACCTGGCCTAAATGCTTATTATTTATTTATTTTTTATTTATATTTTCTTGAGATAGAGGCTCACTCTGTTGCACAGGCTGGAGTACAGTGGTGCAGTCTCGGCTCACTGCAACCTCTACCTCCTGAGTTCAAGTGATTCTCCTGCCTCAGCCTCCCAAGTAGCTGGGATTACGGGCACTCACCACCATGCCCAGCTCTTTTTTTTTTTTTTTCCAGTAGAGATGGGGTTTTACCATTTGACCAGGCTGGTCTTGAAGTCCTGACCTCAAGTGATCCACCTGCCTCAGCCTTCCAAAGTGGTGGGATTACAGGTGGCAGACACCACACCCACAAACACTTACTATATTTCTATTTACGGCTTCAAGTCTTAAACAGATTCCAGGACTAGAAACATTTTGAAAACTCACTGTTCCACTGCAATTTTGCTCTTAAGTAAAATTTGAAAATTTTGCTTTTAAATGTGGGAGATATTTAGCATAATATTTAATTTTTTTTTTTTTTTTCTGAGACAGAGTCTCACTCTTGTCACCCAGGCTGGAGTGCAGTGGTATGATCCCAGCTCACTGCAACCTCTGCCTCCCAGGTCCAAGTGATTCTCCTGCCTTGGCCTCCCAAGTAGTTGGGATTACAGGCATGCACCACCATGCCCGGCTAATTTTGTATTTTTAATAGAGATGGGGTTTCAGCATGTTAGCCAGGCTGGTCTCAAACTCCCAACCTCAGGTTATCTGCCCGCCTCAGCCTCCCAAAGTGCTGGAATTACAGGTGTGAGCCACTGCGCCCAGCCAAAATTTAATTTTCAAGTGGCCAGTAGTTACTCCAATGAAGCCAAAAATAATTAGTATCATTTTCCAGCCCAAGTTGCAGAATGACAGAACAGAGAAGGCATCTCAGAAGAATTTTTTTTTTTAATCGGTGGACACTTTATTGAATGCAAAGCAAGATTTAGCATCTTTGCCTTCGTTGTACACAGCTGAAGCGGAAACCCAGGGAGGTGAGGACTGCATGGTTTTCCTTGGCGTGGGAAGTGTGCACCCTGCAGTCCTCTTGTGTTGTGGGAAGATCAGCCCATGTTCTGTCGGCTGCCATAGCCCCTAGGATGGGTGCCCTTCCAGTCATCCCACTCCTGAGCTCTGTAGAGTATTGGTTCATCATCCTCTTCCTCCTTTTCTTCTTGATCTTCCTGTTGCTGAGCTGCTTTTCTGAATTCCTCTGGTGTTGCCTTGGCTATTCCCTGATCTGGTAATGCTCCATATTTCCAGCATTGCTCATACCAGTCACTCACTGTCATAGTTGCCAGACTTGGATAACCAACTCCAAATACTTTGGCTTGGGCCATGTTCCGAGTGAGAATGAAAGGTTTCACTGGAGGTCTCTCCTGGCGAGATGAGTTAGAAGTTGATGCCTCTCTTGAAGAGTCTCTTTCTCTCAGGATCTTTATTTCCTGGGTCAATGCTCTCAATCTCTTCTAAGCTGATATCAATCCACCTCTGAAGGCGAAGAAGATAATATTCACGAACAGCTCATCATCTGCTTGACCACTTTCCACAGCAGATTTCATTGCAGACAACCTATGCTCCAACTCCTTCTTCTGCTTGTGTCTCTCTCTTAGCCTGTCTTTGAGACGCCATAGCAATGAGGCTAGGATAAGCCATGGAGGAATTAGCAGTGTGATTTTCAGCTGAGTTCTTGGTTTTGGGCAGCTCAAACTCTGCCACATGACATCAATGGCACAGTTAAGTAGTTTATAGTGTTCTCGAGCCCACTGCAAATGATCTAGACGCTTGCTGGGCTTGACTTGTTTCATGGTGAGGGCTCCCTGAAACACTGGCACCAACAGGTACTTCAGGTCGGTGGAAGCAATTGCTTCCAAATCTTCATTTTAGCTGAACAAGTCGAGCTGCAATAATATTTCGGCAGCCTTCTCAAGGAGGTCCAGGCCCTTGAACACCTTCTCCTGGACTGTCCGGGAACCGGCAGGTTCAGTCGCTACTTCTGCATCATCCAGAAGCTCTTTGCTGGTTTTGAACAGCTTGGAGAGCTGTGGCAGCAGTAACTCATCTTCAGCAGCCATCTTGGAGAGGGACGAACAAGAAATTATTTTTAAAGGAAAACTTTCAAAGTGAAAAGAGAAATATATCTTCTCCTGGGAGTACTAAAAGAAAACCTCAACTTAGATGAGTTATCTCATATTTTCCAAACAAAAATAATCACCTTTGGGCCAAGAAGAGGTATGGAAAGTTTCAAACAGAGTTTTTATAAAGAAGGTACAACTGAGGCCGGGCGCGGTGGCTCAAGCCTGTAATCCCAGCACTTTGGGAGGCCGAGACGGGTGGATCACGAGGTCAAGAGATCGAGACCATCCTGGCTAACACGGTGAAACCCCGTCTCTACTAAAAAGTACAAAAAAAACTAGCCGGGCGAGGTGGTGGGAGCCTGTAGTACCAGCTACTCGGGAGGCTGAGGCAGGAGAATGGCATAAACCTGGGAGGTGGAGCTTGCAGTGAGCTGAGATCCGGCCACTGCACTCCAGCCTGGGCGACAGAGCGAGACTCCGTCTCAAAAAAAAAAAAAAGAAGGTACAACTGAAAAGGAGTTTTAAACACAACCACCTCTCTCACAGGCTTATTAGATCCTGATCACCTAAGAGTTTCTTGTCAGCACTCTTGTCAAATGGATGAAATGAGCCCGGAAGGCTACCTCTGACAAAAAGGAAGGCATAGCAGAAATGTCACTGTGTAAGGGTGCCAATGGGCACAGATGTGGTTATCATCTTCCACTAATCATCTAAGAACAAAGCATCTTTTGGTCCTTTTGGAGGCTAAATGGGATGGTTACTAAGTGGGAAGGATGTGCTTTCCTAATACAGCAGCATAATAATTGTTCTAAAATATTTTAACCCTGGCTGGGCGCAGTGGCTCACACCTGTAATCCCAGCACTTTGGGAGGCCAAGGCGGGCAGATCACAAGGTCAAGAGATCGAGACCATCCTGGTCAACACGGTGAAACCCCATCTCTACTAAAAATACAAAAAATTAGCCGGGTGTGGTGGCAGGCGCCTGTAGTCCCAGCTACTCAGGAGGCTGAGGCAGGAGAATCGCTTGAACCCAGGAGGCAGAGGTTGCAGTGAGCTGAGATTACACCACTGTACTCCAGCCTGGCGACAGAGCAAGACTTCATCTCAAAAAAAAAAAAAAAATATAAAAACCTCAACAATTATAATTTATCTGATCTTATTATGTAAAGGGGCTCTTGAGAACAGCTGGTTTATCTCAATATGGTATATTCAGAACAGTCAAATAAAGTTTGTTGCTTGTTTTTGAGACACGGTCTCACTGTTGCCCAGGCTGTAGTGCGGTGGTGCATTCCTCAGCCTCCTGAGTAGCAGGGCTACAGACACGTGCCCCCATGCCCAGCTGATTTTTAAATTTTATGTAGAGATGGGGTCTCCCTGTGTTGCCAAGGCTGGTCTCAAATTTCTGGGCTCAAGGGGTCCTCCTGCCTCAGCCTCCCAAAGTGCTGGGATTGCAGGTGTGAGCCACCACACCCAGCCACTGCCCTGGTCTTTCAAAGCACTGGGATTACAGGTAAGCCTTAATTTAGAGATAGTATTTCCCTTCAGAGCAGAGATCAGGCTTGTTTACTTTCCTGTATAATAAAGTTAATGTCTCCCTCCAGAGCAAAGACTTTGCAGGTTTAAAAGTTGTCGTTCGAAACTAATGGGAGTTCTGTGGCGCCTCTGGCCTGGCCTTCCCTTTCTTGTCTGACTCGAGAAACCAACTGAGTTCCTGTTTCTAGTAGCTTAGCTCCCACTGCCTGGGAGGAATCAGGGACTCTGCAGCCCTTGCCAGTTGTCCTTGAATCCCATCCAGGTCAGTTCTAGATTCTAAACTGAATTTTTTTCATGATAATTGTCAAAACAGTGAGGAAAGCCCTAAAAAAAAAAAAAAAGTCATTGACCCTTCCTAAACAGTTATCTTAATATATATATTCTAAGACTTTTTAATGTACATACTATATTAGAAATCCAGTTCTCTTGTAGATTTCTCATTGAGGGCACAAACATTTATTTCCATCTCCTATGTAACTATTCATAAACTTAAAGATGATTACTGGAGCAACTTTCACCTTTCTCAGGTTAAATAAGCACTGTGCCTTTAACCTTTCCACATAAATTCTGTTTTCTAATTTTTTGGAGTTTTTTTGTTTGTTTGTTTTTTGGTTTTTGTTTGTTTGTTTGTTTTTGTTTTTGTTTTTTGCTATTTTGTGTTTTCTAATTTTTAATCCTTTGGTTAATCATGCCTCTGGATTTTTTCCCATTTTCTTCATCTCTTGAATTTAGAGCCCAGGATTGGATACAATACCCTAGTAAGGGGTTAATTCCTATTGCATAGATTTTTGAGACCTGCCACAGACTAGTTGAGGACAGATACTGTTTTATATTTTTCTAGTATCAGTAACTTTCTTTTTTTTTTTTTTTTTTTTTTTTTTTTTGAGACGGAGTCTTGCTCTGTCCCCCAGGCTGGAGTGCAGTGGCCGGATCTCAGCTCACTGCAAGCTCCTTCTCTCGGGTTCACGCCATTCTCCTGCCTCAGCCTCCCGAGTAGCTGGGACTACAGGCACCCGCCACTTCGCCCGGCAAGTATCAGTAACTTTCTAGCACATGTAGGTGCTCAGTAAGTTCTTATTGATTGATTGGTGTATCCCAGAATTGTTTTTGAGCTGTAAATCACAGTACCGCTTTGCTGATTCATGTTTAATGTTTGCTTCACTATAAAAATTGTAAAGTAAAAAACAGCAAGAAACTCTACAAATGGTGAACAATGGCTATAAATCATAGAACCATCTTTGTTTTTGTGAGAAGTATTCTTTTTTTTTTTTTTTTTGAGACGGAGTCTCACTCTGTCGCCCAGGCTGGAGTGCAGTGGCGCGATCTCGGCTCGCTGCAAGCTCCGCCTACCGGGTTCCCGCCATTCTCTTGTCTCAGCCTCCGAGTAGCTGGGACTACAGGCGCCTGCAACCACGCCCGGCTAATTTTTTGTATTTTTAGTAGAGACGAGGTTTCACCGTGTTAGCCAGGATGGTCTCGATCTCCTGACCTCATGATCCACCCGCCTTGGCCTCCCAAAGTGCTGGGATTACAGGCGTGAGCCACCGCGCCCAGCCTGAGAAGTATTCTTACTTCAATTAGCAGTCTTTCTATTCCCGACCACCTATCCCAAAGGAATCATCATCAATAATGCCATCTCTGCATACAAAAGATATTCTTTAATGATGACTCTTAGCTGAGTTAGCATTTTCACTTTCTTTTCCTTTTTCTATTCTTTTTTTTTTTTTTTTTTTTTTTTTTTGAGACAGAGTCTCGCTTTGTCACACAGGCTGGAGTGCAGTGGCGCGATCTCGGTTCACTGCAAACTCCGCCTCCCTGGTTCACGCCATTCTCCTGCTTCACGCCAGCCTCCTGAGTAGCTGGGTAACTGGGACTACCCGCGCCCACCACCACGCCCGGCAAATTTTTTTTTTTTTTTTTTTTTAGTAGAGACAGTGTTTCTCCATGTTAGCCAGGATGGTCTCTATTTCCTGACTTAGTGATCCGCCCGCCTCAGCCTCCCAAAGTGCTGGGATTACAGGCATGAGCCACCGTGCCCAGCCTATTCTTACTTTTTTTTTTTAGCACCACTTGCTTTTGAAGCATTTTTACTTTTTGTATTTCCTTCTTTCTAGAGTTACTATGGTAGGCTGCATCTAAAATGGCTCCTAAGTACCGTACCTTCTGGTTTTCACATCCTTGTGTAATTTCCTCCTCTTGTGCATGGGCTGGACCTAATGACCTGTTTCAAAAGAATAGAATATGGCAAAGTGACAGAATGTCACTTCTGAGATTAGGTTACAAAAGACTGACTTTCATCTTCCTCTCACTCTCTCTTGCGCTCTCACTTGCTCATTCCAACAAAGGAAATTGCCATGTTGCGAACTGACCAAAGGATAGGTCCATGTGGCAGAAAAAAGGAGGGTAGCCTCTAGTCCACAGCCAGTGAGGAATGGAGGCCCTGAGTCCAACACCCTGATAGGGACTAAGTCCTACCAACATCAACACCTAGTCAAGCCTTAAGATGACTGCAGCACCCGCTCAACACCTTTTATACAGCCTTATGAGAAACCCAGAGCCAAGAGACCCAAGTAACCTTTGCCTAGCTTCCTTACTCATAGACTCTGTAAGAAAATAATTGTTTATTGCTTTAAGGCACCAAGTTTGGGGGTAATTTTTCATACAGCAAGAGATAACTAATACAGATTCTGTTTGATGAATATTAACTTATACCTAACTCAGATTTCACTCAAAGAAATTAATATGCATGTGAGAAGATACATTCTTTACCCAGCCAAGGAAGGTATTGCCTAGGAAAAACTTAGATAGTTGCCAACTGATTGTATCATAATCTTACTTCTGAGTTTAGAAATTAATATTAAAGGACTGTAGTTTCCAGTCAGACTTTTCCATTTAAAAACCATGAGGTTCTGTTTTTAAGTCATAGGTACTTAATTAGTTCTCTACTATTCTGTAAAATAATACACTCCTAGTTCTGTGATAACTCTGGTCAATTCTAGAAATAAGTACTCTTTAGTACAAATTACCAGAGCCTGTGGATTTGAATGTATCGATCTGTTTTATTAAGCAGGCTCCATTTTGTGAAACTGAGCTGGAAAACAGACAGTCAACCTGACAATTCTCATAAATAGTTAATTTAAGAAATTTTGTTTGTTTTTTTGTATAGGGTCTTACTCTGTTGCCCAGGCTGGAGTGCAGTGGCACTATCATGTGTCACTGCAGCCTCAGCCTCCCGAGTAGCTGGGACTGCAGATGCACACCACCATGCCCAGCTAATTTTTAAAATTTTTTTGTAGAGACAGAGTTTCACGAAGTTGCCCAGGCTGGTCTCAAACTCCTGGGCTCAAGCAGTTCGCCCACCCCAGCCTCCCAAAGTGCTAGGATTACAAGTGTGAGCCACTACACCTGGCTAATTTTTTTTTTTTTTTTTTTTTTTTTTTTTAGACAGAGTTTCCCTCTGTCACCAGGCTGGAGTTTAGTGGCACGATCTTGGCTCCCTGCAACCTCCGCCTCCCGAGTTCAAGTGATTCTCCTACCTCAGCCTCCTGAATAGCTGGAATTACAGGCACGCACCACCACACCCAGCTAATTTTTGTATTTTTAGTAGAGACAGCGTTTCGCCATGTTGGCCAGGATGGTCTCAATCTCTTGACCTTGTGATCCACCCATCACCCCCTCCCAAAGTGCTGGGATTACAGGCGTGAGCCACCACGCCCGGCCTAATTTTCTATTTTTTGTAAAGATGGGGTCTCTGTTGCCCGGGCTGGTCTCAAACTCCAGGGCTCAAGTCTTGGCCTCCCAAAGTGCTGAGATTTACAGGCATGAGCCACTGTGCCTAACCAAAAAATTATTCTTAAGCTGGTGAGTACATAAATGTTTCTTTATTATTTTTTAAATCTATATATATGTTTTATACAGTCTTTGTTGTGTGTAATACATTTCATAATAAAAAAAAGGTTTAAAAAAAACAAGCTTTCTGACTTGTTCTGATATTTAAGATTTTGGTAAAAAGTTTTAAGTTTTAAAGAGTGCATATGTGCTGGTCCGAGTGCAGTGGTGTTTATGACTAATTGATCACAACCGGTTACAGATTTCTTTGTTCTTTCTCTACTCGCACTGCTTCACTTGACTACCTTTAGTAAATAAATAAATAAATAGAGTGCGTATGGTAGTTAACCAAAAAAAGAGTGTTTTCTAAGCTTCCATTAAGTCTATCATACACTATCATTAATTCCCCTAAGACTGTGTCAAGTTACCTATTTACTGAAGATCAGTTGCTCAGATCCTCCAAAGTTCATTAATCCTTTAGTTTTGGATGATAAAGAGTGAAAAAACAAACCTTAAAGAGAAGCCCACAGAACTAGAGAAAAAAAGAAATTGCCTCCTTTCTCATCCTTCATAGACACCTGCCCACCGAGGCTGATGTCCTTTTTCAAATGTTTAGTCAGACCCCAAGCGCTACGTTTGACCCTGGTATTAAAAGTCCCATTCTGCCTTTACTACTCATCTCTGAACTTTTAATATCTCATTACAATATTCAATGAACTGATATTACATGCCATCATTTTTAAGTTTGGAATTAGATTAAACTTGGAACTATATTGACAAATCTGGTTTGTTCTAGAACTTAATACCACTTAGAACTTTTGTTTATTATGTTTTGTAAATTAAATGCCATTTTTTACCTTTTAAAATTGTCTTCCTATTTTTTATTCATTCAGCAAATATTTACATACCTATAGTAAAAGTATATAAATCCAATATATAGTAATATATCCACAAATGTCCAGGATAGAAATGCAGCAGTGAACAGGCAAGCTTGTAGTCTTTAAATAAATTACCAACTGTAATGTTGTTTGACATTATGTTTTTAAACAACGTATAACCTATTGTTACAGGGAGTTATATGTACCTATATATTACTATATATCTTCCAATATAGGCTTGTAATAAAGTCAGTATACTCACGCTCTCTTTTCTAAGCATGTCTTAACAGGTTAAACCACACAACTGTGATATTTATATATTATATAATTAACATCTTAAATAACAGCTTTGAAATTTCTTAGTGATAGATTGCACTGCACTAAAATTTGAGACAAGGCCGGGCATGGTAGCTCACCCCTATAATCCCAGCACTTTGGGAGGCCGAGGTTGGTGGATCACCTGAGGTCAGGAGTCTGAGACAAGGCTGGCCAACATGACAAAACCCCATCTCTACTAAAAATATAAAAATTAGCCTGGCATGGTGGCACATACCTGTAATCCCAGCTACTCAGGAGGCTGAGGCAGGAGAATCACTTGAACCAGGGGTGGAGGTTGCAGTGAGCCAAGATTGCACCACTGCACTCCAGCCCGGATGACAGAGCGAGACTCTGTCTCAAAAAATAAATAAATAAAAATTGGGCAGATACACTTAGTATCATACACATTAAAACAGGAAAAGATTAACCCTCATCACACATATACTCAAATCAAAGTTAATGACACTTGGTTTTCTTTTTCTTTGTTTTAGTAAAAATTACAATTAAAGAAAGAAACTATCTTTGAGAACCTGAACTTTCAGTCTATGGATATTTAATGAAAATAATGATATTAGTTATCACCTTTGAAGAGGGGAGGATTCAGGGAAGAAAGACCAGTACCATCCATCTGTATTAGATTGCTTAATTGAAGATATTTAGCAAAAGCACACTGGAGACTAATAGAACTGCCCAAAGGTTTTTCTCCTCTTTGATCTACGTATTGTGTCTCACATGACACAAGTGTGACACACCACCTCAAACACAAACTTGCCCTTTCCATTCAAATACCAAACTGGCCAAGTAGGGTGGATAGAGTGCTGTGTCTCCTTCCTGGTACAGTGTGCCAGCAAGGAAAGTCTCTGTTAGATCACTTCCTGCATCTTCAAAACAAAACAAGTCTTCACGTAAGAGATATTACCACCCCTATAAAAGTTCCACCCATCAAAATAGGAAATCCTCATCTGTTGCTTACAGCAGTGTCACAAAGCACTATGTCACAAAGTGTCACAAATCATTTTTAATCATTAAAAATGATTAAATACCTTGACTAAAGAGTTCAGTTTCTAAAAACTTAATAATCAGGTATTTGCAGAATGATTTATGTATGATGATTTGCTACAGTGTTGTTTTATAATGGTAGTAAATTAGAAACCACCTAAACGTCCAGTAGCTGGAAATTGATTAGGTATAGGACATCCATATCCACACCAGCCTGGGTGACAGAGTGAAACCTTGTCTTAACAAAAAATAAACAAAAAGTAGACAGCTGCAACTTTGGATGGCCAAAGGGCTGGCAGTGATAGGAACAGCTACTTCAATAAAGAGAACAGAAAACTGAAAGCTGTTAATTACACATTTTCTATTCTGTGCTTTGCTTTCCAGGAAGTCACATGTTCATTAGACTCCTTTTTATTTAAAAACTGGATAATACTTCTTTCCCACCTTATAGTTACCTCCCAAAATACAGTCAACACAATGCTGTGCTTGGCTACTTTGGCTAAGAATACTCCCAAATCAGCATTTCGAACCAACAGTATCAGACCAGATCAAGAGAGGTAGACTGATATGTTCCAGCTCTCTGTTATGACCGAGCAGGAAGTTTCCGAACAAACCTCCACTTCTCAGGAAGTTTACGTCAAACTTAGTATTTACATCCTGTTGAATATAGTCTTAATTTTTTTCTCAATTCTAGATACTATTTGAATTAAAATGTTTGAGTAATCTGTCCTCAAATTTTTTTTTAACTCTTAATAGACTATGTATATCTGTTCTAAGTGACACATGGAATACCTCCATGACTAATAATGATAAAAGTTAAAGATTGTTTTTAGAATTAAGTACCTATAATTATAACTATTTATATCCCTATGCATCATCTCTTATTCATTTGATCTCTCAAGTAGGTCCTTGTTGACTATGTTCTGATTAATTCATTATGCAGTTAATATACTATATGCAAACAAATAAAACCCTCAGTGGAGCATCCTGATGTTTCTCTCCAGGACTTACCATGTAATATTGACGTGGAAAAGGTGACAGGATGCTGGGTCTGATGCTTCTAGCAACTGGCTGTATGACTTTAGCTAAGGCCCTTAACCTGCAGTTTTCTCACCTGAAAATAAGAGGGATGGGTTAAATGATCTTTAGTATATCTTCTGTGATTGTACTATGCACGAGTGCCAATCTTTATCTTACATACAGTAAAGTCATACTTTATTATACTTGTTTGTTTGTCTTTTGAGACAGGGTCTTACTCTTTCACCAGGCTGGAGTGCAGTGGTACAATCATGGCTCACTGCAGACTCAACCTCCCAGGCTCAAGCAATCCTCCCACCTCAGGCTACCAAGTAGTGGGGACCACAGGTTCATGCCAGCTAATTTTTTTTTTTAAGAGACGATGTCACCTTGTTGCCCAAACTGATCTCAAACTCCTGGGCTCAAGCAATCCTCCTGCCTCTGCCTACCAAAGTGCTAGAATTAGAGGCTTGAGCCACTGCTCCTGGTCTCATACTTCGTAAATTGAAAAAAAAAAGACATATTCTAAGTATAAGCCACAGGACAAAAACTGTGCATCTTTGTAGATGTGCTAGTTAGGATTATGGTTGCGAGTAATAGAAATCTGAATGGATCTTGATTTCTCTTAGATAACAAGGTGAATGTATTTTAAACACATAAAGAGTCTCACAGAACCCAAGGACACAAATTGAACTGGACATAAGGAGCCAGGAAGGTGAACGTCAAAGAGACTCTGTCTCATGTGTCCTCCTCCCTTTGTACATCAGCTTCATTCTGCCTTCTCTCCGTCCATCAGGTTCTTCTGCTTCCCCGAACCACAAGGTGGAAAACAGAACATGCTGGCAGCTCTTCAGTTTACAAATTATAGTGTGGACACATGAAGAGAGATGGCTGTTTCTCAGTCCAAACGCCATGTCCCAGGAAAAGGCTCCAACCGGCCCACATTGGGGCAGATGTCCACCCCAGGACTTATCAACTGTCATCTATAGTTGGGACAGCCTCTATTGAAAATGATGATTTTCAATTCAATTCTGAGGAGTAGGCAGGAAAGGGAAACTTTTAGAAGGAGGATATAAGTAGAAAATCTAGGCTGGGGCCAGGCACGGTGGCTCATGCCTGCAATCCCAGCACTTTGGGAGGCCGAGGCCAGCAGATCACGAGGTCAGGAGTTCGAGACCAGCCTGACCAACATGGTGAAACCCCATCTCTACTAAAAATAGAAAAATAAAAAAACCCATCTCTACTGGGCGTGGTGGCACGTACCTATAATCCCAGCTACTCGGGAGGCTGAGGCAGGAGAATCACTTGAACCCATGAGGCGGAGGTTGCAGTGACCTGAGATCACACCACTGTACTCCAGCTGGGGCAACAGAGGACAGAGTGAGGCTCCGTTTCCAAAAAAAATTTAAAAAGAAAGAAAGAAAATCTAGGCTGGGTGCAGTGGCTCACGTCTGTAATCCCAGCACTTTGGGAGGCCGAGGCAGGTGGATCACGAGGTCAGGAGATCAAGATGATCCTGGCTAACACAGTGAAACCCAGTCTCTACTAAAAATACAAAAAATTAGTTGGGCGTGGTGGCATGTACCTTTAGTCCCAGCTACTTTGGAGGCTGAGGGAGGAGAATCGCTTGAACCTGGGAGGCAGAGGTTGCAGTGAGCCAATATCGTGCCACTGCACTCCAGCCTGGGCAACAGAGCCAGACTCCATCTCAAAAAAAAAAAAGAAAAGAAAAATCAAGAAAATCTAATTGGGGTTCACACACTAAAATATCAGTGTTGATAGTATTTTTAAATTTTGAAATAATTATAGCTTCACAGAAAGTTGAAAAATTAGTGCAGAGAGGTTCTCTGAACCCTTCACCCAGTTTCTCCTAATGGTCAGGTCTTACATAACTATAGTGCAATATCAGTTGTAAATTTTTTATTGAGACAGTTGATTTTCATATTATTTCCCTTTTATTATAGCACATGTGCCTCACTATGGTAAACATTTTACTGAAGAATAACATACAGAAAAGTGGACAAATCTTAACTGCACAGCTCAATGAATTTCCATGAAATAAATATACCCATGTGATAATCCAGCTCAAGAAACAGAAAATCACTACCACCCCAGAAGACTGCCTTATACTACCATCTCTTAAGAGTGAATCACACATTGGTGTACTCTTTGTATCTGGCCTCTTTTCCCTCTCCTCTCCTCTCCTCTCCTCCTCCTCTCCTCCTCCTCTCCTCCTCCTCTCCTCCTCCTCTTCTCCTCCTCTCTCTCCTCCTCTCTCCTCCTCCTCTCCTCCTCCTCTCCTCTCCTCTCCTTTCTCTCTTTCTTTCTTTTCTTTCTTTCTTTCTGTCTCTCTCTCTCTCTTCTTTTTTTTTTTTTGAGACGGAGTCTCACTCTGTCGTCCAGGCTGGAGTACAGTGGCGCGATCTCGGCTCACTGCAAGCTCCGCCTCCTGGGTTCACGCCATTCTCCTGCCTCAGCCTCCTGACGGGATTTCACCGTGTTAGCCAGGATAGTCTCGATCTCCTGACCTCGTGATCCGCCCATCTCGGCCTCCCAAAGTGCTAGGATTACAGGCGTGAGCCACCGCGCCCGGCTTCTTTCTTTCTTTTTAATTTTTATTTTTGTTTGAGATGGAGTCTCATTCTGTCACCCAGGCTGGAGTGTATGTCGCAATCTCGGCTCACTGTAACCTCCGCCTCCCGGGTTCAAGCAATTCTCCTGCCTCAGCCTCCTGAGTAGCTGGGACTACAGGCATGCGCCACTGCGCCTGGTTGATTTTTGTATTTTTAGTAGAGACAGGGTTTCGCCATGTTGGCCCGGCTGGCCTCGAACTTCTGACCTAAGGTGATCCACCCACCTCGGCCTCCCAAAGTGCTGGGATTACAGGCGTGAGCCACTTCACCTGGCTGTTTCCAGTCTTTGTTCAACATTATGTTTGTGAAGTTAATCTGTGTTGTTTTATATAATTATAGTTCACTCATTCTTTCATGGGCTTAAATCTTTTTACAATAAAATTTTAAGAGAATAAAATTGTAAAAAAAGTTTAAGCTCATGACATGCAATAAACTGTACAATTTGATGTGTTTTGACATGTATACACCCATATCAGTAACGCAATCAAGATTATGAATATATTTACTTCCTCAAAATAGTCCATGATTTTTTTGTTTTGTTTTGTTTTGTTTTTTGTTTTTTAAGACAGAGTCTCGCTCTGTTGTCCAGTCTGGAGTCCAGTGAGTGATCCCAGCTCACTGCAACCTCTGCCTCCCGGTTCAAGTGATTCTCCTGCCTCAGCCTCCTGAGTAGCTGGGTCTACAAGCGTGTGCCACCGCGCCTGGCTGATTTTTTGTATTTTTAGTTAAGACGGGCTTTCACTGTGTTAGCCAGGATGGTCTCCATCTCCTGACCTCATGATACGCCCACCTCAGCCTCCCAAAGTGCTGGAATTACAGGCGTGAGCCACCGTGCCCAGCCAACTTATTTTCTACAAAAAAACAGATCCAAAATTGAGCAAAATTGACCATGAAGAATTCTGATGACAAAATTGCAAGTGCTTTTGTGCAGCAAACTACATAGAGGCTTTTAAACTCCAAATGGGATAAAGTTAAAGATTTTTTTCCTTAAGTTGTCCTTTTTCAAAATTTTATTAAATATTATGTTCTTTTTTCTTTTTATTATTTATACTATCTTTTTGAGACAGAGTCTCGCTCTGTTGCCCACACTGGAGTGCAGTGGTGTGATCATGGCTCACTGTAGCCTCAACCTCCTGGGCTCAAGTGATCCTCCTCTCAATGCCCCCAGCAGCTGGGTCCACAAGTGTGCCACCACACCCAGCTAATTTTTAAAATTTCTTATAGAGACAGGGCCTCCCTATGCTGTCCAAAGTGGTTTCAAAACTACTGGGCTAAAGCAATCCACTGGCCTCGGCCTCCCAAAGTGTTGGGATTACAGGCATGAGCCACTGCACCCGACCCAAATACTACGTTCTTAACAAGAAAACTGAGACTTAATAATATCTAGACATGAAGCCAGGTGTGGTGGCTCACACCTGTAATCCCAGCACTTTGGGAGGCCAGGGCGGGAGGATCATGAGGTCAGGAGATCAAGACCCTCCTGGCTAACATGGTGAAACCCCATCTCTACTACAAATACAAAAAATTAGCCAGGTGTGGTGGTGGGCACCTGTAGTCCCAGCTACTCGGGAGGCTGAGGCAGGAGAATGGTGTGAACCCGGGAGGCAGAGCTTGCAGTGAGCCGAGATTGCGCCACTGCACTCCAGCCTGAGCAACAGAATGAGACTCTGTCTCGAAAAATAATAATAATAATAATAATATCCGGACATAGATGCATATCTTCGGCCATCTCTTTCAAGAGTAGGCTGAGCCCAGTGAAGTGATAAATAATAAATGTGAATTAAAACTACAGGGAGCCACCTACCATTGTGATTTAGAGTGCAAGCACTAGAGTTAGGTAGTTTGGATTGGAGTCGTAGCTCTAATATTTGCTGGATGAGTAACTCTGGAAAATCTTGTTATCCTCCTTTGCCTCCGTTTCTTCATCTATAGAATGAAGATAGGCCAGGCACGGTGGCTCACGCCTGTAATCCCAGCACTTTGGGAGGCCAGTGCGGGTGGATCATGAGGTCAGGAGATCGAGACCATCCTGACTAACACTGTGAAACCCTGTCTCTACTAAAAAATAGAAAAAATTAGCCAGGCATGGTGGTGGGTGCCTGTAGTCCCAGCTACTCGGGAGGCTAAGGCAGGAGAATGGCGTGAACCCGCAAGGCGGAGCTGGCAGTGAGCCAAGATCATGCCACTACACTCCAGCCTGGGCAACAGAGCGAGACTCCATCTCAAATAAAATAAAATAAAATGAAGATAAAAGTATCTACTGCATAGGGTTGTTGTAAAGATTAAAAGATAATACAAGTAAATATCTTTTTTTTTTTTTTCATTTTAAACAAGAAGTTTATTTAAACAAAACACTTGAAGGGAAAACTATGATTTTTTTTTTTTCAGAGTAATTTATCCCTACTTCAAGACAGAGTGCCCTATGTGTAACAGGTGCATACAAAAAAGTTATAAAATTGTCCTTGGTTTAACAAGGATAAATGAAAAACATTAAAATTCTCCAATTGAACAAGGTATGCAAGGATTTTTATGTTGCTTTGTTAAAACAGTGAGAGCAAAATAACTTACTGGAATATAAAGATAAGAGCTGAATGAGCATGCCACTAATGGAGAAAGCGGGTATTTTCACAGAATCAGTATTTTTTCCCATCCCACTTCCACTTGATGTCAATCAAAACATACCATTGCTATTTAGTTTAAAAAATGCAATATGGGTCGGGCGTGGTGGCTCACTCCTGTAATCCCAGCACTTTGGGAGGCCAAGGTGGGTGCATCACCTGAGGTCAGGAGTTCGAGACCAGCCTGACCAATATGGTGAAACCCCGTCTCTACTAAAAATGCAAAAATTAGCTGGTTGTGGTGGGTGCCTGTAGTCCTAGCTACTCAGGAGGCTGAGACAGGAGAATTGCTTGAACCTGGTAGGCAGAGGTAGCAGTGAGCCGAGATCACGCCACTGCACTCCAACCTAGGTGACAGAGCAAGACTCTGTCTCAAAAAAAAAAAAAAAAAATGCAATATGTGTATCCACATATACCAATTATTTTATGTACAATAAAAAAATGGGAACTGGAATAAAGAAGCAGTTTCCCTTTTCAGTAGACACCTCCTATCTGCTGGTGGAACACATCAATTATATCTACATCCTCCATTTCCACCTGTGCAGGTGTGTCTGTTTCATTGATTGGCTGACTGTCAAATGGGAATCTGAGCTGCCTCATTGACAATGCCTTGGGCTTTTCCTCGGCCGTGGCAAATACCAGAGTCTTCTCAGCTGCTGCTTCACAAAAGAGGTACCAGCTCCTCACTGAACGAACACACAGTGCGGCACCAGGAGTGACAGAAGAAGGAGGCAGCAGCGGTGGTTGAGGGACAGGGTGCGTGCACGTCCAAGTACAGTTCTTAAAATGCTGATGGCATACAACATATGCTCAATAAATACCTGATTTTTTAAAAAGACAATGACTATGGAAAACTCTTGATCATTAACCCAAAGGGAGAGTCTAGTTTCCAGGAAGCATTTGTTTGTATACACTATTTTACCCAAGGATACACTTTTTTCCCCGTGGCAGCGTGACTCATCTTAGTCTCTAATTTTTGACCTGGTAAGACATCTTTTTTGGTCTCTTAATTTCTGGCTCACTTGGCCCTGACTTGGTGTGAATGTTCTTCCTGACATTCCAGTGACTGATTCTCAGCAAACCACAACCCCTTTTTGGTTCCTACCCTATCTTCTCTGTGTTGGCAACTGGACTCACCTATTCTTCAGGACTTTCAGGAATGCACACTCTAGTAGCTCTCTATTGACTTTACTGCTCATTCATTCTAACAGAGCAATGTTCCAGTTCTGACTTAAGTTCCAGAAGAACTTCTGTGGCTCTAGCAAGTTGTTATTAAAAGGTGTTGAGGCCAGGCATGGATGTTCTTGCCTGAAATCCCAGCATTTTAGGAGGATCTCTTGAGGCTAGGAGTTCAAGACCAGCCTGGACAACACAAGAAGACCCCCTCTCTACAAAAAATACAGGTGCACGCCACCATGCTTATGCCACCATGCCCGCCACTTAGGAAGGTGAGGTGAGGCGATTGCTTAAGCCCAGGAGTTCAAGGCTGCAGTGAGCTATGATCACACCATTGCACTCCAACAGAGTGAGACCCTGTCTCTAGGGAGGAAAAAAAAAGAGTATTGGATTCATTGTCCTATCTAGAATGAAACTTCTTCATTCTAAATTAGCATAACCATCATGAACTACCTACCTTCCTGGCACTGACTGACCACCCCACCATTTTCCCCTTTAGTGAATCAAAAACAAAACAAAACAAAACAAAAAACAGGTGTTGAAATTGAGCAAGGAAGAGGGGCCTTATATGTATTTGTGCTTCTCTAAATCTTATTGAATATGATGCCCAAAAATATGCCATTAAGACTGTACTTTCAGGGATCATTTCTACAGTTTGTTACAAATATATGCTATTACTAGCTTGATAGGTCATACTTTAACACTTTTTCTTTCTAATAAATAGGTATGCTTTCTAAAATTTGGCTAAGTTATGGGCAAATCTATATTCTCTTACCCAAATCAGATAATAGACTAGACAGTAAGCCCACAAAACCATAAACCAGGCACCACCATTCACTTGGTAGCCAGGACCTGAGTTATAAATATAGTGACTCACAGAAAATAATAAATTTTCATTAGGCTGGCCTCCCCCAAGTTAAATCTGTAACATGAAACAGCCATTTTAAAGTGGTGTCTAGGCAGGATATGGTGGCTCACACCTGTAATCCTAACACTTTGGGAGGCTGAGACGGGCAGATCACCTGAAGTCCAGGGATTCAAGATCAGCCTGGCCAACATGGTGAAACCCCATCTCTACTAAAAATACAAAAATTAGCCAGGCGTGGTGGTGGGCCCCTGTAATCCCAGCTACTTGGGAGGCTGAGGCAGGAGAATTGCTTGTGCCTGGGAGGGAGAGGCTGCAGTGAACCGAAACTGTGTCACTGCACTCCAGCCTAGGTGACACAGTGAGACTCTGTCTCAAAAAAAAAAAAAAAAAAAGTGGTGTCCAATGACCAATACAATGTATGCTGAGAAAAGAAAAAGTGTCAATATTGATTACAAAGAGAAAAAATGGAAAAAAAAAAAAAACTATAGAAAGAAATGGCCATAAAAGGGATAACCTTCTGTGGAAGATGTATATAAACTATAACTTTGTCGAAAAATAACATTTACATAGGACTTCACAATATACTTTTCTTATACTCTACCTCATTTGTTCCTTGTAACACTATTCTAATGTTGGTGCTATTATTGTTCCTATTTTTAAAATGAGGAAATTACCACCAGGCACAGTGGCTCACTCGTGTAATCCCAGCACTTTGGGAGGCCCAGGCGGGCAGATCACCTGAGGTCAGGAGTTTGAGATCAGCCTGGCCAACATGGCAAAACCCCATCTCTACTAAAAACACAAAAATTAGCTGGGCATGGTGGCGTGCGCCTGTAATCCCAGCTACCCAGGAGGCTGAGGCAGGAGAATCACTTGAACCCAGGAGGCAGAGGTTGCAGTGAGCTGAGACCACGCCATTGCACTCACTCCAGCCTGGGCAATGAGAGCGAAACTCCATCTCAAAAAAAAAAGAAAAAGAAAAAACATGGGGAGACACAGTGAGTGTGAAAGGTTAGGTAACTTGTCTATGTTCACCCACTTAAAAACAGGCAGAACCAGGACACAATTACACTTGCCCTGATTCCAAGTCCTGGACTTTTCCCATGACATCATGCTGCCTCACCTAGTACATGGGACACAGTTAAATGCGTAGAAGAGCTTAACTAGATAGGCTTGTAAATCTTCATTTTTAGGAATCTTCAAGAAGCGCATATGTCTTACATAATTTTAACCAATCTGGCAGCAGATTTTTAGGCATAATAATCTTTTGAGGTTCTTTTCTGCTCTTTCATTTTCAATTACTGTCAGACTACTCTCCAGTACTGCTTATGACTTATATCTACCCCAGTTGCATATGGTAAATTTTAATGTTACATATATTTTACCACAATTTTTAAAAATAAATTGAAAAAAAAATTTTTTTAGTGAAACAGGGTCTCTTCGTTACCCAAGGCTGGAGTGCAGTGGCACAATCATGGCTCACTACAGCCTCCTGTGCTCAAGTGATCCTCCTACTTGAGCCTCCCAAGTAGCTGGGACCATAGGCGCATGCCACCAAGCCCAGCTATTTTTGAAAACTTTTTGTAGAGAGGAGGTCTCTCTATGTTGTCTAGGCTGATCTTGAAGTCCTGTGCTCAGGTGATCTTCCTGCCTTAGCCTCTCTAAGTACTGGGATTACAGGTGCAAGCCACCATGCCGATAATTTTTTTTTTTTTTTTTTCTTTGAAACTATGCATATATTATTTTATTATATTATTTGTTTTTTTTTTTTTTTTTTTGGGGTTTCACCGTGTTAGCCAGGATGGTCTCGAGACAGAGTCTCATTCTGTCACCCAGGCTGGAGTGCAGTGGCGCAATCTTGGTTCACTGCCACCTCTGCCTCCCGGTTCAAGCAATTCTCCTGCCTCAGCCTCCCAAGTATCTGGGATTACAGGCACAGCCACCACACCTGGCTAATTTTTGTATTTTTAGTAGAGACAGGGTTTACCATGTTGGCCAGGCTGGTCTCAAACTCCTGACCTCAAGTGATCCACCTGCCTCAGCCTCCCAAAGTGTGTGTGTGTTTTTTTTTTTTTTAAAGCAGGGTCTCATTTTGTCACCCAGGCTGGAGTACAATGGCATGATCTTGACTCACTGCAGCCTCAACCTCCTGGGTTTAAGTGATCCTCCTGCCTTTTTACCCCACCCCACCCCCCGACCCAAGTATCTGGAACTACAGGCCTGCACCACCCTGCCTGGCTAATTTTTGTATTTTTTGTAGAGAAGGGGTTTCACCATATTGTCCAGGCTGGTCTCAAACTCCTGAACTCAAGCAATCCGCTCACCTTGGCCTTGGAAAGTGCTGGGATTACAGGCGTAAGCCACTGTGCCCAGCCTAAAAAGATAATTTTAAAAGCATAGGAAATATGAGTCCTTAGCTGTATTATTGAAAGCCTCTATGACCTCCATGTTTGTGTTACAGAATTACCAGTTAAGCCACTATAGCATGGAAACACCAGATACAAATGTGAATTTAGTTAAAGAGTTGTGTGTTTGTGTGTGTGTAGACAGTGGATGTCTTGGATATCTTGTCTACCTTAGATATGATTCTTCTTCCGACTGATTCACCAGAAGCATCAGGCCTCTTTGCTTCTTCAGTATCTTGTGCCTTGGCTGTTACAGGTGGAGGTGGAAAAGAAATTGCTAATGATGCTGCAAATAACTTCCTTCACCTTCTAACCTGGAGATTGGTTGAAGGAAGAAGAAAGGTGACTGTCAGAGTCCCTACTGGCCGTGCCTCTCAGCCACATGACCACTGACTGAGTCACTTAATTCCTCCCCAGGGTCAGAAGTGCCCCAGCACCAGATCGTTTATGGATACCCTAACCACTTTTTCACACTCCTTGAGGTTTAGCTTTAAATGTTTTAAGAACTAGCAAAGTGGGGCCAGGTGCGGTGGCTCACACCTGTAATCCCAGCACTTTGGGAGGCCAGTGCGGGTGGATCATGAAGTCAGGAGATCGAGACCATTCTGGCTAACACGGTGAAACCCCGTCTCTACTAAAAATATTTTTAAAATTGGCCGGGCATGGTGGCGGGCGCCTGTAGTCCCAGCTACTCGGGAGGCTGAGGCAGGATAATGGCGTGAACCTGGGAGGCAGAGGTTGCAGTGAGCTGAGATCGCGCCACTGCACTCCAGCCTGGGCAACAGAGCGAGACTCCATCTCAAGAAAAAAAAAAAAAAAAGAATTAGCAAAGTGGGCCAGGCGCAGTGGTTCACGCCTATAATGCCAGCACTTTGGGTGGCCGAGGTAGGCAGATCACCTGAAGTCAAGAGTTCAAGACCAGCCTGGCCAACATGGTGAAACCCCGTATATGCAAAAATACAAAAATTAGCTGGGCATGATGGTGAGTGCCTGTAATCCCAGCTACTCAGGAGGCTGAGACGGAAGAATCGCTTGAACCTGGGAGGCAGAGGTTGCAGTGAGCCAAGATCTCGCCATTGCACTCCAGCCTGGGCAACAGAGCGAGACTCCATCTCAAACACAACAACAACAAAAAATTAGCAAAGCTGATTATTTGATCTTGGTGAGTACTGGCAAATGCTGAAGGTTATTTCAGAACATTGACCCTGGCCAGGCGTGGTGGCTCACGCCTGTAATCCTAGCACTTTGAGAAGCCAAGGCAGGTGGATCACCTGAGGTCAGGAGTTTGAGACCAGCCTGGCCAACGTGGCAAAACCCCATCTCTACTAAATATACAAAAATTAGCTGGGCGTGGTGGCGGGTGCCAGCTACTTGGGAGGCTGAGGCAAGAGAATTGCTTGAACCCGGGAGGCAGAAATTGCAGTGAGCCGAGATCGTGCCATTGCACTCCATTCTGGGCAACAAGAGCGAAACTCCGTCTCCAAAAAAAAAAAGAAAAAGAAAAAAGAGAAAACGTTGACCCTGAACAGTAATTCTACAAGAAATTATTATCACATTTGGCAAAGGGAAATTTGTTTAGTCAGCACTAAATAAGGTGGTGGCCGGGCGCAGTGGCTCACACCTGTAATCCCAACATTTTGGTATGCCAAGGCGGGCAGATCACATGAGGCCAGGAGTTTGAGACCACCACATGGCGAAACCCCATCTCTACAAAAAATACAAAAAATTAGCCAGATGTGGTAGTGCAGCTACTTGGAAGACTGAAGTAGGAGGATCACCTGAGCCTGGGGAGGTTGAGGCTGCAGTGAGCTGCGATGGTGACACTGCACTCCAGTCTGGGTGACAGAGTGAGACCTTATCTGAAAAATAAAATAGCTGGGCACAGTGGCTCACACCTGTAATCCCAGCACTTTGTGAAGCCTAGGAGGAAGAACTGTTTGAGCTCAGAAGTTTGAGATCAGTCTGGGCAAACATGACAAAACCTTGTCTCTACAAAAAATTTAAAAATTAGCCAAGTGTGGTAGTGTGAGCCTGTGGTTCCAGCTACTTGGTAGGCTGAGGTGGGAGAATCACCTGAACCCAGGGAGGTCAAGGCTACTGCGAGACCTGATCGAAACACTGCACTCCAGCCTGGGCAACAGAGTGTGAGACCCTGTCTCAAAAATAAATAAATAAAATAAAGTGGTAAAGGCATACTAAAACTAGTGCCCCTTATGTGATTAAAATATATCATCACTGTCATTGTTTTGGAAAGTTGAGAGGTATTAAATATGAGTAATTTACAAATCATGGTCATTTTTCCTTTGTTGAATGTTCAACATACATTTTTTAAAAAAGAAGTCTAGGCTGGGCACGGTGGCTCACGCCTGTAATCTCAGCACTTTGGGAAGCCAAAGCGGGTGGATCATGAGTCAGGTGAAACCCCATCTCTACTAAAAATACAAAAATTAGCCAGTCATCGTGGCACACACCTGTAATCCCAGCTACTCAGGAGGCTGAGGCAGGAGAATCGCTTGAACCCAGGAGGTGGAGGTTGCAGTGAGCTGAGATTGCACCACTGCACTCCGCCTGGGGGACAGAGGGAGATTCCGAAAAAAAAAAAAAAAAAGAAGAAGTCTATTGAAACCCTTTTTCTAGCAAACAAACAAACAAACAAAAGTTTAGAATAGTTTTACTAGGAAACCTTTATCTTCGGCAGGACACAGACTAAAAAACATTTTTTAATAAAAGGAAAGCTTTATCAAAATTCTCACCAACCTTATAATGAATAGAAAGTATATGCTAGGAAGTAACAAAAGATATCTTAAGTCTAAAAACAGCTCACCTACCAACAAATTATATGATCTTGAACAAGTCACTAATCACTGCTTAACCACTGTTTCTTCATCAGCAACCTGGAGGTAATAATACATCTCCAACCTAGCTAAGATGGAAGTTTACATAGAGTAAAATAATGGATGAGTAAGTGCTTTGGAAAGCATTGCATGCTACACTTATAATTATTGTTGTTAATAAAGATAGTTTTAAACAAAAAACATGGTAAGGAGAGGGAGAAAGACAAAACGAGAGATACATATCTATATATCTTATATATATATCATATATATAAATGTAAGCCTAATGCAAGATGGAAACTAATCAAGAAATTTTCATTATTTTTATTCTATCCTATTAGACTAATTATTATTATTTTTTTTTACAATAGAGACTGGATTTCGCTGTGTCACCCAGGCTGGAAGGCAGTGACATGATGATCATAGTTCTCTGCAGCCTCGAACTCCTGGGCTGAGTGATCCTCCCACCTTAGTCTCCTGAGTAGCTGGAACTAATAGGCACACACCACCATGCCCGGCTAGAATAATTATAATTGTACTATTTAAATATTATTTTAATACTTGAAACAATATTTTCCTGTGGCTTAGCCCTACTCAGACATTAGCTGACACATGTAGTCCAAACCACAGTTTCATTAAACTAATGAGAAACTACCAGTCTATCTTTGGAATCCTGGGTTGTTCCATAGGTGTAGAGTAGGATTAGCACAGGTCTAAGGGACTCAACTCAAGTGAGTTGGGGGTTCCTTATCACCAAAATGATAGATGTATTATAGATTCTCCTAGGAGTTCTGCTAAGTTCCAGACAGTATGTGCTACCAGGGGATTCCAACTGCCATAAGCTTAAGGAGTAACAGGACCAAACTGGGTTTTTGGTTTCACTAGAATTATCCTTTCCTGGGGATTTTCTGGAATTTAAGTACAACCCGATGATACATTAGATAACAACTGACCAGATTAGATGCCCTGAACCTCCCAAATCATCAGGGACTAGAGACTGAGTTACTATTGTCCCGATAGTAGAAGTTTGTGGTTTTGTACTGAGACTGTTACCAAAACACCATGGCTCAGTCTAGGTCCTGCTCCTCGCTACACAGAAAGCCAATGACTGAGACAATGGGTATTGCCAAGGCAGAAGGCTTTGATCAGGTGCTGCAGTGGAGGAGATGGGAGATCAGTCTCAAATCTGTCTCCCCTGCCAACTAAAATTAGGGGTTTATATAGCAGGTAAGAAATATAACAATGTATAGGAAAACAGTAACTCGGGGACGGTTAAGCAAGTAATCATGATGACTGAGGGGCCTGGCCTCTCCTTGGATGAGATGATCCAGTGAGTTTTAGTTATTTGATACTTTCCCAGAGGCCTGGGGGTCCTTTCCTGAGGAAGTAACTCAGATAAAATAAATGTACATTTCCAGCTTTAAGACCAGAAGTGTCAATTTCTATAGATAGATAGATAGATTTTTTTTTTTTAAATAGAGAAGGGGTCTTACTATGTGGGCCAGGCTGGTCTCAAATTCCTGGGCTCAAGTGATCCACCCGCTTCAGCCTCCCAAAGTGCTGGGATTACATGCGTGAGACACAGTGCCAGCACATCCAACATGTTCTGGTCTTCCCACACTTCTGACCCTTCGCCTGCACTTCCTTACTTTTCATCAACTCACCTAAAAACAGATGTCCTCAGATAAAATGCGTCTTAACTTCCTCAAATTAAACTACTTCAATATATAGACTTTCACTTCCCCCAGTCAGCACCTTACTTCCTATTTAACAGTTACCTGTGTTCTTAATCCCTTTTAACCACCTTGTGCTCTCTTAATTATTCTATTATATTATTTATCATCCTCCTCCCTAATATACTTCTTCTCAATTAAATCTATCTTTTTTTTTTTTTTTTTTTTTTTTTTTTGGAGACAGGTCCATTGGAGTGCAGTGGCGTGATTACAGCTCACTGCAGCCTTGACCTCCCAAGCTCAAGCCATCCTCCCACCTCAGACCCCCAAGTAGCGGGGACAATAGGCACCAGCACACCCAGCTAATTTTTGTATATTTTGTAGAGAAGGGGTCTCACCATGTTGCCCAGGCTGACCTTGAACTACTGAGCTCCAGCAATCTGACCACCTTGGCCTCTCAAAGTGCTGGGATTATAGGAGTGAGCTACCACGCCCAGCCTCCATTAGCATTTTAACCTACTTAAGCTTCTCCCATCAGAACCAAAAACAAAACCAGAATATTCTTTGATCTTTTATCTCTCTCAGATACTGCCCTGTTCTTCTCACCTAACCTTCTTGAAAGAACTGTATGCACTCACTATTCTTCACTTCCCACTCAGTCTTTGGTCCACTGCCAGCTGCCTTTGACCACTAACATTCCTCTACAAGGCCACTAATGACATCCAAGTCTCAGAAATCCAATCAACACTTTAAAAAAAATTAAAATAAAGGCCGGGCGCGGTGGCTCAAGCCTGTAATCCCAGCACTTTGGGAGGCCGAGACGGGCGGATCACGAGGTCAGGAGATCGAGACCATCCTGGCTAACACGGTGAAACCCCGTCTCTACTAAAAAATACAAAAAAACTAGCCGGGCGAGGTGGCGGGCGCCTGTAGTCCCAGCTACTCGGGAGGCTGAGACAGGAGAATGGCGTAAACCCGGGAGGCGGAGCTTGCAGTGAGCCGAGATCGCGCCACTGCACTCCAGCCTGGGTGACAGAGCCAGACTCCGTCTCAAAAAAAAAAAAAAAAAAAAAAAAATTAAAATATGATTCACATCTCATAAAGTCTCATAAAATCCCATAAGACTCACCTTTCAAAGTGTACAATGTATCTTTTAAAGTGTACAATACAGTGTTTCTTTTAGCATATTCATAAATTCATTCAACTATTACCATTTAATTTCAGAACATTCTCATCACTGCTGTATCCTTTCACAGTCACTACCAATTCCCCCTCCCTACAGCCCTTGACAACCACTAATCTATTTTCCACCTCTATGGATTTTCCTTTTCTGGACATTTAATATAAATTGAATCACACCATGTGACCTTTTGTGACTGGCTTCTTTCATTAAAGATAATATTTTATTTATTTATTTATCTATTTATACCTATACCTACTGAAATGGGATTTCTTTTTTAGTATAATGTTTTCGGGGCTCATCCATGTTGTAGTATGTGTCAGCACTTTACTCCTTTTTATTGTGCAATAATATTCTGTTGTATGGATATACCTCAGAGTGGTTACACTATTTTGTTTATCCATTCATTAGTTGATGGACATTTGGGTGGTTTCCACTTTTTGGCTATAACGAATAATGTTGCTGTGAACATTCAGGTACAAGTTTTTGTGTGGACATATGTTTTCAATGCTCTTAGGTGGAATTGTGGAATTACGAAGTCATATGATAACTCTGTTTAACCCCTTTGCCCCAAGAATACCCGCTGGCAGTGCTTGCAGCTGCAGCGTTTACTCCAAGATAACCTTGCCACGAAATATTATTGTATTATTAATACCTTAGTAAGCATATTAATATTTATTATTTTCACATTGCTCTAGTATATTGACTTTGGAAACAAAAGACATTATTCTACTTATAGCATTCCATTTTTAGTTGTATTTCCATTTACAAAATATAGTAATTCTTGATCACTGAAAATGTCAAATCCTAAAAAATGTAGCAGCATTCTCAAACAGTTGTTGGCTGAAGATTCATTTGATGGATCTGATTTTTCTGAAATAGAAGATTTTGATGATTCAGACAATTCTGATGTTAGTTCTGTTTAGAAATAACTCCAAGAACAGTTTTTGTATTTTTTCACATGATTTCAAGCCTGTAATCACATGAAAATCAGTCAGATTTTAAAAATACTTAGCCTCAAAATGAACATGTTTATGTAAAATTAAAGCGTGAGTGTCTGGCAGCAAGCTGTGTTTTTTTGGCAGCAAGCTGTGTTTTTTTTAAATCTAAACTGGAAAAGGATTAAATTTTGAGAAAGTGCCAAACTGTTTTCCAAAGCACCTGCACCATTTTACATTTCCACTGTTAATATACAATAGCTCTAATTTCACCAACACTTGCTATTATCTGAGTTTTTCTTCCCAGGTGATCTAGCAGGTGTGAAGTAGTATCCAATTGTGGTTTTGAAGTTGGATTTTTCTAATGACTAACAATGTTGAACATCTTTTTATGTGCTTATTGGCCATTTGTATATCATCTTAGGAGAAATGTCTATTCAAGTCTTTTGCCTATTTTTAAATTGTTTTTTTTGTTGTTGTTTGAGATGGAATTTTGCTCTTGTTGCCCAGGCTGGAGTGCAGTGGTGCAGTCTTGGCTCACTGCAACCTCTGCCTCCCCAGTTCAAGTAGTTCTCCTGCTTCAGCCTCCTGAGTACCTGGGATTACAGGCACGCACCACCACGCCCGGCTAATTTTTGTATTTTAATTTTTTGAGATGGAGTCTCACTCTGTCGCCTAGGCTAGAGTGTAATGGCACAATCTCGGCCCACTGCAACCTCCACCTCCCAGGTTCAAGCGATTCTCCTGCCTCAGCCTCCTGAGTAGCTGGGACTACAGGTGCCCGCCACCACGCCCAGCTAATATTTTGTATTTTTTAGTAGAGACAGGATTTCACCGTGTTGGTCAGGCTGGTCTCAAACTCCCAACCTCAGGTAATCTGCCTGCTTCAGCCTCCCAAAGTGCTGGGATTACAGGCGTGAGCCACCGTGCCCGGCCTGTATTTTTATTTTTTGAGATGGAGTCTTACTCGGTCATCTAGGCTGGAGTGCAGTGGCACAATCTTGGCCCACTGCAACCTCCACCTCCTGGGTTCAAGCAATTCTCCTGTCTCTGCCTCCCAAGTAGCTGGGACTACAGGCGCACACCTCCACGCCCAGCTAATTTTTGTATTTTTCTTTTTCAGTAGAGACAGGGTTTCCGCATACTGGCCAGGCTGGTCTCGAACTCCTGACCTCAGGTTTTCCACCTGCCTCTGCCTCTCAAAGTGCTGAGAATTACAGGAGTGAGCCATCACGCCCAGCCTAAAAGCTTTTAATTTTTCTGAGGTCCAATTTATCTATTTTTTCTATGGTTGCTTAGGCTTTAAGTATTACATTTTAGAAACTATTGCCTAATCCAAAGTCACAAATGTTTTGTTGTTGTTGTTGTTGTTGTTGTTTGTTTTTGAGTTGGGGTCTCACTCCTGTCGCCCAGGCTGGAGTGCAGTGGTGCAATCTCAGCTCATGGCAGCCTCCACTTCCCGGGCTTAGGTGATCCTCCCACCTCAACCTCTGGAGTAACTGGGACTACAGGTGCGTGCCACCACACCAGCTAATTTTTTGTATTTGTAATAGAGACGAGGTTTTGCCATGTTCCCCAGGTTGGTCTCAAACACTTGTGCTCAAGTGATCTGCCTATCTCAGAAGTGCTAGGATTATAGGCATGAGCCAGCTCACCCAGGCATGGAGATTTATACCTATTTTTTATTCTAATGCTTTTGCAATTTTAACTCTTTGATCCATTTTGAGTAAATTTTTAAATATGGTATGAGGTATGGGTCCAACTTTATTATTTTGCACGTGGACATACAGTTGTCCCAGCACCATTTGTTGGAAGACTTCATACCATATTGAATTCTCTTGGCACCCTGGTGGCAGATCAATTGGCCTTATATCTGTGGGTCCAGTGGGCACTTTCTATACTTACCTTACTTGACCCCTTATCAGCATTTGACTCCGTTGATCACTCCCTCTTTTTATTTATTATTATTATTATTTTTTGAGACAGTCTCACTTTGTCATTCAGGCTGGAGTGCAGTGGCATGATCTCAGCTCACTGCAACCTCTGCCTCCCCGGTTCAAGCAATCCTGCCTCTGTGTCTGAGGAGCTGGGATTACAAGTGTGCACCACCACACCCGGCTAATTTTTATATTTTTTATAGAAATGTGGTTTCACCATGTTGGCCAGGTTGGGACTCCCTCCTTTTAAAATACTCTTTTTCTGTGACTCTGCTCAATTACCTGGCATCATAAGAATTATGCCTGCTTTAGAGATTATACAAAGCATACCCACAAATAAGTGGATGGTATCAGCATGCCTTAGTAGAATAAACACTGCCATAGGAATTATTATGAGAGGTGTTTTATGTCATTTTCTATCAACAATTTAGTCATATACTTTGTTGATCTTTTGTGGGCAAGGAGCTTGTAGATCTTTTTTTAAATTACTATTTTGTAGGAGCTCTTTAATGTTAGAAAAATTAGTTCTTCATCTTAGGCTATAAGTGAGACATGTTTTCTCCCCAGCTTGTTCTTTATTTTTAAGCTTCTCACATAAAGGTTTTTGCCATGCAAATTTTTTTCTGGTTAGTTTTTCAGTCTTCTATGACCCTTTGCCTTTGTATCGTGTTTAGAAAGGGTTTCCACATTCAGACATAACAGAAAAAAAATCCCTTCCATGGTTTTGTCTAACACTTTCATGGTTTTGTTTTGCATTTAAATCCTTGATCCATGTGGAATTTATCCTAGGGTAAGGTGTGAAATATGGATCTCACTTTTCCCCCCAGATGAATATTTCTTCTTTTGCTTCAATTCAATTAATTGAATAATCCTCCCTCATTTAAACACTTTTGTCATATTACAAATTCTCTTGTTTTAATATGTATTTCTCTACTAACTGTTCAATGTAATTAATCTACTTATAACCGATTACTGCACTGTGAAATTATTATTGCTTTATAACATATCTTAGTATCTTCTTTTTTTCAGAACTAGCTTATATGATAGATATTAAATTGTCCCTAATAAGGAATAAATTTTGATCCAGGCATAGTGGTTCACACCTGTAATCTTAGTACCTAAGGAGGCCAAGACAGGAAGATTGCTTGAACCAAGGAGTTTGAGGTTACAGTGAGCTATGACTGTACCACGGCACTCTAGCCTTGGTGACAGTGAGACCCTGACTCAGTTTTGTTTTGTTTTAAGGAATACAATTGGAATCACATTGATTTTTTAAAAGGAAAAAAAAAAGAGTATATTTTGTCTTGTTTATTTCAACTTGTGAAAATATTTTTGAATCTTAATTCTAAAATAAAACTTTGCCATCTCTCCTTTTGCATAATCATATTTAATAACCATACCTGTAGATCTTAATATAATCTAAGATTCTGAACAAAACATGGCTAGAAAGAGAGTCTTGCAGCATTCTCCTAGATGCTTATTACTCTAAATGTGGTCTGTGGTCCAGCCTTGCAATATTTCTTGGTTATTATAAATCCTGAATCTCAGGCCTGAGATTAGTAACTCAAGCTTACTAATTTAAAACCTGCAATTTAACAAGACTCCCGAAGCAATTTGCATGCACATCAAAGTTTGAAAGCAGTGTACTATAGAGACTTATCTCTAGAATAATAATCCATCACCTTCGCTTACATTAAATTCACCTGGGGAGTTTTTAAAAAATACTGAGGACCGAGTTGCAACCCCAGAGATTGATTTAATTGGCCTGGGGTTGAAACCCTTGGCATTGGTATATTTACAAACCCCTAATTGCAGCCACGGTTGAGAAACAGTGCTCTAGAATTACAGCTTGCCATTGTCAGGGTCCTTGTTACTTTAAAACCAGGAAGAGGACCTTTATCATCTGATGAGGTATCATCAGAAAACAACAATGATGTGAAAGCATTATCCATGCAACTTGCATTCCCAGAACTTTTTAGCTATTGTACCTGCCTGGCTTGGCTTTTTGCCTTGCCATTTGTTTGGTTTCCTTGATGGACAACTCTTCTTTCCTGATAACCACTTCTTCATGTTCGTTCTGACATCCAGTAAAATGTTCTGACTTGCCTACTCACTTTAATGAGGAGCCACAGATTTGTATCTGCCTCTGTTCCTGTTCTTCTGCCTTACATATACTTAAATATTCTTGTTCACGAATCTGATATAGTTTGATCCCTCCTGGCCGGGCGCGGTGGCTCACGCCTGTAATCCCAGCACTTTGGGAAGCCGAGGCGGGTGAATCGCCTGAGACCAGGGGTTTGAGACCAGCCTGGGCAACATGGTGAAACCCTGTCTGTACTAAAAATACAAAAATTAGCCGGGCACAGTGGCGCGCGCCTATAATCCCAGCTACTCAGGAGGCTGAGGCAGGAAAATCGCCTGAACCCGGGAGGCGGAGGTTGCAGTAACCGAGATCATGCCACTGCACTCCAGCCTGGGCGACAGAGTGAGACTCTGTCTCAAAGAAAGAAAGAAAGAAAGAAAGAGAGAAAGAGAGAAAGAGAGAAAGAGAGAGAGAGAGAGAGAGAGAGAGAGAGAGAGAGAGAGGAAGGAAGGAAGGAAGGAAGGAAGGAAGGAAGGAAGGAAGGAAGGAAGGAAGGAAGGAAGGAAGGAAGGAAGGAAGGAAGGAAGAGATCTACCAACAAGTCACCTGTAACATATTTTACGGGCCGGGCGTGGTGGCTCAAGCCTGTAATCCCAGCACTTTGGGAGGCCGAGGCGGGCAGATCACAAGGTCAGGAGATCGAGACCACCCTGGTTAACACACTGAAACCCCGTCTCTACTAAAAATACAAAAAATTAGCCGGGCGTGGTGGCGGGCACCTCTAGTCCCAGCTACTCAGGAGACTGAGGCAGGAGAATGGTGTGAACCCAGGAGGCGGAGGTTATAGTGAGCCGAGATCTGGCCACTGCACTCCAGCCTGGGCGACAGAGCCAGACTTTGTCTCAAAAAAAAAAAAAAAAAAAAAACATATTTTACGATCTGCCTTAAAATCTGCCTTTTCCAACTTAAGAACAGAGGTAGGGAAAATAATTAATAATAAAATTTGTGGGCCGGGTGCAGTGGCTCATGCCTGTAATCCCAGCAGTTTGGGAGGCCAAGGTGGGTAGATCACAAGGTCAGGAGTTCAAGACCAGCCTGGCCAACATGGTGAAACCCCCTCTCTACTGAAAATACAAAAATTAGCTGGGCATGGTGGTGGGCACCTGTAATCCCGGCTACTCGGGAGGCTGAGGCAGAGAATTGCTTGAATCTGGAAGGTGGAGATTGCAGTGACCCAAGACTGTGCCACTGCACTCTAACCTGGGCAACACAGTGAGACTCCATCTCAAAAAAGTAAATAAAATAAATAAAATTTGCTCATGCCAGGCACCTATTTTATTTGATCCTCAAAACAACCCTCTGAGGTAGGCACTATTATTAACTCCATTTATGGATCAGGAAATAGGCACGGACGTTAAGTGATATACACACACTATTTAGTTGTAGCCATGAAGTGCCAGAGATATAATTTAAATCCAAGCCTACCTGATCTCAGGGGATAAATGAGTGACCACTATAAAAACTGCTCTTTTTATCTGTTGTCGTTCTTTGCTACACTGTTAGGTAAAGTTCACCTTCCTACCTTTCTTCAAATTGCCAACAGGATATTCCAGATTCAGACTTGAAATGATGCTCAGAAGCCCTTAACTAAACAATTTCATCCCTATCATGTGTCTGTGGTGGTGGTTTTCTAAAGCCCCATGTTTTTCTGTCAGTGATATATGAAAATAAAAACCAAAAACAGTGAGGGGCCTTTGCTCTTTGAGGAGAGGTTTGTGGACTCATTTGTCCCCCCAGGACCTATTTGAATATATGCTTTTTTTTTTCTGTCCCTGGCATCCCTGTATATATCTGAAACAGACAGAAATATGGACATGTACCCTCCCCCAAGTACTCTTATATTACATTTTCAGATTTTGAACTCAATACCTGATTGTGGCCCATTTACTAGAATTGCATACAGTGAATAATAGAAAGGAGAATATGTTTTTTCTCTAATAATTTATTTAAACGTTCAGTAATTTCATCTTCTCTAATAAAAGGGATTAAAAACATGCCACACCTGGCCAGCCATGGTGACTCAGGTCTGTAATCTCAGGACATTGGGAGACCGAGGCACAAGGATCACTTGAGCCCAAGAGTTCAAGACCAGCTTGGGCAAGACAGTGAGACCCCCTCACCATTTCTATTCAAAAGAAGAAAAATTTACAAAACACACAACTTTACTTCACTATAAATTACAATAACTGACCTTACCACTTCAGTATTGGCTCAAATACTAGTGCAGTGGTGCAATTTCGGCTCACCACAACCTCTGCCTCCCAGGTTCAAGCGATTTTCCTGCCTCAGCCTCCCCAGTAGCTGGGATTACAGGCATGCGCCACCACACCCAGCTAATTTTTGTACTTTTAGTAGAGACAGGGTTTCACCATGTTGGCCAGGCTGGTCTCAAGCTCCTGACCTCGGGTGATCCGCCCACCACGGCCTCCCAAAGTGCTGGGATTGTAGATGTGAGCCACCACGCCTGGCCATGACCAAGTTTAATAGAATGTTGAGATTATACTACTGTTTTCCTGTAGGTTACTGGTTTTTAACTGCTGGAAGGAAAAAGCCAGTAAATAGAACATATTCACAGCAATATGAAATTCAACCTATAACTTTCCAACACCGCCCAAAAACGGTAATTATTTAAGTATTTCTTAGCTATTTAGAACTTTTGTTGTCTGTAACTGTATTTAGCATTTAAGACCTGACTATCTCATTTGAATACTGTTTGGAATCAACTGTATAAATGACTCCAGATTTTTTTGAAAAATTGTGAAATAGGCAAAGCTTCCCCCCGCCCCCCCCCCGCCCCGCCGCCATGAATCCTTTATCTCTTTTCTGGGGTGGCTTTCTGCATCCTCCATTATTTTTCTTTTCTTTTTTTTGAGATTGAGTTTCGTTCTTGTTGCCCAGGCTGGAGGGCAATGGCACGATCTCAGTTCACCACAACCTCTGCCTCCCGGCTTCAAGCGATTCTTCTGCCTCAACCTCCTGAGTAGCTGGGATTATAGGCATGCGCCACCACGCCCAGCTAATTTTGTTTTTTTTTAGTAGAGACGGGGTTTCTTCATGTTGGTCAGGCTGGTCTTGAACTCCCAACCTCAGGTGATCTGCCCGCCTCGGCCTCCCAAAGTGCTGGGATTACAGGCATGGGTCACTGCGCCTGGCCTGCCTCTTCTATTCTTCCAGGCACTTGTGTTCTTTTGCAAGTCCCCAAACTGCCTATTGTCCACTGCAGACTTACTAGCTTGGCAATTGCCCTTTCTTTCCCTCTCCCCACAGACCTCCCATGTCTTGTTTCCTACAAGTCTTATACAAGTTGGTAACCGATTCACATTTACATATTAATGACTGACAGCTGCCAGGGGATTTAGACAAGGTTTGGGAAAGTCCTCTCCCTCCAACTTTGAAATTCCCATCTGGGCAACAGCTTAATTAGCTGATCTCCAAGAGTGTTGCTAATCGAATTAATTGACAAATACTGTACAGTGAGAAAGATTATATTGCTTAAACATAAAGTAGTTATTTATTTAGTTCATTGTTTAGATTTGTCTTCCATGTGGAAATTTTTTCTTTTTAATTCAGAGTTGAAGTGAGCATTAGGAGACTAGTTCCAAAATCACAGATTCAAAAGCTCATCTTTTTTACTAGCTTTGTTGCTGCTAGATATCCTATATATACTTTTTTTTTGAGACAGGGTCTCACTCTGTCACCCAGGCTGGAGTGCAGTGGCACAATCTCAGCTCACTGTGACTTCCACTTCCTGGGTTCAAGCGATTCTGTGCCTCAGCCACCCAAGTAGCTGGGATTACAGGCGTGCACCACCACACCTGGCTAATTTTTTTTGTATTTTTAGTAGAGACGGCCTGACCCTGTTGGCCAGGCTGGTCTCAAACTCCTGGTCTCAAGTCTGTCACTCTGTCACGGCCTCCCGGAGTGCTAAGATTACAGGCGTAAGCCACCGTACCTGGTCTATTCTTTTCAATTAAATACATTTTTTTTTTTTTTTTTTTTGAGACGGAGTCTTGCTGTGTCGCCCAGGCTGGAGTGCAGTGGCCAGATCTCCGCTCACTGCAAGCTCCGCCTCCCGGGTTCACGCCATTCTCCTGCCTCAGCCTCCCGAGTAGCTGGGACTACAGGCGCCTGCCACCTCGCCCGGCTAGTTTTTTGTATTTTTTTTAGTAGAGAGGGGGTTTCACCGTGTTAGCCAGGATGGTCTTGATCTCCTGACCTCGTGATCCGCCCGTCTAGGCCTCCCAAAGTGCTGGGATTACAGGCTTGAGCCACTGCGCCCGGCCTCAATTAAATACATTTTTTAAATTTCCACACGAATATGAACATATATTGTGCATCATTTAGTAAACATATTTGCTCACTTATTTTACTTATATAAATGGTGACCGAAACTTTTTGACTAGTAACTATGCATTTAAGGGTGCAGACAGTGATGTTCCCTTTTCCTTATGTGGTTAAATTGTGAATATTAAATTATACCTATGTATCAGGAACTTAATAAATCAGAGATAAAACTCAAGTAATTTGGTGAACTCTACCTATTCTTTCTGATCCATATAAAGTAGATTTTTCTGGCCGGGCAAGGTGGCTCACATCTGTAATCCCAGCGCTTTGGGAGGCCGAGGCAGGTGGATCACCTGAGGTCTGGAGTTCAACACCAGCCTGACCAACATGGTGAAACCCCATCTCTACTAAAAATACAAAATTAGGCGGGCATGGTGGCACATGCCTGTAATCCCAGCTAGTCGGGAGGCTGAGGCAGAAGAATCGCTTGAACACGGGAGGCAGAGGTTGCAGTGAACCGAGATCACGCCATTGCACTCCAGCCTGGGCAACAAGAGCGAAACTCCATCTCAAAAAAAAAAAAAAAAAAAAAAAAGTAGATCTTTCTGATAACCTGTGGATTCTTCATGCATTTGTTTATGCTGTATGATAATCATTCAGTTATTAATTATGGATTACTAGGTATGTTTTATAGACTTACCTATGTTTTATTGGCTAAGATAAATGTATAACTTTAGCTTCTTTTTTTTTTTTTCCAGACAGAGTCTCACTCTGTTGCCCAGGCTGGAGTGCAGTGGCGTGATCTTGGCTCACTGCAAGCTCCGCCTCCCGGGTTCATGCCATTCTCTTGTGCCAGCCTCCCAAGTAACTGGGATTACAGGTGCCCACCACCACGCCCAGCTAATTTTGTTTTTGTAATTTTAGTAGAGACAGGGTTTCACCGTGTTAGCCAGGATGGTCTCGATCTCTTGACCTCATGATCCGCCTGCCTCGGCCTCCCAAAGTGCTGGATTACAGGCGTGAGCCACCACGCCAGGCCAGATAATTTTAGTTTCTAAACAACAACAACAAAAAGGATACATACTCTGACAAATGTATCTCTGGTGACAGTGTTTCTGAATCACAGAATGGACTATCCTGGAAAATCTAAAACACAATGTTGCCAAACATATAAATTACTGAAAAAATAAAGTCATTGTAGAAGACAATGATAAAAAGTAATTTATTGAATACATATGCTGTGTCAAGCACTTTATATATATTATACCTAATTTTTATGGCAATCTTTCAAGATGGCTGATACTATTTCCATTTATAGATATAGAGCCTAAGGTTTTGGGGTAGGAGTGGAGGGAGAGGATTATGTAACTTGTCTAAGATCAAATGGCTGGTCTGTGCCAGAGCTGGGTCTCAAATTCAAAGCTGGTCTAACATCAAAGCCTGTGCTCCTTCTCTAACAGCCTATTATCTCAAATAACTTATGATGTCCTAGTGAGTCCTAGCATACAGATACTTGTGGTTAAGAAAGGATGGAGAGGGAATTCAGGAGTGAGTCAGATAGACCTGGATTGAATATTGGCTGTACTGTCTCTATCACTTAATAATTATGTGACTTTGGGCATGACATCTTCACTTCTCTGAGCCTTCATTTTCTTCTGAGTAAAATGTGCTTAGTAATACCTAAGGATACTCAGAAGATTAAATAAGGCATTGTATGTATTACCCTTGACACAGTGCCTAGCGCATAGTAAGCATTCAATAATTGCTATCTGCTATTGTTGTTGTGATTTTATAATAGCAGTTTAAAGTGACATTGATATATTCTAGTAAAAATGTTATCGTTGGCCAGGCTTGATGGCTCATTCCTGAAATCCCAGAGCTTAGGGAGGCTGAGACAGAAGGATTGCTTCAGGCCAAAAACTCAAGACCAGCTTAGACAACATAGTGAGATCCCCATCTCTACCAAAACAAAACAGAACAACAACAAAAAAACCCAGCAAGACATGGTGGCACATGCCTGTAGTCCCAACGACTCAGGAGGCTGAGAACCTGGGAGGCGGAGGTTACAGTGAGCCAAGATCTCATCACTGCCCTCCAGCTTGGGCCACAGAGCAAGACCCTGCCTAAAAAGAAAAAAGGAAAAAAAAAAAAAAAAGCCAGGGGGCAGGGAAAGGAGTGGGGAGTGTGGCTAGAGGCTAGAGAAGGAAGCCAAGAAATGTATAGGAAGCTAATGAGTAGATGACAGACAGAATGGCCAATGTTTTGAAGGTTGTGTTAAAGAGTTTTGTTGTTGTTGTTTTTTGTTTGTGTGTTTGTTTGTTTGTTTCTGAGACAGGGGTTCACTCTGTCACCCAGGGTGGGGTGCAGTGGCGTGATCTGGGCTCACTGCAACCTCTGCCTCCTGGGTTCAAGTGATTCTCCTGCCTCAGCCTCTCAAGTAGCTGGGATTACAAGCATATGCCAACATGCCCAGCTAATTTTGTATTTTTATTTTTTATTTTATTTTATTTTTATCTATTTATTTTTTTGAGATGGAGTCTTGCTCTGTTGCCCAAGCTGGAGTGCAGTGGCGAGGTCTCGGCTCACTGCAACCTCTGTCTCCCAGGTTCAAGTGATTCTCTTGCCTCAGCCTCCTGAGTAGCTGGGATTACAGGTGCCTGCCACCACACCACGCTAAGTTTTTGTATTTTTAGTAGAGACGGGGTTTCACCATGTTGGCCAGGCTGGTCTTAAACTCCTGTCCTCAAGTAATCCACCCGCCTTGGCCTCCCAAAGTGCTGGGATTATAAGTGTGAGTCACTGCACCTGGCCTATTTTATTTTTATTTTATTATTATTATTATTATTATTTTTTTCGAGACGAAGTCTCACTCTGTCGCCCAGGCTGGAGTGCAGTGGTGCAATCTCAGCTCACTGCAACCTCCATCTCCCGGTTCAAGCAATTCTCCTGCCTCAGCCTCCTGAGTAGTTGGGATTACAGGCGAGCGCCACCATGCCCAGCTAATTTTTATATTTTTTGGTAGAGATAGAGTTTCACCATGTTGGCTAGGCTGGTCTCGAACTCCTGACCTCAAGTGATCCGCCTGCCTCTGCCTCCTAACGTGCTGGGATTACAGGCATGAGCCACCATGCCCGGCCTGAAATGGTTTTTCAGATGTATTTTTAAATTTGCAAATTGTGGCTGCACTGTTGATAATTACTCATTACTCGTGAACATCTTTCATCCCAGCGTGGTAGAAGCCTTTATGGGTATTAAAGTTCATAACACCCCTGACAGTTTATAGGTAATTAAACTCTGTGATCTACCCACTTGATTTATGAATCAGTTCTTAGTTAATACTCTTTTACATATTTCAAATGAAATAAAAATTTTAAATAGCAGTAATAATGGCACAAGCCCCAGAGAAATACAAAGTAACCATGAAAAAAACTTCTACATTTAAAAATAGACCTACTTTAGAAATGTGTGAAACTTTATGCTTGAATGAGTTTAAGATAAACCTAGAATATTAAAAATTCATTCCTCAAAAAATATTTTTGGAGGCCCACTGTGTGTCAGACACTGTGTATCAGACACTGTGCTAGAGGTGGCTACACAATCATACATAAGAATTGTCAGCACCGGCCGGGTGCGGTGGCTCACACCTGTTATTCCAGCACTTTGGGAGGCCGAGGCGGGCGGATCACAAGGTCAGGAGATCGAGACCACAGTGAAACCCCGTCTCTACTAAAAATACAAAAAATTAGCCGGGCGCGGTGGCGGGCGCCTGTAGTCCTAGCTACTCAGGAGGCTGAGGCAGGAGAATGGCGTGAACCCAGGAGGCGGAGCTTGCAGTGAGCCGAGATCGCGCCACTGCACTCCAGCCTGGGCAACAGCGTGAGACTCCGTCTCAAAAAAAAAAAAAAAAAAAAAATTGTCAGCACCGGCCGGGTGCGGTGGCTCACACCTGTTATTCCAGCACTTTGAGAGACCTAAGTGGGTGGATCACATGAGGCCAGGAGTTCAAGACTAGCCTGGCCAAACCGGTGAAACCCCCGTCTCTACTAAAAATACAAAAGTTAGCCTGGCGTGGTGGTGCATGTCTGTAATCCCAGCTACTCAGGAGGGTGAGGCACGAGAATTGCTTGAACCCGGGAGGTGGAGGTCGCAGTGAATCGGGATTGTGCCACTGCACTCCAGCCTGGATGACAGAGCCAGTCTCAAAAAAAAAAAAAAAAAAAAAAAAAAAAAGATGCAGAAAACGCAATCCAGATTCTTCAAAGCATTCACTCATTTATTCATAATATATAAATAAAGAACTACAAAGTGTCAGGTATTGTTTTAGAGGAGGAAGACACTGACCTTGCCCATTCCCATCCCAGGATTATTGACACATAAACAAATTGGTACAGTGTGTTATAGGAGATACGTAGGGGAATAAGAGTACCAAGAAAGAAGCCATGAGTGTTATGGGTGTTTGTGGGGCTGGGAAGGCGTGAAGTGTTTCCTATAGAATAAAATATGTGTTTAGTCTACTATGTATTCTTAATCTGTATTTGTAAAGCAATGGTCCACATAATGATATTTGACTTGTACAAAATATAATTTAGGGACAATAGTAGTTTTTATGCTGGCTAATTAAAATTATGTAGAACTTTGGGACCCCTTAAGTTTTTCTGGGTCCTACTTATTTTATAAATTTGAGCTCTACATAATGCAATATATGTTTTATATGAACGTTGAGACACACTAAGGAACAACACACTGTTCTTGCACAGACTGTTGCAACAGCTTTGGAATGTGTTTGTCAAATTAAGAGACAAACAAAAAGACAAAATGCTACAGTTCAAAACTGGCTTTTTATTAGGTCTGCTACTTTGCTTCAAACTTCAAACTGTACACAGATAATGCAAGAAATAGATAAGTACCAGTTGCAGAGAACCTTCTTTGTTGATTGCTTCTTGGGAATTTTAACATTTGAATATACTTCCCAGTGTGGAAGCATGGAGTAGGGAGTGGACTCCAGAAGATACAGGGGCCCTACTTAGCTGTAACCACGTTATTATGAACAACAAAATTACAGCTAAATAAAAATTTGAAGGCTGTCCTTGAGGATATACATAAAAAGCATTGTGTTACCTACTAGATAATTTATGAGACTGAAGTCATTCAAAAGCCAGAGAAGAAATATTCAGGCTAAAACAAAACTTGCTACTTTGTTAGAACAAGGAGAATGCACTTCTTTTTGGGAAGCTAAATCCTAAGAAAGACAGAGAATAAAGATTCCATAGACTGCAAATCCCAGAGAATTTTACTTTAATTTTTGTTTTGTTTTGTTTTGTTTTTTTGAAATGGAGTCTTGCTCTATCACCCAGGCTGGAGTGCAGGGGCGCCATCTTGGCTCACTGCAACCTCTGCCTCCCCAGTTCAAGTGATTCTCCTGCCTCAGGCGCCCGCCACCACACCCAGCTAATTTTTTGTATTTTTAGTAGAGATGGGGTTTCACCGTGTCAGCCAGGATGGTCTCGATCTCCTGACCTCATGATCTGCCCGCCTTGGCCTCCCAAAGTGCTGGGATTATAGGTGCAAGCCACCACGCCCGGCCGAGAATTTTAAAGTGAGTGGGATAGAGCTACCATATGAATCAGGGACCCTCCTAGAGAACTGAAACGAAGCCTCGAGTATTGCCATTGCTGTTAGCGTACAGACATCAGAGTGGATGTTTTACTGAGTTAGATTGAGATCAGGTGGCCTACATGAGCTCTGGTAAAGAACCAAAACAACAAATAGCATAGGAATAGAGATTAAATGTGTGGGTAGTGCCATAACTTTGAGTGGCTAAGTTCAAGATAATGTATCGAGATTTGGTCCTAGATGCTGTTATACTGGGCACCCACCCAGGCTTTTTAAAGAGAAAATCAGCCAGATGTGGTGGCTCACACCTGTTTTTCCAGCACTTTGGGAGGCTGAGGTAGGAGGATTGCTTGAGGCCAGGAGTTCGAGACTGGCCTCAACAATATAGTAAGACCCTGGTCTCTTAAAAGAAAAGAACATCAAAGCCTGAAAGTACAAGAGAGTTATCTCAGGTTGTAGAGATAAGGCATGATCAGTCTTCGTTGGTAGAAGACTAAATAAAAATATTGGCCAGTTTGATTTTGCTGCTGTTTAGAAAGACTCCTGGCTAGGCGCAGTGGCTCACGCCTGTAATCCCAGCACTTTGGGAGGTAGAGGCGGGAGGATCACTTGAGCCCAGCAGTTCAAGACCATCCTGGCCAACACGGCAAAACCCGTCTTTACTAAAAATACAAAAAATTAGCTGGGCATGGCGGCGCATGCCTGTAATCCCAGCTACTTGGGAGGCTGAGGCACAAGAATCACTTGAACCTGGGAGGTAGAGACGTCAGTGAGCCGAGATCAGGCCACTGCACTCCAGCCTGGGCGACAGAATGAGACTCTGTCTTTAAAAAAAAAAAAAAAAAAGAAAAAGAAAAAGAAAGACTCTTGAAGGGTTTTATTTATTTATTTATAAATAAAAATATAGAGATGGGGTCTTGCTAGGTTGCCCAGGCTGGTCTCAAATTCTTGAGCACAAGTGATCCTCCCGCCTCGGCCTCCCAAAGTGCTGGGATTACTGGTGTGAGTCACCGTGCTGGGCCCTTCAGGGTCTGGATAAACATGAACACACTGCTTGAGGGGAATGGGGGACACTAAGTGCCTGTTATGGATCAGGCACTGTGCTTAGGCACTTTCTCTGAAAGGTAACAATTAACTTTCTCATTGAAAACAAACAATTTGCAGACTAGAGAAGTTTCTTATCAATGCTTAGGGCCATTTGACCTGTGCTAGCCACTAGACTTCCAGTGATCAAATTAATTTACTAGAGCAGTAATTTTTTAGTCTTTTTCTTGTATTTTTTCTAAATGAAATAACCATTATCATTAATAGAAAGAAAGACTTATAAATGAAAAAGAAAAGTAATGTTCAGTTGTGTTGGTGATACTGAAAGGAACAGTATGGAGGCAGGTGCAGGCAGCCATACTTTAAAGACTGGGATGGTGTTGCTTTGGGGACATCCTTGCTTGCAGTTTATATTCTTCATATGTAATTATATTGCCAAAGAGAAACTATTTCATCATGTATTGTAAACATTTTTCCCCAGACCTACCATAGTTTTAATGATCTCTTCTGATTGTAATAAAAATTAATGAGTTGTGGCAGTTTAAGACAAACAAAACCCAGGTAACCTTGTTTTATTTTTTATTTTTATTTTTATTTATTTTTTGAGAGGGAGTCTCCCTCTGTCACCCAGGCTGGAGTGCAGTGGCGCGATCTCAGTTTACTGCAACCTCTGCCCTCTGTGTTCAAGCAATTCTCCTGCCTCAGCCTCCTGAGTAGCTGGGATTACAGGCGTGCGCCACCACGCCTGACTAATTTTTATATTTTTAGTAGAGACAGGGTTTCTCCATGTTGATCAGGCTGTCTTGAACTCCTGACCTCAGGTGATCTGCCTGCCTTGGCCTTCCAAAGTGCTGGGATTACAGGTGTGAGCCACCACGCCCGGCCCCTTGTTTTATTATTATCTTAAAAATGGTATGTGCTCAGCTGGGCTCAGTGGCTCACGCCTGTAATCCCAGCACTTTAGGAGGCCGAGGCAGGCAGATCACGAGGTCAAGAGTTCGAGACCAGTCTGGCTAAATTGGTGAAACCCCGTCTCTAATAAAAATACAAAAAATAGCTGGGCGTTGTGGCAGGTGCCTGTAATCTCAGCTACTCAGGAGGCTGAGGCAAGATAATTCTTTGAACCCGGGAAGCGAAGGTTGCAGTGAGCCAAGATCACACCATTGCACTCCAGCCTGGGCAACAGGGCAAGACTCCATCTAAAATAAATAAATAAATGAATAAATAAATAAATAATAATATATGATCATTACAGAAAAATCAAATCAGAATAACTAAAAATGAAAAATGAAAAACACCAATCAATCCAGAAATAACTGCTGGCTAGTAATAAAAATTTGTTGTATCTTTAGAGAGGCTGGGTGTGGTGGCTTATGCCTGTAATTCCAGCACTTTGGGAGGCCAAGATGGGCAGATCACTTGAGGCCAGGAATTTGAGAACAGCCTGGCCAACATAGTGAAAGCCCGTCGCTACTAAAAATACAAAAATTAGCCATGTATGGTGGCACATGTCTGTAATCCCAGCTACTTGGGAGACTGAGGCAGGAAAATCACTTGAACCTGGGAGGTGGAGGTTGCAGTGAGCTGAGATTGTGCCACTGCATTCCAGCCTGGGCAACAGAGATGTCTGTCTCAAAACAAAAATAAAAAAACTTTCCATGGGAATAAAATACATTTGTACATCATTGTTAATGGCAGTATAGTAGTCGATTGTTTAGATATTTATTTTATATATTTTTGCTAAATGTTTGAATCGTTTCTTTTTTACTAATGGGTTTCATATCCTTCGTTCATTTTTCTATTAAGTTCTTTCTTTTTGCCTGTAAGGGCTCTTTATATATTAAGGATCCTAAACCTTTACCTGTCATAATTATTACAAATATTTTGGTAGGTTTTCTATTTGCTCATTAATTTTATTTTGAAGTTAGAAAAATTTTAATTTTAATATAGTTAAATCTATTACTCTATTCAATTTTATTTCCACCTATTGTATCATGCTTATGCAGTCATTCTCCACACCATGGTTATATACTCACATACATTTTCTCTTAATAGCAGACTTTTCCATCAGAATGAAACTCTGCTTTATATGCTTATGTTTTCTTTTTCATATAATATTTATTCCATGTGAAACTTATTTTGAAGTAAGACATAGGTAGAGATATAATTGATTTCCCCCCAAACAGTTGGTCAGTTGATTCACTGTCATTTTGACTGAATCATTTTCCCTGTTTCAAAATGCTACCTTTTTGTATCCTGAATTCTTACCTATATTGGGCTATTTCTGGACTCTTCTGTTTCATTGATTTATCTATTTCCCCTCCCCGTTTGAAGGCAAACTGAGTTTACTTGCCAGACAAGAGAACCAAACCAGTAAAAAAAAAATAGTTTACTGATTCACTAAAGGGGAAAATTGTGGCGGTGGTCTGTCTCTGATAGAAATATAGGGAGTTTGTGATGGCTGTGGTAATTTAGAATGGAAAACTTTCATTCTAGATAGGACAATTAATTAATATACCTTTACTTTTTTTTTTTTTTTTTAAGTCCCATTGTTCCTAGGAAAGAGCATCCTAGGTGGGTCCAATAAAGTTCTGGCCTACCAGGGACTCTAAAAGTTCATTTTTTTTTGGCTGGGTGCAGTGGCTCATGACTGTAATCCCAGCACTTTGGGAGGCCAAGGTGGGTGGATCACCTGAGGTCAGGAGTTTGAGACCAGCCTGGCCAACTTGGCAAAACCCTGTCTCTACTAAAAATATAAAAATTAGCCGGGTGTGGTGGTGGGCGCCTGTAATCCCAGCTACTCGGGAGGCTGAGGCAGGAGAATTGCTTGAACCTGGAAGGCGGAGGGTGCAGTGAGCCAAGATCATGCCACTGCACTCCAGCCTGGACGACAGAGCAAGACTGTCTCAAAAAAAAAAAAAAAAAAAAAGATAATACTTGTGTATATTTAATATAGTTAGATGGGGCCAGTGGAACAGTGGAAGAAGCAATAATTGAGTATTCTATGTTTTAAAGGAGACTCGAGCTGATAAAGATCAAGAACATAAGTAGAAGAGTTAATTTTGGGAAAGTAAATTTTTCTTTATTTGTGGATGTGGGTAGCAGGAGAGAATATAGAGAAATTGTCGCCTAATGAATGTAATCACCCAGAGTGCAGGGATCTTCTGTTTTCTTCCCTGATATATCCCAAGGTCCCTAGAATCATGTCTGGCAGATAGAAGACACTGAGATATTTGTTGAACGAATAGACTTTGACATATAATCAATCTGAATTGGAACCCCAGTTCTTCCACTTGCATACTGTGGAATCTCGGACATTTTTTTTCCCTTGCTAAGCCTTACTCTTAGTATTTTGTAGTAAGAGTGTAAGCCTTACTCTTATTATCTATAAAATGAGAATAATAACACAGAATGTTTGGGACATAGACTTTTTTTTTTTTTTTTTGAGACAGGGTCTCAGTCTGTCAACCAGACGAGTGCAGTGGCTTGATCATGGCTCACTGCAGCCTCGAGCTTCTAGGCTCAGGTGATCTTTCCACCTCAGCTTCCCAAGTAGCTGGGCCTACAGGTGCTCGCCATCATGCCCAGTTAACCTTTGTATTTTCAGTAGAGATGGGGTTCCGCCATGTTGCCTAGGCTGGTCTTGAACTTCTAGGCTCAAGTATTCCACCCACTTTGGCCTCCCAAGGTACTAGGATTACAGGAATGAGCCACTATGGCCTGTCAGATTTTTAATCTGAGTCATTATGACTTTCTTGTTCTTAAATTTAGTGATTGGCAAGGTTGCTCTGCAATTTTTTTCATTTAATTTTTATACGTAAGGAATACATTTGCTTTACTACAAATCACAGTATCTTTAAATATTTCCAGCAATTTTCTAGTTGTGGAACCTTCATTTGTTGTGATATAATACATATTTGGTTTTTGTAAAATCACAAAAATAAGTTTTTTTATTGTTGTTTTGTTTTTCGTATTTTTTTTTTAGACGGAGTCTCGCTCTGTCGCCCAGGCTAGAATACAGTAGCATGATCTTGGCTCATTGCAATCTCTGCCTCCTGGGTTCAAGTGATTCTCATGTCTGAGCCTCCGGAGTAGCTGGGGCTACAGGCGCCTGTCACCAAGCCCAGCTAATTTTTATATTTTTAGTAGAGACAGGCTTTCGCTGTGTTGACCAGGCTGGTCTCAAACTCCTGACCTCAAATGATCCTCCCACCTTGGCCTCTCAGAATGCTGGGATTATTGTCGTGAGCCACCACGTCCGGCCAAAAATAAGTTTTTCTAAAAGTTGGTTATAAAGATGCATTTAAGTTTTAAATATCTCATTATTTAGCTCTTAGATCCAAATACCTGGCATCACATTCTGGTGTTTTCTCTAACTTTATCAACCATTAAGATGGTAGCTATGGTGGAATGAGGTAGCTTTTTATAATTGAAGGAGAAATGTAGGTATATGTGTAGAGGACAGAGGGGAAGGCATTGCTAAGTTTCCTGCTAGAAAGTTCTAAAACATAAATATATTTTGTAAAGTAAGATTGATTGTACTTAAATTAATAATGGAAAAATGCAGTGTTTTTTTTTTTTTTTTTTGAGACGGAGTCTCGCTCTGTCACCCAGGCTGGAGTGCGGTGGCCGGATCTCAGCTCACTGCAAGCTCCGCCTCCCGGGTTCACGCCATTCTCCTGCCTCAGCCTCCCGAGTAGCTGGGACTACAGGCACCCGCCACCTCGCCCGGCTAGTTTTTTGTATTTTTTAGTACAGACAGGGTTTCACCGTGTTAGCCAGGATGGTCTTGATCTCCTGACCTCGTGATCCGCCCGTCTCGGCCTCCCAAAGTGCTGGGATTACAGGCGTGAGCCACCGCGCCCGGCCGAAAAATGCAGTGTTCTTATTGGCACTTTCTAAATTAAAACTTGACTGCCCACTTCTCATGCTAACACCCAAGTTTGTTGCCATAGGAATTGCCCAAGATTGTTGCTTACAGCCTTAAATGAGTATAACTGCTATTGTTATAAAGCGAAAAATCCTGACTTATGACTAAGAGATAATCATATGATAACTCTAAGTGCATTTACAATTTCAACTCCTTGGAAACAAATAAAGGCAAAGTAGTATTAGATTATTTGTTGCTTCTTGAAAGTCAGCATCCCAAATGGTACAAATATTTGATTAGTCATAGCTGAAAACATTTTAAGATTAATTTATCCAATGATTGCTGCCCTATAGAAACTTACATTTTGGAGACTCTGACATAATATATACAACATACCAACACAAAACTGTCATAGCAAGAATTCGAACTACTAATCAAAACTACACATAGTTGTAAAGTTTATATTATTTAGTGATTAAAAAAAGGAGAGTGATAAGATAATACATCTGAGAGAATCAAAGTGAAGGAAAAACATTTTTGGAAGATCAGGGAAGCTTGAATATGTTAGTAGGCCAAAAGAAAAGAGCAACCAAAGGGAGGAGATACTAAGGAAGTCAAGGAATAAGCTCCTAGAGGTTGAAACAAATACGATCAAAGGCATAGATATAGCCTTGGAGAGGAGAAAACAATAGGGAAGGCAAAAGGGATGTGGTGAAAAAAAAAATTGGGTTGAGAACAGAAGTTCTATTGAATGGCTCAGATTTTGTAAATAAATTAGGAGGCAAGGTGATTGATTGCTGAGAGCAAAGGTGAGGCTAAGAAAGGAAGACTAGGTTGGAGGCTTGAGAAAAATGAAAAGAAGTTCGGAAAACCTGTTATAGGGTGTTCAACAGAATGTCAGTACGAGATGATGTAAAAGGAGTTTCGAGTGTCAGCAAAGGCCCCTAAGATTAGAGAGCACATTTTTGTACTATCTAACAATGATCGACCCAGAAGAAGGAATGGAGAAAACAAATGCTGGTGGTTACCCAGTGGCTCAGTGAGGTATTCTTCTGAGTGCCGAGGAGAGTCTTGAGTGTCTTGATACTTGAGCTGGGTGCCTGAATAGAGGGAAGAGTATAAAGAAATGTATTTGTTCAGCAAATAATTACCTACTGTATATCCATCAACTCTAGTAGATTTTGTTATCACATTTCTGGAAACAATCCCCTAATCTATAGACTGAATTTTGATTTCTCTTTGGTTTTTTGTTTGTTTTTTGTTTGTTTGTTTTGTTTTTTGTTGTTGTTTGAGTCAGGGTCTTGCTCTGTCACCCAGTCTGGAGTGCAGTGGCACAATCTCGGCTCACTGCAACCTCCACCTCCCTGGTTCAAGTGATTCTCCTGCCTCAGCCTCCCAAGTAGCTGGGATACAGGTGAGTGCCACCAAACCTGGCTAATTTTTGTATTTTTAGTAGAGGCGGGTTTCGCCATGTTGGTCAGGCTGGTCTCGAACTCCTGACCTCAGGCGATCCACCCACTTTGACCTCCTAAAGTGCTACAGGCAAGAGCCACTGTGCCCGGCCTGATTTCTCTTTTGATTTCAGAGCCTTGTCTTCCAGCTGCCTACAGGGCAGGTCTGATTTGATGCTTCATATCTAAAACTGAATGCTTCATCTCCCTCTCGAACCTAATTTAATATCTTGTTACCCCATTTCTGTTCATGATGTTATTATCTTTCTGGTCTCCCAAGCCTGAAACCTTTGAATCATCTCAGACTTTTCCTCTCTCTTCCTTAGTGTATCATCAAATTATGTAACCAAATATTTCCTCTGAAATATTTCTCCTGACTTTTCTTCCTTCCATTGTCAAGGCAATAATTCAGGCTTCCTTTCACTTCGTGCTTGTACTTCTATGCCTTCTCAATAAGTTTTCCTATCTCCAGGCACTACCCAGGCCAGTCAATCTTACACACCACTCCCTCCCAGATTAATCTTTATAAAATGTCAGTTTGGGGTGTCACTCATCATCTCAAAAATCTTCTAGGAACTGTGGCAGAGTCCTCAAGGAAAGAACAAGACCCCAGAGGAGCTCATATTCCAATGAGAATGGAGGCAATTAATGTTGTGAGGAAGAGATGTTGATTTAGGGAAGGCCTCCCTGAGGAATGACAAGAGAAGAGAATAGATGAGAGGAAGCTGGGAAATACCAGGCTTTAGGGAATAGATTGAGGGAGAAGAGGTGATGCCAAGGAGACTCAGCACAGTTCAGGGAGTAGGAGGAGAATCAGGACAATCTGTGTCACAGAGACCAAGGTAGGACAGGATGCCAAGGAGCAGATTGAGTGACTAAGGTGGACTCTTTCCTGGAGAAGAGTTCTTTGGATTTGTCAATTAGGGTGTCAGAATCAAGAGCAGCTTCAGGGGGATGTAGGGAGTAGAAAGGCTATAGTGAGTTGGAAAATAAGGAGAAATAAAAAACACAGATTTCCTTCTTAAAATGTTGGTTGAGAACAGAAACAGTGCTGAGGATTGCAATGAAATAGGCCTACACTAGTTTACAGCCTAAGGGCAGAGATCTTAGAGGTGAAGGAGAGGTTGATATGAGTTAGAGGAAAACTGACTGATGGAGCAAGATCCCTAAAGAGGTCTGAGGAGATAGAATCCAATCAGGAAAAAAGTCTTCGTCCATTTATAATCATCTTCTTACTATATACATGCAAATTTTGTATATATGTTATGGTTGTATATGGCTAAGGTAATAGTGTATTATGAAATGACTAGATGAATTTTTGCAGCTTGAAGGGGGCTCTAGAAGCTGGAAGACCTTCTAGAGACTTGGTGTGTGGCCCCCTTTCTTTTTCAGAAGGAGCAATGTCACATCTCTGACTTTTCTTCAACCATCCCATCTCTCTCTAACCATAGTCAGGAAATGTTCTCCACTTTCAAGGATTTTTGTGATTAGATTGGGTCCACCTGGGTAATACAGGCTACCCTCTCTATCTCAGAGTTCTTTTTTCTTTCTTTTTTTTTTTTTTTTTTTTGAGGCAGAGTCTGTCTCTGTTGCCAGGCTGGAGTGCAGTGGCACGATCTCGGCTCACTGTAACCTCTGACTCCTTGGTTCAAGTGATTCTCCTGCCTCAGCCTCCCAAGTAGGTGGGATTACAGGCACGTGCCACCATGCCCAGCTAATTTTTGTATTTTTATTTTATTTATTTTATTTTATTTTATTTCATTTTTTGAGACAGAGTTTCACTCTGTCGCCCAGGCTAGAGTGCAGTGGCTTAATGTCTGCTCACTGCAACCTCCGCCTCCCGTGTTCAAGCGATTCTCCTGCCTCAGCCTCCCAAGCAGCTGAGATTATAGGCGCCCACCACCACGCCCAGCTAATTTTTGTATTTTTAGTAGAGACAGGGTTTCACCATGTTGGCCAGGATGGTCTCGAACTCCTGACCTCATGATCCACCCGCCTCAGCCTCCCAAAGTGCTGGGATTACAGGCATGAGCCACCATGCCCGGCCTTTGTATTTTTTTTTTTTTTTTTTTTTTTTTTTTTTTTTTTTTTGAGGTGGAGTCTGGCTCTCTTGCCCAGGCTGGAGTGCAGTGGCCAGATCTCAGCTCACTGCAAGCTCTGCCTCCTGGGTTCACGCCATTTTCCTGCCTCAGCCTCCCGAGTAGCTGGGACTACAGGCGCCCGCCACTTCGCCCGGCTAGTTTTTTGTATTTTTTAGTAGAGACGGGGTTTCATTGTGTTAGCCAGGATGGTCTCGATCTCCTGACCTCGTGATCCGCCCGTCTCGGCCTCCCAAAGTGCTGGGATTACAGGCTTGAGCCACCGCGCCCGACCTGTATTTTTAGTAGAGATTGGGTTTCACCATGTTGCCCAGGATGGTCTTGATCTCCTGACCTCATGATCTGCCCGCCTCGGCCTCCCAAAGTGCTGGGATTACAAGTGTGAGCCACCATGCCCGGCCTTAAAGTTCTTAAGCTTAATCACATCTGCAAGTTTCTTTTGCCATGTAAGTTAACATATTCACAGGTTATGGGTATTAGGATGTGGACATCTCTGAAGGCTGTTATTCTGCCTGCTACACTGGAATTGAGTGTGAAGTCTTTATTTTAAGAGGAGAGTTTGAAATGCGTAAAAGAGGGGCCAGGTGTGGTGGCTCATGCCTGTAATCCCAGCACTTTGGGATGCCAAGGCAGGCGGATCATGAGGTCAGGAGTTCAAGACCAGCCTGACCAACATGATGAAACCCTGTCTCTACTAAAAATACAAAAATTAGTCAGGCGTGGTGGCACGCAGCTGTAATCCCAGCTGCTCAGGAGGCTGAGGCAGGAGAATCACTTGAACCCGGGAGGCGGAGGTTGCAGTTAGCCGAGATCACGCCACTGCCTGGGCAACAGAATGGGCAACAGAATGAGACTCTGTCTCAAAAAAAAAAAAAAAAAAAGAAAGAAAGAAAAAGAAAAGAAAAGAAATGGGAAAAAGAAAGGTGCTTAGTAAAGAGAAATTTGGTTTTTGTACTTGAATCGGGCAAGACGCTTATTCTGGTAGATAAACTGGCTCCTAAGGGCCATGAATGTGGTGTCTACATGCTGAGAAGTGATTGAGAAACAGTTTACTGGTAGCTTGAAATGAAATGATCTTTTTTCAGCTGAAAAAAAGAAATTTCAGTTGTGGTAAGGAAATGAGATGGTGTTTCAACACAAACTTTTTTTTTTCTTTTTTTTTTTTTTTGAGTTAGTGATGGAGTCTCGCTTTGTTGCACAAGCTGGCCTTGAACTCCTGGCCTCAAGCGATCCTCTTACCTTGGCCTCCCAAAATGTTAGGATTATAGGCGTGGACCACCACACCCAGGCCAAACATTTGAATTAGAGAAAATAGAGCGGTTATTATGACTTCTGGCTTCCAGGTATAATGATGGCAACAAAAAAAGGAGAAAATCCTAAATGTTTTTATTTTATAGGAACCTGTAGCATTAGCACGTTTTACCAGGAACTCTTAGGTTAGAATTTAGCAAAAATACTTTCAGACCTGGGTTCTGAATTCTATCTTAGTTCTATCTCTCCTTCCATAATGGCCAGGTAGTCTGTGGATACAGGCATTGCAACGTGAGAACTCTTCCTCGTAAAGCACATTGTAAGTTATTGGAGTCAAAACAGTTTTTATGTCTGATTATTCCTTATGTGTCTTATTTTTATAAACAATAATAAATCTATCTGGTTGAACATAGTATGATTTGTTTTGTAAATTGGTAAATAACTATAAACGTAGATAATCTAGATAGAATTTTTCAGAACTGTGTAATCTAAATTCTATTTCAGGTTAAGATGAAAGCAGCTATCTGACTCTATTTCTCTCACTATAATCAAATTAAATTTGTAATTTATATATCCATGTAACCGTTCATCCATCCAACAGATATATAGTGTCTTGGGAAAGACACTATGGTAGGCCCTGTAAAATATTTAACACAGACATTTTTTACTATTTGCAGTTCTAAACTTTATATTTCTTTTTTTTTTTTTTTTTTTTTTTTTTTTTTTTTGAGACAGAGTCTTGCTCTGTCGCCCAGGCTGGGGTGCAGTGGCCGGATCTCAGCTCACTGCAAGCTCCGCATCCCGGGTTTAGACCATTCTCCTGACTCAGCCTCCCGAGTAGCTGGGACTACAGGCGCCCGCCACCTCGCCCGGCTAGTTTTTTGTATTTTTTTAGTAGAGACGGGGTTTCACCGTGTTAGCCAGGATGGTCTCGATCTCCTGACCTCGTGATCCGCCCGTCTCGGCCTTCCAAAGTGCTGGGATTACAGGCTTGAGCCACCGCGCCCGGCCTAAACTTTATATTTCTAATTGTGAAATGAAATATTTTATTACATCAGCTATCTGTCCTGACTTGCCTCTTTACCTTCTAACCTCTGTACCTTTATATTTTTTATTCATCTGTCAACAGTGAAAAGTTTCTCTATCATCCTTGTCTCCTAGCCACCCCTTTCTCAGAGGCAACCAGTGTGTTATTTTCTTATATATCCTTCCAGATGTATTTTATGTATCAGGCAAATATATATTATATATTTTTAAAAACATACACACTTTTCTGTACCTTGTGTGTGTGTGTTTTTTACTTCTTTCTTTCTTTCTTCCTTCTTTTTTTTGAGACAGAATCTTGCTCTGTCGCCCACGCTGGAGTGTATTGGTGCAATCTTGGCTCACTGCCACCTCCACCTCCTAGGGTCAAGTGATTCTCCTGCCTCAGCCTTCTGAGTAGCTGGGACTACAGGCACGCGCCACCATGCTCAGCTCATTTTTGTATTTTTGGTAGAGATAGTGTTTCGCCATGCTGGCCAGGCTGATCTCAAACTCCTGACCTCATGATCCACCTGCCTCAGCCTCCCAAAGTGCTGGGATTGCAGGCGTGAGCCACCATACCTGGCCTTTCAGTGTAGTTTTAATTTACACTTTTCTTGTTACTAAAAATCTTTTTATTTTTATTGTTAAGGCAGGGTCTCATTCTCTCTCTCAGGCCGGAGTGCAGTGGTGTGATCTCAGCTCACTGCAACCTCCACCTCCCGGGTTCAAGTGATTTTTCCACCCTCAGCCTCCCAAGTAGCTGGTATTACAGGCATACGCCACCACGCCTGGTTAATTTTTGTATTTTTAGTAGAGACAGGGTTTCGACATGTTGGCCAGGCTGGTCTCAAACTCCAGACCTCAAGTGATCTGTCCACCTCAGCCTCCCAAAGTGTTTTTTATGTTTGAAAAGTCATTTGTGCTTTCTTTTCTGTTTCTCTTGGGTTATTGTGATTTATTATTATTATTTATGGGAGCTCTTTATATATTAGGGAAATTAGCCCTTTGTCAGTGAGTTACAAATGTTTTTTTCCCCAACTTGCTATTGTCTTTCAACTTTGTGGTAGCTTTTTGTTGTTGTTGTTGCTGTTTTTTGAGGCAGAGTCTTGCTCTGTTGCCCAGGCTGAAGTGCAGTGACATGATCTCTGCTCACTGCAACTTCTGCCTCGCAGGTTTAAGTGATTCTCGTGCCTCAGTCTCCCTGAGTAGTTGGGATTACAGGAGCCCACCACCAAGCCTGGCTAATTTTTGTATTTTTAGTAGAGACAGCATTTTACCATGTTGGCTAGGCTGATTTTGAACTCCTGACCTCAGGTGATCCACCCACCTCGGCCTCCCAAAGTGCTGGGATTACAGGTGTGAGCCACTGTGCCTGGCCTGTGTTAACTTTTATATGCGGAACTTTATTATTTTATTTTTATTTTATTTTTGAGACAGGGTCTCATTCTGTTGCCCAGGCTGGAGTGCAGTGGTGAGATCTTGGCTCACTGCAGCCTCAACCTCCTGGGCCCAAGTGATCCTCCCACCTCAGACCCCTGAGTAGCTGGGACCACAGGCATGTGCCACCATACCTGGCTAATTTTTGTGTTTCAGTAGAGATGGGATTTCATCATGTTGCCCAGGCTGGTCTTGAACTCCTGTGCTCAAGTGATCCACCTGCCTCAGCCTCCCAAAGTACTGGGATTATAGGCATGAGTCACTGAGCCCAGCCTAAGTTTTTATTTTGTAGAATTATATATTGTGTATTTTCTCTTATAAGTAGACTTTCCTTATTTTGAGAGAATTTTTTTTTTTAATCTTCCATGGTTTTCGTTAGTACTTTTATGATTAACAAACCTTAATCATTACAAGTTCTAAATTGTTCAGTGGATAGTATCGAGCTCCCTGTTTCAGTTTATATCTGAGCTAGATTAGCAAGTCAGTCCTATGGAAATATAGAATAGTAGTAAGAAACTTGGATTCTGGAGTTGATAAGACTTGAATTCAGGTGTTCCTGTTTCTGTACTGTATGGTTTGGGGCATGCTACTTAATTAACCTCTCAGAGCCTCACTGGCTTCATCTGTAAAATGGTGATAAGTACGTCTTAGTTTGAGGTGAAAATTGCACGAGATGAGATGATTCCCTTAAAACCCTTAGCACAATCCTTGACGAGTTGAAAACATTCATTAAATGTAAAGTATTACTGTGATAAAGATGATGACCATAGACTACTCTCTCAACTTTTACTACCATCCCATAATTCATGACTCTAATCAGAAGGGGTTGAATAAAAAGATGTATTCCCAATGTGCTCACATTACCACTTCAACATCAACAGTCGGAGCACAGTAATTCTCAACCTTGGAAGTCCATTAAATTACCTGAGTAGATTTTTAAACTCCCAGTGCCTGGGTCTCTATCCCAGAGACCTGGGGCCTTGATATGGCCCAAGCATCAGTATTTTTCTTTTCTTTTTTTTTTTTTTTTGAGACGGAGTCTCGCTCTGTTGCCCAGGCTGGAGTGCAGTGGCGCGATCTCGGCTCACTGCAAGCTCCGCCTCCCGGGTTCTCGCCATTCTCCTGCCTCAGCCTCCCGAGTGGCTGGGACTACAGGCGCCCGCCACCGCGCCCGGCTAATTTTTTTTGTATTTTTAGTAGAGACGGGGTTTCACCGTAGTCTCAATCTCCTGACCTTGTGATCCGCCCGCCTCGGCCTCCCAAAGTGCTGGGATTACAAGCGTGAGCCACCGCGCCCGGCGCGTCAGTATTTTTCAAAAACCCTTCAGATGATTCCAATGGGCAGCCAAGTTCTAGAACCATTATTCTAACACTAGGCCAGTGGTTTCAGATACAAAGGAAAATACATTCATTGCTTCTAAATAACAGTACTGTATATAGAAATCTTTTATGGGTAAAATGCCATGAATTCATTAGAAAGACATTGAAAAGAACATAGAAGACTTGAGACAAATGTTAGAGATACGTCAGAAAAGGAATTACAAAACTAAAGATGTTCCTTGTGTATATTTGTAAGGCATCTTTCTCAGAAAAGCTTAGGGGAGCTCTACTGTAAGTACTTTTATAATATTGCTAAGAGGTAAGGGAAATGAAAGTTTCTATCTGTTAGATGCGTTAATGGAAGCATGGTGATAGGTCTCATGTCAGCCGTCTAATTAGACAAATTTATGATTTTTTTTTTTTTTTTTTGAGACGGAGTCTCACTCTGTCGCCCAGGCTGGAGTGCAATGGCACGATCTCAGCTCATTGCAACCTTCACCTTCCGGGTTCATGCGATTCTCCTGCCTCAGCTTCCCGAGTAGCTCGGATTACAGGCGCATACCACCACGCCCAGCTAATTTTTGTACTTTTAGTAGAGACGGGGTTTCACCATGTTGGCCAGGCTTGTCTTGAACTCCTGACCTCAGGTGATCTGCCCGCCCCAGCCTTCCAAAGTGCTGGGATTACAGGCGTGAGTAGCCGCACCCAGCCTATGATTTTTATTACCCCATTGCTTTCCTGGATGATTCTCAAAAATAATTATTTCTTTACTTTTTATTTTTTAATGTTAAAGACACAGCTGCAACAAAAATAATTATTTCTAATCATCAGTAATATAGCTTATCCCTATATGAGCACTTTAAGAAGGATGTATAATGGTATTTTAGCTCATTAATGGGGTGGGAGTAGGGTATATAAGAAAATTAGCTATTATCGAATCCAAAGAAAGAGCAGTGTGGTCTAAAGAGACTGACTGGACAAGGAGACTCAGGAGGCCTGGATTCCAGTTCCTCAGCGTCAATTTCCTCAGGTGCAAAATGGAAGAATTAACAGAGTTCCCAAAGGTTTCTTTCAGGTGTAAGTGATTACTGTCTCACTAAACCACCTAAGTATAAAGGCTTTCTTATGTTAATCAGTCAATATTAATAGAAGCTGCAGGAAAATTGTTCTAGCTCCAACTTTAAAAACTTATATTCCGGGCCAGATGCGGTGGCTCATGCCTGTAATCCCAGCACTTTGGGAGGTCAAGGCGAGTGGATCACCTGAGATCAGGAGTTTGAGAGCAGCCTGACCAACATGGGGAAACCCCGTCTCTACTTAAAATACAAAAATTAGCTGGGTGTGGTGGGAGGCGCCTGTAATCCCAGCTACTCAGGAGGCTGAGTCAGGAGAATCACTTGAACGCAGTAGGCGGAGGTTGTGTGAGCTGAGATTGTGCCACTGCACCCCAGCCTGGGTGATAGAGCAAGAGTCTGTCTCAAAAATAAAAAATAAAACTTAAATTCCAGTCTTTTTTTTTTTTTTTTTTTTAATGGAGTTTTGCTCTTGTTGCTCAGGCTGGAGTGCAATGGCGTGATGTTGGCTCACTGCAACTTCTGCCTCCCGGGTTCAAGTGATTCTCCTACTTCAGCCTCCCAAGTAGCTGGGATTACAGGTGTGTGCCACCACGCCCAGCTAATTTTGTATTTTTAGTAGAGACGAGGTTTCACCATGTTGGTCAGGCTTGTCTTGAACTCCTGACCTCAAGTGATCCACCTGCCTCAGCCTCCCAAAGTGCTGGCATTACAGGTGTGAGCCACTTGGCCTGGCCCATAGTCTTATTTTGTCTTTACTTCTAAGGCAGTATGTGTCTCCAAATTGATATTTTAATCAAACTATGTCTTGATAGTATTATATTAATATATGTCCTGCCTAACTAGAATATTCACATTTTACATGTCTTCATGCTGAAGGATGACTAATGGAGATTGATGGGGTTGTCTCTTGAGACCGGTGAGGATATGTTGGAGCATGAGTTCTCTGTTGCCCTTCAAATCATGCCCTGTGGATGACTTCATTTAGGACTGATCCTAGGGTCTTCCTTCTACATTTTATTCTAATCTTTTCTACTTCTCTTTTTGCATTACATTATTCATGATCATCAGGATGCACATAATTCTTGTATTGGTTGTATTTGCATTGTCTCTTTCCTATAAGATTATACATTTTTTGAAGCCAGGATACATTTATTTACATTGTATCCCTTACATGAGCTAGTACAGTGTCTTGGCACACAAAAGGAGCTTGACAAATGTTTCATTAAACTGTTAAAAATTAAATAATTTTAATATCATTGCTTTCTCTTTTTTTGTGCCACTTTAGCTTTCAGTTTCCTTGACAATATTTCCAAAAAAATTTTTTACACCAAGTCCTATGTTATGACAGGATTCTTTAACTACTTTCTGAATACAGCAATGAGCTTTTTATCCTCAAAAGCCAGGAAGTAGTAATTAGCAAAGCAGGGAAGAAATCATGATGCCAAAATGCAGAAGTAGATCATAAATTAGGTAAACTTTTAGTTGTGAAGGCGTAGAATACTTTAAATGTTATTTCATGAGGTAGTTTAGGTAGTCTATTAATTTGATTATTATAAACACATTAAAACTAAACTTTTGAACATGTTAATTATAATTTTCTAAACTTACATTGTTCTGAAATAACAATGAACAACCGTATTTCATTAAATGTCACAAATCATTAAAATAAACCCTATGTATATAATTCAGAGAAATGAGTTATGACAGTATTGAAATTTGAGTATGATTGTGAGAAAACTGAGTATGATAGCTTTTGATGGAATAAAATGTTAAGCTAGTATAAGAAAAAATCCAACTTAAATATTTGTATTTAATAATAAAATAACGACTTTAGATCATGATTTGAATGACTTATTGAACAGTAAGATCTAGTAAATATAAATACTGAAGTATTCAGAAAGAATTTCGTCTTTATTTAGCTTAACTGTTAAGTTGGGATTTTGAGTTGTGGGGTGATGCTTCAATATAGGTTGAAAATTATCCATTCTCCCAGTCCCCCTTTTGAGTTTACCTTTGTAGGCTCTAAATTTTTCACCTGATAGATCAATAAAAATACTTCCTTTTTTTTTTTGAGCCGGAGTCTCTGTCTCCCAGGTGGGAGTGCAGTGGCGCCATCTCAGATAACTGCAACCTCCGCCTCCCGGGTTCAAGCGATTCTCCTGCCTCAGCCTCCCGAGCAGCTGGGATTACAGGCACCCACTGCCATGCCCAGCTAATTTTTGTACTTTTAGTAGAGACAGGGTTTCACCACGTTGGCCAGCATGGTCTCGACCTCCTAACCTCATGATCTGCCCGCCTCAGCCTCCCAAAGTGTTGGGATTACAGGCATGAGCCAGCGCGCCTGGCCTAATAAATACTTTCTAGGCAGGGAATTCTAACTTGTCACTCAGTATACTAGTTGGAGACAGGTTTAAAACCCCAAATCTTGGCCGGGCGCCGTGGCTCACGCCTGTAATCTCAGCACTTTGGGAGGCCGAGGCGGGCGGATCACCTGAGATCAGGAGGTTGAGAACACCCTGGCCAACGTGGCGAAACCCCGTTTCTATTAAAAATACAAAAATTAGCTGGGCGTGGTGGTGTGCGCCTGTAATCCCAGCTACTCCGGAGGGTGAGGAAGGAGGATCGCTTGAACTCAGGAGGCAGAGGTTGCAGTGAGACGAGATCTCGCCATCGCACTCCAGCCTGGGGCACAGAGTGAGACTGTCTCCAAAAATAGAAAAGAAAAATAATCAAATCTGTAAACTCTTATTTGAAGAGTTTATCGATACTAAAGTATATATTTACTACTTACTGAGAGCATTTCTAACTTCTGTGACTTCTGTATAGTAAGGTGCATTAATAGTATTAATGAATTTTAAAACACCCAAATAATAACGCCTTTCACAAATGTTTATTTTGTTAGGTGTATGAACAATTAAAACCAGCCTGAAAGATAAAAAAGTAACTCTTGATTTAGATTTCTTCCATTTTCTGCTCCAAAGTACAAATGAACTTAAATTTGAAGTTATAAAACGGATCCCACATTGTTTCTGTAATTATCATTCCGCAGTATTGGTAATAGGAATAACGTCTTTGTCAAATAACGGTTCTTAAAACTAACTTTGTCGAATAACCGTTTTTTTTTTTTTTTTTTTTTTTTTTTGAGACGGAGTCTCACTCTGTCGCCCAGGCTGGAGTGCAGTGGCCGGATCTCAGCTCACTGCAAGCTCCGCCTCCCAGGTTTACGTCATTCTCCTGCCTCAGCCTCCCGAGTAGCTGGGACTACCGGCGCCCGCCACCTCGCCCGGCTAGTTTTTTGTATTTTTTAGTAGAGACGGGGTTTCACCGGATTAGCCAGGATGGTCTCGATCTCCTGACCTTGTGATCCGCCCGTCTCGGCCTCCCAAAGTGCTGGGATTACAGGCTTGAGCCACCGCGCCCGGCCTGAATAACCGTTTTTAAAACTAACTTTTAGCTTCATTCTTTCATATTAATTTCAAATAAGCAAATGTTAAGGACAGTATCAAAAAAGACTTTAAAACACATCCAGTGAACGTTCTGAGTCACTTCTAGTTTCGAAAATTGTATTGAATTCCAAGGTCACATGTATTATGTACATTAAAATTGTTTCCCTAAATAAAAATTACTGATATGGGAAAGTTGCTTTAGGGGAATTTTCGCTAGTAAATCCATAATCCTTAAAATTCTAATTGAATTAAACATTGATACTTTGCAAATATTTACAGCATTGTAAATATTACTTTTTAAAGGTGTGTTAGTTTCAAGAATGTTGGGGTCCTACAAGCATGATGACACTTTGTAACACATTTTTTTTTGGTGTTTTCCTCTGCTCTCTAAACCTTTTAATTGCCATAAGTATTAAATAGAACTGATGTCAAGGTATCTTCTAGTTCAAGACAGATGTTTACTAAACATGCAAAGTATTTTTAGAGATACGGATTCTAATTTGGAAGAAGAAAAATAGCAACAAATTTTCTTATTCATTTCTTTTCTCATTTTTAAAATACAAGTTAAATCGTAATTGGAATCCCTTTTCCCATCGTGTAGTCAAGCGTCGGTGGCAGACTTCAAGGATATACTTTGTTAGCCATGTGTTTATGAACCGCCAGCGCTTTCCCTAGATCTTTTGGCTGATAATCTCAAACATGGAGGATGCTTCTGAATCTTCACGAGGGGTTGCTCCATTAATTAATAATGTAGCTCTCCCAGGCTCTCCGCTGTCTCTTCCTGTATCAGTGACAGGCTGTAAAAGTCATCGAGTAGCCAATAAAAAGGTAGAAGCGAGGAGTGAAAAGCTCCTCCCAACAGCTCTTCCTCCTTCAGAGCCGAAAGTAGATCAGAAACTTCCCAGGAGCTCCGAGAGGCGGGGAAGTGGCGGTGGGACGCAATTCCCCGCGCGGAGTCGGGCAGTGGCAGCGGGAGAAGTGGCGGCCAGGGGCGCGGCGGGGCCGGAGAGAGGCGGTCCCCTGAGAGGACGGGGTCTCCCCTCGTTGCCTTTGTAGTGGAGAAGGTGGACAAGTGGCAGTCGGCGTGCTCGCAGGTGAGGGTCGCTCGGGAGCCGGCCGGGAAGTGGAGGCAAGCCGGGAACAAAGCGGAGCGGCGCTGGGGTCCGCCCGCGGCGAGCGCCCTGGCCGGCCGGCCGGCTGCGCGCCGAGCACGTTGTGAGCCTGGCGGCGGCGGCGGCGGGCGGGGAGCCGGCGCTGGGGGAGGGGGCCGCCGCCGCTGCTCCCGCACTGCCCCCCGCGGCGGGGCGTCCTGCCCCATTGTGAGCCAGCGGCTGGGCGAGGAGGCAGGACGCGCTCGGGGGAAAGGGGCGGCGGCGGCTCCGCTCGCTCGACGCCCGGGCAGCGGCAGGAACGAACTCGGCTCCGGTAGCGGCCGCGGCCCGTCAGTCACACAAAAGGCAGCCGAGCTTCTCCCGGCGCGCGGACCGGCCCACGCTGCCGCCGAGCGCTCCCCCACCTTACCGGCTTTCCTTTCCCTCCAATTTTGATAGGGAAGCGGGGCCGGCGCGGGCGGCCGAGGGTCCGGGCGAGCCCGCGGGCGGACGGGAGATGCCGCTGCTACACCGAAAGCCGTTTGTGAGACAGAAGCCGCCCGCGGACCTACGGCCCGACGAGGAAGTTTTCTACTGTAAAGTCACCAACGAGATCTTCCGCCACTACGAGTAAGAGCTGGGCAGGGTGCGGGGCCGCGGGGGGTGTGGGGACTCCCTTCCCAGCGCCCTTTTGTCTCTCTCCTTTTCCTCGCCCTGGGCTTCTGGCGGGGTGACTTGAAAGTGACGGGTGGCCCCGGGCCCGCGGTTCTCTGCCTCCTAGCCTCCACTTGGAGAACGCGCGGGGCCAACTGGCGGCGGCGCGCGTGGGGAACGCGGGTTGGTCGTGGCGGAGGAGGCTGGGGTCCCCGGCCGGCCTCGGGAACCGCTCTTAGCCTCTGCTGTCGCCCTCCCGCCCTCCTGGCCGCGGTGCGGCGGAAACTCCCCGCCTCGCCCCTCCCCGCCGCGGCCACACGCGCACTCCGGGGCCAGTTCCGGGATCCCCTCCCGGCGGCCGAGGGGATCCCCGCTAGGGTCAGCGACGTGGGGCCGCAGTCCATGGGTCGGGGGAGGGAATTCCTGCCCCGGTGGGCAGGAAACGGCTGGGCTGGGCTTCGTTTTCTCAGTCGGGAGTGGGGTCTGACGTTGGAGCTGCCTGGGGTAGGGGAGAGGAGCGGAGTTGAGACTCGTTCTAGAAGGGAAGGAGGGAGCGTCCCTGCGGGCCAGGGGTGGAGGACGCGGGACGCGAGAGCCTCCGCAGGCGGCCTCCCGTCCGGCGCTGCTAGGCCTCGGAGTGCGACGGGAGCCGCGCTCTCTGTCACCGCCTCTTCTTGGTGACTAACTCTCGTCTCCGGGGAACTCAGCGTCTCCGCCCCCGGGAGATCAGTGAGGAAGAAGTCGCGGCTGGGCAAGGGGAAGAGGAAGGGGGAAGAAGCAGGGCCTTAGGCGCCCCTCGTTTTCACTTTCGCGTAGCCGGGAGCGCGGTGGAGGGTGTTGGGGGAGGGGGTTAAGACAAGTTCAACTCCAGACTCAGCCAGGCGCCGCTTTATCCCCCTGCGCATGTGGGCTGCCTGACATGTGCCACTCGCTATTGTTTTGATAAGAACGCGGAGCTGCTGCTGGTGTAGTTTCAGCTCCTACATTTTCAGCCAGTCGCTTAATTTATCCCGAGAGATCTGGTCCTGTGACACGGAGCAAGATGGTGTGTTTTAGCGTCTTGTGTTTAAACAGGATCTCTAAGTGAGAACCTGACTTGATCAATCACTCCAAGAGGGTGATCCTCTCTTTTTCTTATGCTTTATTCTCTCCCCTGAAAAGGAATCCCTTTGTGACTTGGAAACCAAGTGTAATAGCAACCAAGTAACGTCGCGTGTAAGGCACCTTTTCTGAGTGGGGGCTTGACCGAGGGAGGGTTTTGGGCAAACTGCACCTAAGAAATCAATAGTGAGGTTAGAAAAGTTCCTTTGAGCATTTATTTTAAGTAAACGTTTTTCTTTAGTTCCACAGAAAGGGTTTCACATTAAACATGTTACATCTAGAGAAGTAAATAGAGTGCTTTTCATCAGACAGTACTTTTAAGTAGGAGTGTACGTCTTGCTCTGCTCCTGTAGAGACTTGTTTTGTTACTCAAATAGAGTTCTCATAACTAGTTAAGTGAACTTGGATTAGGTAATTGGATAAGGATTTTTTTTTTAAAGATTTTAAAGCTACAGGCCTTGCTAACAATTATGATTAAAAAGAAAATTGAGAGTACCAACAAAATAGTAAATAGGCTTAAATTTCAAATTGTTTTCTCCTTCCATATAAGCAAGGGGCTTTTCTCACCTTAGAGGGTAGGATGAATATGGCTGTTATCCTTTGTGAATTAAACATTCTTAATGCACTTTGGTTCTTGAGCCGAATTATTCTAACCTTGGAGAAATCTGAAATGCTGAAATACAGAAGATTTTTCACATTCCAGAACTATCTATCTTCCATTATTTTTATTTATTTACTTATTTTGAGACAGGTTCTCGCTCTGTCGGCCAGGCTGGAGTGCAGTGGCACAATCTTGGCTCACTGCAGCCTCGACCTCCTGGGCTCAAACAGTCCCCCCCACTTTACTACCTTAGCCTCCTGAGTGGCTGGGATTGCAGGTGCATGCCACCACTTTGGCTAATTTTTGTATTTTATGTAGAGACAGGATTTCGCCATGTTGCCCAGGCTGGTCTTGAACTCCTGAGTTAGGTGATCTGCCTGCCTGGGTCTCCCAAAGTGCTAGAATTACAGGCATGAACCACCATGCCCAGCTGTATCTTCCATTAATATCAAGGAACTGTATTCTTTGTAGTCTTAGGGCATTTAAACATTTTAAATAACTAGATTTTTATTTTCAGTTTTTGTTTTTTTTCCCTTGTGCAGAAGTGTTTGGGCTTTTGGAAATTACAAGCAGTCCCAGAGAGATGATTGGTTTGGGAGCAAAGGTATTTGACCATTTACCCTGAATTAAGGAGTATTGCTGATGTTATTAGGTTTCTATGACTGAACGAAAAGAATTTTGACAAAATTGGAAGAAGACTGCCTTTTAATGATGTTAAATTTTGAATTACTTTCTGTTTCTCACAAATGATTACAAAGAGACCTTTCCACAAATGCTTTTGTGGTAAGTAGTATATGGTGGTCTGTAGTATGGTAACCTGACCTTTGGAACAACTCTGGAAAAACTATGAAGGAAACCTCTGCAGGCTGCTCTATTTTTGAGACGGAGTCTCACCCTGTCACCCAGTCTGGAGTGCAATGGGGCGATCTCGGCTCACTGCAACCTCTGCTTCCTGGGTTCAAGTGATTCTCCTGCCTCAGCCTCCCGAGTAGCTGGGATTACAGGCACATCCCACCACGCCCGGCTTATTTTTTTTTCTGTATCTTTAGTAGAGACTGGCTTTCACCATGTTGGCCAGGCTGGTCTCGAACTCCTGACCTCGTGATCCGCCCACCTCTGCCTCCCAAAGTGCTGGGATTACAGGCATGAGCCACCATGCCCCGCTGGGCTGCAGGCTACTCTTAACACTGCTTATGGAGTAGCCCTAAAAAAAAAAAAAAAAAAAAAAAAAAAAAAAACACCTCTGTTTTCACTTGTTAAATCACCAATTGGTTTATGTGAATTTGTTTGAAGACTAGCCTTTCAGTGCATTATTTTGAATATTTTTCTTTTGTATTTGCCTGAAGACCACTATGCTTGCTTAT